>NC_051185.1:123514332-124176151 GCF_013339695.2 Rhipicephalus sanguineus
AATACATAGGAATATAGCCTCTGCGAACAGCGATAATGAGTTTACAGGTGAACACGAATTTCAAAAATATTTTAGCTCGTGCACAAATAAGGCCACCGTGGCGGAATTGGTTGAGGCCACCGCGACAAACTGGGTTATAATAACATCTGGTGTTTTACGTCCCAAAACCACGATACGATTATGATAGACGCCGTAGTGGAGGGCTCCGGAAATTTCGACCATCTGGTGTTCTTTAATGTGCACTGACATCGCACAGGCCTCTACCATTTCGCCTCTACCGAAATGCGATCGCGCGCGGCCGGAATCGAGCCCGCGACAATGGAACACCGTGCCCACGACCTTCGGGTCAGCAGCCGAACACCTTAGCACTGGTCCCCCGTGGCGGACGTGAACTGGATTAGTCAAAAATAAAAATGTTCTCCCTGAAAAAGAAAGCGGGGGTGAGGGGGGTTGACGGCTCTCTATGATGATGCTTGTAAGAAGAAAGCAACACATTTGACATGGTAGTCAGAAATTTTTTCATGGGTTGTCGTTGTGCATGCACCATATCGCATGGATTCAAGCAGCCGCCCACGGTGTTAGTTAATTATTCAGCCGCCTTTGCAACGTTTACACGTGCTGGCTGGCGCGTGTAGTGAAGGTTAACGTCCGTTTACCGACAATCCATCATGACTCAACAGATTTGCCATTCTGATTCTGCCCTCTCGTTATTCGTCACAGACATGCTGTTGTTGCAGTAGCAGAAGTAGAACTTTGTGCCCTGCTCTGGGTGCACAACGTGAATGGTCGTGCCGTTTCCTTTTCAGTGTCCTAACCATTGCTTTCCAGTTTTCTTCTTTCGGAATGACAGGAAGAGAGTTGACACCATATTCTATGACGTCACTGTCTGACCGTTAAAACTAACACGCCAACCAGACGAGGCCCCATTCGTGCACATACATCGCCAGTCGAAACGCCTACCGCCTAAATGCGCCTATTTGAAATAGCTTATCCTTGTTCATCGTGTCCTTATTTACACAACTATATTGTCCAGATGGGCAAGAAGTGCTCTTTGCCGCGATGCATCTCGGGCTACAAATCGGGCACGGAGAAAATTTGCTTTTTCGCTGCTCCGAAGGATAGTGACCGCTTGAAAATGTGGCCACTGCTATTCCACGGAAAAATCGCGAGTTGCGAACAACAAATTTTGTTTGTGAAAACATTTTGATGCGCGATTTGTCACCTAATCACGGGAAGCGCTATTTAAAAGGAAACGTTCTTGTGAGGAAAAATTATTTCGTATCATTTAGCCGCACCATACAATGCTCGAGCTAAAGCAGCTTTTCAGGCAAAAATATGTAAAAATCGTAGATCGTGCCAATACTGTGATAAAATGCTTGGCGCCCATAACGTATATATCTGCAGTCTATTTATTTTGAATGCAAAGAGCGAGTCGTAGGCTTCGGTCATCACACAAGTTGTCGCCCACTTCATGGCATTCTCTTTCAATCCTCTATTTTCCGACGTGGGAGCGGCGCGTCAACTGCTAGTGCACGCCTCGAAAGACCTAAATACAGTTATTTTATTCCATTACATCAAAGCATCCGTCTTCTCGCAAATGTTTACGAATTTGCAAATAAGCGGTTCGTAGTAAAAGATTCTGAAGGCTCACTTGATCTCATATGCGAAATGCCCCTTCTTAACATGACACTCTCTCTTTATATGATGCTGACCGCAAATACATTAATTAATCTTTCGAGGGCAAATGAAGGGTGAATTCAGCACGCGTCACGCAACTGCAGATTTACATTGTAGACAAATGCGGGCACGATCGCCTAGGCCACGGTGTTGCCGAGGCCGAAGGTGGTGTTTATGAGCTTCACGCCGCATGCCGAACGTCATGCATAAAACATTACTAAGTCTTTATATCTAACTTATGTATATGATCCAAAAAACGGCAGGAAGTGGAAGATGGAAGCTGCGATGAAAAAATCCGTAAACAGGGGGTGGATGCTCGAGCATCCACCCCTGTTTTACGGGATTTTTTATGTATATGATATTACAATACCGCACAATCCTCACAGGGCCTTGGGATATTGCTAAACACGCTAAAACACCGAATGTTAAAAGCGTCAGGTTTGTGCTGGGTATGGCCAGGTGGCCACCGTCCCGCGCGCGCCTCCTTTCGGCAAGAAAGGGAAAGAGGTCCCCGATTTCTCCTCATTCCAATGCGCCGTCGCTCCACCTAAACTATTCTAACACCGTGTCTAAAAGCAAGAATAAACAAGCTCTTTTTAGATTTCTTAGATCTCGTAAGGCTATTCCTTCTCCTATTAACGTAGAATCAGTTGTTCCAACTTCAAAAGAATTGGCTGATTTATTAGATGAAATTGCATTGGGACTAAAACAGCGATTTGCCTCTCAATTACAAACAAAATTCCAAAAACCTTTATATGTGAATGATTCGTTGACGTAACCATAGAAGAACTGGCACATGCTGTTCAGTTACTCCCGAATTCAACCCCCGGCCTAACGGTATTACGTCAGGCATGTTAAAATATTATTTGATGTGTCTCCTCAGAACCTTCTTAATCTTGTAAATCACTCACTCGGAAATGGTTGGATCCCTCCAGACTGGAGACTTGCAAAAATAATTCCCTTGCTTAAGAAACAAGGAAGGGGTATGCATATTGATAATATAAGACCTATAGCATTAACTTCGCATGCCATTATATTATTTGAAAGAGTATTATACATTAGAATCATTAAATTTATTGCAGATAACTCGTTATTGAGCCCATGTCAGATAGGATTTAGACCTGGATACTCTATCTGGCATGCACATGAGGGACGTATTAAGCTTGCTCGTCACAAGCGGCAATTGGCAGCATTAGTCATTCTAGATTTGGCTAAGGCGTACGACAGTGTCGAACATGTCATCTTGCTCAATGCCTTAAAAAACTTGAATTTTCCGGGATATATTATCGATTGGTTGTATGAGTTCCTAAAGGATAGGAAATTTTACTGTTCCCAACGTGACTTATCATCCTCGAAATATGATCAATCTAGAGGGGTCCCTCGAGGTTCAGTTCTTTCCCTGTTTTATTCAATATTCTATTAAGCTCAACTCCGTTGAACAATAACGTTACAGTTTATGTATATGCAGACGACATTGCAGTCTTCGCTTCGGCAGGTATATTCATTCACTGTATGCAGTATTACAATCATACTTGGGAAGTTTAGAATTCTGGTTGAACATATTCGAATGACTCTAAACGTTAGCAAAAGTTCCTTGATTGTTTTTCCATTGAATGCTCCAGTTAACATTTCCCTTCAGTATCGTCAAGAAGTAATTCCCCACAATGACTGTGTCAAATATTTAGGAGTTTTTTATGCTGAAAAACTCAGCTGGCGCAAACACATTGAGCACGTCAAATGTAAGGCAACACGCGCTGTTAGGATGTTACGTAAGCTTGGTCACCACCATTCTGGGCTACGCAGAGACAAGCTACTTATGATTTATCGGATGTATGTTCGACCAATTTTAGAGTTTGGTTGCATATTATACTCAGGGGGCCTGCATACAAGTTTCATCCCCTGGTTCTCATAGAGCGAGAGGCCCTTCGAAGTTGTCTAGGGGTACCAAAATTTACAGCAAACAGTATTCTATACCTAGAAGCCCGAATCCCCACTGTAGTTTGCAGATTCCGCATTCTCACCGTCAAAACATATTTAAAAATCTTTGCGTCCTCACAAAGTCGAGTGCGGTTCGTATAAATATTCGGTTCGTATAAATATAAATATCAACGTTTTTTAATGAGCCTTGGTCTCGAATATATAAACCACAAGTTTTGTTCGTACAGGACCAACTAGAAACCATTAAATGTTAACATACGCGACATCGTAGCAAACGATAAATCATCGACCATAGCAAAAATTGAATTTGATGATATCTTCCCATCTAATGCCAAACTTTTACCTCCTAGATATTTAATAGGATTGTTAGAGGATCATTTACTTCGATTGGGTATAGATAACATAACTGCCACTGATGCATCCATGTGCGAAGAGAAAGCGGGAGTGGGCATATTTTCAGAGGCTTTATCATGGTCGTACTCCTTGCGCCTCCCAGATTATACTCCCCTATTCGAAGCTGAGCTCCTCACAATTGTATTAGCCCTTCGAAAACTACCAGTAAATGAGTCATCAGTTGTTATAGTTACTGATTCGCTGACAGTATGTACATCTTCTACTGCTTCTGAGTCTCCCGTTCTTAATGCATTCACTTCCTTAATCCCAAAAAATTGACTACCGTGCGGTTGGTATGGGGTCCCAGGTCATTGTGGCATACTAATAAACCGAGATGGCAGACACTCTCGCGCGGTGGTCTCTGGGTGGTCCTATTTTGTCCATTGTACCTGACACAGCTTTTTATTACTGATTCGAGATTTCGGAAATATTCTTTAATTCAAGATGCCAAAAGTGTGAAATTACCAGTTCCTGAATATGGTCATCATTCATTCGGCTGGAATAATAAATGGTGTCCCACTCGAAGACTGGAAGTGGCTATTACGAAATTGCGATGCGAATACCCCCACTTAATTTTTATTTTATACAGGTCTGGTCTGGTGCCGTCTCCTATGTGCTATTTTTGTCAGGAATCTAAAACATTGATCATTTCTTGCTTGCCTGCCGTCGATAAATTAGGCATAGAAAAAAGCATTTCGAAATGTATTCAGAAACTTAAGAATTAATCTGAATTCTCAAAATATTCTTTCCCTTGGGGCGGCTTCTCTTGGCTTCAGCAACAGGAACGTCTGCTCAGCCCTATGCGAATTTCTCGGTGAGACACGAAGAATTCCTTGTTAACTTATTCCTTAACAAAATTTGGTACTCCAGACTTCATTTCATTCATTCGTTCATTGTTTCTCATATTGTGGTATTATTCTGCTCCTTATTCTATATCGACTAGACATTCTTAAATTCGTTTATTCATTCGGCAATTGATTTATTCCTCATTATTTATATATATAAAAATTATTAACTTAACCGCCGGTTTCATGGCCGATCCCCCGTAGTGGGTAAGAGCCAACAACGGGAACAAGCAAGCAAGCAAGCAAGCAAGGCGACGTGGCCGGAGAAAGACAGAGCGCGCTTGGAACGAGGGGAGGCGTGGGCGAGCGGCAGCGGCGGCATGACGTGCGACCCGAGACGGCTAGCAGTGCACCTGGCAAGGACGTACGCCAGCCTTCGCAGCAACGTCCTGTGAGCTGCGGGAGCACGGCCAGGAGCAGAGCTCGGCACAACGACGTCATCCCCGTGAGGACGCGCCAGGCTTCCTACGGCTACGCCCCGTAGGCCTCGCACACCAGAGTGGTCGAGCGGTACAGCCGCTGCGGAGAGCTGACTTCGACGTCGTTCCTGAGCTACATCGGCGGTACAGACTGACGGACGTACACCAGCGACTCTGCGAACATCGCTGACGCGACGAGCCGTACGACGGACCCCGAAGCAGCACCTACGTCAAGGCAACGCGCTTGTGACGAACTGTAAATATGACTATTAGTTTTAAAGACGATAGTCTTTCTTGGGAACTTAAACGCATAAATTTTGGTCTGTCTTTCTGTCTGTCTTTCTGTCTGTTTTTCTGTTTGTCGGCACGTCCCTCGATTAAGCCACTCGGCCAAAGTTGAATCACTTGCCCAAGGGCCAGCCATCGTGAACGGCTGACTAGGTTCATACTTGTGTACATTGTTGATCAAAAAGCAAACATTACGCATATCTGAGGCGCAACATCACTAGGTAAGTATTAGGTGGTGTGTTCCTTTAATAGAAAATACTGTTACGGGGAGACGACAGAAGAAGGCTGTATTTACAGTATTTACACAACCACAGAGGTAGGGGTGACAACCAAGATGGCGAAAGCAGCAACGAACACGTCCTCTTCCTCTTCGTCCTCTAGGTAAGCGGCACATAACATTACCCGCCGGCGGTGAAAGCACCGACTCGGTGTGCCCGGGCAAAGACGGTCGCGAGGATGGTCACTATACACACACGTCGGTGGGTTCCGGTATGTGATAGGGCTACAGACGGATAACGTGAACAATGTGGGCGCGGGGCTGAGTCGACGAGGACGAAGACAATGGCTCGATTTCATACGTCACGTCGGTCACTTGGCGGCATACACGGTATGGTCCGGTGTACGGGTAGAGGAGCTTTTCAGAAAGCCCAACACGTCGTGCTGGAGACCAAAGGAGGACAAGAGATCCAGGAAGAAAGTGGGCGTTTCTGTGACGGCGATCGTAGCGAGATTGTTGGCCCGCTTGCGATTCGGTTAACCGAACGCGCGCAACTTGACGTGCATGGTCGGCGCGGGCAATAGCTTCTTGAACGTACTCAGTAGGTGGGTACATGGAAGGCGGCATCATCGTGTCCATCGTATATATGTATAACAAAACATAGATACGTAATTCTAGAGACCCTAGTTTCTTAAGCTGCGCTGAAAATGCGACTGCGCCGAAACTTGGCTTCCTCCGTGCCCTCTGCGCGAGCTCATTGTTGTGTTTCGGTTTCGGTTCAGTATTGCACTGTACGAGTGCCATGGGGTGCCGCTCTGGCATTCCTGCTTTACCTAGGCGACGTGAATATAAAATAGTGTGTGGAGAGTACTCGTTGAGTGCGGACGTTTCTTCTGCTTCGGCGCTTCGCGCCAAACCGCGTGTTCGGGCTGGCTGGCGTCCCCGCCGGTCTTCGCCTGCTGCTATGCCGGGACTACCAGCCCGCAACACAGCATTGACGTTTCCCGACGTATTGCCAGATGGCGTTCATATCTCACACAGCGCCTCTTCTATCGTCTTTAGACGACATTTGCAGCGAAGCACGCAGATACGCGGCCAATTTTTTTAGATGCGGAGTATCTTAAGGCCGAGCTCAATCCGGTGGTGGTGGTGTGCGGCGTGACCACCCTTACTGCGCATGCGCATACCCTCTCCACACATCTCCTCTCCACTCACCCTCTCCCCTTCCCCTCTCCACTTTCCCTCTTTCCACTTTCCCTCTCCCCTCCTCCTTTCCCATACCCCTCTCCTCTCCCCTTTCCACTCTTCCTCTGAAACGCGGGCTAGACCACGGCCGGGCTAGACCGCACGCGCGCTCCTTTCCTTACGGCCTTCTCACCCGTCGCGAAATCAATGGGAGAGTTTCTCAGTATGTTTCGCCGCCCGTCGGCGGTAGGGGCGCTGCGACCCTGACCGTGCGAAATAAGGAGGGAAACGAAATAAGGAGGGAAAGGTTTTATGATAATTCAAGGGGAAGCGCTTTACTGTTTGAAGCAAGGTCGGGCTGCCTTAGAACGCGTAGTTATAAAGCGAGATTTAGTAACGAAGAAGAACAATGTACATGCTGCGGGGGAACTAAGGAAACGATGGAACATGTACTGATTGAATGTGGCGATATTCACCCAGGTATACGTGTGGGCACGAGTCTACATGAAGCCTTGGGTTTTAGGGACAACAATGGAAAGCTGAACACGTCCGCGATAGAAATAAGTAAGAGACGGTTAGAGTATTGGTGGCAGAAAAGTAGAGATAAAGAACAAAAATAAATAATGGGGGAAAAATAAGGTCATTCTGCCTTAAGAGGCAGAGAGATGGACCGTGAATTTATATTTTTTGGTATAAGATTTAATCAATGTAGATAAGGTATTAGGCCAACATGAAACAAGGAAGCTTTTTTTTTTTTTTTTTTTTCTTCGAGCCTGGTGGCAGACATGTCACCGCCCCGTTTTAAAGGGGACGCTCATAGCATCCATCCATCCATGCATCTCCTGCGCCGCGCACTCGGCACAAGAGCGTTGCTCGATGTGAAACCGCGGAAGGGGGGTTCTCGACGGAGAAAGGGGAGGAGGATTATTCAAGAAGTCAGGGGTAGAGGGAGGATCGTCTCCTTTAAAAAAAACTAATGTTATCAGACGGCTCTCCGCATAATGTCGGTATGCATGTGCTCGTGGATAATACAAGCTTAAACTCAGTGAAACTACGGAAGAATCGGCTAACGAGGCATAATGCAGGAGGGTAGCGAAGTGGGCGAGTTGGAAATTGCTCACGATGGTTAGCGCAAACGCAACACGGACGAAAAGAATAAAAAATGACGACACAAGCGCTATCTAACAACTGAATGTTTATTGGAAAAATCACAAATATATATGTATAAGAAAGAGAAAAAACAACAAACCCGCACATGCGCCAAAGATAATTGACAGATAAAAACGTGTATGCTAACAAAACTACGCCCTTTCCAGGAAAGACACTTCCTCATCAATCAAAGCGATAGAAGGGCAGCTAGTTCTCTTTCTTAGACATATATATTTGTGATTTTTCCAATAAACATTCAGTTGTTATAGATAGCGCTCAATTGTGTCGTCGTTTTTTCTTCTTTTCGTCCGTGTTGCGTTTGCGCTAACCATCATGAGGCATAATGCAGGAGGCATGAAGCACTGGCAACGATCAGAGAAAGAGATAAACAACGCTGCACCTGTTCTGCAAGCAGAGAGCACCAAATACCTTTGGCCCTTGGTCTTGTTGGACAATGAGGCCGCAATTAAGAGAGCTCGCCTTCCCTTTGCTAGCTATTTTCTATTTCTTTATTTTTCCAAATACATTTGGAGTGGTTTTCAGGGCAAAATGCTGCGATCTGCAGCATGACAGCTCTTTGAAACATGTACGTGAGTTGTATATCTAATGGTTGAAAATAACTGCGTATAGGGAGAAAGAAAGTAAAAAAAAAACAAGAGAGGACTCTTGCTGCTGAATAACCCCTTCGGACGGCACGCCCCGAGAGTGGTACCTGGTGTTAACACCACCTGGAAACATTAATATTCCAGGGACTCCGAGCTCTTTTGCGTTCCTTTTGTTAGCGTCAGGATGGCTGGGCCGTAAAATAAGACAATAGAAAACGCAACGCACGACACACAGTTAAAAGGGAAAAAGAAGTTTACATTTAATTATCAACAACTTGATTACAACGCAAAACTCATAACACAAAGTCGCGTACGCATATTCGCTCAAATAGCACTGCTAACAACGCACAACCGCTCTAATCGCACCGCTAAAACGCACAACCGCTCAAATCGCTCGCACTTTTCAGACTCTCCTCGTCGCTTATTATTATTACCTCGGATATGACTCTTGCACTGCGCTACTGACGACCAACAACAGGCTGCATCAGCTGTACAAGCTACTGCGAGCACAAGACAGAAACGAACTACACAACCCGAGGCCTGAGTTTCTAGCTCTTTTGGACAAGATAGTGGTCTTTTTCAATAAGGCCTCTGAACACCTGCCACGCAGGAATGTGATAGGAGTTTTGGAAACAGCTGTCCAGCCCTACTTGCAACGCGCTCCCATCTTAAGTTGCCCTGAAGGCGTTGACGACAGCCAATCCCGACGATCCGCAGATCTCAGAGCCGAAAAATTCCTAAGAATTTTCCTCGTCAATCACACAAACCAACTGACTGACGCGAACGACAAGCCTTCCACCTACGCACACAAGCGGACTAGGAAGCATTTTAAGTTGTGAACGAGACATTTGTGAAGTCCGACAAAGTTTTCACTTGAAAGCGTTCAACTATTTGCGAGTGCTTACGAGCAATAAATATTTATTTCCAGACCTCAGAATGTCTATATCCACGTTTGATGGCGGAGCGCTGTACTCCCGGCTCTTGCATTTATACGTTTTTCGATAAGCTTAAGCTCGATGCACATTGCGCATATAAGAAGTCAGAATAAACCATTTGTGCGTCTTCAACGATTAGGCAACTTGTTTTTCAACGCGCGGTGAGTGAAGAAGCGCGCCCGAACTCATGTGCCGACGTTGCGCGCGCTGCACGGAGCGGCGGAGGAGGGTCAGGGTCGCAGCGCCCCCCTCAAAGCAGCGGCGAGAGGTATGTACTACACCCGATGCGAAGGCCGTAAGAAGCGAGCGCGCGCGTGCGGTCTAGCCCGGCCGTGGCTAGACATGCCGAAATTCTCTCCTGCGCAACGCCGCGATGAGCTCGAGCGCATGCGCGTCCCCTCCTCTTCTCTCTCTCCTACGCTGCCCCCTCTCGCCCGCCTGTCGACCGCGTTCCCCGCTCGCCCTGTGAGAGTTAACGGCCAGGCTAGATGGAAGATACGACGCGCGCGCGTCCCTCTTCGCGTTCCACGACGCGAGGTCGGTAGCATGCCCAACGAACGCCAACGGAACGCGATCGTGCAAGTGCTCCGGCTTCGCATCGCCTCATGGTCCCCTTTAGCGGGAGATGGTGAAATTTTTTGTACATGGTTGCTTAAGGGAGTATTATAGCTGTTTGGCATGCCTTGTTTGATACTGGGGTTCTTCATATTTACGCTTTTCAGTTATAAGAGATTTTTTGTGATCCGCAACGTTCCTGTGTCGTGTTTTCCACCTATGAGACCATGACAAAATATTGGCGAGCCTGCCAGGATTGATTATCCTACCCAACTGGTCTCTCACAGCACGGAAGCATGGATTACGAAAAATTGTTGGGAATCGCTACTGCGCTGGGACTCAGCCGAGAGGAGTTGCTAACCTTGTTTGAACGCGCGGAAAAGGAAGCTCGCGAGGCACGTAAAGCTGAGAAAGAGATTCTTCTCTTAAAGTTGCGTTTGGCAGACGCCTCTATTCCCAGAGATGATGACAGTAGATCGTCGGTTTCTGGCGAAAGGGAGTTGCCGAGAGGTAAGAGCATTTGCCCGCGGAAGTTAATGGCTCCATTTGATGAGAAGAGAGATGATCTAGATGCCTCTTTACACCGGTTCGAAATAATTGCTTTGGGACAAGGCTGGAATAGAAGCGAGTGGGCGACGGCACTTAGTCTGTGTTTAGTAGGCGAAGCCTTGAGTGTATTTGGGAGAATGCCCGCCTCCGAGTGAATGATCTATGACAAATTGAAGAAAGCACTGCTTCAGCGGTTCAGGCTGACTGCTGTAGGCTTCCGTGAAAGATTTCGTAAATGTAAGCTCGAAGACGGTGAAACGGGAAAGCAGTTTGTGGGCCGCTTGTCTAACTACTTTGACAGATGGATGGAGATGGCTGATACTCCCAAAATGTATGAGGGTGTGCGTGACTGCATGGTTAGAGAACAATTCCTTGCTTGTTGTCACCCAAAGCTGTGCATGTTTCTAAAGGAAAGGAAGCTAGCATCACTCGATGAGGTAGCCGATTATTCCGACCAATACATGGAAGCTCAGGCGATTGGTAATTTAGGACATATGGTTAAAGACAGGATCAGAGGAGGGGAAGAGGAGACGAAGTTTGAGCCCCGAAACAATGAGCATAGAAAGCAGCAGATGCAGCAACGGTGCTTCCTCTGTAATCGCCTTGATCATCAAGCCCGTAACTGTCTAGTGGAATGCGGTGTACAGCGGGAAATAAGTTATTGCCAGGTGTGCAATATGAGAGGCCATAAGACTGAGGAATGTCGAATGAAACCGCGAGATCAAGTATCAGCGGTGATAGCTCATAGAGAAGGACAGAAAGATGACAGAAAGGAAACTGAGATAACGAATATAGTGAGTGCAGCCGTGGCCGCAGCTGGCCTGAAACATATTAATATTGTTACGGTTCGATTGAGGTTAACTGTGTTTATTTACAGATGAAGTCAGGCAATTATAGGTGGTGATGGCGTCCATAAGTAGAAGCAGCTGAACCTCTTCTTCTTCTTCTCTCGTGGCTCATACCCTGACCCGGCTCATACCGTAGCACTCCCCGGTTCACAGACAAAGCCCGCTGGGCGAGTCAGAATCACTGGCGAAGTGCGGGACGGAACTTCTTGAGGCGAGCAACATGCGCCAACTGGGTCCGACTAGACCGACGACCAGCTGACGTCAGACGTGCCACCACGTAGGTCAATCCAAAAAACGGCAGGAAGTGGAAGATGGAAGCTGCGATGAAAAAATCCGTAAAACAGGTGGTGGATGCTCGAGCCAACGTTTCGACAAGTGGACTTGTCTTCTTCAAGGCTGGAACTGATTCAAGGCTGGAACTGAGGAAATCAGTTCCAGCCTTGAAGAAGACAAGTCCACTTGTCGAAACGTTGGCTCGAGCATCCACCACCTGTTTCACGTAGGTCAAGTCACTCAAGCGATCTACTACGACGAATGGGCCAGCATACTGGGATAAAAACTTCTGACATAAACCACGTTTGCGTTGGGGGGTCCACAACCACACAAAGTCACCCTTTTCGAATGAAACATCATCGCGGCGTCGATCATACCGCTGCTTGGATCAGTCTTGCGATGCCAGTGTGCGCAGGCGAGCAATTTAACGGGCTTCTTCAGCACGGCACAATGTCTGGGCAACTGAGTCGTCCGTATGAAGCTCAAATGGGAGTATTTTGTCGAGGCAACTGCGCGGAGATCGAGCGTAGAGCAGGTAGAGAGGAGTGAAGTCTGTGGTTTCGTGCTTCACTGTATTATAAGCATAGGTTATAAATGGCAAGACATCATCCCAGTTCTTGTGTTTCGATGATACGTATAGCCAGCATATTAGTTAGGGTGCGGTTTGTACGTTCGACAAGCCCGTTCGTCTGGGGATGATATGGCGATGAGTGGCGGAACTGCGAAGTGCAAAGGCGAAGCAATTCTTCCACAGTGTCGGCGATGAATTGGCGACCACGGTCACTAATAATTACACGAGGCGGTCCATGGCGAAGAACAACGGAGCGCAACAAGAAGGAATTAAGCTACGGACGCGGCTGTAGAGGATGGTATCGCAGCGGTTTCCGCATATCGTGATCGACACACACTATGACCCAGCGGTTGTTGTTCGAAGGTTGCGGAAACGGTCCTAGCAGGTCGATACCAACTTGCTCGAAAGGCGTAGTGGGCGGCGATACAGGATGAAGAAGCCCTTGTGGAGCGCTTGTGGGTCGCTTGTGACGCTGGCACTTGTCGCAGCTCGAGACGTAATTCTTCATACATGTTCACATTTTAGGCCAGTAAAACCGCTCCTGCATTCGGTGTAAGGTGCGAATGAATCCAAGATGGCCTGACGTCGGATCATCATGCATGACACGGAGAACGTCGCGTCTCAGACTGTCGGGAACAACCAATAAATACCGCGCACCGTGACCCGAGTAATTTATCTTGTGTAGCAGTCCATCTCGAAGGCAAAATCGACCACTGCCCTTAGGACTGCGAGCGTCGTCGAACAACGGGTCCAAACATAAATCATTGGGCTGTTCCCGCTGGAAGATAGTGGCGTCAGGAAACGTGTGAGAGAGAGCAGCAAAGCAGATGTCGGAGGTGTCCGCATTATCTTCCGTTGACAAAGGAAGACGAGAAAGGCAATCCGCATCGGAATGACGCCTGCCACTTTTGTATGAAACATTAAAGTCAAATTCCTAGAGCCGCAAAGCCCAGCGCGCAAGGCGTCCAGAAGGGTCTCGCAGGGTAACGAGCCAACACAGGGAATGATGGTCGGTTACAATCGTGAACGGACGCCCATACAGGTAACAACGAAACTTCTGAACAGAAAAAAACAGCTGCCAAGCATTCTTGCTCTGTCACAGTATAATTCCTTTCTGCCTTGCTCAGAGAACGACTCGTATAGGCGACCACATGCTCTTCATCATCATGGCGCTGAATGAGCACGCCTCCGATGCCAATACCGCTTGCGTCACAGTGCACTTCAGTAGGCGCAGATGGATCAAAGTGACGAAGGAGAGGTTCTGACGTCAGCATAAATTTTAGTTGAGAGAATGCAGCATCACATTCAGGTGTCCATTCGAATGGGCTGTCTTTTCGCAAGAGGCTGTTCAATGGATACACGATGTCCGAAAATTTCTGCACAAAGCGTCGAAAGTAAGAACATAGCCCTAGAAAGCTGCGGAGTTCCTTTACAGACTTGGGTGGCTTAGAGGTGCTGACTGCTTCAATTTTTCGAGGGTCGGGCCTGACACCATCTTTGTCGACCAGATGACCGAGGACCAATGCCTGTCGTTCACCAAAGCGGCACTTCTTCGAGTTCAAAACCAAGCCAGCCTTTTCGACACAGTCCAGAACGAGGCTTAAGCGGGCGTTATGCTCACTGAATGTGCGTCCAAAAATAACCACGACGTCCAAATAGCACAAACACACTTCCCGTTTAAGACCGCGAACAAGACCCGGCTCATACCGGCTCATACCGTAGCAATATGCCAGTTGTCAAAGGGACAGTGAACGACCAACATGTGTCGGTACTTCGAGACTCCGGTGCTAGTACGGTGCTGGCTAGACGAAGTTTGGTCAACGACATGGAGCTGACAGGAAAAACGTCACGAGTACTGCTGGCAGATGGATCAACGAGATATTTGCCGGGGGCCAGAATAATATGTTAGACACCCCATATTTCACAGGGCGTGTAACTGCACTGTGTGTAGAAGAACCCTTGTATGACGTGGTGTTAGGCAATGTGAAAGGCGTAAGAGCAGTTGACAACCCAGTGGCACAAGGGAAAATGCCTAGTCCACGCATACGGAGCCGCGTAGGAAAGACGACAGATACAGAAAGGGACGCAGCGACAAGGAAGCAGATTTTAGGTAAAAGAGAGCAGGGCTGGGCAGTATCGCGATACAAGAATATCGCGATAGTATTTCAGAGATACATTTGAGTATCTGTATTTCTGTATCGAGATACATTTGAAAAATGTATTTGTATCTCAGTAGTGAAATACATTTACAATGTATCGTTTGTATCGTGATACAACGCAGGACACGGGTATCCCGTTACATATTTTTTTTTTGTCGGGAATGAGTTGAGGCGTGTTTCCAAGGGGGCAATGACGTCGTTTTTTTGTTATTGTGCCAAGACAAGCAAAGGCGCGCTGCCGGTCGCCGACAGAAAGGGCGCCGATGGTTTCCCCTCATGCGCAGAATGGCCCATGTGGTAAAGTGCGTGACGCCACAGACGGCAGAATCGCGGAGGCAGTGTTGTCGGCCTCTGCTGACGAAAGTCGCTGTCTTTCAAGGCCAGTGCAGCACGCCTAATTTTTTTCGGGTGGCAAGCCATTACTTCGTGACCCTCCCGCGCAGATACCGCCTTGCAACCGAGAGCTTGCAATGCTTCGTGTGCGTTCAGTTCTCAAAGCGGCGGCACTTCGAAAAGCCGTTCCCGTAGTCGCGGCGGAAGTGACTAGAAGATGGCTATCTTGTCGCTCTTTCAGCCACCTCTCCAGCGTGTCGGGGTGCGTTCCTAATTGATCACAAGCGTGAAACTGTCTTTTGTGGTAGCAGGCTCCCCCACCGTCGGAGCCGACTTCGCCTTTGGCGGCCTTGCTGAAATGGGTGCTGGTAGCGTCGGTGGGGTGTGATAGCTTTATTGAAGAGTGACCCTTTCGGCCCAGGCGATGAGTGCTTGCTGTAGTTTCTGATGGGGCGCTCTGAGCAGCTGTACCTGTTTCCACGTCTTTTTAGAAAGCTGGCAGGAGCGACTTGGGAGGGCTTAAACTCTCTCACTCTCAAACAACGTGATTTTAGGAAGCCAATGTATGAATTGTGCAGTTTTGACGTATTGGGTTCCATTGCGCGTAGGTAATTATGGCCAGCGGAATCCTCAGCCGTCTGACTTGGCGCTGACCGGACCAGACGGCTGAGGATCCGAGGATAGAGACCGACTTCAGCTTCTGAGCAGACAGAACAACCCACGTGAGGGCGGAAGTGTTTCGGTATCCAGATGACCCGAGAAGAGATATCGCCACGCTGCAGGGCTATCCGGCTATGAAGGCGGAATTTATTCACTATAATACGAATTAGTGCTCGTCTGCAGCGGTAGAGAGACATTTATTCTTTCGCGAGTCTTGTGCTGAGGTCGAACCGACGCTGTCTAGAAGACAGCCTATTTGAGAGGCTCACACAGCAACCTTCTCAGCAAAGCAGATCTTATGTGCAAAATGTATGCATACTTTTTTCAATTCACTGGAGTTCATTAGTGATTCGAGTGATTTGCTTAGACTGTGCTATTTCTAGCTTAGCTCATTTTGTTGTCACCAGGTATGTCGATTTCGGTGTTTAATGCTTGTTACTCTTGCTATGAAATAGCGTACTTTTTTATTGCAATTGATACGTGTAACTATGTCATTATTACTAATTATGTACTTTGTAACCCCCTCCCTCTGCAATGTCTTATTGGCGCTGAGGGTACTGTAATAAATTAATAAATAAATAAATAAACTGAAAGTATCAATGCGTTGCAACTTTACTAACAACATTATGGTGCACTTATAGATGTCTTTGCGGAGTATGAGCATCCTTGAAATAAAAAAAAAAGGTATTCCAGTATCTGTATTGCTGTATCTGTATTCCGGAATACTTTTGTCGTCCTATTGCGAAAGTATCTCCGAAATATCCCGTTACGCTAAAGGCAAATGTATCTCAGTATCTGTATTTTAGGCTTCCAGTCCATGTATTTCGATATCTGTATTCCGGAATACTTTTCCGAGTATCTCTGCCCAGCCCTGAAAGAGAGGACGGACGGGAATAGAGTGACCTAGAATAGGGGGAGTGTCCAAAGCGCCGGCTCCCGCGTGGGCCTTTTGCCGTGAACTCCCGCGCCGCGCCGCTGCTGCGCCGGACCCGTGGGCTTTCCGCGCTCGGGAAGCGCGCAGTTAGTGAGGGGCGTCTGCTACGCGCTGTAGTTTTTGCGCCGTGTTTGCACACAGGGCACTTGAAGTCTACTTAACTTTTATGATGCGGTGCGGAATGGAACTTATCCATCTTTAAGCGTTGTGTTAGTGCTGGGGCAACAACAGAATGCAAAAAATCATGTGTCAAGCGGCATCAGCGTGACATAGTTGCGGTCACAGAGTTCGAGAACGTTGGTGCGTGTGTAAAAACGCGCAAAACGGACACGCACAAGCAAAGAACAAAAAAAGACCCTATTCGCACGAGTAATCTGGCAATAGCATCACGCATGCACGAATTAAGAGTAATAAAAAAAAGTAAATTGCACGCGCAGTCAGCTGAAATACTTGCGCGCAGTGACCGCTTCACACTGCGAGCTTTTTACTCATGGTCGCCACTGACTTACTGGCGATATGCACACCATTTATTCGACAATTAATTAGCCTCCACTAGCACTTTATTATGGACAGAGCACACCGGGAAGACGCAAGGAGGGGAAAAAAAAAAAGAAGGAGTAGAGACGGCTTACGACTGCAATGCTGTTGGCTTATTTTTGCTTCTGAAGTAGCGTACAACAAGGCTCACCTTGCGCAAACATTTGAAAGAAAAGCAATGCCAGGTAAACTAACCTTATTCCACCAAGTTTTTGCATAAAAGGCGTAATATAGAAAATCCTTTACAAATATCCAGATATCATGAAACAAAGTTACAAATGCCCCCATTCTTACTGTACAAGCTTGCGAAACGAAAATGCGGCAAGAAATTGACAAATAGAAGTGTAATATCGCAATCACTTCAGAAAATTGTTCAAATGCAGAGATACCTTTTGTACCTATAGCCGCATTTTGCAATGGATCGCTGAACGTCAGTATGAAACCTTCGCGCGAGGTGAGTGCATTGCTTCAAGCCTTCCCCATACGAAATGAAAACAGTTTCAAACAACTCATTCTCAACTTCAGATGTTTTCACGGTTCTCGGAGGTTAGCGTTCGCCCGGTTCAGGGACTACAAAAAGATGTGGGCGAGTAGTTACATAAAATACAGCTGTTTCCGCGGCAGTTGAGTGCGCGCCAAAAGGGCACCCGACCGCAATTTCCCGCTTTTTCCTCATGACCTCAATATAGCATCCACCACAATTTCGTGCTGAAGCTCCGGAGTACTTAAATAGCGAGTCTGCTCATCTCATGAATAAGTATACAGAGATGGCCAGACGGGTAAAGCAAGCCTCTTTTGTCCCGCAGACACGTGCAATCAGCTGCTCTGGACTGAGAATCACGTTTGTTTTCAGGCGATCGCTCGTAACGTGAAGTGAGGCATACACGATGTTGCACTGTTATCGTTTCATTTTCTTTGGTTTGTCTCTTTTTTAAGGCTAAAGCCTCAGATGCCTCATCAAACACGAAAATTGACCGTCGGGGCCCCGCGTAGTCAACATGAGTGATGCACAAAATCATCACGCGATGACGTCGACAGAAATTGTGACGTCACTATGACGTCATTCAACGTGACGTCATATGATGATGCCATCACACGACATGGTCGCTTTGCATCGCCTCCGTGATCGGGGGCCGATCACGAAGGCAATGTAAAAGCAGGTGAGGGGCAGAAAGCTTGCAATGCCTTCGATCCTGTCGGCAGTCCGAAACCACGTTATGTGCAAAAAGCTTTCGGAGAGGGGCGAGGGAGGATCAATGCATCGACTGACGAAAAAGATGGCTTTCGTTTTCGAGTCATCTCAGGCGAATTTAAGGGACCATGTTTTTTTTTTTTTCATGTAATTTTTTCGCATACATTTTACCTATGCGGTCAGTTCTTCAAAATGTATGGGTAAGTCTTACATGTTGACATCGATATTGGTGACCACCACGTTTTTTATAACCTGACGGAAACAAATCGTCAGACCAAACATCGTCAGAATTATTTCTGGCTACAGAAAGCGGGTTTGCGAGCCACACACCACATTATTATTGTTAGTCGTTATGCAAATGGCAAGCATGTCAAGTTAGTGATGCCATGACCTATCGGTCGTGTTGGGCATACGTACATTCGAGCCCCTCCGTGCCAATTTTCGTGTATACCAAGTGAACGAGACGCGAGTTACGCAAGTAATTTTTTACTTTTGGTACCGCGGCCACGCAGACTGACACATTCGGCTTCGCATGAAATGGCTTGAAACAGCAGAGCGCCGGAGGCAGCTGCCTTGTAAAACAAATCGAATGCACGAAATAAAAGATAGGATATGCAGGGTGCAAACGCGTTAGCATGCATGAGCTAGTTAATACGTGCATATGTGCTACGTTCTCCTGGTTATCTCCAGTTTATTCTCTCCTGCAGCAAGTTTACGCTCGTCATTCCACACGAAAGTAAGTTAAGCGCCTTTTCTCACGATGAAGTGCACGCAGGATGCGTTCCTCAAACAGCCACGGAAGTGTGGACCAATGCAGTGACAAACAAGCTGAAAGGATACCCAATGGTACAAAAGTGCTCGGCACGACGCTGGCCCAAGGTCATTGGCCAACCTGGCCAACCTCGGCCATAGGTCAGCTGCCGACGTCGGCCCACGTTTGGGGATTGACACTGGCCTCAGGTTGGCCGATGTTATGGCCACCGACATTGGGCCGACCTAAATGGCCAACCTGACCGATTGCCAGCCACCCTAGGGCCACGTTTGGCCCTGTGAAAATATGCTCATGGCCAGGCGCCAGCCAGCCTAGTGCCAAGCTTGGGCCGGTGAAATGGCCAGTTGCCAGCCACTGCGGGACCACGCCTGGCCCGGTGCTATTCGCGCATACGGCCAGCTGTAGGCCACGTAGGACCCAGCTTGGCCGAGGAATAATTAGCCTTGATTTTTCGCGATGCTACATTTTCGTACATGCAACAGGAAGCAAGCCCCGTATTGCACACCAGTAAAGTCGGCAGACACAAGTACAAAATGCAGGAAATTCTTTTGACCATTTATTGAAGAATTTTACACATCAAAACAGTGCAGAAACACACAGTTAACTAAGATTGTCTGTGTAGGAACACAAATGCAGTTCACCACATCACCATTACATGGACGTAAAATGGCACAAGAAAGTTTGCACAAGTCTATTGCACAAGAAGATTTACGGCGCGAAAACTTTCACGTTGATACATGTGAGCTCGCTGCCTAGCTGCCGCCTCTGCGTTCCTCCATCTTCTCTGTTATGCGGTGTCAGGCAAGTAGATTAGCCCACCTCTTCAACAGCTCACACCTTCGGTCGGGACTCTCATGCTTTATTCGCGTCCCATATTTTCTAGTGTAGTGTTCCAGCGCGTATTGCCGCGATGATTTCGCGTGTCTGTCACGTAATTGTTATTTCTTGAGAGTGGATTCCGACGTTGTGTTCTTTTCTTGCGTCGCGGCAGAGTGTGATTTGCTTGTGTTTAGTTTGAGTATTCCTTGGTATGTGATCACTGATTTCGGGGGCGTGGTTTTCTTTTGTTAAAGCGAGTGTATATTTTGACGTCGTCTTCCGTCCGATGCCCCTGGCCCGCAGTCGATCAGGCGTGGACCTTATCGCCGGTCAGCCTGTCGAACAACCCGCGAACTCATGTGGATGGAATCGTTATCGCCGCATCCCTTCCGGAACGAATACTGCAGATAATTCAATTAACATATAAAACAGAAATTACACATAAAGGCTGATTTTCTGCACTATTCGTTCCGCAAGGAATTGGCGACAACAACTCCACCCACGTGCGTTTGCGGGTTGTTCGACAGGCTGACCGGCGATGAGGTCCACGCCTGATCGACTGCGTACCAGGGGCATCGGACGGAAGACGACGTCAAAACATACGCTCGCTTTAACAAAATAAAACCACGCCCCCCGATATCAGTGATCACATACACAGGAATACTCAAACTAAACACAAGCAAATCACACTCTGCCGCGAGGCAAGAAAAGAACACAACGCCGGAATCCACACTCAAGAAATAAAAGTTACGCGACAGACACGCGAAATCATTTCGGCAATACACGCGGCAACCCTACACAGACAGAATATTCGAAAAAGAAAGACGGGATGGTTAACCAAAGCAAAGATTGAACGCGATTAAAGCAAGATGGTCCCGACGGAAGGTCCGAGAGCTGTTCAACAAGTAGGCTTATCTGTTGTGGAACGTCCGCATGCTGGTGGTTTGCCGCTGTACACCGCTGCCGACAGTTAGCAGGGACACGAGTCACACGCCGCTGCCGAAGGTGGAGATTTGATTCAACCCGTGGGTCCTGCTACGGGACGCTTCAGCTGCCAGCTAGCAGTTCGAGTCTTCGCCTCGCGTGCCGCTCGGCTCGACGGTTCAACAAAGTGTTCGTTCGTTCACTCTCCTTTGGAGTCCCTAGTCCCTCGCTCCCATGCTCATCCCCACTCACCCACCGGTCACTCTATGTCCCTCTCCCCGTGTGCCGGCTGCCGCGAGCAAGAGGAACCGTTCCACCACGTGAAGAAAGAAGGGGGTGTTCGCTCCCCTCCCGCTGCGCACACAGCAGTGTCACGGTGGTGGAGCTTGTCGAGTACGCACACTTTGAAACCATTGGCATAGATGGGGGGGGGGGGGGGGAGGGTCCGGATCGTCATAAATTTTCTCAATTTTGCATGTGTGTATGTACACGAATTAACAGGTATAATGGTGGCTGACCACCTCACCCCCCCCCCCCCAATCTTCCCCAGAAATATTTCTATCTATGCCCCTGTTAATGGCATATAGATGTATACATAAACTACCAATTTACACCGCGATTCACGACATACCACTGCCGGCCTCAAAAAAAAAAAAAGAAAAAGAAAACGCAGCAGGAATATCTGTTGCTACTTACACAACAGGCAAATTGACGAGCGCCAAGCACCCGCGTCCTAGCATAGCACACCAATCTAAAATAGAGGTCGGCCCACGCTCGTGTTCCGACCAAGCCCGGGTGGCGTTGGCAGAAGGGAAACAGGCGACGTCGGGCCAGGTGCGCTGGCCAACTCGCTGCCGACCTGGTCGATGGCCAGTCACGGGCCAACCTCTTTCTTTGGTTGTATGGCCGACTAGATTGGCCAACGACTGCTTCCCAACTCGTTGCCAACCGTCGGCCACTGGCCATGTCCCCTTGGGTATATACAAAATCCCCGTTTCACAACACACAAACTGACAAACGCGTTCTCTGTGTGATGAGTCGCTGCAGTATTATGTTTCAGTGACGCAGTATTAAATATTGCCCAAATTTCCGCAACTTTAGCTAATAGCGGCCAAAATATCACGCGCGTAGCAGACGCGCGCCGCTTTGACGCTGCTTCCGCCGCGGAGAAAGCCCACGATGATGATGATGATGATGATGATGATGATGACTTGGGGCTATTCCCTTTGTATCGGGCGGGCAAGATTAATTTGCCCTAGCCAGCGAAAAAAAAAAAAGAAGAAAGAAAACACACACACACACACACACACACACACACACACACACACACACACACACACACACACACACACACTCACAGCACCGTAAATAAGTCTGTACGGCTAATTCACTGCCGCTGCGTCGCTCGCCACCACCGCACCAGCCTTGCTTTGGTGGTGCGAACTGCTGCATAGTTCACTGCACCAGCCGTTTCATCGCCTGCGTGCAGCACCGTGTCACTCGTGCGCGCAAACCCCAGTGCCTCGGGCAGAGTAGTGCCCTCTCGCTGGCGGGGGCACAGAGACGTACAGCGTAGCACAAGGTGGGGGATGGTTTCCTCTTCCTGCTCGCACACCCGGCATAAAGCCCTCGTGTCGTCGGTAGCTTCGTCGAATCGACGGCGGTACACAAGTGTTCGCAGTGCCCCAGCCCGCGCTTCAAACAAAAGGCCGCTACCCCCATTTGTGTCGTAGATGCGTTCCTTTTCTTTCTGCGTGCCTTTTCGGATGGATGGATGGATGCTATGAGCGTCCCCTTTATAACGGGGCGGTGACATGTCTGCCACCAGGCTCGAAGGCGAAAAAAAAAGGGGAAAGAAGAAAAAAGCTTCCTTGTTTCATGTTGTCCTAATGCCTTATCTACATTGATTAAATCTATGTTATTATACCAAAAAATATAAATTCACGGTCCATCTCTCTGCCTCTTAAGGAAGAATGACCTTATTTTCCCCCATTATTTATTTTTGTACTTTATCTCTACTTTTCTGCCACCAATACTCTAACCGTCTCTTACTTATTTCTATCGCGGACGTGTTCAGCTTTCCAGTGTTGTCCCTAAAACCCAAGGCTTCATGTAGACTCGTGCCCACACGTATACCTGGGTGAATATCGCCACATTCAATCAGTACATGTTCCATCGTTTCCTTAGTTCCCCCGCAGCATGTACATTGTTCTTCTTCGTTACTGAATCTCGCTTTATAACTACGCGTTCTAAGGCAGCCCGACCTTGCTTCAAACAGTAAAGCGCGCTTCCCCTTGAATTATCATAAAACCTTTCCTTCCTTATTTCGTTTTTTTCCTTTTCAATAGTTACTCAGAGCCGGCTTCTTTTCCATCGCTGTCACCCAATAAGTCCTCTCCGCCTCTCTGACCTTCCGCTTAATGCTCCTTGTTGCCATATCGCCCGTACTATTAGCCGTATATTTACTGGTGAGCCTCCTAGTTCTTTTTCTCCACTGCGTGTCAACGCTTTTTCTATACAAATACCTGAAAACCTTCTCTGCCCATCTACTCTCCTTCATTTTCCTCAGCCTCTCTTCGAATCTCATTTTGCTCTGCGCTTCCCTCACTTCAAAGCCTGTCCATCCCATATCACCCTTTACCGCCTCATTTGTCGTCTTCCCGTGAGCGCCCAACGCGAGGCGGCCCACCGTCCTTTGATTTACATCCATTCCTGATTGCACCTCTGACTTCATGCACACCGCTGAGTTCCCAAATGTAAGCCCCGGAACCATCACACCCTTCCACAGCCCTCGAAGCACCTCGTACCTATTGTATCCCCATAAAGCTCTGTGCTTCATAATTGCAGCATTCCTCTTTTCCCTTTGCTACCGATGCTTTCTCTTGTACCTCCATATATCTATCCCCCTCATTTACCCATATACTCCGAGGTACTTGTACTCGCTTACCCTCGGTATTTTTTGGCCCTGTATTAAGACCGTATGGTCTCCGTGATCATTGAATACCATCAATCCACATTTTGTTGCACTAAATCCTAGTCCTAGAGCCTCACACTCCCTTCTGACACGGCAGCGCCGCGGCGCGGGAGTTCACCGCAAAAGGCCCTCGCTCCTCCCATGTATTCGCGCGGCGCTTTGGACACTCCCCCTATAGGTCACTCTAGACGGGAAGTTAAAACGACTCCATGCGGTACTGGATGTACTGAATAAGGAGCAGAGAAATGACCAGACACTCAAGTATGCTGTACATAGGATTGGAGATAGGCCAATGAGTGAAGGAACGAGAACAGATGTGACGTACGTACTGAACAATGGCGTGGTGTACAGAAAGTTCGTGCACAAATGTAGAGAGTGTATGCAATTGATGGTGCCGGCAAGGTATAGACGATTTTCCGCAGCGGCGCACGGGCGCTGCCATGTTTGATCACGTGATCGTAACTGGCCTTCCCCCAGCCATTTGCCCCAGCCAACGCATTGGGCCAGCGAAGCGGCCGTGGCCGTACTACACAAGCTGGTTGCTGCAGGGTGTAAGCAAGTCACATGCTTGCGCAGCAAAACATAGTTCTACATGTAATCGCCTCAGAGCTGAAAACGTTGAGGCATTTGCGTTTGTTTGGTACGTACCACGCCACAACGATAAGGGATATGTTTAATCTGCGTCGTATTTATGGTGTATGTCTCTAATTGTTGTATTAGCAACCGCCAGTAGGTGGGGTTACAAGCCAACATGGCAGCACCCATGCAGACGCGACACCCCGCTTCGATCCGAACTCGCGCTTGCTACTCGCCCACTGTCCTCACAGCAATAAATAAATGGCAAAATCGGCCATCGCTTTGTGTCAGCTCACGCTGGAAAAGAAACTTCAGGTATGCTTTGTCTTTATTATTGCGATCAGCTGTGTTTATTTAGCCATGCTTGCTAAGCCTTGTCTCGGACAATATGAGAATGAATCTTGGAAACACTGCAAAATACCGACGAGTACATCGCTCTCGAAGCTTCAGGACGCGAATATAAAGCAAATAAATGCGTAGGTTTTGAACTTACGGGCCACACAGAGCAGGACGACGACGTGATAAACTCGAGGCGCAAGGAAACTACATCCACAGGTGCCGCCATGTTTACTTTTCCGGCGCTGCCGTCTGCGCCGTCTGCTCGCTTTTACTCGTGTGCGCGCAGACGCTATGGGAACGCCGAGCAGACGACGCGACGCGGATGGAGACATATCCCCCTGCCGCTGCCAAAGGCCACGGCAGGGGGATGGCCATGGAGACGGCCACGGTAGGGGGACGGCCACGGTGCGGTGGCGCCAGTGGCGCCATCTAGTTAGATTTAATAAACCAGCTGCGGAAAATCGTCTATAGACTATCTGTATTGGAGAAGGGCCATGCCAAGGGACATAAGGGAGTGAGGCGAACTGTAATGGCATTAACTAGAGTAGTGTTCTGGCCTGGGTTGCGTAGAGATGTGAAAAGGTTTGTGGAGAGATGCTGCAAATAGACGGGCAAGCGAAAAAGGAAGATTGCCGTAACGTACAAATGGTGAGGAAGAAGGTATCCTCTTTGTACGTTGGAGTAATTTGTACATGCAGTTTCGCAACACGAGAGTCTTCGAGACAGCGAACTGTCGAATATGTTGAGTAGCACAGTGACGTCTCTACTGTAAGCGAATGTGTTTAGGACTTCCTTTTACTGTTATGGTAAACATTTGGTGAAATTGTGAAAGTAGACACAGTGACTTGGTGTCCTTATGTGAACTTTGAACTGTTCAACGACGTACGTGATGTGACTTGTGATAAGGATGTCGTGTGAGTGTGTGCGTGGAATGAAGTGAAGTGCATCGGTAGGACGCGTACGTGTTTATGATACGTATTGACGACGAAAGGAAATGAAATCACCAAGGGGCGTCATGAGCAGTTTTTCAGGATGAAAAACTCTTGAAAGGAGGGCGCATTGTCATGATTATATTTACATGGGTAGAAAACAAAGAGAAAAAGAGGAAGAAGTAAGATAAAAGAACGTGTTCCAGATGAAGAAACATAGGAGAAAGAAAGAAAAAGAAGAATACATATTGAAGACGGAATTAAAAGAACCTGAGGAAGAAGAAGCAAGAAAAGGGACGAGAGGCGACGTGGCCGGAGAAAAGACAGAGCGCGCTTGGAACGAGGGGAGGCGTGGGCGAGCGGCAGCGGCGGCATGACGTGCGACCCGAGACGGCTAGCAGTGCACCTGGCAAGGACGTACCCCAGCCTTCGCAGCAACGTCCTGTGAGCTGCGGGAACACGGCCAGGAGCAGAGCTCGGGCACAACGACGTCATCCCCGTGAGGACACGCCAGGCTTCCTACGGCTACGCCCCGTAGGCCTCGCACCAGAGTGGACGAGCGGTACAGCCGCTGCGGAGAGCTGACTTCGACGTCGTTTCTGAGCTACATCGGCGGTACAGCTGACGGACGTACACCAGCGACGCTGCGAACATCGCTGACGCAACGAGCCGTACGACGTGACCCCGAAGCAGCAGCTACGTACAAGGCAACGCGCTTGTGACGAACTGTTAATATGACTATTAGTTTTTTGTACATGGTTGCTTAATGGAGTTTTACAGCTGTTTTGCATGCCTTGTTTGATACTGGGGTTCTTCATATTTACGCTTTTCAGTTATAAAGATTATTCGTGATCCGCAACGTTCCTGTGTCGTGTTTTCCACCTATGAGACCATGACAGGTTGGTACGAATCACATGACAGGTGCTGTCTGCGGGTATCTTAAGGAGGTTATTCTAAGTGTACGCTTTTTATCTGTGACACGTAAAAAGCTGTACAAAGACGTATGTGATGCTGTTCTACCTGTAACTCTGTTCCTAGCCATGTACAGACGGGTCCACTGTTAAAGGGAACACTGCGTGCAGGGCATGTTCAGATTTCGCTCTCTTGCAAAAGCATAGTGGCTTAGATCTGCATAAGACTACTGGTGGTTGACAGTTGTGACTCCTTTCACAGAACAGTGCCATGCACGAAGTTTACCCATCCACTGCCGTTAGGGGGCCAGCAATATGAAGGGTGCTCATTCGAGTGTTCCCTTTAACAGTGGACCGTACTGTACAGTGGAGGTCAACGGGCAAGATGCGCGTAAAGAGAATGCAAGTGGCTCCTGCCGTGAAGTCGTCCTTTTTTAAGCTTCACACGGGTACATTATTTGTCAAGGCATTCAAGAAGGCCGTGGTCTTTTCTTACCTTGGGGGCCAGATTGCCTGATCTGTAAAAAAAACAGTAAACTATAAGACCACATTTTCTTACATTGCTGGGAAGTTTATTTTTGGGATGTACTTCAAAAGACGATAAAGAAGGATTTACCTTTAGATCCACATGGTATAAGATTTCTGCCAGTAAGTGATGAAGAGGTATTACTTTTTGACTCGATTAGGCTAAATGGTCTTCACTGTTTATGGCGGGATTTTATTGCGATCCAGATGCAGGGCCCACACGAATGTATTTTCGAGAGTGTAAGACCAGGTTTGTGGAACTCCACAAAGCTCAGGAGTTTGTACCTGAGTGGTTGTCGAGGCTTGACAGCGCTCAAGAAATTTTAAACTTGTATCTGTCCAGTAGGACTGACACAACTTGCTACTTTCTACATGTCCAAAGGCCAAGGGCGTCCGCAGAACTTTTTCCAGGGGGGTGCATCAGCAGAGGGTGGGGAAGGGGGAGGGGGGGGGGGCATACAGCATAGGTGGTTTTTTTTTCATTGCCGTGACATGACCGGCAAGATTAGTTTATAGCAGTATGTAACGTGCAAAGTTGGCTGGTAATCCTGAATGATGTTTCACGCGGATATGCGGGACTGGAGTGCGCTAATCAAAGCTTACTGCTACTGCATAGAAAATTAGTATCTAAAATTCCAAGGGGGGGCAGCTGCCCCCCCTTGCACCCCCCTCCGGACGCCCATGCCAAAGGCCCGAACACACGTACGCGTTGCAGCGCGTCAACGCGTGACTTTTTCACGCGGCGCCGCGCCATCTCCCTATGGAGAGGGATGGCGCGCAGCTTAGCGTAGCCGCGCGCCCTCTCCCCCCATAGAGAGAGGGCGCGCGCCGCGTCGAAAAAGGCATGCGTCGACGCGCTGCAACGCGTACGTGTGTTCGGGCCTTAATGGTCTCATGTCCTTTCTTTCCCGTCTTTTTAGCGCTGTTTTTTCACTCGTAACAGGCAATAAAGCAAAAAAACATGGGTGTCCTCCGTCATAGGAATCGGTATAACACGAAAGTGAAACGTGTTTTCGCAGAAGTAGTGCTTATTGTGTAGTGATATAGACAGCTTGTACAATGTTCTATTCGTGTTTGGCAGCTATAGCACCGTTTGACGTGGATGCACCATGTTGACAGCATGTCTCTATCGCGACGACTAACGCCCATGAATGATCATGATTAAACCGTTTGTGGTAGCTGACGGTGTGAACATATATTTAGACACAGCGAATCGTGAATCCCGCGTAAGGATGATATCAACAAGCTCATAATCAACACTGGCGCCCGGTATGCACTTCTTCAAAGCGTCGTCAATTAAGGAGAGAAACTGCACGGTGTGCGCTTTCTAGTAATTGGTAGCCGACGCCTCTGCTCATGCATACACTACACACACTGCGCTTCAGCAACACGGGAGGTAGAGGTTCGTAACCTGAGCCGCAAACGCGTGCGTCCCGCTGGTTTCTGTCTCGCAGGCGCTGCTCTCGCTCCACCAAGACACGAGATTCGCCCGTCGAAATCGCGTCCTTTCTGCAACGCGTATTGCAGCAGTTTTGTTAGTCGGTGCTCTCGCAATTGAAGCAGTCGGCGGCAGAGAGACTCGTTCATGCACGCGGAAGCTGCACTACTCCGATGAGCCGACGCAACGCTAACACGAAGCCAAAGGCATAGAACGTAACTGCGTCAAGGGTGCCTCGGCGACGCCAGCGCGGCCAGTCTACCTCTCTGGTATCGAGACGCTTTAAACATGGCCTCCGATATCGCGTGCAATCTCGGAGTAAGCGCTAGTAAGTGTCGATCGTGAAGCATTACTTTCTTTCACATCTCACAGACGGCAGCACCGCCCCGCTCCGCCCGCTGCGAAAGAGAATGTGTGAAAGATAAGGCGCGTTCGCGCTGTGGTCTAGCATCTCCCGAGTTAGCTTAGTCGGTAGCGCGTCGGCGCTTGTCGTCGCGGCCGCAACGTCGTGGTTCGATTCCCAGCGGGGTATCTTTTTCTTGGTTTATTTTCTTTCTCACCCGTTGGCGTCCATTTTATCAACGTCATATCCGTGACGGATGTACTTGGTGGACCCCGGCATAAAAATAAAACACTTTCGTGTTAAAAAAAACGCGTGACTCTGTGGTAGAACAATGGACCATTTGCAAAAATCTGCAAGGCGGCTTTCCTGCAAGGTTGTTTTCCAACCAAAAACTCTCAATCCCCGACTGCGTTTCTCGCTCATTCTGTTTTTGCTTCTCTACCCCCTCCCCCCCCCTTTTTTTCTTACGAACGACGGCTGCCTTGTCCACCTAGCGAAGGCTGAGGGTTCGTACGAGGCGGCCCCACAGTAATAGTTGGGGAAAGAGGTCGTTTTGTCGTACTCGCGTGACTTCCCGGTAAAAGTACAATGAGCGAGAAAACCAGTCTGCGACGGAGAGTTTTTGGTTGGAAAACAACCTTGCAGTAAAGCCGCCTTGCAGATTTTTGCAAATGGTCAATTGCCACGCAGAAGTCTTGGGTTCGATTCCCACACGAACCGAATTTTTTTTATTATTTCTTTATTTGCATCTACTCGAACTTTCCCAACGCTGATTTTTCGCTCACAACCAATGACGCCGACACCGGAACTTCTGCGAAACGAGCTCTTTGAAGCTGTCGCGTTAAAATCGCCACGCTTGTTGCAAGAAGACGCTTGGTAAGCGAGAAAACGCGCGAAAAGGAAAATGCGGGTGGCGATGCCACCTTCAGGTTCCCCACAATCGCTGTGACATAATAAATTTTGACGGTGTCTACTACGGCCTACGTAGTTCCTACCGTGTAAATACGAGGCCTTCTGAGGTGGCGAGAGACTTAGCACACCATGTTTCAGGACATTTCAGTTGAACTAATGTCCCCTCCCCCCCCCCCCTCCAAAAAAAAAGACTAAGAGCTGTGACGTCACGCACGGAGTTCTTGGCGCGAAATTTAAAAATGAAAACGTTGACCTATTTTCTCTTCCATTAATAAACCTACCATGGTGAAATTAACGACAAGAGGTTTTTAAGAGCATAATTTGTCAGTCCAAACTGATTCACCTTTCCCTTCAGCCTCCCTTGAAGCATATCTTTTCCGTTTACAGGACGCCAACAATTATTGTTACAGCCGATAATACAGCGCCAAAACACTGTAGTAAGCGGTTTATTTCACCACAAAATACATAAGAAAGTTCACAGTGCAATGAATGCACATCATGAAGTCCAATATACAGAGGCGATGCCAGGACTTTTTTACTGGGCGGGGAGGGGGCAGGATGCTGAACTGTTTGCTCATGTGGGTGAAAAGGGGGCGTTCGGTTGGGCGGCCACTCCCCCCCCCCCCCTCCGGCACCGCCCCTGCCAATATAGTGCTAAATCTGGCACCGTTATGAGTGGGTTTAACTGTTACAGAACGGGTTCTCATATACTGTGCCTTCAAACATTCCAAGATGAAAACATGGTAGCCCCTTTAATTTTATTTTTTACAAAGTTATGCTACCGAAAGATGAAATTTCACATTGGATGCTAGATTAACGAGACCATCATGTGCATAGCTGCACTTCCGCAATTTGCAAAACACCCACATAGCAGTTGTGCGCATCAGTGTGTGATATTTGGCCCACATTGTCTGGCATTCCTTCATGCTCAGGAGAGCAACTTGTTAGCTTTGAGCGGGAATTAACTCTGAAGCCTTGCAAGGTACCTTCTAAATGTAGCAGTGGCTGCCTCATCCACTCTTGTAGCCGAGAAGTGATATAACGTCGAACCCCACAATAGCGAAATCGCCGGGGATGCGATTTTCGTTCGTTCTCGGGACAATATCGTTGTCGCAAAAACGGGAAAATACGTGCACCAATTACTCTGCCCAACCAATATTTGTTTAAAGAAGTAGCTGATATTGCTCCGCTGCTTTGAAGGAGCTTTGTGGCTCGGGCCTCGTCGTCGTCGTGGGTGCCGGGGAAATAAAGTGTGAGTGATGATAGCGCCGTTGCTGAACTCTTTGTACAAGATCAGGTCGGCGTCAGCACACAAAAAATCGTGCAGTGCAACAGCGTCGGGTATCGCTCCATTGAGATGGCGAAGCGCATCTCACGCTTCAGCTAGTGGCTCCAGGTCATCGGTGCTCGGAGAAGAAACACCCACTTCCGTGCCCGGCAAGCGTGCCAAGGCGTGCAGACAAGTTGCAAAACTGGCGTGCTTGAAGCAGTTTTGGATGACGGCGGCCAAGCATTTCCAGGTCCATAAAAAGGTCCACTTCCCTGTGTCGCTTCATGTCATGCCGCAATTTTCCAACTTCTGGTTTCCCAACTAGCTCATGGGTTGAAAAAAATGTTGCGTATCACTACTTGAAACTTTCATTATTGTGGAAGTGCTTTTTAAAACCTCTTCGCTGTCGAGAGGGGGCAAATGCATTGAGATGGACCTTCGCCGGGAACGCCAGATTTCTTCGTTGCCGCGAGAATTTTGTTCTTTAGGGCTTTCGTTATTGAGGGCTTCAACTGTACAATATTGGCATACTGTCACAAGATAGATTCACACATGATGTGATGCTAGCATGTCCCTGCGCGAGTCATCTATGAAAGCTTGGTGCAAAAATAAAACTGTTTGTACCTTCAACACTTGATCAGGACACTGTCTATGGTGCCCAGAGTAGCGGCCACACTGCTATGTGTGCTGCATAAGGATGCAACAAGAAAAAAAAAATTGCTGCTCTTTGAGATTAAAGATAACATTACAAGCCAGAAATACCACAAGCCATAAGCTAATGTGCTGGCTGAGCTATGTGGCTTGCTGTCACTTATGTGGCTACCATGTTCATGAAACTGATGCCAGAGTTTTCATTTCATTTAAACATGCTTACTGAGATAAAAAATCCTTGAACACGGGGTGTCGCTGGAGCCAATGCTTCGTCGAATGGTAATGTCTTCTTCAAGGCAGCAATCTTAGCCCCGAAACAAAACAGGAGAGGGAAAGCGTGAAAACGGGGGATATTGCGATAAGCTGGCATTGACTGAGAAAGAGGAAGCACATCAGTCAACAAACAACGAAAAAAGGGGGGCACTTTGCTGAATCTTGGTTGTCAAAGATAAGCACCACGTAAAAATGGCAATTTCCCAATGATGAACACAGCTAGAAATTTCTACAACGAAGGCTTATGTCTCGCTGCTTTTCACTATGTATTTACCGTGTCGGATGGATTTTTTAAAATTAAATTTAATTTTTATTCAAGTGTTCAAAATTACACTTAGGAAAGAGAGGACCTTGAAGTGGTCCTCCCACCTGTAACAACAGCAGTTTGCACACAAGCACTGGGAGAGTCAACCGAAAGAGGAAGCACTCCAGTAAACAAAGCGAGACTAGAAAGTTTATTATATGGATTTACCATATTGCCATATAAATTTACCACATTGTCCCAAACAGTACATTGGCGAAACAGGACAGCCTGTTAATATATATTAAATGGGCATCGTGTGAACACGACTAAGAAATCACCAAAAACAGTGGTGCAGCATTTTGGTGTGGCAGGTCACAACTTCGATAAGCTCGGACTTTACATCAGTCAACCTTTCGGTCCCCGAGAGACAGAATAGAGCCATACCTTATTCACAAGTTTAATACACTTCAGCCAATAGGTATAAAAGTTTCAAAAGTGGGCTCTTGAATCCATCCCATATGGCAAATACAGAAAGAAAACCAGTGAGACTCGAGCCTTTTTTTCCAACAATTTCTAACCACTCGGATCATCATGAAATTATAATTTTTAGGTGGTGCTTACTTTTGACAACCGTCATTCAGCAACACACCCTTCTAGTCTCGCTTTGTTTACCGGTGTGCTTCCTCTTTCGTTTGATTTACCCAATTCGTCCTGCCAGTTCCTCTCTTTTCCTTGGGTGTACGAAGCATACACATACTAGTACATGCGAAGCTGAGGTAGGCAGCTGCTGCCTTGACGAAGAAAAGTCCACTGTTCAAGAGTTTTTCCTCCCTTCAAGCTGCCATCTTTCCCTCAGTCCATTTAATCATGTTTATGCCATACTGCGATAGCCAACAAGATGGCTATCAGAGCATCTAGAATTATTTTTATTTTCAAAACACAAAAACATCATCCCCGCAAGTTCACACAGAGCAGTTTACATGCCCAAATGTGCAATACACCACCTGTCATTCATACTAAGAATTAATGTAGAACCTATTTAAATGATCCAGCGTCATTGCTTTCAATGCACTGTGTGCAGCCACACTTGGTTAACTCACTGCAACAGGCTGTGCACACTTGTGAGAAAAAGGTTCCCTCAAACCAGAAAGCGTCACACAAATCCTTGAAGGTAGTGAGCGGCTATATCAAGGCACTTATACATATAGGCTCTGGACAAGCAAGCACTGCATAGAAAAACTAGTGCATAAGAAATCTCACATGGCAGGTATGTTCTTTCTTGAGTGTTTGTGGAACTCCATAGACGGGTCACACGTCACCTTGCAAAACCTGCTGTTCTATTTCGTCTGGGCTATCACTTGGTTCACCGGTGCCAGTTGAGGAAAGCCCTCCTAAATGCCATGTCACAAACAATAATGGTTCTTTGAGGCACACTACATTCACTGGTTTAGTTGTTCCCTAAGGCATGCAAAATCTCACTGGATGATTGTTTTTCCTCCGTGCTCCTGTTCTTCAAAGAACACTTTAGTTATGACAATGTCGCCTGTGGAAAGTGTTTGACAGGTCGCGTCCACACCCTCCCGTGGCATTCGGCCTTCCCCACAGCAGCAGTAGCAGCAGCCATCCCTTGAGGTGTGTCCATTGGCTGTCACTGGGCTAGGTGCCTTTGGCCCCGAACAGTCCGTTGAGTGGCTGGGTGACACTGCGGCACCTAGTGAATCACAGCTCCAGTCACCTGACCTCGGAAGGTCAGAATCGGTGGACTCAGACTCTGACTCAGTTGCATCCTCGTCTTCTTCATCGTCCTCATCGCCAATACCTGGCGAGCCATCTGTTGCACCAGTCCCTGCTGCTCCCGCACCACGGTTCCGTAGGCGATCCAGTTTGCGGGCCACCTTGGGATTTCCATCAATGCGGGCACACTCCTCTTCCGTTAGGTTCACATACCTGCACAAGAAGGACCATTTCCAGGTCATCCCATTATTGCCATTCTGAGTGAGACTGACAAATGTCTGGAACTTGTCGTGCCTTGGGTGACCACCCGTCCCACAGAAATGTCCCGAATGTCAGACTTCATTATTGTTCAGCAGTGCATAGAGTGCAGCTGCATCTGCCACACTGTTTGAGGATGTGCTAGCTGCAAGCCCTCCAAGCTTCCAAAAAAGTCAGCTAGCTGCAGTTTCTTCAGTTTCCATGACATTGAAATAAGACATCAAGAAAGTAAAAGAAACGGTGTTGAGCACATTGCGAATGGCCATTTACTGAGTTGCCGATGTTGATATTAATAACCTTGTTTCGTGTCGGAGCATATATACGACAGCGATGGCTAAAACAGTTTTGTTTATACACCCGTGTATTTGAATTTCAACTGGTATGATCCACCTCCCGGTCAATGCATCCCGCATTTTGGTAGCAGGAGGGTGGTCACCCTAGTCGTGCCTTGAAGACACCAATGAACCAGACAGTCTGCGAGGGAAACTAAACGGGCGATTTTAGCACACTTTACCAGTATATAGTAATTTGGCACAACACCTATAGAATTGGGTGGTCAAGCCGGGAAAGAACAAGTGTATGATACAGTCATTAGGAAGGTCGATAATTTCCATTACGTTGAGGAGGCACAGGTTTCTCATTTGTTTGGATCGAATTAGAAGCTGATGGAGGCAGAGCAGAAAATAAATCTGCCATTTTTATGATGATGCATGATTCATCCCAGCAGTCTAAACAAAATGGGCTGCTGCTGCAGTTTATAGTATTTGTGCCCAATTAAATCACAGAGATTTCAACATAACATGCATCATGCCGCAACCAAAGCGAAAGTTGCAGCATGAAAACTAGGGGTGTGCGAATATTCGAAATTTCGAATATTTTTCAAATAGTGTTTGCTATTCGATTCGATTCGCACTGAAATTTTACTATTCGAACTTCCCAAAGACAAATGCAGTCAACGTCCGGTTAAAAGTGACCCCTTCAGATTTTTAATATGCTTCACCTCATTACACTCTCGTATTGCGGCAAAGCTGCCTTTCAAGCTCCGTTACGGTCGAGAGAGAGAGAGAGAAGTAACTTTATTGGCACCCGTCAAATAGATGACAGGGTAGAGGCGTCAGCCTAAACCCACACTCATCCTCCCTAACCGTCGACCGGGATCCCTTGGGACGTGGCGGCGGTTAGGGCGAGACCGATGACTTGCCGTTGAACTTAGCCAAGAGACAAAGTCCATTTGGAAATGGTCCCTAGATTTTCAAAATGCTTCACCTCATCACACTCCCGTATTGCGGCAAAGCTGCCATTCAAGCTCCGTTACGGTCGAACTTAGGCAAGAGACAGTCAACGTCCGATTGGAAGTGGTCCCTAGATTTTCAATATGCTTCACCTCCTCACACCCCCGTATTGCGGCAAAGCTGCCTTTTAAGGTCCGTTACGGTCGAACTTGGCCAAAAGACAGTCAACGTCCGTTTGGAAGTGGTCCCTAGATTTTCAATATGCTTCACCTCATCACACCCCCGTATTGCGGCAAAGCTACCTTTAGAGCTCCGCTACGGTCGCAAATGTATTAACTCAAGAAAACGCTGCTTCCAACATGGAGATGAAAGATGTGGCAGAGTTGGGGGCTCAATTAATGCTGTTTTGGACCTGAAATTTGTGCAGGAAGTCTGAAAAATCGGACGCCGAAGTTTTTTAGCATCCAAAATTTCAGATGTTCTTATATATCGACGTCTACGAGGCAGATTTGGAACTCCGGACTTGAAGGGAGCACACCCTTGTCCGCCACATCAGTTGGCCTTCCACAGCAGTTGAAAGAGGAGGAGAGGCTGATGAAATGGCATCTCTGCCTATCACGTGTAAAGTGTTGTCGGCAACACTTTGGTTGCCGACATCATGTACATACGACAATCATGTACATAAATAGAATTCGGCCTCTACATTGCCTCACTCTTGATAAGAACGACAACTATGAAATATGACCCCACCAGCGCTTCATCAACCTAGCGAAAAGAAACACTTTCATGTTGCGATCTCACAAGAACATACTTAGGGATTCTCTGCAACTTTTTCTGTAATTTCACTTCGAATTATTCGAAAAATGTTTGAGAAATAATCGAAAATTATTCGATTCGATTCGCACTCAATCTTTATTATTCGAATTCGCTTCGCACCCAAAATTTTGCTATTCGCACAGCTCTAATGAAAACCATGAGTAATGGCTGTTCTTAACCTACATTCTCCACATAGGTGCATCATTTATTATATGCAAAAATATTCGTGCCACTAATTAATTCTATTTTAAAGGTCTTAGTAGCATGCTACTGAGCCACATTAATGCGACTAATATTGCAAATACAGACAACAAATAAAAAAAAAACACCATATCTGCAAAGCAACAAAGCTCTTTTTCAAAATTAGAAAGACAAGCAGAAAAATCCCGATCAAGGAATCTCTCCGCTCTTATTTACTGCTTGCCTAAAAGAAGTACTATTAAAACAACTACATTGGAAAGAAACAGGAATGAAGCATAATGGAGACTATCTTAGCAATTTATGGTTTGCAGATGAAGTCGCACTCTTCAGCAATGATGTGCATGTATTGCAAATTTGACTCAAGACCTTAACCAAAAAAGTGTCCAAGTAGCGTCAAAGGTAAGCATATGGTGGACATTCCCAATTCATGACAGGCAATTCCACAATTAGGGCATACTGCCATTTCTAACATATGAGCTTGGAGGAGAGTTTCCTATAAGCAATATTTCTTTTTTTTTTTCGGCGTGACAGACTTGATCGCAGGGGAGGCGGCGTGATGGTTCTTGTTAAGGATACCCCGGTTTCTTCTCCTGTTGCAATTAGTACATTTATACCTAGGTGTGTTAGTCAGCGCCAATCGCAGCCATGGCAGCGAGTGTTGAACACTTTTTTCTTCCTGTCAGGCACACTGGGATTCAAAAAGCACACTCTCAGTGCACATGATCTTATGGTGCTCCTTATTTGAGGGTGACTGTTGAAGTGAGCATAATTAAAGATGCTAGTCTTAATTATACTAGAGCACTAATGAGACTCGTTACAGCACAGAGGCCATACACTATTTCAGTACAGCGTAGACTCACCTGAGAAGGCGTATCTCACGATTGCTCAGCACCACCTGGCGCTGCGTATGCCGGGCCGCATCCAGGCGCCGGCGTAAATCATCCACCTCGTGGTCCAGTTTGCGCTGCTTCTTGCGCTGCTTCACCTCGTCGGGGCTGATGTGTGCCAAGGCCTGCTCCTCACACAGGGCCCACAAAAGAGGCTCAGACTCGGGTCGCAGGGCTCCCTGCAGGGCCCCATACACACCGGGCAGCAAGCAGAACACGTCGAAGGCCGCGTGGAATATCATGTCCTCACTCAGGGGACGCCGGCTCCAGAACTTTTGGTCCCTTCGGTACAAGCTCTTCACCTGCACAACAAGTGCTTTCTTCACTTTACAGGAAATCCCCAAAATATATCACCTCCCTCTAATGTACACTTTTAATCCTGAAAGACAACTTAACCCTTTCCCTAAGCTGTTTCTGGCTGTGATGCACCTCCAGTGTCAGCTTGGTTTCGGAACCAAGCTGACAGAGAAGCTTGAAAGGCAGAGAAATGGCACATTGTGACGTCAAGATGACAGAGAGGGATGGAAAGGGGATACAACAACCTCGTTTGCTGCTGATAGCAGCAAGGGAGGCTGCGGAGAGCAAGCGAAAGCAGCGATCGAGTCATGTTTCGGTCTATTGGAGAGGCAACAGTGGACACCCCTGAACTTGACACGCTATCGCAGACATGCCAACAGAATACAAAAAACAAACAAACAAACAAAAAAACCACTACCGCAAACCTGTGGCAGATGGCATAACAACCGCTGTACCCGTAATCGCACGCGTTCCGCATGGTCGCTCAGCCCGAAAGAGTAGCATGTGCAGAGCGACCATGCCCCCCAGCAAAGAAGGGTGGGCGCGATCGCTCCATATTCTTCAATACACGTACCAACACGGCAAGGGGCAAAAATATGTGCTTCTAGCAAGATCCGACAAATGCTCATAAAATCATGGTAAACATACCAGTTTTGCGCTTCCGTGCGAATTTTTGAACGCACAATGGAGAACACATTGGTATGTCAGTGACAGCGTAAGGAGGTCAAAGTCACATGTGCATTAGAATGTGGCAAAAACCAAAATTGGCCCTTATTCAGCCCATTGTCCCTTGAGTGGTGGTCACAGCTAGCCATGAAGGAAGGACAAGCCAACCTCCTCCAATGGCGTCCCACCCACTCTCCGGCACGGTGCCTCTACCTATTTCACGACTTGGCTTCAGGACTGTCACGTGACGGTCTGTCCTAGTGTTTTTCCTTCCTCCATGGAAGCAGCTCACTTGCTCAAGGAATGGTGCAATGCTGGCCCCCATGGTGGTACCATATTTCTCGTTTTCTGTGTCTCAAGAGTGCTCTGTTGCCTCTGCCAGTCTTGGTCAAGTTCGGAACTCAGAGCAATTTTCCCTAGAGGATATCTTGTTGAATGGACACAGTGACCTTGAAGATGCGACATGTTCACCATAAGGATAGCTTTGAGTGTGAAGTTATTCTATGTGTGGAAGAGAGCACGGTTGCCAGATTAGGCTATTACAGTCGAAACCACTTATAACGATCCCGCATCTAATGATCTATTGGTTAAACGACCATATTTGGGTGCATTTACGGTTTTCCAATGCTAACCATTGAAGCTGCGTCCACATATAGCGAACATTTTTCAAATCCTCCTACTTTTATAACGAACACTTCAGACACGGTCGCGGTAAAAAAAAGTTAAAACAGGCCTTCTAAAGCGTGAGAGGGGTGCGCGCTCGCGCGTGCCCTGCTCCAGTTTACTCGCGACTAAGATATCCCAGATAGCCGAGCACCGCATGCAGATTTCGGACGCTGCGAGCAAGGTCACTCACTTTCCAGCCGTTTCTTCAGTGGCAGAATGGCAGTGGGGAAAAAAAAAATAAAAAATAGGAGGCAGCACGAAGCCTTGCGGTCAGCTTTCACATGGTAACCTTTCTTGACGCCATTCCCTGCAGCTACGATCGCCTAGGATGAACCAAAGAATGCCTTGGAACGCAAGAAGGCACAAATGCAAGAAGTGATAACCGCGATAACTTTCCATCGCATAAAGGTCCACTGCGTTCCTGAACTCGTCGACGCCACAATGTGCCGCAAAAGGTCGTCTGTCTTTTTGGTAACGGCAGAGACCGGTCGATTGGTGATAACGACTGCCGCGCGATTGCGGTGATGTCTTCGCGAATAAGCATCAGCCGTCGATGAATGTGCAATTATGACTTATAGCCGACAATCTTATCACAGTCATATGTAGATATCTGGTCGGCTACGCGCGTGGCGTATGCCGTACACTGTGCGGATTGACGGTGGTACAAGCGGGCCATGCTGCCGTTCGCAAGTTCACTGCCGCCGTGTCGTGCAAGACCGCTTTAAAGTGCACGTTGGTTTGTAGAAACGAAAGTAGCTCGCTGTTGTTGAGTGGTGCGGGCACCGAGAAACGTTGGTGCACTGACAGCGAGCGTAAACTGCGTGTTTGACTAGGTGACAACTTAAGTGCGCCGCAAATCGTCATGCAGGGCCAGCAGGGTCGCGAGAGCATCGCGGAGACGTAGCGTGCGCGTTGCTTGCAAAATGCTTGTTTTCGCCACGTTGAACGAACAGTCTACTCGCCGCACCCATGCACGGTCCCAAGTGAAGCAGGCAAGAAGAACGTACAAACGCGCGTATACGGCATACAGCAAGCGGCCCGGCAGTGATTCCGCGAGCCGAGTAGGCGATGCGCTGCACGCAACTAGCCAGGGATCATCGACCCCACGTGGCGATACCGCGCATCGGTGAAACGGATCAGTTCGTTGCAGAGGCGGTTAATTCACTCGTGAGCACGCAGCGGGCGTAGCTTCACGACGAGAAAAGGCTTAGCTTGTCACCGGAGGTATTGTTAGCACTTTAATAAGAGTGCACAGAAAAAAAAAAACAAAAAAAAACACTTGGCCGCTAAGCGCACGTTTTTAAGGGCGAGTCCATAAACAACGAACTACTGATAGTACAACGACCACTTTTCGAGACACTTTCGAGTTTGTTATAAATGGGTTCGACTGTAATAGCCAAACTGGGCCACTTTTTTTGCTGGTTGGCGTCGAAAATTCCGAGTTGGCTACATGGCTATAATGGGGTTATTTTTGGACGTCCAAGTGCGGAACTCCTTGTCACCAGTGACAAAACTTGGGAACGCCAGTTTATGAAAACCTGAAGCTTTCTGCTTCTACAAAGATATGTAGGCAACTGCATCTTTATACAATGTCGGCACTGGGAGGGTGGCGTAAAGTCGTGAATGGCAATTTAATACTTCATTCCAGAGCTAAGCTCTCTTCTTTGTGTTTTGCCGCAATCTGTTGCTCATTCATGCATGGTTTAGTGTGAAAAAAAAGGGCCCCCAGCTCTGCAGAACGTGTTCGATTCTAGCTGCTGCGACCGATTAAAATACGTATATAAAGACAGAAAAGTCTTGCCATAGTTTGGGACATGGCATGCTGTTGTTATTCTGTCATCCACTGGGAGGCTCTGTTGGTAGTCTGTGGTGTCAACACACTCCTGCATCACTACAACAAATTTTTCGAATTAGTATTCCAGAGAAATTTCTGCTCTTACAATTCGCAGTGATGCTGTCGAGGGCTTCTGATTTGGGGCAATTTTTGGAGCAGCCAAAATTTCCATTTTGGAGCACTTTGGAGCAGGTAATTTCGCATCGGGGAGCACCCTGGATCTCGTAAGCTGCCATGACCTTCGTGAGAGTTACGAGGTCCCATTTGAGGAGTTTCCAGAGTGCCAACATGCATCTCTGGTTCCGTTCACAGTGCAGTTTTGTCCTGAGCCTTTCCCTACAGTGCTCGAGGTGATGCAGTAGGCTAAGCATGTCATCAAGCCGCTGAGGCACAAAGCGTAGTGAAATCCATGTTCATCAGTCATTGCTTTGCAGTCAAATGCTCTCCTGGCGGACCAGTCCAGTATGAACTTGAAACTCTGGGCATGTTCATCTTCAGCTGCTGCACAAAGACGGCTCACTTCTCCGAGTTTTGCGTGAGGATACCAAAGACCTTGCTTACCTGGTCTCGGCGTGGATTGGCTGGTCCACCGTACAGGGTGCACAGGGTGCCCAGTGACACGTTCTTCACCTTGTGCACAGGCTTGCCCACATCCTGCTGCTGCAGTGTTGCATGTGCCGCCTGCACAGTCATGCCACATGTGCACCGAGCCCTTGACAATACAGACTTGAGCCCCTACCTGAGTGTCAAACACATTCTGTAACTTGATGCCAAACTGGAAGAACAGGGCTGCACTGTCATTCCTGCAGTCATGCATAACCTGCATACACACCAAACAAATATTTATGAAGCTGCTGATCACAGTGTTTTTGTCAGCTGGTAGAGTGCCCCAAGTGACAGAATGAAGGGCTTTGCTTTGTGAAAACAACATCCAGCGATACCAGATGTATTGCACACTAAACATCTTCATCAACAAAGCACAGGTCTTTGTTTGTCCACTGCATAGATGACACACACTTGACCGAACAAAATTTGAAGGTATGACAGGCTCCTTTAATCTGCCTTTTTTGTTCTTGATCACATATGACTGCACACATCGAGAACAACATGACACAGAATGTAATAAACAATCATAAGCTTCAAACTTAAACTTTTGCTTATTGCTGATGAACAAGCTTAACTAGTGTTAAAATCTAACTACTGAATCACCGAACCAGTAGGGTGTAGCTGTACAAGTTCAGCGGTTGCATTTCTGAAATGTCATGCATACAAACATAGCAAAAAGAGATACAACTAACGTGACCACAACACAGGCAAAGGTCTTGCACACAGGCCTCACCAGCAAAGCAACTAAGTTAATAGCCAAAAATGTTAACCCTTTCCCTAGCATGAAAAAAGAAGAAAATTGATTGTACCGAATTTCCCAGAAAACTTTTTTCACTCAATTTATAGAGCTTTTTGTTCTGAATAAAACGGTACCATTACTACAATTCAACTGGGTTCCTTTATTTCACTAATTGCATAAAAAAGATAGCTCAAAGACGGTGTCATTGCATGGCAATGCAATGAAAGGTGGCAATAAAATGAAAGCCGAGCCATAAATGGCACAGCATGGACAAGTGTCGCCATCTAACATCAAGAAGCGCAACTATGACGATAGTCGTGACGTGGGTGGTTCCACATGGGACCAATTTTTCTTAACCTAGAGTATAGTCGTCATCGGTCATTTTGGCACAAAATCTCACGACAACAATACTCGTCAGCAGGAGAGAAAGGGTTACAAAAAGTTTGCAATGCTATCTAACATCTTGAATAGCCAGGGTCGAGAATATGAGAAAGCTAGAAGGGCAATCCCATGTGTTGATGAAGCGGTGCACAAAACACATCATAACTGTTCGAGTTTAATGTCCCAAAACCACGACATGATTATGAGGGATGCCGTAGTGGAGGGCATTGGAAATTTCGACCACCTGGGGTTCTTTAACCTTTTGAGGGTTTTCGCCGTACATGTACGGCAGAAGCTTCCTGGTACCAAAGGGTTTTCGTCGTACATGTACGGCATAGCGTTTATTTTTAAAACGCGCGCCTTTTTCGATCATTTCTCTCGCTTGGCCTGTGCTTCCACACTTCGGGAATACGTGGAATTTTTTCTTGCGCCAATGTCTCTGCGTTGTATTTTTATCTTGCTTCCCAAAACGGCGCGCCGGCTATCGCTAGCCCATCCGAGTGCGTTCGCGGTGCAGCTGGTTTAAAGTGCGCGAATTTTTCGATAATTTCTCTTGCTTTGCATGTGCTGCCATGCTTCGGGAATACGTGGAATTTTTTTCATGCGCTGATGTCTCTCCGTTGTTGCTTTTCTTATGCTTCGCAAAACGGCGCACCGGCTATCGCTTGCGCAACCGAGCGCGCCCGCGGAGTGGTTGGTTTCAAACGCGCGCCTTCCTCGATCATTTCTCTTGCTTGGAATGTGCTGCCACGTTTCGAGAATACGTGGAATATATTTTTAATGCGCCGATGTCTCGCCGTTCTTCTTTTTTTTTTTGCTTTCCAAAGCGGCGCGGCGGCGTTCAGTTGCGCACCGGATCGGAGCGTGCGCACGCGTTGCGGCTGGTTTTGGTTTCGTCCTTCGGGTGGTTTTCGCTTCTTGCGCCCGCAAAGCTGATGGCGGTTTGGTTTCTAATCTCTCAAAGGGTGACCGCTTGTTACTGTCTCGTTTATTGCACCCCGGAGCGCGATTACATCTGTTTCCGTGCGGCGCTGAATTACACAAACGACACCGCCGTGATTGCGTTTCCTGTTTTGGGGTCTCGGAAAAACTGACTACGTCTTGTTGGCGATAAAGCGAAGGATTACTGTAGATTTTTCACTCGTTTTGCTTTCCGGACGGCCGCACAACCATAGAGTTTTCTTCCGTGCGCTCACTGACGCAGTTCGCTTACGCTATAGAAGCGCGCGCCGGTGAGTGGAGCAGCGATTCTTCCGATGCGGACTATTCCCCAAGTGCCGAATCAGAATCTGATTAATTGGATTTCAGTTTGTCAGACGAGGATTTTTTGACTAGTTTAGACTCCGATGACGATCACGGAGCGACATCTGAAAAGCGTGCGCGGCGAGCCATGCTTCAATGACTATCACACGCTGAAAAGTGTTTAGTGTCAGAGCACGAACATTTTTAACCGGAAAAGTACTCTGGTGCACTTATTTTTGTATGTCCGTGAGCTACGTTTAATACAATGCATAATACTTATTCATAAAAAACTGTTAAGCTTTCTTTTTCAGGATTTTGCTTGATTTTACTGCGAATAAACCATGTGTATGTAACAACAAAAATGATTTTCTGTCACTTTACGGTCACGAAAAAAAAAAAATTTAGACAATATTTTTCCTAAATCGAATCGTCTGAAGAATTTATTTCAGCACTAAAAAAATTACACATTTTTGGACTGGATTTCACGAAAAAATTCGACCCTCATAGGGTTAACATGCACCTATAAATCTAAATACACAGGCCTCAAGAATTTTCGCCTCCACTGAAAATGCGGGATTTTCCGGTCAGCAGTCTAGCATCATAACCACTAGACCACCGTTGCAGCCTGCACAAAAGACAAGTTCATGGGCGCATAAAGAAGGCACACACATACAAGCGCTGCCTTTTGTGTGCTGCTGCTTTATCAACATCATGGCTCACCATATATTAACCTCTTTGCTACCTGCATCCATGTTTGTGGACATGACTTCTGAAGCAACTGCTCAGTGTGGTTGAAAATTCATGTCTTTGTTGCCCCGAGTGTTCTTTAGCTAGACTCCAAGAGTGAGCAGCAGAATTCAACGTTAGCAGCTGGTGTGCAAACAAAACAAAATGGCAATGGGCAGATCATGCAGCCTAGGCCTAGCTGCTTAAAGTGTTGCAATTAATATATATATTTCTTTCATATAATGCACTGTAAACAAAAGTTACACTATTCGTGTTTGGGCATCGTTTGAAAAATATCTGATGCACTGAAAGCCAGGTTCATCAGCCATATTTATGGTCATATTTGCAACTAAAGTCCCCGTCTGTGGACACCCTTCGAAAATGAATTTTTTGTCACAATGTTTCTTCTTTTCCACTTCTGGAATCACGTGAAATAAAGTTTGCAAACTGCGTCTCTTTTTTTTCGCCTACATGTTTGTTTGGTAGCAGGGAGGTGGAGCAAGTCCGTTGCACTGAAGTTGGCAAAATAGCCCTGCGACTACAAACAAGTCGATGAAACAACTTGTTGTCAGTACATTGGCAGTATACGCAAGCTTAAAGCTAGAAGGTAAAAAGGGAGAGGCATAGCTTTTGGCAGCCAGGAACAGCCTTCTCCCATTTCAGCACTAAACTGAAACAGCATTTCTCGTTGTTCTCTTCTCTATGTCCCTGTTTTGTACTGCGGGGCCCCCTTTATGGCCTTTAAGATGAAACAGCATGTCTGGCACACAGAGACTTTCCTCTGCACATCCTCGCTCAGATTAACCAGCCAGCCTCGACACAGATGTCACGTCACCTTGGTGATGTGCTCAGCCTCCAGGATGTCCCGCAAATGTCCTTCGGTGAACAGCTGAGGTGCCGACTGCACGTCAAAGAGGAACACCTCGGCTGCAGGGGTAGCCAGCTGCACAAGGGTCAGTGGACCCTGCGGACCCAGGTTGACACCCTCAGTGTCCAGGGCAACCAGCTGGTGCTGGCTGCTCAGCCGCAAAACCAGTGCCTCGCATTCCTTCACCTGCCATGGAGAACAAGGGGAATAGTGTGGCACATGCTACTGCACCCAGGTGAAAGACTCCAAACGATGGAGCATCCAATCCATCATCGCCCTCTTCTGCACCCTCTCGAGGCTAGATAAGTGAAACTGACTACGTTTACACGGACTACTCTCGTTTTTTCTTTTTCCCCAGATTGTGCCACCAATATCTGAAACGGCAATAGTTAATAGGAGAATCAATTAGTCCTGCTGTGAGTGAGAGAAAGCCGAGCTAGTTCATCATAAAAGAAGGTAACACACAAACACAAGAGAAGAGAACGAGACAACTATCAACTCAAAGGGCGCATTGCAGAAGAGAAGAAAGTAGACACCAAAGACTCATCTGCGCATATGCAAGTAAGATAGCGCTACCTGTCAATCCAGCACACGTGGGAGTCTGCACAAGAGATACCCGTTTAAGCACATCATTTCTTCTTGATGCAAGATACTCTGCTAACGTCATCCATTGACATCACTTCATCGATAGCATACTTACCGGTAAACAACAAAGGTAAACAGCGCTCTTTACCTTTGTTGTCTCGTCCCTTCCTAATCGTTCTTGCGCTGTTAACATTTTGAAAAGAAATACTTACCGGGTTTAGACCATGGCACTTGCATTTCACTATAACAATAACACGACCCTCTCAACGTAAAAGCTCTAAATTAGAGCTGTGCGAATAGCAAAATTTTGGGTGCGAAGCGAATTCGAATAATAAAAATTGAGTGCGAATCGAATCGAATAATTTTCAAATGATTCTAGAATATTTGTCAAACATTTTTCAAATACTTCGAAGTGAAATTACAGAAAAAAGTTGCAGAGAATCCGTATATGTTCTTATGAGATAGCAACATAAAAGTGTTTCTTTTGGCTAGGTGGATGAAGCGCTGGCGGGGTGGTGTTTCATAGTTCTCTTATCAAGAATGAGGCAATGTAGAGGCCGAATTGTATTTATGTACATGATTTGGTGCAACCAAAGTGTTGCCGACAACACTTTACACGTGATAGGCAAAGATGCCATTTCCTCAGCCTCTCCTCCTCTGTCAACTTCTCTGTGGAAGCCCAACTGATGTGGCGGACAAGGGTGTGCTCCCTTGTCCCCCTCAGTCCCTGTCTTCTCGCGCTGTTTTTCATTTCACATGCTATACCTAGCAACCACTTTCTGTGTCAGCACAGCCAAGGCTACAAAACCGAAGCGCACACGTGTTTTACTATGCTTCTGCATGTAGTTCGTGAATGCTAACTTTTGTAGACTATTTAGTAGGGTGGGCGAATATTCGGGTGTTTCGAATATTCGAACGAATATTACAGTATTCGAATTCGCTTCGATACGAATTTATATTATTCGAAATTTCGAAGTATTCGAAATGAACGAATATATGTATGTTTGACCGCACATAACCCCCTGTAAAGGTGGTTTCGCTGCAGCGTCAGGTTGCTGTACCGTGAAACCACCTTTACAGGAGAAATCTGTACTGCCGCGAAGCCACACTTCAAGGTTAAGTGTACATTTTTTTTTTTAAGTTTAAATCATGTTATATGGGCTTATATGCGCTAAGTATAGTAATTTTTAAATTGTAACATATTGTACCACTTATAACTTGCACCCTACTGCTATTCAAATCTTGATACTATTCAAGGTTGCTTCCACTTCATTTCAAACCAAAAAAGTGACATTCACTCATACCTAGTTCCAATTCTTAAAAATATGTGCAAGGGTCATGACAAAAACACTCATTTTTCGTAATAATATGCACTATATACTATTCGAACTATTCGATTCGAAATTATTCGACCAAATTACTATTCGCTTCGGATTCGCTTCGAACCTCAAATTTGCTATTCGCCCATCCCTACTATTTAGCATCAAAGAAAACGTAAAAAGTAAAGAAATACGTATTATGGTAGAGATTTCTTGCACTATAATTGCGAAAGCGGTTGTGATTGCAGTGCGATTGCTGTGATTGTGATTGCAGTGCTTTGAAGTGTTGTCAAGCGCACAGCTGAAGCGGGAAAACCTCCCCATTTGATCATAATGAAAGTACAGGTGGCATTCTAAAATTCTGCTTTCAGTGTGTGTCTGTGCTCCCAAAGCAGATGCCGCCCCCGCCGATCCTGCCTAGCACGCCACGCCGACAGTGACGCATGCTTTCCTAGTGGTGGGCCTCGCGCTAAAACAAAAATCAAACGCGCCTCCAGAGAAGTAGCTGAAACTTTGCTGCAAGTTAATACCATTTGCGATGCGTACTGCTAATAGGCCAGCATGGTGATGCATGGCTGCGCTTGCCACACCGAAACACTGCTGCAGCACATCGGCACAGTACTATGATGGCAGTGCAAAAAAGGGAACCATATATACATGTATTGAGTTCGCTCCAAGAAAGGTGTCTGCATTGATGGCATAGTGGTCAGGGCACCCAGCTTCCATGCTCAAAAATGGTGGAGACCTGGCTTTGATTTCCTAGTCAAGTAACACAACCAAAGTTCTTCTCTGGATACCTTTCTAACCTGCCAGCTTTCTTTTTATTGATGCCAGATCTATGATGGAAATGACATTAGTCAATACTTGGCAGACCCTGGCATAAAATATTTTCGTACTAAAAAAAAAAAGACAGCCGCTAATGCGTGCAAAACATGGTCATGATGCAGCATTTCAGTCTTCGGTCAGCTGTCTGACTAAGGACTGAAATGTTGAAATGCTAGCTGTCTAGCCCTGTCAACTATGCTGCACAATTTATTAGTTGTTAACTGGCATCAAGTAAATGTGCTGATGCCCACACTTGCGTTCCCGCGCTCGCATGTGCTTGGCACGTCTTCCGCGACAGCACCTCTTCATACCTGGGCGGTAGCGTATGCTCGTATCAAACATCGCTGGGTGAAAATCGGTTCGCAACAACCGTACTCCATTACACTGCAGGCCAATAGGCGTTGGCCGGGACCAATGAAAAATTCATATCACCCCGAAATTCGTATGAGCTGTGATCGTATCACCGAGGTTTCACTGTATTAGATTCTGCTGGTGAGCTCATCGTATGCAAAAGCAGGTTAATAAATGTACACATAGTTCTTGCCCGACAGTGTGAACTGTCTCCATGTGTTCCGAGAGAGCGGCGACATCTCCAGACTCCACACTGGCACCCAAAGTGGGGCTCTTGGAGCATCGGACGACAGTTTTCACAGTTCGTGGCAACCTTTGTGTGAGCTGGGTTAGAGTAGGCCTGAGGGGGGGGGGATTTTCATTGCTAGTGTTGGCGGCGTGCTTTCTTGAGAGCGAGGAGATCAGTTGGTGTGGCGTGCTTGCACATGTTATTTTTTCTGTTCGCAAGTGCTTGAATACTTTTTCAGAACGTTGACTTGTCGAAACAAAAGTCACGTGGTCTGCATCCTGGCAGAGCGAGGCATAGAGCACGTATTTGTAGGCAAGCCCAAAGCAAGTGAGTACAGAAGCCTCGTAGGTGGTCTGAGTTTTCTGTAAATAGTTTCTTCTGCCTCCTTGACTCTGGAAGTCGCGGCTTGTGTAGCCGGGTGGCCAGGGGCCACGGCTGTCGTTGCTACTGGTATCGCAGCTCGATGCCAATCGCTCGTTAAGCTGCTGTGTGCGCTGCGAGTGGCATAGGGCCTCCTCACATAGGGGACGTCTCTTCGTGGCTGCCTCTTCTGAGCCTATGCAGGGGGCTGTTTGGATGCAGGTTGTTGTTGAGCGACCTGTTAGGCCTAAGGTTCTGCAGAGCTGCCTGTCGCACGTGGGACAAACCTGTTGGATCGTGGCATTGAGGTGTTGCACTCTGCTTCCCTCATTTTAGCTTGCGTTGCACAAATTAAGAAAAGCAACCTTCGTTCCCTTAAATTTGGCGTCTCAGTCGCCGCCGATGTCTTCGATAGCCATACTGAACATCGTACCACGTGAGCGATGTGCCCGCAGCTCCCTTCCCATTGGCCTACTGCACCGTTCTGTTGAGAATGTTTTGAGTGTATGCAGAGGGAGTGATGTAACCCACGGCTGGTCGTCTTCTGCACATCGCCTTCACCGCTGGCCAGGAATGCGGACGAGACACCTCGGGTAGTGAACACGCCTGTGACCTGCACAGCTGCCTTCAAGTTGGCGCCCTCGTGACTGCTGCTTGCAACCAGAAGACGTGGAGGCACGAACGACGCTTTCTCGCGTCGACCGCCACGTTGCCGTTGCGGGTCCGGGACTGAGGTCAAGCCGTCAAACCACAGAACAAAAAAAGACCTGCCGGTGTGAATCGTAAAATCTTAGGTCCAATCAGCAGCTTACCATGTCTTTTTACTGTCCACGTGTATTATGAAACACACAGTGCAGGTATACACCCAGGGCACAGAAAAGGGAACACCCAACAGCGCTGGCTTATTAGAGCATATTTTTCTCGCATATATACAGGGAATCAGCCACCTTAATGCACAAGTGAAAAGCAGATAAACACTTCCCATCAACTTGGAAACGCCGATTGTAAGAATTGTAACTGTTTATTAAATAGCATAATAGACGGCTGTTACATATGAATAATGGCACGCATGACGCCGTTCGGCTGGGCGCAAGCTCGAGGCTACCTGTGATAAGATCGGTGCAGCCACTATGCTGACTGCCTGCATGCCTGTCCACGTGTCTATGATGTAACGCCCTAGTGAAGGCTATAAAAAGCCGGCAGCTATCTGTATTATCAGTCTTATGTCTTATGTTTCGATCCTTGTACTGAGACGCCCCTGATGCGTCAAATAAAGCAGTAAGCCCCCTGCTATCAAGTTCGCCTGGTTCCCGTCTTTCTTTGTCAAGATACAACAATGGCGACGAGGGTGGGACTTTGCGGTGACTATCATGTGACTGTAAACCCGCACCTGAAGATAGATCACTATCCGCTTCCCTTGCCTGAAGATATTTTTGCGACTGTAGCAGGAGGTACAGTTTTCACTGTTTTGGATTTATCAAAAGCATATCTGCAACTCGAGCTAGATGAAAGGTCGCAAGAAATTCTTACAGTGAACACGCACCTCGGCTTGTTTCGATTCAGACGTTTTCCGTACGGCGTGGCAAGTGCCCCTGCGTTGTTTCAGTCGGTCATGGACCAAATCCTAAAAGGAATTCCGGGGACCGCGTGCTACCTGGACGACGTTCTGATTGCAGGCAAAACTCGAGAAGAATGCGCAGAAAACACTGAGCGTGTTCTAGAGCAGCTTAAGAAGCATGGCATTCACGCAAATGCCGAAAAATGCAAATTTTTTCAGAGCAGCGTTAAGTATCTCGGGCATGAGATTAGTAGTGCAGGACTGAAGCTGACAAAAGAAAAGGTTGAGGCCGTATTGAAAGCGCCCGGACCTAAGAACGTAGGCGAGCTACGCGCTTTCTTAGGACTTTTGAACTTTTACGCTAAGTTCTTGCCGCGTCTGGCCGAAACACTAGAGCCAATGCACAAACTGCTCAGGAAAGAAAATCAGTGGAATTGGTCCCAGGAATGCAAAGAAAGTTTTCAATGTTGCAAGAAACTTCTCTGTAGTGACGCGGTTCTCGAGCTGTGCGATGCAGCAAAACCGCTGAAGCTAACATGTGACGCGTCAGTGCATGGCGTAGCTGCCGTTATCTCTCATGTGGTCAGTGGGGAAGACAGACCGGTGGCGTACGCTTCTCGAACGCTAAATGCAGCTGAAAGGAACTACGCCCACATTGAAAGAGAAGCGCTTGCAATCGTGTTCGGCATTCAGAAGTTTCATAAATATCTGTATGGCAGACAGTTTACTATCGTGATGGAGCATCAGCCACTCACCTATATTTTCGACCCAAAGAAACATGCGAGTTCCGTTGCAGCAGCAAGGATCCACCGCTGGTCTAATCTGCTTGCCAGTTATCAGTATACGATTGAGTACCGGAAGGGTGGCTCGAGTGGAAATGCAGACGGGCTGTCTAGGTTACCGTTGCCGCGGGTGCCTACTGAGGAAGCTGTGAACTATTTTTCGCCCATTCCAGAGTTACCGCTGACGGCTAAAGAAGTAGCGAAAGAAACAGATAAAGACAGAGAGCTGAGAATGGTGCGTGAAATGACAAGGCACGGGTGGCCAAAAGCAGTCGACAAAACTCTAGAGCCATATTTTATCAGACGGTATGAACTTTCATTAGATATGGACTGTCTTCTTTGGAATAACCGTGTAGTGATCCCCAGTTCATTGCGACAGAGCGTCTTAGACTTGTTGCATGAAGAGCATCCTGGAATTACCAAAATGAAGATGCTTGCTCGCGGAATTGTGTGGTGGCCTAACATTGACAAAGACCTTGAGGAGTGTGTAAAAGAATGCGAAATTTGTGACAGCGTGCAAGCTTCAGTTCCAGCCGCACCATTGCAGCAATGGATGTGGTGTTCCAACAACTGGGAGCGCGTACACATGGACTTCGCGGGAAAAGATGGCAAATCCTTTCTGGTCATGGTTGACTCGCATTCTAAGTGGGTGGAAGTCAAACTAATGTCCAGTACAACTGCGCAGAAAACAGTTGAAGTTGTCCGTTCTGTGTTCGCCTCTTATCGTCTGCCAGTTGAAGTGGTGACGGACAATGGTACCCAGTTTGCAGGCTCCGTGTTTCAGGAATTCCTTCGCAAAAATGGAGTAAAGCATACTTCATACTTCACTCGCTAATGAAAAAATAAGGACTCATGCAGTTAAGTGTTCTGGATTAACCATTTCGGTGAATATTTTCGACGCTAGCAAATAAACAGAATACCGAATCAATACAATTGCACTTTATGATATAACACTCTAAATACATCTATGTGGTTATCAGCAGACATGGTAGACAAAAAACGCCGTGATGTAGAGCAGTGCCTCAATGCCAAAGAGCCACACTGTCCCTAATGCATTTCCCTCTTTTCTTCTCGATCGATGTATTGATCCTCCCCCTTTCTCTCCGCAAGCTTTCTGCACCTCACCTGGTTTTGCACTACCTCCATGATCGGCGCACCGATCACGCAAGCAGTGGAAAGCGACGATGTCATCATCACATGTGACATCACGATATATGACACCATGATCACATCACAAGTTTTGACGATCTATGACGTGATGATGACACCATCACATGATGATTATTTTTCGCATGAATCAATTGACGACGGTCAATTTTCGTGTTTGATGAAGCATCTAAGGCTTTTGCATTAATATTGCGTATTGAACGTTAACAGCCTGGCCGTTAACAACCTGGCCTTACATACCAAACTGTCCTCCACCATGTCACCTCTGTGGCGTGCACGAAACAGCTTTGCTTATTATCCACTTCACAGAGTGGAATGGCTCCTAAACTTTTTAAAAATTGTTATTGTGATAGCAATTATATGGACACTCTTGATGGGTTTTTGCTGCCGTAATTTTCCATATAAAGTCCAAATTGATAAAATCACCCCGCGCATTCTAGTCGCGGGTAAAAGCTCGTGAGCGCTGGTGACCATAGGTCGGCAAACTCACTCATGAGTCGACTCATTCAGACTCACTCAGACTCAGATCGAGCCGCGGGTCTGAGTCTGAGTGAGTCAGGCTCAGTAATATTTTCGTGAGTCTGAGTCCGAGTGAGTCCGGTTGAGAAAAATTTCAGTGAGTCTGAGTCCGACTTCGGAATACTTAAAAGACCAATGTATCCAATTTTTGGATCTGCAGCTGCAGTTCTCGTCTAAGCATGTGTGTTGGTGCTACGCCCCTAGGTCTGTGAAACCTCTGCTAAACTATAAATCGGGTCACACAAAACTGGTAAAAAATACCATTGCACTCTCATGTTTTACCTCTGCACTGAAGAAAACCTGCACGCATTTGGTTGAAAGCAGTTTTTCTGCGCAGGTGAAAAAACTTCGACAGGCAGGCTTTCCACGGGACGTATTATTAAAGGTCTGCGAAAAGTTGATTAAGAAAATAAAGAGAGCTCCTGGTGATGGTCGCGACTTGGATGAGAAGGCGCAGAATAAGAAATTTGCTGTTCTGCCATATGTTCACGGTTTTACCCACCGCCTAAAGAAGGTTGCGTCAAGATATGACGTCCAAGTGGTTATATCTGCCAGGAACAAGTTGTCGACTTTATGCGCCAAAGTAGACAGACGAATCGCAAATCAGCAAAATGTTCGGCAAGGTACATGTAATGTTAGTCATGTTAATAATTATGTATCTTGTATCACTGGTGTTGTTTATTCCATACCCTTGACATGCAGACGTGTTTACGTGGGACAAACAGGTCGCTGCCTTAATGTTAGACTTCGAGAACATTTTATTTCTCTGAAAGGCCACTCCGGTCTTCATCTAGCAGCCCACTGTAAGAAATGCGGCTGCACTCCGCTCTTTGGTGATACCTCTGTGTTGTTCCGGCATAAGAACCAAAGAGCGCGGGAACTAATTGAGGCTGCGCATATTCAAAAGAATTCTGATTCCTGCGTCAGTGTTCCATCTGTCACCATACATGATAAAGAGTTAAGTTATCTTGGTTTTGTATGACGGGCGTGCCTTGCCTGATGTGGCCAATGTTTTTGTTGATTTGGTCCCTCGTGCCTTTTGTCTCCTTTTTTTGCCCTCTCTCGCTTTTTCCTGCCCTTTATATTGCCTCGTTCTTGCAATAAAACTTCAGTTGATAGTCTGCGCTTGTTTGTCCTTTTCTCGCCCTTCGTGTTTCTGTCCGTTTTTTGCGCAGTTACATTAAGTATGGATCATTACCAACTAGCCCAACTTACCACTTTTCTGAACTTCATAGCCACCGCTGCGCCGCTTGTTTTTCTATGTTTGTTGATAGGTGGCAGCACACTGCAAGCGATTTGCTTGTTGACCGGTCTGAGAGCAAGATGTTCTCCGCACCCAGACGTCTCCCTAATTGAAAACGTGCTGACGCGGAGTGGTCGAAGTCGTTCGGCGGAGGAAATTGCTTTCAGTAGCTGATGTTGAAAGAAACCATCTTGACGACAAGGATTTTTCACTGGACGTAGAATACTGTGAAAGCACCGAGAGTGACAGCGACGATGAACGATCAGCTGCTAACTCACGAGGAGCGAGCTGCATTTCACGTCCCTTCGTGCGTTAATGTTCTTTCACGCTCGTAAGTCACTTTGATTGTATTTAATGTATAATATCCTTGAGCGATATTAAAATAAAAGCATAGTTCCTATTGTGCACTGCATGTATCACAATTATTGTGGATATTATGGAGCGCCGCATGCCGCCAACCAATCGAGCTCGAACAGCGAAGCGAAATGGTTAGAGCGATGGAACGTGCAGTCACGGCCACAATCCACGCCTCTCGGCTAAGTTCTTCGACGTTGCGAAAAGCATACGTGTGTATTCTTTTCGATATTCATGTTTGGTCATGGTGATCGAACCTGCAACATGCGAGTGAAGTGAATTGCACACGGCTAGAGTCTTGGCATGGCTGTGACACAAGCGCTACTGAATGGGATGTTAAATGCTCGTGTTCCGTTGAAGACGTAATACCGCGTTCCCGACTGCGCAAGTAATGACGACGGCGCATTATGTTTGCAAACCATAACCACGTTAAACGTGCGGTCCCGTGCTGCAGCGATGACGCTACTCGCTGGCGGCCTACTACTGCGGCAAATCCGTCAGGCAGGCTCGGTACGTACTACCTCGGAGTGCCGTTCATCTCATACGTCAATTCTAGTTCATGCAGTTTTATGTAGCACGCACAGGATTTCGCAAAGCATCGTTATGCACGGTAACGGAGCTGAAATGTAACCTTTCACACCGCAGCAAATAATTAGGTGGCGAGTACTTAGCACTTTCCATGGTTTGGGAAAGTATTTTAGTCTCATATCCATTTCAGCACAGCTCATGACTTCATACTTCATCTGGTGAAAGTGGCTCGGGCCGTACGTCCGCACGTCCTATCTGTTCCTATGCTAACTAACGGGTTGACCCTCCTCCTGGCGCCATCTTGAAAAGCACGGTGCGCCACCTATAGTTCGTGGGCATTGCGAATATTAAAACGCAATTGCGGCTGCTCCAACCAGGAGGCATGCTTTTATTAACGAGATGACATTTTTAAAAAAGCAACCAAAAATTCGAATTAGAACCCTAGCACTCATGAGCTCGAAAGAGCAGGGCCTTTTAAAGGGTGTTTACGTCAGAGTGATTACAAACTCGGATGTGCTGGTGTAAGAAATTACGAAAAAGCTCTTCCGGATGAAGATCCATGGATAAAGTATACCTTAGGAAGAGTGTCAATGCGTTCCCACCGTTCACGTGCTCTTCCATAGACGCGAAGCACGGAAAATTCGATATTGTTTCATATATCTATTGCTAGCGATCCCAGATTTCATTCCGCGATGTCCAGAAACAGAAGTGATGGACATTTTAGCGGCATGCATGTAGTTATTACTGAACATTGTTTTCCTTCCGTGCCGTGCGACGCTTGAAACGAGCTATCAGCAGCGTTTCTGGAACAGACGACGTCCGCCGATGAATCGCCGCCACACTGTCTCGCTGCCGATAGGCCTAGATGTCCCGAGCCTCTGCGGAGAGTGTGTTTTGCTGTCAAGCCGACTTGCAGAACAGAAGCTGCGTGCATGGCATCGTGGATTACTCGGGATTCACACGCAAGCGCTTTTTATTCAGCGGAATAATTCTTGATCCGTGGCTGCCACTTTGGCGGCCCCAAAATAGAACTGAATATGTTCCGACGTGCCGGTGCGATTGCCGGCGATAGACGCCCCCAAACCCGAGATTCTGGCTCAGTTTGGTGCAATTTTCGTCGATATTATCAGGATGGAGCAGTAAATCCCATTTGGCACACTTTGGCGCAGTTGGCGCAGGAGTGGAATCACTGGCAGTGCTTCCCACAACGAAGCGGAATTGCATACACTACACCAACTGTGCAATTTTGAAAAGAAGCGCGGTGTTTCGTCACCACCTCTGTTGGGTTGATTTAGCTACACAAAGAGGCTAACTTTCGTGGGGCCGAAAATATTGTTGAAACCTGCAATTTCCGAGCAATTCTTTTGAGGTTATGTGCCACCTTGTGAATTATATGGAATAGCCACTTTCTTCTTTGTGTTATTTGGCTGTGACTGCAGTGGCTGCACGAGTTTTTTGAGAAGCACTTCTGCAACGAAAACTTGAAGATGCATCGGATAGCCCACTAGAGATAAGCATTGTGATTTTGAAGCTGCACTGCCTCCTTCATTAGATGGGAAGATGGCTTTGACAAGGCATTCCTAAAACAAAAACAAGCCTCACTACTTTTCACCAATTTGGAGTGTGCTGACTGAAAAGGCAGTACAGTCGAACCCGGGTATATCGAACTCGCCAAAAAACGTTTATTAGTTCGATATATGGCATAATTCGATATAGGCCCGCTATAGGATTTTGACACAAAGGCACATAACAATAAGAAAAGTACTTTATTAATATGGTGGCTTACTTGCGTGCCCTACTTTGGAACAAAATAGTCCTGGATTTTCTTCTGTGTCAACGCCTTCGCTGCCTGCGACAGCACACACGCCTCCACGTTGTCCAACGAGTCGGAGCAGCTGAGGCTGCAACCTTCCACATTCACGCAATAGCGCCGGACCAACGCAAGTGCACTAATCACTTCGGAGGATGTAGGCAATGGGCCATCGTCAATTTCCTTATTGTTGTCGCTTTGGCCCGTGGTCGGCACGACGTCTGCAACGTAGTCCTCATCTTGTAGCTCACCCATGATGGCGACATCATCGCCCGCACTGACGAACTCGTCGAATGTCGATCCGTCGATAGCTCCCGGGAACTCTGCCAGCTCGCTCCAAACTTCGGTGGAAACACCTGCGGTGTTTTCAGTGCTGTCATCGGAATTTGGGGTGTCATCACCGGGCATACGGAAGCCGGCACGCCTAAAGCAGTTCTGGATCGTCTCCTTCGTGACATCTGTCCACGATCTACTCAACATAGAAAGAGCTCCGAGCAAGTCGATCTTAAGCTCCCTGCCGACACGAAGGTTCACAGAGCACCAACAGGCAACACCACCAGCACGGACCACGCTGAATGAGGACTCGAGGAAAACAGGCAGCAGCAGGCACACAAGCATAAAGAAAGAAAAAATGGCGCTCACTTCTACCGCCTCTGTACCTCGGAGAAAGCACGACGGCCTCTGATTGGCTGTAAGCGCTGCGAGCGGGCCAGGATCATTTCTTGCAGGGGGGTGTTCACACGTGCACAACCGGGTCTAAACCACTTTTTCTAGGGTGGCGCCAGCAGTTTTCCCCGCCACCGCGAGGGAAAGCCAACTTGCTGGGGCACTTTTGAGGCACATGGAGTTTGATATATCGGTTGTCGTTGCTATTTTCGTTCGATTTAACAGTAACTTTTGCTATATATTCTCAATGTAAATTTACCGTGTTTAGAAATTGTTCGATATACGGGATAATTTGATGTAAACGGGTTCGATATAGTCGGGCTCGACTGTAGTGGTTTTTCCACCCAGCACACATGCTCATCACCAAAATTTAACATCAGGTCAAGAAAACCCAATTTTCCATCAACCGGAAGTGCGTGGGTGATGTGTATGTTGAGCCCTAAAAGGCTAAATGGAACTTCAAAAAGCCCTAACTTATCTGTTCAAGGAAGCATTCTTTTGCTGAATCATAACAGCCTCAATGCTTTACAAGTGAACCATGCTAATTGAGAAGGAGTAAACACACCTTGGTGATGACACGTACTCCTCGCAGCATGTCGCCCAGGGTCTGGTCTTGCTCACGTGCCGAGTTGACACCAGCCATCTTGTGGTCCATGGCCGAGTTGTCGGCCACTGCCTTGAGGATATGCGATTTGAGCCTCTGCTGGATGCTGCCACGTGATGGTGTGGCGGCAGGTTCCGGTTGTGTCCTCTCGATCAGTGTCACCACACTGGCCTGAATCTGCATTGAACCAGTGATCACTCTAGGGCAAGTATCAATGAGAATGACGCGCATGGTTGGCTTGGCTGGACTCAGGCTATGAAAGATGCCATAGTGGAGGAACCACCTGGGTTTCTTCAACAAGCATTGCACAGGCCTCTAGCAATTTGCCTCCATCGAAATGCGACCGCCGCATCTCAGCACCATAAGCACCGAGCCACTGTGGCAGCCCTTACAAAAATAAATTAAAATAAATGTGCACACCTAAAGATTTGGAAAAGGGTTCAGAAAGGGAAAGAAAATGATGGCTTCAAGGTATGAGGCCAGTGGAAAACGCAAATTTTTTTCAAAATGTAATTTTCTGGTGTTTGGTCTTGTTAAATGCGCTCTTTACGCACATCCTTTTGCTTAATAAAGTTTCTGTCTACACAGCTTCTTTCGAAAGATACAAGCAAAAATGTTAGACCACCCATCATCTACGAAATCAAAACTGAAAGTGCCAGTTTTGTGTGCACCATAAGATTAGCTGGATATTGCCACGCGTGCTTCTTTTCGTCATTCTTATGTAACCAGTCCGTTGCACACGTAGCCGCCACTTGCGCAAGCCGCGCCCTAATGTCTGGGAACCTTCCAGATTAATCTTATAGGCTTGAGCCAGGTGCGTAGCTAAGAGGGCGGGGTGTCAAACCGAAAATTTTCAATTTTGCTTACGTATATATTGTTGCGGGTTATAAAACACGGGGGCTTTATTTAGAAAGGCGTACAGCGTGTCGTACTCCAAGATAGCGCTGAAGGCGTGCAGCCGCCAAGAACGTCTTCTTTTTCAGTCTTTCCCGCTGCGCCTCTCGAGCGCACCGGTTGTCTTCCTTGTCGTCGCCAGCGTATAGACAGACACAAATATGGACGCAGCATTACCCTCCCCCCAGAGCGAGCATTGTCTCGATGCTCACGAAGTAGCAGTCGATGCGCAGTTAGCGAGTGGGCGGTCACATCACTCAGAAAAGTACGGCTTCATGCGTACCACGTGCACTGTCTCAGGCAGATGCTGGCGGCGCTTTGAACAAGAAGAGCCGTCAGCGACGACTTCGTATGTGACGTCGCTAAGGTGGCGCAGAACCTTGTAGGGTCCGAAGTATCGGCGCAGAAGTTTCTCCGAGAGGCCTCGCCGTCGTACAGGGAACCAAACCCAGACTCTTTCCCCGGGCTTAAAGGTGACGAATTGATGGCGGAGATTGTACCGTTGAGCGTCAAGTTCTTGCTGGCTAGTTATTCTGACGCGGGCAAGCTGTCTTGCTTCCTCGGCGCGCTCAGTGAAATCTGCAGCGTCCGTCTCTGAATCACAGTCATGAGGCAGCATAGGATCAAGCATCGTAGTTACGTCTCTGCCGTGAATCAGTGCAAACGGTGTCATTTTTGTTGTTTGTTGGCGTGCCGTATTATACTCGAATGTGACGTACGGCAAAATCCTGTCCCAATTCTTGTGTTCCACGTCAACGTACATGCAAAGCATGTCGGCGATAGTCTTGTTCAGTCGTTCCGTAAGTCCATTTGTTTGTGGGTGATAAGCTGTCGTCTTCCTATGCGCTGTACCACTGAGCGTAAGCACAGTGCACAACAGCTCGGCTGTAAACGCGGTACCTTTGTCTGTTATCACGACCGCGGGAGCACCATGTCTCAGCACGATGTTCTCAATGAAGAACCGGGCCGCTTCAGCTGCAGTGCCGCTCGGAATCGCCTTGGTCTCGGCGTATCGGGTGAGGTAGTCCGTCGCCACTATAACCCATTTGTTACCGCTCTCCGATGTTGGAAATGGGCCCAAAAGGTCCATGCCAATTTGAGCGAACGGAGTTTCCGGTACTGGAACGGGATGTAATAGCCCAGCGGGTTTGACCGGTGGTACCTTGCGCCGCTGACAGTCAATGCATGTTCGCACTTAATGCTTCACCTCCACTGCTATTCTTGGCCAGTAGTATTTTTCTTTGATACGTGTCAATGTTCTTGTGAAACCGAGGTGGCCCGACGTGGCTTCGTCATGACAGGCTTGCAAAATTTCTTTGCGGAGGCTTTCCGGAACTACCAGCAGATAGCTTTTGCCTGTTGATGAGAAATTCTTTTTATAGAGAATTCCGTTATGCAAGTAGAATGCTGATAAATTTCTCGAAAACACTTTCGGCGCATTCGTGGCTCGTCCATTCAAGAAGTCGATTAGTGAGTTGAGCTCCGGATCGTCTTGCTGTTGCCGGGAGATGACAGCCGCATCGACAACTCCTAAAAAGCCTGCGCATTCATCATCCTCTGGGCTCGGTGGTTTAATCGGTGATTTTGACAGGCAATCGGCATCTAAGTGCTGCCTTCCCGACTTGTAGACTACGGTCATGTCGTACTCTTGAAGCCGTAAGCTCCAGCGTGCCAAACGTCCAGACGGGTCTTTCATGTTGGTCAACCAACACAGGGTGTGGTGGTCGCTTACCACTTGGAAAGCGCGGCCATATAAATACGGGCGAAACTTTGCAACTGCCCAAACGACAGCCAGACATTCCTTCTCAGTTGTTGAGTAGTTGGACTCAGCACGGGACAAGGTTCTGCTAGCGTAGGCAACTACTCTCTCGTGCCCCCGTGTTTTATACCCCGCACCTCCACCAGTGTCGCGGGTTATAAAACACGGGGGCTTTATTCAGAAAGGCGTACGGCGTGTCGTACTCCAAGATAGCGCTGAAGGCGTGCAGCCGCCAAGAACGTCTTCTTTTTCAGTCTTTCCCGCTGCGCCTCTCGAGCGCACCGGTTGTCTTCCTTGTCATCGCCAGCGTATAGACAGACACAAATATGGATGCGGCAATATATACATGCATACATACAAACACACACACGAACATACATGAAATATGGCTGAACCCCCCCCCCCCCCCCCCTTGAAAAAATATTATTTCTGGCTACGCCTCTGGCTTGAGCGCGCAAACGCGAACAGTTGAGATTATTCTCGAACTAACGCGGCCACCAACGATAAGACTCGAACGTTCGATGTCGCATGTATAAAAGCCGACGCGCCTTACCACAGAGCAGATTATCGACGGCCGATGCTCTGTTCGCCGCTATCAGTGTGCAGTGTGTATTGCTGTAGTTTGACTGTTTCCCAGCCACAAGTTCGGCGAAATAGAGTTTCATCTTGGACACGCCGACTGCTGCCTTCGTTGACATCACAACCCCGTTACAGTATATTCAGCCCGAGAAGGCTGGCTGAAATAATGAAAGATGAGAAGCTGCAAAAGTATTAACTGTGGCCTAGCACCGGCAGAACAAGACCGCAAATTATGGGGGTGCCCCAACAACCCGTCCCCCGAGGAGCTTCTGCAGCCATCTCCCTTGTGGAGATAGGTTTAGCACGAAGCTTACCCTACGAGGCGACCGTGAAGGGACGCGACGTTCTCCACTGCCGCAGCGAACAAAGACGCTACGGCCGGGTTCGTCGACTCCGGCACGGCGCAGAAAAGGCACTCGAGGCAGGATGTCAACAAACAAGGGTTTATTAACCCAAGATGCAGCACAGTACGACAGTCACGAGCTTGCAGGCCGTAAAGGGAACTCTGCAAGACCGACCGAGTACGCTTGCCAGCGGCGCTACGACTACCACACAAAGGGCAGCAGCGCACGGACAAGAAGCCGCCTGCCAGAGCAGCGCGTCAACCTCTCGTGCCAGCCTGAGTGCGTCTCACGCGGGCAAGCCCGCGCCAGACAGAAGCGAGCTCAAGGGGGAAGGGGGTTGTCACTGGCGGCCAATGAGGACGGGCGTTGCGCAGTGACGTAAGCTAGCTTGGTGGCGTGAGCATGTGAGCATGTCGAGGCATGCCCGGACGCGTGCCCGCGCACCGGGAAGCCGACACATGGCTCGCACAAACCAAAGAGGCCTGGCGCTGCCGCCGTGGTCGCCATACTGCCGATTAACGGCGGTCCCCGGCGCTCGAGCCGCGCAGGGCCAACACGCGCGCTAGCTGGGGAACGAGGCGCCAAAGGGAAGGGCGCGCTCGATTCCCACACCCTCACCAGAAGCCTGGGAGAGGCCCTTAAGAAGCACAAACTAGCACATACAGACCAGGCCAGCAAACTGGTCTGCTAGTGTGGCGGCCCCCTGGTTCCAGCCTAACTCCCCCATTCCCACTCCCATTTATTACAGTCGAACACAGGTATATCGAACTCGAAGGGGATCGCGAATTAGTTCGATATATAAAAAATTTGATATAAAGAAATACAGGCCCCAAGACCTTACCAGTGGCAGATGATCACCTACAATCACGCATTCAAGAACGACAACTAATTCCACACACACGATGCAACAGAATGTTTTATTTGCACGAAAAAAAATTGCTTCTCTTGGCCTGCTTCTTCGTCTTCGAAATAAAGTTGAAGACGTTGGCCTTGATCTTATCGAGGCTGTCCAGGTGTGACAGCCTGGTTCCTTCCATGTTGCCGCAAAAACGGCGAATCGAGCCGAACGCTGGGCCACTTCAGCGGCGGAGTACCCGCGTGTAGATGCCGCCTCGTCCAGACGATCTTCGTCGCCACTTGAGCTGCCGGCCTGGGCATCCTGGGTCCCTGCGACCGCTGCTACAATGTCCTCGTCAGCGAGGCTCGCAACAGCCTGAACACTGCAGGCCGCTTCCTCAAAATCGTCCACAAACGCTTCGGGTGGAATGGCAGCCGGGAAGAAAGACGACAACTCGTGAATATGCGTCATCTATGCGCTTGTTTTCGCCGTCTTCACTGGTTTCCGCAAGTTCCGCCGTCACGAAGCCTGCCTTCCGGAAGCAGTTGGCCACAGTGTCCGTCTTCACGTCTCGCCAGGCGCCCGTCACCATTTGAATGGCACCAAACAGGTCAACCTTCAGCCCACCTTGAAGGACTTGATGATGCCCTGGTTGAGCAGTTGCAGCTTCGCTGTCGTGTTGGCCAGCAGAAACTTCAGCTCAATGTTTTCGAGCTCGCAGGGGAGCACGCACGCAAAAGAGGAATGCGTTGGTATGCGACAACTCACGGAGGTGAACTCCGCCAACAAAGCGCTCGCGATCAGTCGCGATGGCGGCGATGGCTACCCGGGCGCCCGGGCTACCTGCGAGGGCAGCAGCGATGTACGAAAGGCGAGAGCTGTGGGTGGTTGAGCAAATACGAAAGGGGCGGGCTGTGATTGGCTGATCAAAACTCACAAAACAGCAACAAAAAAGAAAGAAAAGGCGAAAGGAGGAGGCCGCCAGCTCCTTCGTTCCTGCTCTCCGAGCCGACGGTAACGCGGAGAGCATAGGAAAAAGAGAGAGAAAACAAAGAAAACAAAAGGCCGTTCCACAAGTTGGAGAACGCGCCCAGCAGGAGTACAGTCCGAGTCCTCTCGCCCTTACGTCTTTCGAGCATTTCGGGTGTCGGCTGAGGCGCGGTGCCGCGAAAGTTGCGGGGCTCAGCGAGTGCCGAAGCGCGCCTTCCAGTCGCGCGGCGTTCGATATATCCGATGGTGGGTAAAAATACCGTTCAATATAGACGTGCGAATTTCTATACTTTTACAAAGGATTTTCAAGGGGATAATTTACGAGTTCGATATAGCCGAAAATTCGATATATGTGGGTTCAATATATCCGTGTTCGACTGTATCAATAAAGTTTATTCCTCCTTCACTGAAAGTAAACCACACGTTCGAAGAAAAAAAGACAAAAGAACGTGCTCAACGCCATGATGTGTGCTGACGAACAGATACATCTCTTTGCCCCACTTGTCATTCGCCTCCCTGTGTAGCTTGTAACGCGCTCGCTGGTACGAAAGGAAAGCACTTGAAGTGTGCGACAAACCCCTGTAACTCCACTTGTACTTGATGGATTCGAAACATTTTTGTGACAGTCGATTCGTGAGGCAATAGGCTCTTTTAATGAAGCCATTCAACAATTACTTAGAAAAGTGGTGCAGCGCCCCTTCAATGAAAGTACTCATGAGTATTACCACAGCATGCCGATAACAGGCATAAACACACGGACATTGCATACACAAACTTACACATAGACAAGCGCAAGCACGCATGTTTCAAAGAGGGTTTGTGTCACTTAGATTCTAGTATTTTGCTGGATGTTCTAGTATTTTTACATGATGCAGTACTCATAATGTAATTGCTGCAAACATGCACATTTTGCTCTCGCGTTATTGTGTTTTTCAAGCAGATCATTCAAAGTTAGTGCTCAACCTGACCACTGTCATCTCCTCCCACACAGTCCTTTTGTGTCACAGCACAGACAGCCTTCTCGTACAAAGAGCAGGCTTTGACATTGTAGATGGGCAAGCCTTTAGATAGAGGCCAAATGCCTCAGCTTGTCCAGATTATATTCTTTTATCTATCTCGTGCCCCCGCATTCCACGTGGCAAGCACTCTCCTGCAAACCACTTTCTTGTTGGCGTCCATTCGCTACGCGGCCACAAACTTGAAACAGGCATTTCAACGTTATGTCAACAACAATGAACATGCCTAACAACTGAAAATGTTCGTAGCTTGCCTGAAATCGATGGGTGTTCATGCGTAGGAATGCCGACAGGTCCTGCGGACTTTGCATCATGCGTGAGTAGGTGTCGCGGCTGAAGCGCGAGGTCAGGTGCCCATACAAGGCGTCCAGGCTGGCTGACCCACCCCGTGACCGCAGGAACGTCTCAAAGATGGACGTCAGTTGGTCACGCAATCCAGAGTCCAGGGGCGCCTCCTCTGCCACCTGGCAATAGGGACATTTGCTGTGCATTAATCTCATGTAATTATTAAGCCAGCACAAAACACAAAAGACACTGATGCCTGACTAATCTGTGCAACCCCAAAGCCAACAGCATACACATACATCTTTTAAATGCGCAAGCACTCCTATGCAGACTCAACGAGAAAACTCGCTGTCCATCACAGGAAAGAAATTTCACCAAAGAAATAACGTATAAAACAAAATTTTCTTAGTGGTGCTGGGCTTCAAAGCTACGCCCCCACACACAGAAGTCAAGTGTCTCGCCCACTGGGCTAAACACCCAAGTCTGCAGAGTGCCAATATATCTGGAACACATGAATGCATAGCACGAGCAGCAGAAAGCAAAAGTATAAGGAGAGCATTTTCCATGAAATCCCTCTCTAGGAAAACATGTAAAGCTAACAAGGAGGCACATTCCAACTTAGTCAAAACTTATTCCCGAAAATGCCAAATACCACATGGGTTTTGCTGGTCGCGAGATGCATCAGGAGTTGGGCTGTTCCAAATGCTAACACTCCAAAACAAAAATTCAGGGCAGCGTGCTGAAGCTGCCCCGCAATAACATTCCAGGCTGCATTACAGTGAAAGTGCGGGAAATACAAGTGCATGATACTGCACATATTCGGGAAACAACACGTGCACTACTCACGTCAACACAGCATCACAGAGTAACGAAACAGCAGGTCATTAGTAGCAATAGCACAGATAATTGGGCTAGCTGGTACTCGTTAATTTTTAACAGAATATGGCAGGTGCACACTCGCACCTACGATTTATTGGGAGGGAAATCATACATATATATATATGTCACCTGATCCAGCTTGTCTTGTCAAGGGCAGAAAGCAAAAAAGCAAGATTTAAGATAAACAAGGGGTGAGAAAACAAGTGCCATAAGACACACCCTCAGAGTGCTGATGAGATGGGAAAATTCTACTTCTATTAATATGATGGAGAGGGCGTTTACACACTAATCATTAGTAGCACACATTTAGGCACCACTTAGACAATTCTGAAAGGAGAATCTGCATGGTGTATTTTATAACCTGCGGTATTGCAAATGAATATAAACTAATTTATTATGAAAATTAACAATATACTATACAGTGACCAAAAAAGAGAAAACCGACCATTCCCAAAAGAAACAAAAAAATATGAAAAGCGTGGCTAGTTATGAAAAGCGCATCATCTCCTAGAATGAGCATGGGGTGACCTGGAATGCGTAACTTGTACAATGAGTGAAAATGTTTTCTTCACTGTGCTTCCAAATGTGGACACGTAAGCAAAACGTGCACCACTGTTAGCGGTTCATCGCATTTATCACATGTTGGCTGCTGTTTTTGTTTTAATAGGCAATTATGGGTGGTTTGCGTGTCACCAATTCGAAGACGGCAAAGGATTAATTCGATAAAACATTCTTGGTGGTAACATGACTTTCGTTCACTTAGGAATGGCTTGATTAGTTAAAGTTATTGTTGCCTATCATATTTCATTCCCGCTGCCATTTATATGTTAGCGCTGTATAATTTGCGTGCATACTATCCCCAACAGGAACATTTACTTTTGAGATACTAAAGTCTTTCGTTGCTGTTGCACACTAATTTCATTTCCGGGTACCCCAATGTGACACGAGTAATTTGTCCTTCACTTAGACGCAATAATGTGTGTAAAATGTTGCCAATGAATGGTTCGTATTGATAACGTGTATGAGGGCCTTCTATGTGCTCAAGGAATCCGTAAAAATGATTGTTTTCTCGTATTTAGCACTTTAAATCCTTTTTACTGCCATCCACAAGGCATAACACTCAGCCGTAAAAACTGAAACAAACTGTGGTAATCTGACTGTTCGTTCTCACGCACATTGGACCACACTGCTTCCGACATATCTAGCAGTCTTGAAACCATCAATATAAAATTCTTGTAAAGTGTGTTCACGTCTTGTATTTTGTTTTTTAAGATGTGTCAATGAGAAGTTAAGAAATTCGGTAAAGTTGTTCAAAGGAGGCAATCTTCTTGGCCTTTTAATAACAGAAAGTGCATCTGTAGGGACGTTACACTCGCAACATTTTTCTTCGAACCCGAGCACGAGTGGTTTTACTACATATGGTTTGTTAGTGCAATGGCGTAGTCTGTCACGGTAAGTGATAATGTTGCAGCATATGTGGTTTGGCAATGAACGAACTCTTAGGACATATGTAAGCATTAGCTGCGTTCTTCTGCCGTCCAGTGCCGGTTCATTGCTCTCAGAGTAGACACTGGGAAGCGGTGAGGTCCGGTAGGCACTGGTTGCCAAGCGCATCCCTTTGTTATGTACAGGGTCTAGCCTTTTGAGGTAGGACTGTCTCGCTGCACCATAACTACATTACCATAATCTAATTTGCTACACACCAATTAACGATAGATGCGCATGAGGCACTTATGGTCAGCGCCCCAGCGCTTCCGCAACAGAACTGTAAGGATGTTGAGTGCCCTATTCGCTTTAACTTTTAGACTAGTAATGCGTGTTAGAAAGTTAAGTTTCTTATCAAATATGACTTCTAAATGCTCATGCTCTTGTTTGACTGGTAATACTGTTTCATTCAGTTCAAGGATTGGAGGCTGCAAGAAAAAGAGGCTGCAAGCCTCTTTTCTTAGAATACACTACAGCAACAGTCTTGTCCCGGGAGAAATGGAAGCTGTTTTTCTCAGCACTGTTGAAATTTGGGCTTGTTGGTACATACTGACGATGATAAGTAGCGCTGAATGAATGGGGACACAAGAAGAGGACGCGCAACACAGGCGCTAACTTCCAACATAATGTTTATTTCCGCACTTGCTTACTTATATTGCCCGATGAAAAACATCACATGACATATCATAAGCACAAAATTAATTTTAGTTCAGTGAAGCAGCTCAATGCGTTCAGACAAGAGCCAAGCACTTCTGTAAGGAGTTGCAGGGGTGCTATCACCCCCTGTAAAGTCGTTCTCGCCTCATGGTGCATGCGCGTCCGGCGGATTCGTGCAGCGTTCGTACAGGTTTCAAAGGTGAAAATTCAAGGATATTCAAGAAATTTCAAGAGCCCATCACATGTTTTTCAAGGACTAAAAAAACGGCATCCAAATGATGATTTTTTACTACAACAATGTTTCAATTGAATTTACAGAACTTATACGTATACAGTTAAACTCGATTTAACAGTCATCACCACGCTCAAATTACTTTGCTAAATCGGGAAGTTTGTAAAACTGAGAAAGGGGCTTTTCAGTCCTTCAAAACCTAAAACTGTAGTATAGAGACACCCAAATCTACCACGGCATTGTTTTTGCCACTAACTCATGCATGCTCATGTGAAAAGCTGCTCAGGTGTACCGAACATTGAGCCTCACAGATGTGGTCCAGGCTATGCAGGCCAGGTAGACAGTCACATGAAATATGACATGCAGCCGAAATGCAAATACAGGGAGAACGAATGCAGTAATTATGCAAACAGGGCGAGCAAAAAAATTGTGAGGAGACGATTAGTGTCATCTGTCGCATAAATCATGAAAAAATAATGAAAGCACACAGTAGTGTTCCTGTGGGAGCATTGACAGGATCGATAAACCACCATAACTCGTAGCCCTACCTGGTACATAACAGCGCGACTGTTGAGTCTACTGTTCTGTGCATGTGGGCGGCATGCAGCTTTGTCAAAATAAAACCTGGGTCATGACTACGAGTGATGCTTTAACGCAATAGCGCTAGCCCCCCGCTCGAAGAAAAATCCCATCTGTGTAAAAATTAGAAAGAAATAAGCACTTCTTTTCCCTAATTTATTTCAGAAAAAGCTTCGTTAAATCAGTTTTAGTTCCAACAGTTTCGTTAATTTGGGTAGACAACGTTGAACCTTATGAGTACCTGCCAGGGAATGCAAGATTGGGAACTACGTAGGATGAAGTTTTGTTAGATCGAGCTTTAACTGTATTATTATACCATACAAAAGTGTAGCCTTGATGCGATCTCAAGTAGTTCATAACAAACAACAAATGTACAGCACAGGTGCTGAGACTTTTCCAGTATTATCAAAGCTTGACATTGTTACAGTGTACTAACCACATGCATCGCTCGCTTGACAGGGAAAAAAGCAGCATAAATGAAGGATAGAAGAGGGAAGTCATAAGGGGATAAGGAAAGAGAGAGACAAGATGCACTGACGAATGTGGAGTGAAACGAACGATAGGACAAGGCATGAAGAATTAGAGTACATGCAAACTCATGCCGGCGTATTGTTCCCGAAATGGCAAGTTTGCCGCATCGACACTAATTTACAACAAAAAGCATGTGGCACTGTGAACTTTACACTGCACTGGTCCCAAATTTCAAGGGTCTTCAAGGACACAATACAATGCCAGGACCTTCAAGGGTTTTGAAAATGTACTTTTTCAATTCAAGGGTTTTCAAGGTTTTCAAGGTTTTCAAGGTCCCGTACGAACCCTGTAGTCGTAGTAAACGTTGCCGAGTGAAAGGTGGTGTTGTATTGCGTGGTGGCGCCAGCAGCACTGCCTGGCGGGAGCAAGGTTATGGGGGCACTTGAAGAACAGTTCTGTGCCTTCGCTGACGGTCAGCTCAGTGGATGTGATACCGTGGCTATTTCCCACGGGCCCTCGTAGTGAGTCGGACGTCGGCGACACCGCATTCGCAGTACACTGTATGTGTTATGTTCTCTGTGTGTTATATTGGCGTTATATTGCATTATTTGTCACCATCGTCAGCCCGACTACGCCTACTGCAGGGCTAAGGCCTCTCCCATGTTCCGCCAATCAACCCAATCCCCTGTGCTTGCTACTGCCATGCTTTTCACCCCGAGATCGGGCCATAGGTGACAGCACCGTCACCGCAGTCGTGTGGGCAGGCGGTCGGCGCTGCGTATACAAATCCGCACAGCGACGCTAGAGTGTACTAGAATGGAGGAGTTGGTCCACACAGGGCTCCGCGCTGAGGCGTTTTTTTCTGAAAATCCAGACGCCGCCACCATCACCTTCACCTGAAGGTCACTATGGTTACCATGGTTATCACTGTTGTTGGCATGGTTATGGCCGCACGCGGTGGCAGCGTGGCAATTGCGCATCAGTCGCGTCTCAAGCGTAGCCCGCAGGGCTCGTGCAAAGTCGTGGACGGCGTTGCACCGTGACTCGGGAATAATTCAATTAGAGGAAGTCAATACATTTATGTCGCTAAATACCCTGCTCGTAGCTAATAAAGACAGTGTTACCTTCATTTAATTTGATTGTTTTTTGCACCAACAAGGTTAAAAGAAAGAAGCTAGTGAACAAACGGTAAAAACAACATGCGAGCGGCAGCGGGTTGAAAAGACAATGCCGTGTCGAGCAGACAATAGCTTGGCACTTTCGCCAGAGCTCCACCATGACCATTGTTCCAACCGCCGGAGCAGACGGCAGCTTCAGGTGAAGGCGACTGCAGTGCCACCGCAAATTTTCAGTGATTTTTGCTCCTCGCTGCTTGCCGCCCACCCCAGTGGACCCACTCCCCCATTCTAGTACACTCTAGCGGCGCTTCATTATGAGTGGTTTCAGCCGACTGTCGGCGAATAAAATGTGTTGGCTGCATCTTACTGGTAATATCTACGCTTTTCATTGCCAAATCAATGCACGAAGCCCATCCAACGTTACTATTACTAGTGAGAGAAGTGCAATCTGCCAATGAAAGGGATGCTTGCTCGAGTGACAGTCTGGGCTGTCACACTATGTGACGTTTTTTTGTTGTTTTATTTGTACGTGTTTAGCTTGTGTTGCACTACGCGCTGCTGTAGTGCGACTGAACTACTGAAGTATTTACTTCTTGCTCATCTGGATACCAAAAAGAAAGAAAGCTCGTATTCCTGTGTCATGAGTTCAATAGCACTGTTTGCACAAATACACATACACAATTCTTTTTTTCTTATTCAGTTCTCCATGAAATGTAGGACAGTTGATAAGTTTATCAGGAGAGCTAAGTGGCTGACAGCGCTTTAGTGGTATGGAGACGTTTAACACGTACGCACTTGTTCTTGCTCCAGTAACAGTATAAAAAGGTAACACTTCAGCACAGAGCTTTCACTCACTGATTGATTACATGCATGTCAGTGGACATGGTCATGATGCAACAGTGATGCAACAAAGATCTGGTTATTTTAGGAAACAAGCATTTTTTTTTTCCAACGAATAATGTCTGCTGCCTTCCGTCAATCTATAACACCACACACTCAAGATAATGTAAAGAAAAAGACGAGGTTTTGTGTAAAATTATACGACATAAATGTAAGGCACACCGTCTGAATTAATTTTGAACATCTGGGTTCTTTAAAAGGACACTAAAGAGAAACAATGAATCGGTTTAGATTGATACATTATACTTTGAGAACTATAATGTCATTAATTTCACCATCATAGGTGTATTAATATAGGAGAAAATGAAGTTCAAAGTTTCATTCTTAAATTTCGCGCCAAAATCTCCATGTGTGACATCATGGATTTCAAAGCATACTTATCGTATTTTGGCGCCATTTGCTCAACAAAATTTCCTCAAACTTGGTATGTTAACTCTATAGCCTCCTCAAAAGACAGTGTACTTCATTTTTACCATTTAGGAATTATGTAGGCCCTAGTCGGTGCCGTCAAAATGTGTGATGTCATGGCGAATGGTGCGGAAACTTCAAGGTGGCGTCGCCACCCACATTTTCTTTTCGCGTGATTTTTTGCTTACAAAGAGTCTTCTCGCAACAAGCCTGAAGTTTTTGGTATCGTGAAAGAGTAGTTTAGTAATACGAGAAAAATCATTTTGCTCTTTAGTGTACCTTTAAAGGAGTCCTGACACAAAAATTTTCGCCCCGCGTTTTTTTGCTGCAATGTGTTGCTGGGGGCCTGTTAATCATAACATGGCACATCGTTTGCTGCAGTGCGCGACAGATAATTAATTACAAGCTCCTCATTACCGACACAGCCTCAGTTTCGGTTTGACAGAGCTCCAAAAACGACAAGCCGCCTGGTGCAACTATCACCACCTAGCGAGTGAAACGCTCGGTCACGTGAGCACACGGAACAGCGACGCATTTCCGCGCGGTCTGTCGTCGTCAGGCTCATTGTCGTCTGATGGCGACGATTTTCTTGCGGCGGAGATGGAAGGAATTTTCGACGTGGTGAATCACTTCAGGTTTGACCCGCTGGCGAGGAGCGATTCGTCGGGAAGCGCATCAAAACAGAAATGGCGGCTACGACGTCATCATAACTTGTACCGGCTGCAACGGTTACGTAGGGGAAGTAGGGGGGTCACCTCGGGTCACCTCCGAGGGTGTCAATGCACCAGGTGCGGCCTATAATGCTGGATCGCGCTCGCGAACTTCAAAATTCATATAAAATACCTTCCAAGCTTTATTCGCTGTCGATATTTTGCAGATGGTACACACACGTACATGGGAATCGATCCAGCAGGCTATCTCGGCCGCGAAATTTTGTGTCAGTACCCCTTTAAGGCGCACCTGTATCTAAGCACACAGGTGTTTCTGCATAAATTTTGACCCAAGTTAAAATTAAGCATGGCAACTCCGTTCCGTGGCATTCAATTTTCTGTTTTTTTAGCGGACAGTTCAAGTACCGATGTGTCAGGCTTCATTTCACAGAAATATTTCTCTGTAGTAGGACCACGACCGTACAATAAAAGGACATCTTAAGCACAACTTAAGCTCATCGCATAACCAATAACCTACAGTGGTGCAGTTATACATTTAACAGCACAAAAGTGCATGGCCTATAGCACCTTATTTTTGTTTACCACCGAGTCGCTAAAACGCTGCATTCACACACTAATACTCCGCATATTTGGGATGATGCCAAGTGAGCTTCACGATGTACCTGAACCAGAAAGCGGCACCCACACTGAAATGACTGTGGTGAACGGAGGGAACGATGACAATACACAGCCTCCTCAAAAGTGGCACTCACTGATCTTAATACAATGCATATACAGCCGAGCAAGGCCAAATGCTGTACATCGTGTTAGGCATACTTACGAGCAGCTAAAGTTGCGCTAACATAACGGAACTGCCCTTTTATGACGTGCATGACGCACATGCACATGCAAACACAACGTGGCTAGTAGATGACGCCGGAAGCAATTCACACTAGGCGCGCTTCAGCCAGTAGCCGCCAGGCGGCAACTCCGCTCGATCTCGCGGCCATTACCCACAAACTTCTTAATCTCATCTGTCCACCTAACTTTCTGTCTCCCCTTAGTGCGTTTGCCTTCTATTGGAATCCCGTCAGTTACTCTTAATGACCAGCAGTTATCTTGCCTACATGCTACATGCCCTGCCCATGTCCATTTCTTCTTCTTCACTTTGACTATGATGTCCTTAATACCCGTTTATTTCCTGACCCACTCTGCTCTCTTCTTGTTCCTTAAGGTTACACCTATCATTTTCCTTCACTGTGTTGTCCTCAGCTCAAGGTGGTAGGCCACCTTCAAAAGTCAATTTTTTTTCGTGAGATCAATTTTTAGTTTGTTTTTCTGAGCACGCCCAAACATTCAAAAATATGTTGCAACAAAAATTATCCTCCTATCATCATTAGTTTGCGAGCTACAGCAAGTTTTCCATACCGTCTCCTCGTATAGCGAAACCAAAATCGCATTGTGTTGGTTTCAAAAGTAAGTGTTGTTTCGTCTATATTAATGATGTTCAAAATACTTTATAAATTTTATTTTGACTGTTACATAAGAGGATGTCATTCAGGGGCGTAGCCAGAAATTTTTTTCGGGGGGGGGGGGGTTCAACCATACTTTATGTATGTTCGTGCGTGCGTTTGTATGTGTGCGTGCCTATATACGCAAGCAAAACTGAAAAATTTTCGGGGGGGGGGGGGGGGTTGAACCCCCCCAACCCCCCCCTTCGCTACGCCCCTGATGTCATTAAATATAACTTTGTGTTTCTAATTGTTTTTAAATCTCTAAAAACGGCCACAAGGGGGACGCACACCTTTTGCAAGCTCTGAAATCTTTGTTTACGTTTTTCTCAAAATAAGAATTTGCTCCAAATCATGTGACGCAAGCTTTCGTAACTTTTTTTTCTCAGCGTGTACTTTGAACTGAAATTTCGCACAATAATTTACAACATATATATCTGTGCAGTGAACTAGAATAAAAGAAATTGATGGAATATTTTTTTATTCACAGCTAAACTTGCTCTTTTTCCCCGTCTTTTTGGTTTTTTTAACATTACTTCCTTGATATTTACTGCATAATATTTATCCTAGTTCATTGCATAGCTCCAACCTTTAGTTACATTAATGCCAAAGCTTTACTAAATTAAGCCACCAATTAGTCACTTATCACGGCTGGCGTGACTACCACTTTTAACGCAATTTTTGACAAAGATTGCCTCCAAATAAATAAATATTCAATATTTTACACTATAAATGACTGGGTAAGTTAAATTAGACATACTTGTTTTGAAGAAAAAATAATTTCAACGCTGGCTGCTCTTAAAAAAATTTTTTTATTTTGAGTGGCCTACCACCTTAAGTTGAACCCTCTTTGTAAGCCTCCAGGTTTGTGCTCCGTAGGTAGGTACCAGTAAGATGCCGCTGTTAATATACCTTCCTCTTGAGTGATAGTGGTAAATTACCATTCATGATTTGAGAATGCTTGCCGAATGTGCTCCACCCCATTCTTATTCTAGTTACTTCAGTCCCATGGTTCGGCTTCGCGGTCACTAGCTGTCCTAAGTAGACGAATTTGTCATGTTACTGGTTATTTATTAGATTCGGCTGGCGAGCTCGCCGTGACGTAGAAATGGAAATAAATGCATATTGTGTTTGTTAGTGCTGCTTGCATAGGTTTGGTTTGCGTGATGTTTGTTTCGTTAGATAAAGTAATGTTCACTGTGCCACCGCCACCTCATGCCTCTCAGTCCCTCTGAATGCGAGCACTCCAGAGATACGTGACAACTTCGAGCCAAGACGCCGACCCTCTGCACACAGTCAAGGCAACAGAGCACAAGAGTGTGACAAGAACTGTCACTGCACAAACGAAAACAAGCAGGTATTGTGGAACAGCTGACATTTTCAAGTAGGACGTTCTTGCGGGCTAGTTGGTTCATACTTTGAGTGAGGTTAAAACTGCGCAATAAAAACGAGGACAAGCGGAAGGAACGAGCAAGGCCGCACGGGTGCACCTCTGCACCCGTGGTGCCCTGCTCATTTCTTCCGCCTGTCCTTGTATTTTTCGAGCAGTTTTAACCACATTTCCAAAAAAATTTTATGTCCAGCAGGAGAAAAAGAGTGCAGCAACTGCAGGTCGTGAAACCACTTTGCAAAACAATGCAAGACCAAAAGCAGCATTCGAGCTATCTAAGAAAGCGACTCAAACTCCGAAGACATCTTGGCAGTGCGAGGAAAAAAGATGGAATCTTCGCGACACTAGAAATAAAAAACAGCAATGAACAGATCAGGCTCCAAGTTGAGAGCAGATCCTTGGTAAATGTTACCCCTGAAAGATATGCACACTGCAGAGATTAGAGGAAGTCCCTAAACAGTTGAAGATGTACTACAATAACACCAAAGGGCAAGTGTCGACTCCACCTGAGAAATCTGAAGATGCAATAGAAGTACTATACTCCATTAAGTTTGTTGTGGTAGAGGAACACGTAGCACCCTTGTTGTGTAAAGACATGTCAGGAAAGATGGGCCTTATTAAGACCTGGAGTCTATGACTGCACAAGGCCAAACGACGCTGAAAGACGCCATCACTGACAAGTACCCAGAATTGTTCAATGAAGAAGAAGGTAGCTTCCCAGGGGCTGTGCATCAAGCATCTAAGGAGTCGGCAACATACCAGGAAGCATCAAACTGCATATACTACAGCGAACACGTAAAGAGCTTCAACAGCAACAGGTCATCACCAGAGTAGATGAGCCAACAAAGTGGGTCAAGTGCATGGTTGTGGTGTGGAAGTCAGCTGAGCTACGGGTATGCAACGACCCAAGGACACTCACCTAAGCTTTCAGGAGAGAACAGAACCCACTGCCAATAATAGAGGACATACTGCCGGAACTCACACAAGCCAAAGTGTTCTCAAAGCTAGACTTGAAGAATAGGTATTGCGCCTTAGATCACGAATCGAGTATGCTGACAACACTGATGATGATATATGATGCTTTATGGCGCAAGGGCCACTGATGGGCAAAGAGCTCCATGTCATGATATAGGATGTGATCAATGATGGTGTTCAGTGGCTGTATAAGGGCCTAAAATCCTGCACACTAAAGGTGCATAAGTCGAGTTTACATGCATAATAACATATACGCTTATAAGAATCATGAGTGATGAGAATGAATGACAAGTGATGATGACGCTAAAATATGGGAGTGGCATTAGCTCAAATGCCTCGTCAACACCCTTGAGTCCAGGGGCTGGGAGACAGGTGCTTTCTGTAATGTACTAACTGCCGCAGCAGCAACCCCTGCTGAGATGCCGTGCTATGGTTGGGCTGGGCATATAACGTTACAAGTACTTACATCTCTTAAAAATGCCAATAGTGCTTCATGTTTGAAGACAGGTTGCTTACGGATGAAGTGGTATTTGTTGCTGGTACAATAATAGAAAACGCTTTTTCCTGTACGATCTGTGCACTGTAGAAGTATGTGGAGCACCGCAAATGGTTCACCGCATCTGTCACAGCTGGTTAGGTCAACGCCGGACAAAAGGCGTGAGTGTGTGCTGCGTGTGTCCTATTCTAAGTCTGCAAAGAGCGACATACAAGAACTTGTTGCTGGGCTAGTTGGTACATAACTTTGAGGAAAAAATTTAGACGCCTAAGTACCACCTGTGCTTTTCCTGTGCTTCGTTTTTTTCCTGGTGATGCTTACTCGTCTAAATGTTGTCCTCAAAGTGTGACATCTGTACGATATGTTTTTTATGTGAGTGGCCAGTTACCGAGGTATAGCTTAACCATGTGCTGTTTATTTTATGTTTCACTGTCCCACAGACGCTGCCAGTACGCCCTGAGCGTTTTCCATAGAAGAGGTTTAAGGTCCGCTACCGGGACTGCCACGGATGTGTGGGCACTGCTTACATGGACAGATGCGTCAAGCAGGTCAGCCAGTACGTTGTCCTTCATAGCATGGTGCCCTGGCACCCAGCATGCCACAACATGCTGCTTGGACAAATAACTGGTGCATAAAAGTGAAGAGAGCAGTAAAATTACTAGATTTCTGTGCTATTTAGGTCTTCAGTGCTTTCACAATGCTTAAAGAGTGCGTGTATATAACTGGCTTGGGTATGTTTGATTGTTTAATGTACTTAACAGCAGGTAATATTTCGTAGGCCTCTGCTATGAAGATGCTTGCATTTGAGTGCAGAATGCCGGCATCTGCAAAGGATGGACTGACAGTTGGCTAAGATATCCCAGCATGAGACTTCGATGCATCTGTAAAAAATTCAGGACAAGAGTATTTTTGTTGTAATTTGAGCAAGTACATAGGATATGTGCAAATGCTGCATGCTTCGTGACATTTAAAAATAAGAAACGTCACAGTCTACAAACATGCCAGGGCCGAGGTGGGAGCTGCTTCGCGGTAGCCATCAACTGTTGTTCGAGGAGTGGGATGCCCATTTACTGTATATTCGTCGTTTTTCTAAAAAATTTGTCGTTTTTCTCAAAATTGTGCTCGGAATAAGTATGTTACCTTGATGACTGCATCTCCCTGGGCAGCATTCTGGAGGACGCTGCGCAGTACCACATGCTCCTCCTTCACCACAAACACATCCGAGTGTTTGGCCAGAAAGTCCCGAAACTCCCTGCACAAAAACAGCTTCATTCACTTCACTATCATTTTGCTGCATGTAATGCATTTCAACAAGGCTTCCTATGGTTGGACACTGCTGTGTTGGAACTTGCAAAGAATTCATTCTAGTTCTTTCACAACACCCTACAGCTACGCACCCTGCGTCTCATCCCATGTGGTTGTATTGCTTTCATCGGATTAAGGTAGAATTTGATAATGCAAACTTTGGCAGGGATCTATTCAATTATATTGCAGTGATCGCACAGCAATTACGGTATACAAGGAACAAAGCAGTGTGTCATTCTGCAGCCAAGGACGTGGCTGTTTCTGCAGCCTCTATTTATTACACTGCAGTGCCATCTGTTGCTGGATTCTAGAGTCGGTTTTGGCAAACAGAAACTCTGAAATGGATAGCTGCTTCAGTTGCTGCAAAAGTGACATATGTGTGCAATTCCAAAAGAGGCACCACTGAACAACTTACATACGATTTTCAGCACATAACGAACGGCACGGCTGCTAGGTTGATTTGGTCACATGTGACGCATTAAACTCGTTAGCAACCAAAATAATGCAACATTTTTTTACGCAGGATAATCGATGACACCCTTGACTTCAATCGGAGGGATTTAAAAAAAATTAAAGAAATGGTCTTTTGAGAAAAATATTTTCAAACTTCAGAGTTTTTGGTAAACCACTTCCGTTTAAGCACAATTATGGAGTAAAATGAAGTGCGATAAAACCACAGAAATTATTTTAAAAGAGAGCGCAAATATCAAAGTTAATATGTACCAATTTTTATTACCCTCAGTTTAACTTGTTTGCAGCAATAAATTCCTGAAATACAGGTAATTTGTGCGATTTGCCACCCCATTCTGTGATTTTTTTTTTTATCAGATGTGCTTCAACAGGTAAGAGAAAGAATAGACTCATAAGATAGCACTTCAATTGTTCTTCAAGGGCAACAAATATTGTGACCAAGCAGTGCACCGTTTTTTCCCTAGGTGACTCAAAATTCAGAAACCATGAAATTGGCGGAAAAGTGTTTTTTGCGGCTAAAACAGCTTTATTTTTTTTCAGGCAAACAAAATTTTTTTCACAAAACTAGTTTTTAAACCATCGTTCTGTGTCTAATGCCTAGACCTATAGTAAATTTAATCAAAATCGGGAATGGTGACCGGGACCTCACGTCCAATCTTATCTGGATGCACCCCGCTAGCATTTATAACCAAATACTGAAATGCGCTACCAAAATTAAATATTATCCTTCGTAAGTATTATCCAATATTAGCAAGCAACGAGCGACCTCAAAAAGTGTTTCCCAAAGTGCCAAGGGTTGTGTAGCACTGTAAGAGAAACTTCAAGGACATGTTAGTGCATGCAAAAGTGAACCCTCTCTCTACCGCCCACATAACACTTTGTTCTCGTCTCAAATATAAGACTTGCAAACACCTTGAAAATGACGTTCAGGGGTGCAACAGCCGAAATAGGATTTGCAGCAATTTTTGGAGCAGCAGAATGTTGCTTTTGAAGCACGAAAATCGAAATCTGGAGCAGGTTACAAGAAAAACATAACGGCAGCCCACAACTTGGACAATCTCAAGCTTTACATACTTGGTCAGCCTTCCGGTCCCCGAGAGACAAAATATGTAGAGAGTCATACCTTATTCACAAGCTCAATACACACCACAACAACAGGTATAAAAGTTTCAAAGGGGGCTCTTGAATCCACGCAATATGGTGCATACATGACGAAAACCGGTTAGGACCAAGCCTCACCCAATTTGGTACACTGACAGTTCCTTCGCCCCAGCCTCAATTGCACACTTGTTTCTTTGAATGGGTTGGAGAAGAGGGTACGCACACACATGCGCTAAGGTTGGCCTTGAGGAAGAAGACAATTGTCGAAATGTTGGCTCCAGCGACACCCTGTGTTCAGGAATTTTTCATCTCACGTCTGTGCAGTAACTTGTCAACTGCTCAATGATGCTGCATTATTTTTTGTGCGTGGAAGACACAGCACCTGCAAAAGTCAGCGTTTCTTTTGTATGCTGTAGTCTCTGCAGAACAATTTAAAACTCGGGGCCTGTTTAGATTGGACAAACTGCTGTCACGTTTTGCTGCAATCCCGCAGCTCAACTCTCCTTTGTGAATGGCAAAATAAAGTTGGCAGCATAAAGCGTTTATCGCTTTGCTTTTTCAGCTCAACGTGGCAACCACTTTTTTTGGCTGATGCAGAGGGAAGGATGCGCATGCAACTTGTGTGTTGTATAAATGGCATTACTTCAAAATACTACCCTGATAATAAAACAATCGCGTACACACCCTGAATGAGCACAGAAGCGTTGGTGGAAAGCTGCCCCGAGGGGAGTCAGCTATGTTCTGTATTATTTTTCAGATATTAAAAGCCTTCTTCATTGTGAAATTTATGAACACAATTATACCACCACCCTCGATGCTTCTTTATCGTTTCATCATTGTACACGGTGGCATGGTTCGTGTTAAAGAGAAACGCCATTTTTCTTGTATTAATAAATTACTTTCTTGCAATACCAAAATCACCACACTTACCAGGAGAAGACACCTGGCAAGCGACGCTCAAAAAGAAAATTCCGGTGGCGACGCCACTTTCAGGTTCCTGCACATCATAGATCTTTGGTGCCATCTAGTGCCTACATAGTTCTTAATCGGTAAATATGAAGTCCTCTGAGGGGGCGAGAGACAACTTTCAGAAAAGGTAAGTGAGCCAGTGTGGCCAAAATACGAATGAAACATTTTGAAATCCGTGACGTCATGTGCAGAGGTTTTGGCACAAAATTTAAAAATAAGACATTGACCTTGATTTTCTCTTCTATTAATGAGCCTATGATGTTGAAGTTAACAACAATGGATTTTTCAGAGTATAGTTTATCAGTCTAAACTGATTTACCGTTTCGCTTTAACGGTCACTTGTATTCGTATATGTGCCCTGGCCGTGCCCAACAGGGTGGCGCTGTATGTCTGTGAAAAATCTTTCCCCAGTGAGTAATTTAGTTACAGTTATAGTAGTCATGCTTGTGCAGCCACGTGTTAATGCACCTACCAGTTGGCCCAATGTACTTGTACAATGTACTTTCTGCAGGAACATAGAAGGAAGCTGTGAAAACCATGCGGAATGTGCTCGTGATTTTTTTTTATTCCTCGCGATACGCTGTGAACACAAAGCAGATCAGTAGGCCACTCCTTTGATTTCTCTTTTGGTTGTACAGTCGTCTTACTATTCTTATTACAAGAGCTTTTCAGCCAGTGAGGCAATCATGCCATCAAGGTGTTTCTTAGACTGTCCACGTGGTTCATCGGGCCACAACATGGCGGCATAATTTTCAGCAACTATTCAACAATACCCAACACTTCTTTGTACAAGCTTGGATTGTCTGGAATCCTCGCAAGGCTTTTGTTGCCCCTGACATCATAATCTCAGCTAGTATGTTCCTTACTGTCAAGAATCATGATATCCAAAACTTAATGCCAGCATTCGTTGGCAGTTCATAAGCAAAGTTTAAATGGGAGAATGTTTGACCAATATGATATCTTCGATGTTAACGTTACCACTCTTTGTGAAAGGAAAACATAACGAAAGGTCCTCTAAATGGAGAAAACACCCTGTAATATTGCACCCCTGCTGCAAACGTGTCTGCAGCTACCCTTTGCCTTAAACAGGTTCGACAGGATTGAAACCAGGCACGACTCGATGCATATGCCGTCCCTCTGTACAAAAAACAATCCATGAAAATCCAGAAACCCACTGACACTGGTCCCATGCTCATTTTGGAACCGAATGTGTCCATTAACATCAATGCAGTGCTGTACTGTCCCAATGGCCCCTGCTTGTGGTATACAGGGTGTGTTCTTGTTTTTTTTAAGACAATACAGATTTTTTATAAAAATGCTATTGAAGTCGCACCCCTGTGGTCTTCGCAAATTAACACTACGGCAAGGCAGAAAGACTTTGCCACATCTAAAGCTTCACTGAAAAGAGTAAATAACAAAAACTCGTTAATTAGGGTTTTAATTATTAGCTTGAGGGCAGTGGTTTATATAGAAAAGTTGTAGGACGTGGCAATTTATGGCATAGCCATTTTTTAAAAATCCACAATACCACATGTAATTTGACATACTAATCATGGAAATGGAAAGCCAGGCAGTATCGAAGCTGAGCGCACCATGTCAGACTGAAAGTTTGCGTGACACAAAAGGTGCGCCGCAGCAGAACTGGGTCAGGAAGTCATCTCAAGGTTCATCAGTCCTCTCAGGGTTGAATGAACAGTGGCATCATTAGCTCTAATTTTGGGGGCAACGAAATGTTTTTCATGTCATAAATGTATTCCTATATACTTGTATAAGCAATCATACGGGCACTACAGATGCATTTCCGCCGTTGCCCTGATGTTCCATATATATGTGTGTGTGGTGTGTTCAAGGTACAAAGAAAAACAGACCTAAAAAGAAAATTTTGTCCATAGTGAGCGACCAGGGAATTTAACCACCGACCCCTTGCTCTGTGGTGTGACGCCTTAATTGAGACATGAGCGCATAGATGCTAGTATGTACAACTGGTGAGCTATTAAAGACATTCACCGGAGTTAGTGATCTGTGTGCCTCTGAGCTTCTTCGGCGTTGCAGAGGCTTGTTCACTACCTGTCTGCAGGATCAAGTAAAACGCCTGGGGTTCGGCTATGCACAGCCTCATGGGCCCCACCTTGAAAGAGGGCAACAAGTGTGGTCGCGTCAAACTTCTGGTACGATGTGTTCTCCCCCCTCAGTTTGCACTCGAGTGAGTGCCCACAACCATTCGCTCAATGCTGCTGCGGCCACTCTGCAAGTGGCCCTGTGTTTTGGCAGGGTCGCAAACGAGAGCCACTTGTCACCCCCATGTCTGGCCATGCCACCTGCTTACTTACGTTTGCTACAATTTGTATTGCCTTACTTGGTATAACCATCCAACTGCTTCACCCTTCCAGCAAAACTGTCGTTATATTTGTCTACACGAAGTAGGAGTTTGTCCGAGTTGTCATAAACACTACTGTCAAAAAAAGTAAACATGTATAAAGGCACCTTATTTGCCTGCTTTACAAGTGGGGCAAATATGTTACAACAGAGGATGATTTGTAGAGGTTCAGTGTTGCCTCTACTTGTAGTACACTGCAAATATTTAGATCATGCATTCTCATTTGAAATTATGCATGGCCATCTATGAACGTCACAGTGACCTTTAACAAGTGCCAACTGGGCTTGTGAAACCCTAATGCTTTTTATGTCCACAATGTGTGTCACCGCGTAACGTATGTTTGTGATTCATGAAATTTTCTTACGCTTTATTTAGGTATTTGCCAAACGCCGTACATTATTTTAAATTCAGGATAGTAGACCTTTTCTAATACCTTCCATGATGGCTACGGTGCTGTGTTTGATTCCTGAATAAGGGGGTGACCGCACTTCAATTACTCATACTTAGGGTCATCAAAATTAATTTGGAGCAACATCTCATAATTGAATTACGACTTCAGCATGCCATATCACAGACTGCAAAGCTTTTACTTAAACATCATCGCTGTTCGTGAAAGTAAAATAAGCAAAGAGTTTGTGCCACCCAGCTACAAACGTTTAGCTTGGCTTACAAAGACTCTTTCGCACCAATGTTGACATCAATGTGTTCCTGCCATTTCCAGAAGACTTAATGGTCAATGTTCTGAACGAACCAGGAATTAAACAACAAATTATGTTGCTCGTTTCCATCGAGTTGTGTCCGCATGCCTAACTTTTTCTGCGATTAATCTCTACCAAATAGCTCAACTACACAGGATAGTTGAGTAGCTAGCATGCAAAAGAAAGGCTCGATGAAAGTTTAAATAGTGCAAAGCACACGACAGTCCTGACGTTTTTTCTCTCGTGCCTCGCGCTATTTTACCGTAACCTTCAATATGTAGCCCTGACCCCCTTTGATGAGTGGTGTAATGTGGCTAAGGCAAGAAGGCGCCAGTTGATAAAATGCACGCGATAAAATGCACGCAATGTGTGAAGCTTGTTGCGCTATGAAACATGCAGTACCATCACACTGCGATGCTACTTAAAACACCGCTGCTTCAGATTGGAAGCGGCGCTCGCGTGGCCCGTGAAAGCTCGTGTAGTGTCATTTCGTCTTTGCTCTAGTTTTTTTTTCTTTTTTTTATCCTCGTTTTTTCGTGCGTTACAGCAGCATGTGCGAAGTAGCTCAAGCCACCCCACAGGTGACCATGTGGCTTTTGTTTTCGATAATGCTCCATCTCGGTGGCTCGCGAAGTGGACGCGAAAAGAGTAAACAAAAACAGAGAGACGTTCCAAATGTGACGACGCCGCGGAATGCGGCGGAGCAAAGGGTGAGAAGGGACATCTTCTCTTCCGGGAAGGCACCGCTGAATGAAATGAACGAACCCACCTTCCGTGCTGTCCGGAGACGTGCCTGATCTCGGGCGTCGCCTGCGACCGGTGCCCGAGCAGCGACTTGATGGGCACCTCGGCGTTGCCGTACTGCTCCAATTTGGCCCGGAAGTAGTCGATGGCCTCTTGCACGTAGTCGCGCTGCGGCGAGTTGCCCGAGCTGTCGCCTTCGAAGCTCGTCACCGACACCTGGTCGCCGTCGATGGTGAAGAGGAACGGGTACTGCTGCAGAAACTTGCGCAGCCCCGATTGGCTGCCGCCGGCGATCTGGCGCATCTCCTTAGTGAAGCCCTTGGTGCCGAACTGACAGGACAGGTCGTGCAGCGTGCGCGGCTGACCCTTGTCCATCAGTCGGTCCAGGAAGAACATCAGCGTCATGTTTTTCGTGTGGTCGTAGTCCTTGCTGTCCATCGTCGCTTCTTCGGCGTCGCTCGCTGGCGAGCGAAGGAAGAGCGCTACCGGGACATGGTTTGCACTGGGAACGGCTTGCTTGGGCTGACTAATTTGGCGAGGAATGATTTCTTACTTGGTTACTTGTTTCCTGATTCTGGGTCCGAATTCGCAAGTCCGCATCAGCTGACGATGCACCACATACTCAAGAAGTCGCCATCTTGCTGCCTACCCACGTGACAAAGTTCCTTGATGATGATGGCAGGAGACGAAAGAGAAACCATGTCCCCCGAGAACGAAACATGGGAATATACGGCTCTGGAAACATGGAGCCAGAATTCTCGAGGAGAAGAAACGGACTTGAGCTCGGCCGTACTAATAAAGGCACAGATTCAGGCACAGCTCTCTATCGTGAGATTCTGCTAGCGGAGAAAGAAAAATCACGCGCTTCGTGATCTCTGATGAAATACTTATTTACGTCGCGTACTCGCGTTTCGTCCTTCTCTTTCTCTTTGACGTTACATAGCGTTTACATAGCTATTTATTTCTAGTTACGTCAAGCACCACCTGAGTTTCACGCTCCGCTACAGCCCGGCGAACGTGTGAAAGTAGGTCGTGGCCCACAGAAAACGCCATCCGCCGAAGATGTCAGCAGCCTTCTGGAGTGGAGGCTGGGTAACTGAAGCCAGTCGCCGCCATCTTGCTAGAGGAAAGAAGCAGACGACGGAGTGCGCTTCGTCGCGCCGCCGCTGTAGTGGTCTTTAAACCCAGGCGAAAATTTTCTCCAAGTGGTCTCACTTCGCAAGTGGGACCGCCTGCCTAACGTATCCTCTTGCCAAGTGGTCTTAGGAACCACTGGTGCACTTCAATGAATATTAGAAACAAAAACTTGTTTTTACAATAATTTATTGATAAGTGAATGGCACTTAAAAAAAAGGAAATAATGTGAAGTCAAAAGAAAAGATTTTTGAAGCATTCAATCTTCCTTTCTCTTTGTCCTACTGACGTCTTGAATTTTTTGAGACAAAATGGTAGACAAATTGTCCAGCGTTTCCTTAACTGGGACTCCGCTTGACCCCCAATTTGTCACGGTGTCTGCAAAGGAAGCAGAAATTAAAACAGCCGTGGGATACATAATTATGTACAGCACAACTAAATTGATCACAATCTTACCAATAATCAAAGCAACCTTGTGTGGACTCAGTTGCTTCCGCACGACTGCGTTGGGGTTCTTGTAGTCCTTGGGTGCTAATTTGCCACCATAACTTCGCTCCGCCAATCCTTCGCGACCCCATATGGCTTGCGCCATATTGTCACGTGGTCGTGACGTCGACGAAGACAGCAGTCGGCGTTTGCAGAATGAAACTGTTTATTTGGCCGAACTTGAAAATGAGAACTAGAACTACAGCAATACACGCTGTACAATGATAGCGGCGAACAGGGCGTCGTCCGTCGATCAACTGACCAGCGGCCAAGTGCGTCGGCTTTTATACAGGCGCTATCGAACTTTCCAGCGATATCGCTGGTGGCGGCGTTATCTCTCGATAAAGCTGGAACATTCGCGTGCGGCGCGAAATCTTAACAAAACAATCTACTACAATCGAGAAGCTTCTCGAACACTGCTTCGCGGACAGCCTCGAGCGTTGATAACCGTCCTTGCTGGTCAAACCCAAAAAACATAAAATGAAACAAGAAGTGGGCGTGGCATTGCCCCCCTCTGTAAAAGCATCGTCCCGATGCTTGTGAAAGATCAAAGAAGAGAGAAAAAAAACAAGTGCATACATAAATAAATTACAATAACAAAGGTAAAAGTAGAGTCCCCAGGTTCGCTAACGTGCAAAAAACCGCTTAAGGCGCACGACATGAACGACTTCAGGTCGTGCGCGGCGTCGCTGGGAGTTGGTAATGCCGTCCGGGATGACCTCGTAGTCAAGAGCGCCGAGACGTCGAAGAACCTTGTATGGGCCGAAGTATCGCCGAAGGAGTTTTTCGCTAAGTCCACGTCGGCGTATCGGCGTCCAGACCCAGACACGGCCACCGGGCTGGTATTCCACGAAGCGTCGTCGAAGATTGTAGCGACGGCTGTCGGTGTGCTGCTGGGTCTTGATGCGCAGGCGGGCGAGCTGTCGAGCTTCCTCGGCACGTTGTAAGTAAGCCGCGGCGTCGAGGTTTTCTTCGTCGGTGACGTTCGGTAGCATGGCGTCGAGCGTCGTCGCCGGGCTCCTTCCGTAGACCAACTTGTACGGCGTCATCTGCGTCGTTTCTTGGACGGCCGTGTTGTAAGCGAAGGTCACGTACGGAAGGACGGCGTCCCACGTCTTGTGCTCAACGTCGACGTACATGGCCAGCATGTCGGCGATGGTCTTATTTAGACGCTCGGTGAGGCCATTGGTCTGCGGGTGGTAGGCGGTGGTGCGGCGGTGGCTCGTCTCGCTGTATTTTAAGATCGCCTGAGTTAGGTCCGCAGTAAAGGCGGTACCTCTGTCTGTGATGAGGACCTCTGGGGCGCCATGTCGCAAGACGATGTTCTCCACGAAGAACTTGGCTACCTCGGCGGCACTGCCTTTGGGCAAGGCCTTTGTCTCGGCGTAGCGGGTGAGGTAGTCAGTTGCTACGACGATCCACTTGTTGCCGGAAGTCGACGTTGGGAACGGCCCCAGTAGGTCCATCCCGATTTGCTGGAACGGCCGGTGAGGTGGTTCGATTGGCTGCAGAAGTCCCGCGGGCCTCGTCGGCGGTGTCTTCCGTCGCTGGCAATCTGGGCAAGTCTTAACGTAGTGGGCGACGTCGGCAGCAAGGCGTGGCCAGTAGTATTTTTCCTGTATTCTGGCGAGCGTGCGGGCAACACCGAGGTGCCCAGCCGTCGGGTCGTCGTGTAGGGCCTGGAGGACCTCTGGTCGCAATGATGAGGGCACGACAAGAAGGTAGTCGGTTCGAAGTGCCGAAAAGTTCTTCTTCATGAGAACGCCGTTTCGTAAGAAAAACGACGGCAGTGCTCGCTTGAATACCTTCGGAACAACGGCGGTCTTGCACTCGAGGTACTCCATAAGGCCCCCCAGTTCCGCGTCGGCTCGTTGCCTTTCGGCGAAGTCGTCGGTACTTATAGTTCCGAGGAAGCAGTCGTCGTCGTCCTCTTGCGGCGGCGCGTCGACGGGGGCTCGGGACAGGCAGTCGGCGTCAGAGTGTTTTCGTCCGGACTTGTACACGACGGTAATGTCAAATTCTTGAAGCCTCAGACTCCATCGTGCGAGACGACCTGAAGGGTCCTTCAAGTTAGCTAGCCAACATAAGGCGTGATGGTCACTGACAACTTTGAAGGGCCTGCCATAGAGGTAGGGGCGAAACTTTGACGTAGCCCAGATGATGGCAAGGCATTCCTTTTCTGTTGTGGAATAGTTGGCTTCTGCCTTGGATAGTGACCGGCTAGCATAACTGATAACCCTTTCAAACCCGTCAGTCTTTTGCACAAGGACGGCACCGAGTCCTACGCTGCTTGCGTCGGTGTGTATTTCCGTATCGGCGCAATCGTCGAAATGCGCAAGTATGGGTGGCGCGTGCAGGCGTCGTTTAAGTTCTTGAAATGCTGCACTTGCGCCGTTTCCCGCCTGAATTCCACGTTAGCCTTCGTGAGAAGCGTCAGTGGTTCGGCGATCCGTGAAAAGTTTTTGACGAAGCGTCTGTAATAGGCGCATAAGCCGAGAAATCGGCGCACGGCCTTCTTGTCGGTGGGTGGCGCAAAGTCGGCGATGGCAGCTGTTTTCCGCGGGTCTGGGCGCACTCCAGACTTGCTGATCACATGACCCAGAAACAGGAGCTCGTCGTATGCGAATCGGCACTTTTCTGGCTTCAGGGTCAGTCCGGAGGTCTTGATTGCTTGAAGTACTGCCTCAAGCCGCCGGAGATGCTCGTCGAAGGTCGAGGAAAACACGACGACGTCGTCCAAATACACAAGGCACGTCTGCCACTTCAATCCGGCCAGTACGGTGTCCATGACGCGCTGGAACGTCGCAGGTGCCGAGCAAAGACCGAAAGGCATGACCTTGAACTCAAAGAGGCCGTCGGGCGTTATAAAAGCGGTCTTTTCTCGGTCTCTTTCGTCTACTTCGATCTGCCAATAGCCGGTCTTGAGGTCCATCGACGAAAAGTACGTCGCGTTGTGAAGTCGATCCAGGGTGTCGTCTATCCGTGGGAGGGGGTACACGTCCTTCTTCGTGATTTTATTCAGGCGCCGATAATCAACGCAGAAGCGCAGTGTCCCGTCCTTCTTCTTCACTAACACCACGGGTGACGCCCACGGACTCTTTGAAGGCTGGATGATGTCGTCGCGAAGCATTTCGTCCACTTGTTTCTTTATGGCCTCACGTTCTCGCGTCGAAACTCTGTAGGGGCTCTGTCGGAGTGGTCGAGAATTTTCTTCTGTTATAATGCGGTGCTTAGCAAGGGGCGTTTGTCGGACCCGAGATGACGACGAGAAACAGTCCTTGTATTGCAGGAGCAGGGTTTTGAGCTGGTCTTGCTTGATCTTCGGAAGGCTCGGGTTGACGTCAAAATCCGGTTCGGGACCTCTATTCGTCGAAGCAGGTTCGGCAGCATCGAAGAGGGCGAAAGCATCGCTGGCGGCTACACATTCGTCGATGTAGGCAACCGTCGCACCCATGTTGAGGTGCCTATATTCGTGGCTGAAGTTTGTCAGCAGTACCTTTGCTTTACCGTCATGCAGCTCGGCGATACCTCTTGCGACGCAAATTTGACGGTTCAGGAGTAGTTGCTGATCGCCGTCTATTACGCCTTCAAGGTTCGCAGGTTTTTCGGTGCCGACGGAAATAATGACGCTGGAGCGCGGCGGAACGGTCACCTGCTCTTCTAACACCTTCAGTGCATGGTTCCTTGGCGTCGCGTGGGGTGGGAGCGCTTTGTCTGAGGTTAGTGTTATCGACTCAGACCTCAGGTCGATAACGGCGCCGTGGTCACTTAGGAAGTCCATTCCGAGTATCACATCCCTGGAGCAGTTTTGTAGGATTACAAAGCTCGCAGGATAAGTCCGGTTATCGATGGTGACTCTCGCCGTGCAGACACCAATCGGCGTTATCAGGTGGCCTCCAGCTGTCCGGATTTCGGGTCCACTCCAAGCGGTCTTTACTTTCTTCAACTTGGTGGCGAATGGCCCACTGACGACGGAATAGTCGGCTCCGGTGTCGACGAGAGCTGTGACGCTGAGGCCGTCGATAAGAACATCGAGGTCGCTAGTCCGTCGTCTTGCGTTGCGGTTAGGTCGTGGCGTCGGATCACGGCTTCGTCGATTGGTCCCGCTGTTTCGACGTTGCGTCGTCAGGTTTCTTCGGGCCGCGAAATTTCGTCGTGAGGGCTCCGTCCGGTTTGCGTCGTGTTCTGAAGGTCTCGTCGCGCTGTCGTCGTCGGCGGCCGCGGAGGATCTTCGGCATTTCGTCGTACAGCAACCGCACCTCCATCGGTTGCTGCCCTTAGTTTCCCGGATACGGGCTAGGCGACCGGCCCCGGTTTGGGCCCGTGTACTGCCGGCGGCGCGGTGACATGTAGCGGCCGGGTGACGGCGATCGGGAAGGTCGTCGTTCTTGCCACTGTGTTCCAGTGAGGTAGTCGTCAATGTCGCGAGGCCGTTCGCCTGGCTGCGGGCGCGGCGCGTTGATGGCGAATCCGCGTAGCCCCATCTGTCGGTATTGGCAGCGGCGTTACGTGTGGCCGGCCTCCCCGCAGTGGTAGCAGAGCGGGCGGTTGTCAGGGGCACGCCAAACGTCGGTCTTTCGGGGGGGGGGGGGGAACCTTGTCCTGTCGGCGGGCGGTATGGCGTCGTTGGTGGTGGCGGCGGTGCCTGGCGGCGTAACTGCTGCGGCGGCGCGGCGTCTTGACGCGGGCGAGGAGGGGGGGCGTTGCGTCGGGCTGCAGCAGCATAGTTCATTGCTTGCAGCTGCGGCTGCGCTGCATAGGGGGTGCCCAGCGATTGCTGGATTTCCTCGCGGACCATGTCGGCGATCGAATCCACTTGAGGCTGCGCTGAAGGCAACAGCTTGCGCAGCTCCTCCCGCACTATCGCTCTGATGGTTTCCCGTAGGTCGTCGGTGCCTAGCGAGTGCGCTTCGGTGTAGGCTGTCGACAGAACACTGCTTCGCGGACAGCCTCGAGCGTTGATAACCGTCCTTGCTGGTCAAACCCAAAAAACATAAAATGAAACAAGAAGTGGGCGTGGCAATATCCTTTACAACGAGTGGAGGTTTTTTATGGCCCAGGATTTTTTCCGCCTGCTTGCTTCCAATCATGAGGCCATCTTTCACGTGATACTGTAAATGAAAACAAAATCTTTAAAAAAGAAATGAAGGGAACACAGTCGTGCACTTACCTTGCCATCACCAATGTCAGTAAAAGGAGTGTGGGCTTTTGGGTATGCAGCTGATGAGAAATAAGGAGTGAAGTTGATGTTTACAGCAAAATAATAGCAACATAATGGCATTTAAAGCGTTTGGGCTTCTACCTTTGGGGAGTGCGTCTGCAGCAGGCTTGGATGTAGTGTCCATGTGTGCTGGTGGTGGTGGTGTGGGGGCTGTGTGTGACGGTTCAACTTCGTAATCCAAACCATTAAGGTCTTGGCCATCCTCCCACAGATCTGCACCCACAGTAGAGCAGTGTACAAACAATTTACAGTGGCTGTTATCAAGATACAACTCTAATTCTCAATATCTAGTCAAAAAGCTGAGGGTTCAGCTTTTTGACCAGCAAAAAAAGTTTAGAAACATTAATGTTCATGCAGTTGTGCAGACTTTACCTGTAGGGGACTGTTGTGCTTGCTCGAGAAGTGGGACACTTTTTTGTGCCTTTTGAGGCTGAGGGGCACTTCTCGCCTGCAGCATTTCTACAACTGCAGGTATAGAAAAGAACACTTAAGAAATATATGCCGGTAACACTATAAATAAATCTAAAGAGCACATAGAATAAGATGTTGTGCTATCGGTGTCAAATAAAGCACGAACAGCCGCAAGCATTAGAAATGGTATAGTGCACGCTGTCCAGACCATTGACACTTTTTTAGAGGTTCTACCAAAGCAGCCTTTGACAACAAAGATATAGCAATATAAGAAATGGCAGTATACTTACTCATTGAAAGCTTCACGTCTATTCAATCAATTCTTTCATTGATTTTGGCAACCGCTTGTCGCAGTTCATTGCGCTCTTTCAGCACACTCTCATAAGGTTCCTGTCAAGTCTCTTTCCTCATTTGCTTGTGTTTGCGTTCTTTGTTTGTGGTGTCTTCATTGAACTCCACACGCCTGTTTGAGGGTGTCTGTGCACAAGAAAAGAGAGTAAGGAGTTGAAAAGTGCTGAATAAAACTGAGAAGTGTACATTTTAATGCCTACTTGCAAAGCTCGGGCGGCTTTATTTTTTTCAAGGGCACGAGAGGCATGCTTGCTCAAAATTTCCTCATAAACAGCACTTCTTGATGCTGCCTGATTCTGTTTCATTTTTTTGTGTGCCTGCAAAAAGAAATGAAGACCAATAAGCAATTTTCGACAGAAACGTGGCAAAATTTTAGCGCAATTAGGGTAGTAACTGTTTTGCAGTCTGCTTGGTGTTTACTGCTGACAGCTGCAGGTCAATGAGCTCTTCCTCTTGGTCAATATCTGACTGGTGTATCAGAAGCCGTGGAAGGCGCTTGCTGCCCCTTTGTTTATGTAGCTCTTGTTCCGAGTCTGTTAGGCACACGTATGAAGTCAAAATGCGCCAATATTAGTCTGGAAAAGCTGCTATACGTATAAACACTGTGTGTGTGTGTTTAGCAGTTTTGCGCCAGTGAAAAGCGCAACGAAATTCAGCGTAGGTATTAAATTTAAGATAAAAAAGGCAACAAGCCATAATATATCGACATTACTGAAAGGACATACCCTGCGATACAATAAAAATGTCCGAATTTTTCCCAACAAGAGTAATGCTGGTTAATTCAACGCGGCCGGCACTGTTCAGCAAGCAACATAATTTAGATGATGACTCCTATATTAATCCTACAAGCATATACCAATAACGAATAGCGTTAGTTGTAGATCACATGACTGTACGCACGTGGAATCATATGCCAGCCTCTCGATCGCCCACGCGCTATCGCGTCAGCGCGGGCACAGGTTGTGGCCAGAGCCCGATATGATGGGTGATGCGTTTGGCATGCAATGACGCTACCTATATATATAGCATGTGTCGAATCGCAATAAATTTCTAGCTTCATTTACTTACCTGCCAGCAGCAGAATTCTACACGTGTACGATCCTGTGTTTTCCGGGTCTTCATGATCAACCCACTCTGTCCTGTAGACTTTACTTTTAATGAAGTCCTCCTTGCTTTCTGGGTAAAAGTCCTTAATGTTATTGGCAGGTATTATATACTCTTTCTTATCAAAACTGTTCAAGAATCGCACTAACGCGAACATCCTGACGCTCACACGCCGTGCACCACGAGACAAAAGTGTCCGACTGTCGACAAAGTCAAAACGTGGCGCTTCGTCTTTGGCTTGGCTAGAGATTACTGTTAAAACAAGTCATAACGTCAAAATATAAATTGCTATTGATTTAATGAAATGAACAGAATATATAATATAAAGTACTACATGCAGGGGCCTAATAATAATTTGTCTAGCACTAAAAAAATAGTCCACGTATCTACATAAGTGTTCTGTGCATCTACGGTCAAGCCAAGGCCAAGCCGTGTCAAGCAATGTCGGTAATCTTTGCCACCGTCTTCGCACGCGCACGCGTGCGTACATGGCTATTGATGTTCGATTACCGCTAACTTTTTTATTATTCATTGTTGACTTGGACGTCTTTAGACCGCTGCAGCGTGCTCATCAGCAAAAATAGACAATCTGTGGTAGGCGTGATGAACACGAGTCAAAAAACTCGCAAGCGATATCTGGAGCCTGAAGCGTGGAATGACCGCTTGCCAAAATCGACGCAACACAAAGTAAGGAAGAATGCTCCTGCACAGCCTTCTACGGACGTTTTTTCGGGAGAACGTACGGTCTCAAGCGCTTCTGAATCCTCGGACGATAATGAAGCTGGTGAGTCAGCCGTGGATACTGGACGACAAAACTACGTGAGTTCATTTGTGGGAGATGAGTCGGCTAGTGACTGCGACACTACTGACGATGAGTTCGCCGAAGATAATCTCTCTAATGCGACGCAGCCGTGTGATGGACTCCCAAACTCGGACTTCTTCCGGTTGGAGTTTGCGCGCCCGCTTGGCAACACAAACTCCTTGTCTGTTGGGGATGCACTTGTACTTGTTATGGACTTCGCCATAAAGCATGGTCTGTCATGGACCGCTGTAGAAGATCTCCTGAGATTGTGTAATAATATTTTAGGCTCAGGTGTGCTTCCAGACAGCAAGTACCTTTTCCGAAAGTTCTGTGCAACCTCACCAGAAGACATGAAGTTCTACTTTTACTGCCCGTTTTGTAATCGGCTGCTGGCCAAGACGGGTGGCAGCTTATAAGTGAGCGCAACATTGTGTCTGGCATGTGCTGTGGAAAGGACTACACGTTTTCAAATTCTATCGTGGCCCTATGGCCTCTTGCTTAGCTAAAGTGACTGTATCAATTTCTGAGAAACCTCTTGTTTGGAAAATTTGTCATAATATGTTGCAGATTTTCTATATGCATCCCCCTTTAATGGTACTCAATTACGCATATACATAAGCTCTACTGTTGATTATTTTGCGTGGGTGAGTGTGTATGAAACTAAAAGCTTTATAAGTTCCGTTTTTCACATATAATTATGCTATTACTTGTGTAAATCGTGTAAATATCTGTCTGTGCCTTTTTGTGCCGAATAAATAAATTTTTTGAAGTACAAGAAAGTGTCAATAGTTACTGCAAGTGCATGTGGCATGCATTTGATATAGCAAAACTTGAGCATGTTTAACTCGTTCTGTAAAGCATGATTATACAGAAGCACAAAATACCAAACCGCTTAGCAGCAAATGGAACCTGTTATGGTCTAAGCGGTACCGTCTTAGTATCCACTTGAAAGCAAGTAGGACCACTTCAGAAACTGCAAGTGGAACAGTCCCGTAACAAGTGGGGCAGAAAACCACCTTGTGGCAAGTGGAACATGTAATAGGTTCCACTTGCGCTGAAGTGGTCCCACTTGAAAGCAAGTGGGACCACTTTGTGGCAAGTGGAACCCTTTAGTGGGACCACTTGGCAGCAAATGGGACCTATTAATGGGTTCCACTTGCTCTGAAGTGGTCCCTCTTGAAAGCAAGTGGGACCACTTGAGAGACCACTTGGCAGCAAGTGGGACCACTTAAGGGACCACTTGGCTGCAAGTGGTACCACTTTAGAGACCACTTGGCAGCAAGTGGAACCACTTGAAATCCCACTTCAAATTTTCACCTGGGAATACTTTTGTAAAGCAGTGAAACGTCTTACAAGGCCATGGTGACTTCGTGCGCCGCTTATGGCCCCGCAAATTACATTAAAGGGGTCATGAAGCACCCCTTGGGCAGGGGCGGCGCCAGGATTTTTTTACTGGGGGGGGGGGGGCACCCACGACAAGTGGGTTCCTTCAGGGGGGGCAGAGAGGCTGGGAACATATGCATTATATTTTGACTATGCTTGCTCTTGGGGGGGCAAAGGGGGGGCAGGCGGAAATTTTGGGGGGGCTGGAGCCCCCCCAAACCCCCCACTGGCGCCGCCCCTGCCCTTGGGCTAGTTGAAAAAAAAATCACAGCATATCCACGGAGTGAATGATGATGAGTGGGCGAAGCTGCGGAGGTTCATCGGTAAACCGTGAATCTTCCGTGAATTCTGCCCAGTACATCATCACCGACGTGAGATCGGGCGCGTTTATACTAAAGGTTCGATGAGAGTTATGACGACTTGCAGCTCACTTTAATTTTACATGTACGCTGTGAATTTTCATTGTTTAGAAAACATCTGGCGTCTTTCGTTAAGCAGCTGGCGTCTTTTCGTTTTGCTTTAGAAACATCTGGCGTCTTTTCGTTTTGCTTTTAGAAGACATCTGGCGTCTTTCGTTGGTTTATTTCATCAATCAACGGCGTTTTGAACAAAATTTTTATTGTTTAATCACGCACAGGAGAAATCTCACCAGGCACTACCTTGGAGGTAAACAATGGCTGCTAATGGGAATGAGAGACAGAAGAAGTCGGCTTTTAGCTAACGCGCACGCTGCGAATTTTTTATTGTTCAACAACGCACAGGAGAAATCTCCCACCGGCACCACCTTGGAGGTCAAGATCTGGTACTAGCGTTAAGACTGGTTACGCACTACGACGGGGACGAACGGGTGCCGCTTTAAGGAGCTTCGCCCCTAAAAAAATGCCCCCACCTCCCCGAAGGGAATCGTGAGGAAATGCGAATGCATTTCTTGCGTCGAGAGAGGGTACCGTTGCCGTCAGACATTCGCCTTCACTGACTTCTGCCATCGCCTTGAGAGGCGCCCAGCCAGCGAATGGTCGAGAGTGAGGCGCGAGCGGACGGGAGAGTGGGGCGCAGGGAGGAGAGAGGAGCGGCGAAGCACTGCACCTACCCTTTCCTACACTCTCTCGCACCACATGCTCCGGTTGCTAGGGGCGAGGATAAGCGCGTGCGCCCGCAGCTGTTGCTATGGGAGAGGGTGCCGCGGACAACGCCGGACGCCTGACATAGCCCGACTAAGAAATGCATTCGAATTTAAAAAACACATCCTGCGGAAAGCTGACAAGGCTACGAACTGCTCTGCCAAAGGCCACAAGCGGAGCGCGAAGTTGCCGTTTCCTCAGGCGCCCTCTTTTCAAACAGAGCCCGGTTCTCACTCTCGTCGGTGGGCGGTGCGTCTGCACGTTGACGTCGCGGATCTGCCTGTTTACGTCGCAAGAGACATAGCATGCTTATTGGCCAATAGCCGACATAAATCAAGAGCGGTGTTTGGATCAGATGCGCTTGTTCCCGTTGACACTGTGTATAATAGTTGTTGTAGTTAAATAAACAGGCTGAAATATAGAAAAACTTCGTTGCAAGTTTTCGAAAAGATGACTCACTTACGGTAGAAGCCAACTGTCGTCTGCTGAACTCGGTGCGCCCGCGCACGTTCGAGCGTAAATTTCGCCGCACGACCTTTTCGGTATCGCAGATTCTTGTGCCTCGCTTGTTTCGATTAGTCTTGTACGTCATAACTGGCCTCAAACCTTACAAGATTTTGTGTCTCGTTGAGTTCTAACGACACGGATCTCGTGCTGACTTGAAGACCACCTGTGTTTGCATTGTAGGGGTCTGGGCCAGCCGCCGCGCAGAACCCCTCAGAGACGAGGACGAGACGCTGAGCACGGCCGCTCGATATCCACGTGCACTGAGCAACATGTCTTTATCATTCCTAGATTCGGCCGCGACTCACTGTCAACGGCCACTGAGCGCGAGCCGCGAGCATGTCCGTGTCCATCGTTCTCTTCTACCGTTGGCGCGCTCGCGGCTGCCGCTCCCATAGCATATAAAAGTTACCGACGCAGACGCCACAGTTACAAGGATATTGTAACGCGCCTACATTAGGTGCATTTAAAACGCGCCGACTGTCGCGAGCTGCGCGCAGGGGCAACAGCGCCTTCTGAGCAGCTGAACGATAATCTATTTCCGCAATGAGCACTTATTTGCAATTCGAGCTTTAGCGTGACATAAAGTGGTTCTCTGTAACTGATATTTTGTGTTTAGTTGCTTCACACCACCGCGTTAAAGCGAATGCCAAAAGCGTGCCCCGATGTCAAGCTAATCTAGTAACGTTGGTCAAGCACAAGCACGTCAGGACTAGCGACGACTTTGGTGAAAGGGGTCGATAACATGCGCACCGTGTCCTCCCAGGTGCAAATTGTAGTATGCACAATACCGGAAGTACCAGTGCGCGATATCAACCCAATGGACAACGAATATCCTGACGACGTCCGAAGAAGAGCCTAACGTCCGCGTCCCAGAACGGCGGTTCACGGGGCGTGCAGCGGACGTCGCGTTTTGGATGTCCAAAGAAGGTCTTCCGACAGACGTCCAAGAATATATAGCACGTGGACGTTTTCAATAATCCAGGCGTGGATATCAAGAGGACGTCGACAGGAGATGGCCGTGCGGACATTTCAAAGCTGTTTGGATGCAAACCGCTACACGCTAGTTCATCTGACAATGCGTGAAACTGATTTTGCAACATATGGAAACCGCCGCTAATTTTTATCTTTCGGAAAATATGTGATTGAGGAAATAATTCATGGATAATTGTGCGAGCATGTATGCATTGCATTCGTGGCATTTCTCGCGATTATTTGCGTGCTTAGGAGAAAGGTGAATGGGTGACGCACATACGTAAACGTGACTGCAGTTTCTTCCCACGAAACACAAAACCTCTAAAAAACGTCTTAGTTTACGAGAAGACCAAAAATATATGCATTTTTTTTAAACATAGCATTAATTCGCCCCTCAAATGTGCTTGCACACTCTTTATTAGCATTTTCAACAGCTACGGCATACCCAGAGTCTATTTTGCCAAAGAAGTTCATAACGCCTAGTTCGAGACATTTTTCAGACATTTTGTCTGAAAGTACGAGTGCACAACGACTATCTCAATGATTCTTCGAATGTTTTCTCGAGAAGGGCCAATATACAAAAACGGCATGTCAAAAGAGCGGTTACCGTCGGTTTTACTCAAACAAATGACGCAGACAACCATACCCCCCAAAATAATTTGTTTCACAACGATGCCTGTAACAGCACGCTCGCACAGCAGCGACTGACAACAGTAGTAAAACCGGCAAAACGCAGGCTAGGCTCCCTAACGCAGGCACGCACGCAGCGCACCCGGCGCACCATGCGGCGCACCGTGCAATCAGCTTCGGCGGCACTCATGTTGAAACGTGTCCTTCGCGATCGTCCCAATGGGCAACCAATAACTTTGGGACGTCTATCGGACCACTTTACTGGACATTACGTACATCCGGCGGATGCACGACAAATACCGTGGGACGTTCAACGGGACGTCCGCAGGACTATATGGCGCAAAGGAATTGAACATCCCGAGTTAATCCCACCGGGCGTCAAAACCGGATATTCGGACGTGCTTGGACGTATGCAAATTCAGTAAAAATATTACCCGACTTACCCAGTAAACGTCCGTGGAATGACCCATATGCTGGACAAAGTGAGGCTTTTGGTCATTATCACGTGCAGAGCTGGACTTTCTGTGTATTTTTGGCACCTTCAGGATATCATATCCTGAAGGTGCCCAAAAATCCACAGAAAGTACAGCTCTGGACGTGATAATGACCAAAAGCCTCACTATATATCCAGCGGGGCACCAATGGGCTCATTGTAAATACAGCTCAAAAATCGAGACGCAGACAATAAAAGGACACAAACAAGCGCTTCTTTGTGACCTTACTTTTCTTCTGCACACTACTTATATCCAATTTCCATGTAGGATTCACATCGGTTTACTACTGAACAAATAATAAATCTGAACATGCAGAGGATGAACACGTACTTCATAAATGACGTTTAGTGTATGGCGCACAAATAATCACGCTTATCAGAAACAATAAATTATCCAATGATCTTGTAAAAGCGGCTTTATTAATGAATAAAGCGCACCGAATGTGGCACAAAATACGACAGAAGGTGACCGCACAAGGTGAAGCTGATTGACGCAGCAGCAACATAAATTCAAGTTCTGCATGAATGCACTCCAGGTCCCGTCAAAGAAACTGCGCTGGCTTTCACACAAGCTGGCGTGGTCTCGGGCCTCATGTCTTGTACAAACAGCGGTGAAGAAAAGCTGCATACAAGAAGAAGCAAGTAAGCTAGGTATAATTTACAACAAATAATTGAGCATCAAGTCATTCTAAAGACAGATTTCCAATTACAGATGTGCACAAATGCTGTCATGTATTTATTAACGACAATCATAACTACTCACAAAGCGAGGCACCTGTTGTAGAATCGTTGCACTATTTGTCAGCGACAGGCCGGCATGGTTGTAAGCAAGCAAGCAAGCAAGCAAGCAAACACTCGCTCGCACGCATACACCCACCCACACACGAGCTGTAACCCGCAGAAGAACAAGATGACCGACCTGGAATAGGGCAAGTAAGTCTGGCTTACGATTCGCAACGGCGCGTCCTCCGTATATAGTTTCGCGTTCGACCAAGATTCAACCACCAGCAAAGAACTGTCAAAAGTTCTAGCAGTAATGACGAAAAGTCAGGCACACTTAATTTCACTTACCGAAAGAAGTAGGTTATCCGAATAGCTGCTTGCTAGCTGCAACGAAGGTGGCGAGCAGATCAGGCCATTGTTGTAACGGACCGTCGGCGAAAACACACAGTAGAGCTTGTTTCACGAATCACTGATGGAAAATATGCGGCAAATGGCATGAGCACAGTTACTTCATGCCAGATAACAGCCAGTGAACCGTACAGAAAAGCTGGCACGCTACACAAAATGCGAAACGATGACAGCTGAGCTGCTGCCAACGCAAAACGACGCGACGACGCCAACGGCGTCTCCGCAGTCGCCGGTGCACAGCACGATCGCGAAGGACACGTTTCAACATGAGTGCCGCCGAAGCTGATTGCACGGTGCGCCGCATGGTGCGCCGGGTGCGCTGCGTGCGTGCCTGCGTTAGGGAGCCTAGCCTGCGTTTTGCCGGTTTTACTACTGTTGTCAGTCGCTGCTGTGCGAGCGTGCTGTTACAGGCATCGTTGTGAAACAAATTATTTTGGGGGTATGGTTGTCTGCGTCATTTGTTTGAGTAAAACCGACGGTAACCGCTCTTTTGACATGCCGTTTTTGTATATTGGCCCTTCTCGAGAAAACATTCGAAGAATCATTGAGATAGTCGTTGTGCACTCGTACTTTCAGACAAAATGTCTGAAAAATGTCTCGAACTAGGCGTTATGAACTTCTTTGGCAAAATAGACTCTGGGTATGCCGTAGCTGTTGAAAATGCTAATAAAGATTATGCAAGCACATTTGAGGGGAGAATTAATGCTATATTTAAAAAAAATGCATATATTTTTGGTCTTCTCGTAAACTAAGACGTTTTTTAGAGGTTTTGTGTTTCGTGGGAAGAAACTGCAGTCACGTTTACGTATGTGCGTCACCCATTCACCTTTCTCCTAAGCACGCAAATAATCGCGAGAAATGCCACGAATGCAATGCATACATGCTCGCACAATTATCCATGAATTATTTCCTCAATCACATATTTTCCGAAAGATAAAAATTAGCGGCGGTTTCCATATGTTGCAAAATCAGTTTCACGCATTGTCAGATGAACTAGCGTGTAGCGGTTTGCATCCAAACAGCTTTGAAATGTCCGCACGGCCATCTCCTGTCGACGTCCTCTTGATATCCACGCCTGGATTATTGAAAACGTCCACGTGCTATATATTCTTGGACGTCTGTCGGAAGACCTTCTTTGGACATCCAAAACGCGACGTCCGCTGCACGCCCCGTGAACCGCCGTTCTGGGACGCGGACGTTAGGCTCTTCTTCGGACGTCGTCAGGATATTCGTTGTCCATTGGGGTGCTGTGCACCGGCGACTGCGGAGACGCCGTTGGCGTCGTCGCGTCGTTTTGCGTTGGCAGCAGCTCGGCTGTCATCGTTTCGCATTTTGTGTAGCGTGCCAGCTTTTCTGTACGGTTCACTGGCTGTTATCTGGCATGAAGTAACTGTGCTCATGCCATTTGCCGCATATTTTCCATCAGTGACTCGTGAAACAAGATATACTGTGTGTTTTCGCCGACGGTCCGTTACAACAATGGCCTGATCTGCTCGCCACCTTCGTTGCAGCTAGCAAGCAGCTATTCGGATAACCTACTTCTTTCGGTAAGTGAAATTAAGTGTGCCTGACTTTTCGTCATTACTGCTAGAACTTTTGACAGTTCTTTGCTGGTGGTTGAATCTTGGTCGAACGCGAAACTATATACGGAGGACGCGCCGTTGCGAATCGTAAGCCAGACTTACTTGCCCTATTCCAGGTCGGTCATCTTGTTCTTCTGCGGGTTACAGCTCGTGTGTGGGTGGGTGTATGCGTGCGAGCGAGTGTTTGCTTGCTTGCTTGCTTGCTTGCTTACAACCATGCCGGCCTGTCGCTGACAAATAGTGCAACGATTCTACAACAGGTGCCTCGCTTTGTGAGTAGTTATGATTGTCGTTAATAAATACATGACAGCATTTTTGCACATCTGTAATTGGAAATCTGTCTTTAGAATGACTTGATGCTCAATTATTTGTTGTAAATTATACCTAGCTTACTTGCTTCTTCTTGTATGCAGCTTTTCTTCACCGCTGTTTGTACAAGACATGAGGCCCGAGACCACGCCAGCTTGTGTGAAAGCCAGCGCAGTTTCTTTGACGGGACCTGGAGTGCATTCATGCAGAACTTGAATTTATGTTGCTGCTGCGTCAATCAGCTTCACCTTGTGCGGTCACCTTCTGTCGTATTTTGTGCCACATTCGGTGCGCTTTATTCATTAATAAAGCCGCTTTTACAAGATCATTGGATAATTTATTGTTTCTGATAAGCATGATTATTTGTGCGCCATACACTAAACGTCATTTATGAAGTACGTGTTCATCCTCTGCATGTTCAGATTTATTATTTGTTCAGTAGTAAACCGATGTGAATCCTACATGGAAATTGGATATAAGTAGTGTGCAGAAGAAAAGTAAGGTCACAAAGAAGCGCTTGTTTGTGTCCTTTTATTGTCTGCGTCTCGATTTTTGAGCTGTATTTACAATGAGCCCATTGGTGCCCCGCTGGATATATAGTGAGGCTTTTGGTCATTATCACGTCCAGAGCTGTACTTTCTGTGGATTTTTGGGCACCTTCAGGATATGATATCCTGAAGGTGCCAAAAATACACAGAAAGTCCAGCTCTGCACGTGATAATGACCAAAAGCCTCACTTTGTCCAGCATATGGGTCATTCCACGGACGTTTACTGGGTAAGTCGGGTAATATTTTTACTGAATTTGCATACGTCCAAGCACGTCCGAATATCCGGTTTTGACGCCCGGTGGGATTAACTCGGGATGTTCAATTCCTTTGCGCCATATAGTCCTGCGGACGTCCCGTTGAACGTCCCACGGTATTTGTCGTGCATCCGCCGGATGTACGTAATGTCCAGTAAAGTGGTCCGATAGACGTCCCAAAGTTATTGGTTGCCCATTGGGAACATACAAAGAGCAGTTGTCGACGCAAACAAAGAGATATATGGCGAATTAGTCGAGAGAAGGGTTTCGAGGTAGTGGATATAACAGGGAGGTGCACAGGTGGGGCGGTTTCCAAAGAGACAGAATTCACTTCGATAAGAGGCTTGGTCATGAGGTGGGCTGGCGACTGGCATGACGCGCAGTAGCTTTTTGGGGGGGCACGTGGGCCCTTCGGAGTCCGGAGTAGCGCAGTAAAGGCGGTACCTCTGTCTGTGATGAGGACCTCTGGGGCGCCATGTCGCAAGACGATGTTCTCCACGAAGAATTTGGCTACCTCGGCGGCGCTGCCTTTGGGCAAGGCCTTTGTCTCGGCGTAGCGGGTGAGGTAGTCAGTTGCTACGACGATCCACTTATTGCCCGAATTCGACGTCGGGAACGGCCCCAGTAGGTCCATCCCGATTTGCTGGAACGGCCGGTGAGGTGGTTCGATTGGCTGCAGAAGTCCCGCTGGCCTAGTCGGCGGTGTCTTCCGTCGCTGGCAGTCTCGGCAAGTCTTAACGTAGTGGGCGACGTCGGCAGCAAGGCGTGGCCAGTAGTATTTTTCCTGTATTCTGGCGAGCGTGCGGGAAACAACAAGGTGTCCAGCCGTCGGGTCGTCGTGTAGGGCCTGGAGGACTTCTGGTCGCAATGATGAGGGTACGACAAGAAGGTAGTCGGTTCGAAGTGGCGAGAAGTTCTTCTTCAGGAGAACGCCGTTCCGTAAGAAAAACGACGGCAGTCCTCGCTTGAATACCTTCGGAACAACGGCGGTCTTGCACTCGAGGTACTCCATAAGGCCTCCCAGTTCCGCGTCGGCTCGTTGCTTTTCGGCGAAGTCATCGGTACTTATAGTTCCGAGGAAGCAGTCATCGTCGTCGTCTTGCGGCGGCGCGTCGACGGGGGCACGAGACAGGCAGTCGGCGTCGGAGTGTTTTCGTCCGGACTTGTACACGACGGTAATGTCGAATTCTTGAAGCCTCAAACTCCATCGTGCGAGACGACCTGAAGGGTCCTTCAAGTTAGCTAGCCAACATAAGGCGTGATGGTCACTGACAACTTTGAAGGGCCTGCCATAGAGGTAGGGGCGAAACTTTGACGTAGCCCAGATGATGGCAAGGCATTCCTTTTCTGTTGTGGAATAGTTGGCTTCTGCCTTGGATAGTGACCGGCTAGCATAACTGATGACCCTTTCCTGCCCGTCAGTCTTCTGCACAAGGACGGCGCCGAGTCCTACGCTGCTTGCGTCGGTGTGGATTTCCGTATCGGCGCAATCGTCGAAATGCGCAAGTATGGGTGGCGTCTGCAGGCGTCGTTTAAGTTCTTGAAAGGCTCGCACTTGCGCCGTTTCCCACCTGAATTCCACGTTAGTCTTCGTGAGAAGCGTCAGTGGTTCGGCGATTCGTGAAAAGTTTTTGACGAAGCGTCTGTAATAGGCGCATAAGCCGAGAAATCGGCGCACGGCCTTCTTGTCGGTGGGTGGCGCGAAGTCGGCGATGGCAGCTGTTTTCCGCGGGTCTGGGCGCACTCCAGACTTGCCGATCACATGACCCAGAAACAAGAGCTCGCCATACGCGAATCGGCACTTTTCTGGCTTCAAGGTCAGTCCCGAGGTCTTGATTGCTTCAAGTACTGCCTCAAGCCGCCGGAGATGCTCGTCGAAGGTCGAGGAAAACACGACGACGTCGTCCAAATACACAAGGCACGACTGCCACTTCAATCCGGCCAGTACGGTGTCCATGACGCGCTGGAACGTCGCAGGTGCCGAGCAAAGACCGAAAGGCATGACCTTGAACTCAAAGAGGCCGTCGGGTGTTATAAAAGCGGTCTTTTCTCGGTCTCTTTCGTCTACTTCGATCTGCCAATAGCCGGTCTTGAGGTCCATCGACGAAAAGTACGTCGCGTTGTGAAGTCGATCCAGGGTGTCGTCTATCCGTGGGAGAGGGGTACATGTCCTTCTTCGTGATCTTGTTCAGGCGCCGGTAATCAACGCAGAAGCGCAGTGTCCCGTCCTTCTTCTTCACTAATACCACGGGTGACGCCCAGGGGCTCTTGGACGGCTGGATGATGTTGTCGCGTAACATCTCGTCGACTTGTCTCTTTATCGCGTCGCGCTCTCGAGTCGAAACTCTGTAGGGGCTCTGAGGTAGTGGTCGAGAATTTTCTTCTGTTATAATGCGATGCTTAGCAAGGGGCATTTGTCGGACCCGCGATGACGACGAGAAACAGTCCTTGTATTGCAGGAGCAGCGTTTTGAGCTGGTCTTGCTTGACCTTCGGAAGGCTCGGGTTAACGTCGAAATCTGGTTCGGGACCTCGATTCGTTGAAGCAGGTTCGGCAGCATCGAAGAGGGCGAAAGCATTGCTGGCGGCCACACATTCGTCGATGTAGGCAACCGTCGTACCAATGTTGAGGTGCCTATATTCGTGGCTAAAGTTCGTTAACACTACCTTTGCTTTGCCATCACGCAGCTCGGCTATGCCTCTTGCGACGTAAACCTGACGGTTCAGGAGTAGCTGCTGATCGCCCTCGATGACACCTTCAAGGTCTGCGGGTTCTTCGGTGCCGACGGAAATAATGACGCTGGAGCGCGGCGGAACGGTCACCTGCTCTTCCATCACATTCAGTGCATGGTTCCGTGGCGTCGCGTGGGGCGGTAGCGCTTTGTCTGAGGTTAGTGTTATCGACTCAGACCTCAGGTCGATGACGGCGCCGTGGTCACTTAGGAAGTCTATTCCAAGTATCACATCTCTGGAGCAGTTTTTTAGGATTACAAAGCTAGCAGGATAAGTCTGGTTATTGGTGGTGACTCTCGCCGTGCAGACACCAATCGGCGTTATCAGATGACCTCCAGCGGTCCGGATCTCGGGGCCTTCCCAAGCAGTCTTAACTTTCTTCAACTTTGCTGCGAACGGCCCACTGATGACGGAATAGTCGGCTCCAGTATCGACGAGAGCGGTGACGTTGTGGCCGTCGATCAGAATGTCCAGGTCGCTAATCCGCCGTCTTGCGTTGCGGTTGTGTCGCGGCGTCGGGTCACGGCTACGTCGGTTTGCACCGCTGCTTCCGCGTTGCGTCGTCAGGTCTGCTTCCGGTCGCAAAGTTTCGTCTTCAGGACGTGGTTCGGCGTGCGGCGGGGGCTCAGAACATCGTCGTGGCGTCGTCGTCGACGGCAGAGGATCTTCAGCATTTCGTCGTTCAGCAACCGCACCTCCATCGGTTGCTGCCCTTAGTTTTCCGGATACGGGCTAGGCGACCGGCTCCGGTTTGGGCCAGTGTACTGCCGGCGATGCGGTGACATGTAACGGCCGGGCGACGGGGAGCGGGAAGGTCGTCGTTCTTGCCACTGTGTTCCGTTGAGGTAGTCGTCGATGTCGCGAGGCCGTTCGCCTGGCTGCGGGCGCGGCGCGTTGACGGCGAAACCGCGTAGCCCCATCTGTCGGTACTGGCAGCGGCGGTACGTGTGGCCGGCCTCCCCGCAGTGGTAGCAGAGCAGTCGGTTGTCAGGGGCACGCCAAACGTCGGTCTTTCGGGGTGTGTAGCGTTGGCCTGCAGGCGGGCGGGATGGCATCGGAGGTGGCGGCGGTGTCTGGCGGCGTAACTGCGGCGGCACGGGACGTTGGTGATTGCGCGGATTGGCGACAGCATGGCGTGCAACGGCAGCATAGCTCATCGCTTCCGGTTCAGGTGGCGACGGTGCAGCAACTCCTAGCGAATGCTGAAGTTCCTCGCGAACGACGTCGGCTATGGAATGGACCTGGGGTTGCGATGCAGGAAACATCCTTCGCAGCTCTTCGCGTACGACCGCCCTGATCGTCTCACGTAGGTCGTCGGAGCCCAGCGCATGTGCTTCCCCGTAGTTCGTCGTCGGCATGCGGCGGTTGTACTGCCTAGTGCGGACTGCTAGTGCCTTTTCGATTGTGGTGGCCTCCGAAACGAATTCCGAGACCGTCTTCGGTGGGTTGCGCACAAGTCCGGCGAAAAGTTCTTCCTTCACTCCCCGCATCAGGAATCGAACTTTCTTTTCTTCGGACATGGCGGGGTCGGCATGGCGAAAGAGGCGAGTCATTTCTTCGGTGTACAGTCCGATGTTCTCATTGGGGAGCTGTACACGGGTCTCGAGAAGGGTTTCAGCCCTTTCTTTCCGGATGACGCTCGTGAAGGTGTCGAGAAATCCGGTGCGAAAGAGGTCCCATGATGTTAGCGTGGACTCTCGATTCTCGAACCAGGTCCTTGCGCCATCTTCAAGGGCGAAGTAGACATGGCGTAGCTTCTCGTTGCAGTCCCAGTTGTTGAACGTGGAAACCCGGTCGTATGCCTCCAGCCAGCTTTCTGGATCCTCGCATGGTGATCCGCGGAATGTCGGCGGCTTCCTCGGTTGGTGCATGACGACCGTTGTAGGCGCCCCAGCGGTTGTCATTGTGGCTGTTGTCTTCTTCGCTGTGATCCTGGTCTTGTCCGGTAGGGGTTCGTATTCGGGGGGTAGTCCTTTCTGCCGGCGGCTGGTTCGAGGATACTGGTTGTCCTTAGAGTCGTCTTCTTCGCGGCTTGGGCTTGGGTCAGCGCTCCACGGTGGCGTCCGGATCATGAAGCAGCACCTCCACCAGATGTCACGTGGTCGTGACTTCGACGAAGACAGCAGTCGGCCTTTGCAGGGTGCAACTGTTTATTTGGCCGAACTTGTGGCCGGAAAAATGAGAACGAGAACTAAAGCAATACACGCTGTACAATGATAGCGGCGAACAGGGCGTCGTCCGTCGATCAACTGACAAGCGGTCAAGCGCGTCGGCTTTTATACAGGCGCTATCGAACTTTCCAGCGATATCGCTGGTGGCTGCGCAATCTCTAGAATGAGCTCGAGCGTTCGCGTCTTGCACGCAATCTTAACAAAATCATCTACAACAATCGTGAAGCTTCTCGAAGAATGAGGCGCGGTTTGCGCTGAGCGTTGCCGACAGCCTTTGTGGGCGAATGCAGCAAAAGTGATAAGAAACGTACGTGGCAATATATACGCAAGCAAAATTGAAAATTTTGGGTTGACCCCCCCCCCAACCCCCTTGGCTATGCCCCTGTTCCATACCATGTAGCTCTACGTGCACCTTTATTCAAATATCAGCTGTCATGCAACATCCTTAGCTTTGGCTAGTACAGCAGCTAATACAAACTGTGCTTGAGAATTCAAGATTTATTGCCAGTACCAACACTAGCTATACACAAAAACATTCTGTAGTAGTTCAAGCACAAGTGTTGCAGCTTTTTTTTCAGAATTAGCAGCTCATATAGCGCTCACATAAGCATGCAGACATACACGTCTAAATGTGCAGCTAATATTCTTTTTTACGAAGAACGGCGCGAAATAAACTGGCACAAGGAGAGACGCAAGGACAAGCGTCTTCCTTGTGCCAGTTTATTTCGCGCAGTTCTTTGTAGTCATGAATTACCAACTTGCCCAGCGATCTCTTCTTCGATATTATCCTTTACATGCAGCCCACTTCCATGGCAGTTACCACGGCACACCATCTGTCAGACATCGTGCCACATGAAGGGTATTCGCATAAGTACTAGATTTTTCCTCCACTAAAAGTTGAGACCTGAAATGTATTTGTTCTTTTTCTGGCATCATTTCAAAACACGACCTTTCCCTTGCAGTGTTGAGACATATCTTTGCAGTAGGTTAGGCATTGTGTCCAAATCCATCACTGTGCCAGACTGGCACTTATTTATGTATGCATGGGTTCCTTATTTCCATTCTTTGCTCCAAGCCCTTCCCTTCACCCATGCCTTCGGGCCCTGAGGGTACAATAAATAAATAAATACTGTAGAACTGTGACATTTAGGTGTTTCATCTGGCAAAGCTAATTGTTGTTACATTTTGTGCCATTTCTTCGAGTGCCCATGTCATTATTTAGTGCAATAATTGAATGAAGGAACATGTTATGCTGCTGCACAGCTGCACACTGAGCAGAACAATGAGATGCAGAGCCATGAGAGAAAATATAGAGAACATTGTCACGGTACAACGCAAACACAAGACAGTGAAATGTTCTACAAGAGTAGGACAGCTTGTTGACATAAAAAATGGCAGGCGCAAACATGTCTAACAAGACTGAAACTTGGGCTAGTTGGTTGTCCTTCATGATGAACCAGCAGCACAACCACACACGGACAGAGGAAAGGTACACGAAACACAGCACTCTGTTGTGTGCCTTCTTTCCTATGTCCGTGTGTGGTTGCACTGCCGGTTCATCATGAAGGACAAACATGATGTCTTCGGCAAAATCCCAAAGACCCACTAGGCATTTATGTTCATTGATGTCGCCAATGTCTTTCTCACCTGCAGAGCACACACGTCAATACATATACAATAGGATGCATCATAAGGGTTTTTCACTTATATGCTCTGTTGTTGGAGTAATAGGGCATTGTGTGAACAAAATAACGAATGTAAAAATTAAATCACCGTAATATATATGCCATATTCCTTATTGCCCAATTCTCAACCTCCACGTGTTCCACTTCAGCACCTGTGCACATAGTGGCCCCCTAAAGGATCTGGGCAGTAGTTTCCCTGAAATGGTTTTGAAAGCTGCTATTGGATCAGATTAAGCAAACTGGATCTCATGAATGTATCCTTTCAAAACAAATAAGGGGGCAGTTCACTTGTTATATTCTAGCAAGCTACCTTAGCAATTTGGCCTTGAACGTATGCACTTTCCTTGGAGTTGTGTCCCAAACAGCAGTCAGTGGCCTATCGGTTATCAGTAAAAATTTTATTTATGAACAGCTTACAAGTTCAGTAATGCAGCACTGTAATGGATGTATCATTCTGACATATAGTTTATACATTCAAAACTCTTCAGTTAAAATTCCTAACCAGTTTCTCTATCAGTAATGACCACAATTGCTATGCAACTCTCGGTACCATCATCTGCGTGCATGGATTGATGCATTCTGCAACGCTTTAATCATACATCTTATCACTGGCCCTGCGATCTCACAAGTCACCTGTGTCCTTCTCTAGACAGTAACAGCTTGAAATGTTTTGCATAACTTAACTAGTTTTTTTTTCAAACAGCATGACTTACCTCTATTTGCACAGTCAGTAAGCCTGAACACACAGTGCACACTTTTGTAGTTTGACATATTTTATTTTCAATTACAAACAAAACTGTGCAACAATGTATACACCAATACAGCGTTCGTAAACTAATAAGTGAATCTTACAATTTTACAGAAACAAGGTAAAAAAAACAACTGCGAAAGAGGTGATCAAATAATTGAACAGAACGATTGTTGTTTTTCTACGCTTTAGGGCTTTCAGGCCTTCTCATCTGACGAGAATTAATTGACAATGACCTAGCTTGAGTTTCAGCACGCCTATACGTAGAAAAAACTCTGCTTTCTTGCAGAGTGCACGTCAATACATACATAGAAAAATGCATCACATAAATGGCAGGAGCTACCTAAATGCCCTCAATTATAATTGCTTTACTTAAACACAATAAGATAACGCAGAATTGACTAGAGTAACAAAGAAGTATTGCAAGTAAGTGGGCCTTGATTGACGCTATATATGTAGCCTTGGAAACAGACGAAGGGCTTGAGGTGTGCTTCATGCCTGTTTCTGCCACTTAATTTGCAATATGTGAGTAGAATACACAGTGAAAAAAATTCTGTTCTATATCATGAGCTGTGTAGTGCACGTAGGTACTATGATTTATCACAAATGTATGACTAAACTAGATACCGTCTATATTAGTAGGCCTGAAGTTTGAGGACGCAGCTTTTCTGTAGGTAGTGACTAATAAAATTTCAAAACATGGGTATCAGCTGTGCATGAACGACAAGTGATATGCTAATATAATGCCCTAATAAATAGGACTTTTCATAGTACATGCATCAGAAATAATATGATGACTGTGTATGTTATACTCCGAGGAAACCTACAAAATGAACAATGAATATGTATATATGAACACACACACATACACACACACACATACAGTTATTATTGCACATCATGTCTGCCACAGATTCCAATGCTAGTGTACCTGCTACTCAGGTATCCTCAAAAGAAAGAGCATTGAAAAGTGCATGAACATAAAACAAACTTAAATGTCTCTAAAGTTTGTGAAAATTCAGCTAGCCTTATCTACCCAGCCTAACAATGTAACAAAAACACACAAACGAAATAAAACTGCACAAAGAAGAACATAAGTTAGGCGTTGTCCTTGAGCTTGTCGAGAATCTTCAGCAGTTTACTGCTTGCCCAGCAACGTGGAAAACTCTCTTCCTTGTGCAGCAAACTTTGAATGAGTCCCAATGTTTGGGCGAAAGCAGACGGGTAGGTAACATCCTTTATGTAATTTACGGTCAAACACAAGAAAAGTGTCTTTTCAAGCGTGCAGTCATCTTTCAGGGTAACACGCTCGTCCTCAGCACAAAATAAGCTTTGTTGCCGAGCTCCAAACAATCATGGGCCCTGGCAACCCATGGACATCTGCAAGATATTGGAAAAAAGTAATAAAAACTAATATATGTTTTATGTTCTGCACAGCACATCTTCATACAAAAAGCTAACAATTCAGAGGTAGTGGATGGATGAATGTCAGCACTAAAATACTGCAAGCCTTTGATGCAAAACCGTGCATGAACTGAGATTGTTATGGGTGTGGTTTATGCCACAGTAAATAAATCAGTTTCAGCCACCCCGATACGCAGCTATAGGTGCCACTGCTTGAAATTTTCCTAATGCATTCAAAGCAGCCACAAGTACAATGTCAGATCTCACAAGTGTATAAGCAAGCGTTTCTTTGTGTTTCGCACGCAATGTTCATATCATATGTCTGTTCCATGAAAATGGGTACAAACAGCAGCCAAATGAGTGTACTGAGACCATCAGTTACGGAAAGCAGAGCCTTGGCTTGCTTGAATAGTAGGCTGACATGGAGGCCTGAAGCCACCCCTCAATGATGACATATCACAGGTGGTGACAGATGGCATGTGTGTTGGGCATCTCCTTTTGCACTAAACTTGAGTGCTGTAGTGTCACGCTCACAGGGCAAACCTGGAAATACCTGGTTTCTGTTTCTGTTGGGAAATGGAAGTACCACAGGACAATCAAAAAGGCCCGAATGGATTGCCTACATTGACTTACATGATTGCTTATGTGTGTACGCCTTTGTGCATACAGATGTACTTGAACTATCTTAAACTATTTTAAACACAGGAATTGACTGGGCCCTATTCAATTGCAGAGAAGGAACTCTACTACAAACAAGGTGGACGTAGCGACAGAGTCCACATTGAAAAAGCCGGCAGATCCCACACATTGTGGGAATCGATGTAATGCGAAGCAGCCAGCAAAGAGCTGCATACATCGTCTTGTATGTCATTGAGGAAAATGCGTGTCATGGTTTTCATGTTAACTCCTATTATTTATGTTCGTCACACAGTCACGTCGCGCAATACTAACTTCGGGGTAGATCAAGCTAGCGAAACGGCCGCCAGCGCACCATGGGCGTGGCACGTAAGTCATGCTGTACATGACATGCGAGTCATGAATTTTATGTTAACTTGTGTTTTTATGTTCGTCACACAGTGACGTAGCGCAATAGCAATTTTGGGGAGATCAAGCTAGCGAAACGGCCGCCAGCGCCTCATGAGCGTGGCACGTAAGTCATGCTGTACATGACATGCGTGTCATGATTTTCATGTTAACTCGTGTTATTTATGTTCGTCACACAGTCACCTCGGAAGATACCATTTTTGGTGTATATCAAGCTAGCGAAACGGCCGCCAGCGCACCATGATCGTGGCACGTAAGTTATGCTGTACATGACATGCGTGTCATGATTTTCATGTTAACTCGTGTTTTTATGTTCGTCACACAGTCACGTCGCGCAATACCAATTTCGGGGTCGATCAAGCTAGCGAAACTGCCGCCAGCGCTTCATGAGCGTGGCACGTAAGTCATGCTGTACATGACATGCGTGTCATGATTTTCATGTTAACTCGTGTTATTTATGTTCGTCACACAGTCACCTCGGAAGATACCATTTTTGGTGTATATCAAGCTAGCGAAACGGCCGCCAGCGCACCATGAGCGTGGCGCGTAAGTCATGCTGTACATGACATGCGTGTCATGATTTTCATGTTAACTCGTGTTTTTATGTTCGTCACACAGTCCCGTCGCGCAATACCAATTTCGGGGTAGATCAAGCTAGCGAAACGGCAGCCAGCGCCCCATGAGCGTGGCAGGTAAGTCATGCTGTACATGACATGCGTGTCATGAGTTTCATGTTAACTCGTGTTATTTATGTTCGTTACACAGTCACGTCGCAAGATACCAATTTTGGTGTATATAAAGCCAGCGAAACGGCCGCTAGCGCACCATGAGCGTGACATGTAAATCATGCTGTACATGACATGCGTGTCATGATTTTCATGTTATGACTTATCATTTATGTTCGTCATACAGTCATGTTACGCCATACCAATTTTGGTGTACATTCGATTAACCAAGCGACCAGGAGAGCCCAAAGTCGTAGGCGGCTAGATAGATAGATAGATAGATAGATAGATAGATAGATAGATAGATAGATAGATAGATAGATAGATAGATAGATAGATAGATAGATAGATAGATAGATAGATAGATACGCTGAAAGTCGCAGAAGTTCGCTAAGAAATGCTTCGCATTTAAAACTAAAGGCAATGTCCACATTAGGATACATAGCAGTTCCCACTCATCATGTAAGGTGGCTACGCATGTAAGGTGGCTACGCATAGGCTAGTATCAATATTCTTTGCAGCACCAAGGAAGCAAACTTCAGTCTACATGGATGTTCTAATACTGAAACTTGACATATAATCTTTCGTTGAGTGAATGATACAAATTACATTCAAAGTCAATGTCACAGTACTTTAGCAGACTCAAAGGGCCCACTTTGTGTACAGAGATGCATGCAGTGAATGGTGCTGTCGTATATAGACTAATATCACAACTTTGCAGGTCCTTTCGGCTGTCAATGCACACGTCTGAGAGTGGTGCCACCACCTGTTTATTGAATATTGTCTTGCTTTCATTGAAATTAAAGCTCTTTTGCAGAAAAACATTCTTGTATTCAAAAGTATTTTGTGTTTGCATATAGCATAATTGGGCATAAAATTATCCTGAATATCTCCTTTCAACATGGTCTTGACAAACATGTATTTGTCGTCTGGTCAGACATAGAATAGATTTTTTTAAAATTTCATATGCTGCGCCGAAAATTGCTGCATAATTGTGACAAAATTGTCGGGCGAAAGAAAATTCTTCAATGGAATGAGCTAGCTATAGCCTTAATTGTAATTTATCAACTCTCCACCAGAAACTAATATCTAAGTTATATCTGTTGCAGTACCTAAACGCAGATAAATAGTTACATTGTTTACGAACGTTTTACGATAGTCATGCACGTACAATACTGATTCCGTTTTTGAGATATATATGAGAGATAGATCCGCTTCAGGTGTACAATTGTAGATGCTGCTTGATATTATTCTTGATTCGCGAACCACATAATAGTGAGCAACAGTGTTTCGCTTTCTGACAATTTGCGACCTTCATGCATTTCGAAGAAAAGGTCCGAGCTAGAGGCTCTACCGATGCGCCTTTCCCAGATCTATAGAGACTCGTTAGGAGCGGTGCTTTGTTTCTAACAGCACAACACAAAATTGGGAGCATCGAAATAAATTCACCCAGTCGTGCATGGTTCACGGGGCAGTGCCCACAGTAGGAGCACCAGGCAACTTGATGTGGCACACCTGGTTCCCCTGGCTGGCGGCTGTACGCGAGCAATCCAATCTGATGCACTCACACTCACATCGCACTCACACGTGCCATCATAACTGCACGCTCTTCTCTGAATGCCTTTGACGTCGGTCGAGGTGTAAGTACATCCCACGCAGCAGGGTCTGATCTTTATTTATTTATTTATTTATTTATTTATTTACAATACTGTAAGCCCTCACGGGCTGTCACAGGGGTGGGAAAGCGTAATATACAACACTAAATACAATATTATGCACAAATCATTTCCAAATGACGCTGAAAAACTTCAGCTGATTCACAACCAATAAATACACTGGCATCAAGCTTGTTCCAGTCAATAATTGTACGAGGCAGAAATGAAAATTTGAACACATCAATTCTCGTGGCATAGGGTGAAATAACATACGGATGATTGATACGCGGTGACACTCGGGCTGGGGGGTACAAGTACAAAGTTGGATCTAGGTTTAGTGTTTTGTTATAGAGTTGGTATAGAAACTTCAAGCGTGCGATTTGTCTGCGCGTAGACAGCTTCTGAAGGTTAGCCCTGTGGAGTAACACGGTCACTGATTGCGTCCTCTGGTAGCACGAATAAATAAATCTGGCTGCCATTCGCTGGATCCTTTCTAGCTCATCAACAAGCTTTTGACAGTCTGGATCCCATATAATACTGGCATATTCTAGGGTTGGGCGTACTATTGTTTTGTAAGCCATCAGTTTTGTCTCAGGCAGAGCATCTCTTAGCTTCCGCCGCAGAAGACCCAGCTTACATTCAGCCGAACCACAAATATTTTCAGTATGCTTGTTCCAGGTCAAATTCGAAGTAATTGTAACGCCGATATATTTTACCTGACCAGATCGCTTAACATCTTTATTTTTTATTGTGTACGTGAATGTCAATGGCGCTTTCTTATTTGATACCGTCATGCATGTAGTCGCTTGCATGCATGTAGTGCATGCATGTAGTGTGCTTCAACGTTTCGGCAGTGCCGAAACGTTGAAGCACACCAAGACGATCGCGGGACCGAATCCTCAACGAAAACAGAGAGACCACGCAAGGAGCGGGCGCAAAAGAGACAGACACCGCTCGACGCGCATGGGAGAGAGAACTGTAGGGGGAATAAGTCAGCAGCGTGAGCAGGGAGAGAACGCGATCAAAGGTTAAAACTTCCTTCGCACGTTGAGTTTGTAGACGTCACGGGCGTTGTTTGCGTGATAATTTTGCGTATTCACGAGTAAACAGAAACAAAGGCACGTCTACAATACGAACTTGTATACTTTAATAAAAAAATTGGCCGCGTATCTGCGTGCTTCGCTGCAAATGTCGTGTAAAGACGATAGAAGAGGGGCTGTGTGAGATATGGACGCCATCTGGCAATACGTCGGGAAACATGAGTGCTGTGTTGCGTGCTGGTAGTCCCGGCGCAGCAGCAGGCGAAGACCGGCGGTGACCAACGCGACCGGCGGGGACGCCAGCCAGCCCGAAAACGCGGTTTGGCTCGAAGCGCTGAAGCAGAGAAACGTCCGCACTCAACGAGTACTCTCCACACACTCTTTTATTTACACGTCGCCTGGGTAAAACAGGAACGCCAGAGCGGCGCCCACAACCGGCAGCCTGAAGGCCGCCCACAACGCTGCTTTTTCATTGCTTAAATATTTTTTTTCACCTTCTTGGCCTTCTCAAAACTAAAGGTTTTCAACACCAACCCATGGCATTCGTACAGTGCAATACAGAACCGAAACCGAAGCACAACAATGAGCTCGTGCGAAGGGCACGCAGGAAGGCAAATTTCAGCGCAGTCGCATTTTCAGCTTTGTTGAAACAGCGCTCACTAGACGACGACGAAGTAAAAGAAGCCACAGGACAGGCAGGTTTCAACAAAGATGAACGCATACCAACTCGCTCAAGCTTCCATTCTTATGCATTTTCAGCGCACCTTAAGAAACTAGGGTCCTTAAAATTACGTGTGTATGCATTTTCTATTAAAGGAACACGCCACCTAATACTTACCTAGTGATGTTGCACCTCAGATATGCATGATATTTACTTTTTGATCGACAACGTTCACAAGTATGAACAGCCGTACCAGTTCAAGACGGCTGGCCCTTGGGCAAGTGGTTCAACTTTGGCCGAGTGGCTGAATGGAGGGACGTGCTGACAAACAGAAAGACAAACAGACAGAAAGACAGACCAAAATTTCTGCGTTTAAGTTCCCCAAGAAAGACTATCGTCTTTAAAACGTTGCGAGGCGAACGAGGCGACTGAAGTAACTCGGCACGGCCGCTGCTGACCGCTGTCTTTCCAACGCACGTGCTTCGCACGAAATCAGATACGATCGGCGAAGGTCAGGGAGGCGCTGGCTTTATCTAAAGTTCACCGGCCGCATTCGGCGCCAACACAGGAAACACCAAGCGACGTCAACGTGGGCTTCGAGCCTTGAGCACGCTCGCTCGGCGCTGTTGATACATAAGTTTCTCTCTCGCTTCTCGCCGCGGCGCCGATCTCAATTTCCCGCATAAAACAACGGGCCCTGTATAAGCGTTGCGTCCGCTCGAGACATTTTCGCGTCAATAAGCACCGGGCCCCATATAAGCGTTGCGTCCGCTCGCGGCCGCATATAGCGGGCCCTGGCCGTCACCGCAGAATTTGTCACGCTTAATGGCGGTTGAAGGGCCGCTTATATGGAGTACCTTGTGGTGGAATAAAAATGGGCCGTTTATGTGCCGGACGTTATACGGGACTTGAATAAGAGTGCACCGGCGCTGAAGTTGTACGGCGCGCCACGGAACTGCAAAACGTGATTGAAAGTACCCGCGAACGTTTCATACATCTTATGAGTGATGTTACCCTCACGGAAATTCGGGAAATGTGCTTTTAGCGCAATTTAGCGTCGAATGAGGCCTTGACGCTAGAAATTCGATGGCAACAAACGCATCCTGCTTCCGCTGTGCGCGATATACTACCGCTATAAACGCACGTTTTTTTTTTTTCTGAAGAATCTAGGGGAACTTTGTGGATGATGCGGAGTCCTTCAAGGACTCTGCACTCTAAGAACTAAGAGAGTGCCGGGCACTCTCTTTGGGAGAGTACTTTCTTGTCCAATATTTAACTCTCTTTTCCAGAGTAAATCACCTCTTTTTGAGGCAGAGTATAGTAATGCTTCCATAGAGGGTTGTAGTACTCTGTCTCAACAGAGTAACAGAACTCTTGCAGAGAGAGAGTCGCAGGACCCCTCCGAAGGGTGTAGTAGTACACCTCCAGGAAGAATAGCAGAGCTCTTCCCAGAAGAGCAGTATTACTCCTCTAAGAGTTGTGATACCCTTCCCCGCGAGTAGTAGAAGTACTCCTCCACATGAGTACTGGTACTCTTTCAAAGATAGTAGTATTACTCTCTCGCAAGAGTAGTTATATGCCTACGAGAACGGTAGTAGTACTCCTTTCGTAAGCCTAATAATACTCTCGCCAGAGCACTAGCACTCTTTCAACGAGAGTAGTGGTACTCTTTCAAAGATAGTATTGGTACTCTTTCGCAAGAGTAGTTATATGCCTACGAGAACGGTAGTAGTACTCCTCTCGTAAGCCTAATAATACACTCTCGCCAGAGCACTAATACTCTTTCAACGAGAGTAGTGGTACTCTTCCAGAGGGCTACTGTGCTCTTTTTAGGAGAGTAGTGATACCCTTTCACTAGAGCACCACTACTCTCCCAGGAGTGGCAGTACCCTTAGCATTTGAGTTCCAATGCACCCGAACAGTTATATTTCTGCGCCTAAACAACTTATGAATCCTTGATCAAATACTGGCAGTGTTGCAGCCCTGAAGCAAACAGTCGCACTAATTTCCCTGCCAGGTCTCCAGAGGAGCTCCAGCATACCAGCTTTGCTGGGGTTGCAATTTACATTATGGTAGCAGAGTTGGTGCCAAGGAGCCACTTTTCCACGAAAGTTTTTTTTACTAGAAACCAAATTTCAATCGTGGCATTGCTCAAGAAATATCTTAATACTTCAATATGGCAAATCCAATGGCTGAGTTTCTGTGAACTTAAGCATGAATTGTGTACAGGTGATGTCAATAAGTTGTTCAGCTAGAGCAAAATAAAAACATTTCCATTTCAACTTTTTAATTGAACACAAAAAAGCAGAAAGTAAAATATGCTTCTAACACAATAAATGCCACAAGGTAAACATATTAGACTTGTATGTGTCTCAAAGAAACAAGGTTGGAAAAATTTTGATGGGTGTGATGATGATCTATGTTAAAGGGACACTAAAGGCAAATAACATTTGATGCCAGAGTGAAAGGTCAATGGTTAAAAATATCAAACAACGTTATACACAGCATCACTTTAGTAATCAAGACATTAAGGTAAACGTAGGACACTCTTCGTGCCATCAGTGGTATCTTCTGCAACACAAGCTCAATGATTTATAGGCCCTCAGTACAATTTATCACTAGAACACAAACTATCTATGACAAAAAAGAACATTTCACTGCATTACAAAACAGAATAAAATGACACTTGTGCATTTCAGTCTGATCCATGGGGAAAAAAAGAACGTCTTGACATTATTGAGAACGGCGCAAGCTGTTTTCACAGAGATGTGCTCCACAGAGATGTGCTCTGCAGGTTTTTAGAATGCTATTTCAACAATCCACATCCACGTAATAATTGCCTATAGTGTCTCTAAGTCAACAACTTTTCAAGGAGCAGAAAAAAGACAATTTCCCCGCACCTTGAGGTTTGAACAAATTGTAGGTTATCACAGAAAGGCATAGTACAAAACTGCAGTCATTCTTATGACAAGAATTCACTTTCTAAGTAGGTAATAGTGATTTGAACTAAAAAAATAGAATAATGTGTCGCACTTATCACATCCCAACATATCTTCAATAAAAATTGCTCCTGAGAACTAGACATAGTACAAAGCTGTAGTCATTCTTGTGACAAAAATTCACCTTGTAAGTAGGAAACAGTGATTTGAACTAAAAAATAGAATAATGTATCACTCTTATCACATCCCGACACATATTCAATAAAAATGACTCCTGAGAACTAGACGAGATTCAAGCAAATGTAAAAGTCGTGAGAAAGAGGTTATGTATATTGCACATTTTCTGAACTAATAAAAAAAAGTTTGTTTAAATTGCACTAAAGTTACAGGGTGCATGAAGTAAAGAAGGTGCATGGAACAAAGAAGACACAAGTGCAAACTATGAAATGGAAAAGACATGACAAAAGGAAACAAAAAAACGTAAGAAGTGTGTTGGGGGGTGGGGGATGGAATAAGACTACGGCAGATTGTTCTCTGATGCCACACAAAGGGTGACGTCATGAACTGGTGATGTCTCTTCAATTTCTTTCCTTGTTTTTGTATTTAATTTACTTTTTTATTGGCTGACTCCTTTGCTACATGCTGCTTTTGATAGAGTAAATTCGAGGCATGGTCGGCAGACTAGAGCATGAACTGTTGCACGTGCCTTGCTGGTCCGATATGTGGAAGGCTTGCTGAATTTCGCGTGTGGTTTTATTAAATTTTGTCAAACAGGAAACTATACCTACACTCATAGAGTTTCATACTATAAAGCTATTAGAGTGGAATCTGGTGCTGCAATCGTTCACCCACTGTGGGAATGATGGGAAGTACAGGCTTCGGATTGGATTGCATTAGCTAGCCAACAGTCTATGGGTCTTTTTTTCTACAGGTTCAGTTTTGTATTTCATGGAGCAGCTGTATCCCACCATAATAATGTATAAAGTGTTCTCTGTGAGTAGTGGTGTGTGGCACAAAGCACTTAAGTGGTGCCTGTTGTTGAAAGTGACTGAAGCACACAGGTCTTTTGGTTTCTAACGATGTTGCGGCTTTACAGGTTGTATTTGAGAATTTTAGCAAAGCATTGTTCACGCACCACTCCGTACAGATGTAGCGTCCCATGCCAGTGCAGAAAATGACATAAGAGTTCACGTTTTTTTTATAAGCGCGTCTTGCCAAGACGCATTCAGATAGGCTGCAAAACGATAGTGAGGCGAAGTGAATGCATTGTCACGCTTCTCTGACTAGGCATTTCAGAGGAACGAGAGAAGTGTTGGGGCAGACCACTAGGACAGACGTGCCTGTTGTAGCTGCACATGATACATTAAGTGTTTGTCACTCAATACAGCATTTTTATTTCCATAAATAGATGATGCGTACTTTCGAGGCAAAAGCACACCTGTGTGTTTTCAAGTGTTGTAAAAAAATAATTCATTATTCCGTGACGCCAAATTTGGAACACAACTGCAGAGCACTGTGTACCCTGGTGGTTGAACTTGTCCAGGCTTCATTTCAATCTCACGGTCACGCAAGCTTTCTGCAGTGAGTATTAAATTCGGAAGAATGAAGCAGATTTTAATTGAAAATAACTTCATATTTTGTTTAAAGCTCGGTAAAAAAGCACCGTGAAGCTCAAGAAAGAAATCCATCCGAAGTAAATGCGGAGCTTGTACTTCCCATCATTCCCATGGTGGTTGAAACACCGCCCAAGGAGCCCCGCATAGACACTAGTGCCAGATTTCCCTCCAGGTATTATAGTATGAAACTTTATGCCTACACTAGTTGCATTTTTGTCACTGTGTTTGTTTGAATATGTGTCACTGTGTTTGTCACTGTGTTGAACAAACTTTTTGGTACACTTCCTCTTTTTCTGTGTATTTGACATGTGAGCAGTTTGTGAGAAAACCCAGCTGGGTTTTCTCACAAACTGCTCACATGTCAAATACACAGAAAAAGAGGAAGTGTACCAAAAAGTTTTTTCAACACAGTGACAAACACAGTGACACATATTCAAACAAACACAGTGACAAAAATGCAACTAGTGTAGGCATTAATAATTATAATTACTAGCAGAACAAAATTCGGATCATTCTGCCTCCTCTGCCATCCTATTGTGCATTGCTGTCCACCCGCATGACTGCTGTGGCAGCCTTTACAACACTGGGTGCAAAAGCACTTGGTTCAAGGCTCATGAAGGCCTCCAACAGGAGACACGTCCACTTTGCCTTAGCTGTATACTGGACATTAGGCCCAAAACACAGCTAACAGCAAAGCGAAACCATCGATGATGCCCGTGGTAGTGAGTTGTAGCGTTTCAAATGCTACGAGGAGGGCTGAAGACGTCGCCGGATGATCTGCTGAGTGTAACAGTTTCGGATAGGCATGGCTTTCACCAGGCACCTGGGCACAAGAGATGAGAACAGCAGCCAAAATTGAGATAACAGCATCAAACATATAAATAACATGCAAAATGTTTCCTTGTTATTGCAAGAAAAAAAATGAGTTTAGGATGCCCCACAGAGCTTCAACAACTTCAACAGGAAAAGAATTAAAACTGTGCCCCAGTTGTCTTCTAGTTCAAAGAAAACCATTCAACATAAGATAAAAGACAACTAAAGCAGCATCCATCTAAACACTAGGCTTGACCCGTACAAGCTAAAAATACTATATAAAGCCCTCACATAATAGTGGAATATCTGAGAGAAAAGTATGGTAAAAATTAAGGGCACTTAAGGTAGTGCAAAGTGGTAGCAGTTGATACAATCAGCCACCACTGCCTTGTTCTCTGGATCGTATAACACCAAGTGCAGTCACAGTTTTTTTCCTATCAGTATAAGCAAAGGGTACTTTTCAAGAAATTAACATCAGCTGTTACAATGTTCCACTATTGTGGCACGGATGTAGTAGGAGCTACCTGGTACATAATGATCAGGCATTTTTTTCAGGACTACACAAATTATTTTAATTGTCTGTGGCAGATTGCACAATTATAATACTTGAACTGGATTGCTAAAGAAACAGAATTACTTGAACCTAACTGAAATGCATATTTGATAAATTAAAAATATATCACAACTTAGGTTTTGACCTTATTATTCCTTTGAAGCCCAAATTGCAATTTATGAACGGAGTGTTCGCGAGGCATATCTACTTGGGGTGAATTCTGATGACACCATTTTAATCACAATTCCCTGTTCAGCGTACCTCTTAGCAAAATTCCACTTGATGCGACAAAGCACAACAATAATTAGAACACCAATTTGCTGCCAGCGCTGACGTCATGAATTGTGGCATCCTATGGTAGGTATATGGAGTAACACCCCCCTTCCTGCACTCGTTATAAGCATAATGACCTCGCACGAAAACTGTTACGAAATTGCTCAGCAGGAAAGAAGTTTCCTAGAATGTTTTGACGATGGATGTTTTTGCTTTTGACATCAGTCAAGAGAAATTTATCATGTAAAAGGATGCTACAAGAGGCGTAGCCTTGTTCCTGACATAGGAAGGAAATGCAAATTTCGAATACTAGCGTTTCGAAACACATACTACAACTATGCATAATTACTTCATGGAAATATGCTTTGTACAAACTGCACAAGTGAGAGCAATAAAAGCTAGAAACACTCATGGGCATACTCAGTTGAAAATATAAATCACGAAATGCAAATGACAAGAAGAGTACAAAAGCATTTACATACCAGCTGTGAAATGATGGCAGTGGGGTCTTCCTTCACCAAACGAGGCACGGGCATCAGCACGGCTACAGTACAGTGATCTGAAGGAAATAAGAGAGGAGCCAAATAAGCCATGCAAGGCTGGTGAAATTTCTTAAAATGAGCCAATCTTGTAGTGCAAAGAGGTCTGGCATTTTAAGACTTCTTTGCCAACTTCTGGGGCTACTCATAAAGTATCACGTTCATCATTTCCCCAATTAACTATCCATAACAGTAAGTAGAGTTCTGCTCACTTTGTTGAAAAACTGGTAAAAACAATTTATTTGTTTTGTTTTGTGCACCATAATCACAATACCACTATGAAATACACTATAGTGGATTACTACAGTGTGTCTCATAAATTAATTTTACAAGTCTTCAGAGATTAATTTAACAAGTTCACTTCACTTCATACCCACTGTAACGTGGCTGCCATGGTTGGGAACAAAGCCACGTAACCTTGTGCTCAGTAGCACTAACGCCCCAGCCATTAAGTTACTGCACGTAACACAGGTAACCAAATAACACAGGTAACCAGACAGTGTCGCTCCTATACTATAGTTGTGGAACAAGAACATGGTGGAGTAAAACCCAAAAATAATTAACCAAGAGACAAGACAACAGAGCCAACTTTTCAGTGCCTCAACCACATTGGATAGCCTCGTGGGTCGGAAGCCAAGAGATGCCGTTTACCAAGACCAAGGAGCTTTGCAGACATGAAGACAGGAAAGCTCACCCGAACTGGAACCACCTGCTTGGCAGGCTTTGAATTGAAGGAACATTTATAATGGGCTGTAGACCATCGTTTGTCACCAGTGAGTGACTCAGTGTCATTTATCAAAGAATATACTCCACAGAGCTGAATCACGCCTTCATCAAAAGACAGTTTTTTTCCGGAAAGAAGAGACCATGCTTACAGTGAAAATCAAGCAACAAATGTCAGATGAAGCATTGTCACTCAGTAGCCTACTTGCATGACAAAGAAGCTTTTGCTGAAATCTGTAATCTTGAAGTTACCATATTTGAAAAAAATGAAAAAAATTAATTATGTGGAAAAGGAACTATCAAATACAAGTGAAGAAAAGAATTACATGTGCCGTTCGACATCAAGAAAAGATATCAAAGGCAGATGAAGCCCATGTGGCGCCACCCACCACAGCTACCTAATTTTATGGACGAAAGACAAACTTTGGACAATACATATTGTATCTTGACGTTGAGGAACCTATGTAACAAGAGCAGTCAGCTGTAGAAATTCTCAGTTCAATAGTGCCAGAAAGCGCTTCATCCCATCAATTATTAACCTGCAGTCAAGGTTTTAGAGTGGTTTGCAGAACAGCAAATAAGTGTTTTGATCTTAAGAGTAAAGAAGAGAAAGTTTCTGTGAGGCTGTTCTTATGTTCCTCTGGCACAGGCTCGATGCCACATTTCACTAAGGTGCAGCCTTGAAGCATGAAGGCGCAATGAAGCACTCTCAATATATTTAAATGCCACTGGTGCAGCTGTTCCACAACTAGATTAAAGCAAGTGAGAACTGCTCAGTATCGCATACCCCCATCTTTATCCAGACTGCAACAGTCCCAGTCTAACGCAAAAACAATAACTACCTGTAAGTAATTTCGTGCACTGGGTGTGAATACCAGGTACACGTCAGAAGTTCCGCTGGTAACCACTGAAAAAGGTGTTATGAGCTCGCAACAAAAGCCGAATTTGGGGGCGATGTCTGCTGCTGTGGGTGTTCATTGCAGCTATCGTGCAAATGAGAAAGAAATGTGTGTTTGAGGCGAAATTGAGCCCCAGCATTCTTTGTGGCAGTCAAGTACTCTACCAGAGAGCCACACCAGTGCTTGAAACTGATTCAGAAAAAGATTCAATGCTGGCATCATGCTAGGTGAGGCGTTACATCGGCAGCTATGCAAATATTGCGTAGCAGGAGTCTAACACTACACCAGGCATCACACCATGTGAATTGCTTAATGACTGGGTGTTTGAAAGCTGCCCACCCATTAGAAATGGCTGACGTAATAGTTAATTTTTGTCTGAACAGCTAACCAGTGGAACAGGCTAACTGAAAAGCAAGTAACTCCCCTGCTGCGACATCTTTTTGCTCTGCATGCTTATCTATGCATGAAAATAAACAAAGAGTTACTTTAGCTTCAGTATAACACTTTCCAAAGATTGAAGTGTAAGTAGTATGTCAAGATGGTATGCAGGACTTACAGGGGTTGTCCGGATCTTCAACATCAGCCTGATGCCGACTGCTACGTGGTGTTAAAGCCAGGATCTGCTGGCCATATTTCCTCACAAGTGTTAATAGTGCCTCCTTTGCATTAACTCCTGTGAGCCTATAGAACTCGTTGAGGAGCTGCAAAATTTTTGAAAGCAGTATAAAAACCAGCAACGTTACATATTGTAGGGTATGTGCGCAAAGCTCGGACGAACACAGGAAAAAACGATGTAGACAGAAGGAGCGCAAACTATCAACTGATTTATTCTTTCTTGAAATAGCTTATATAAGCTTCTTCAAACGTCACAAGAAAAGTGGATAAGGAGAGAAAGCAAAGAAATCATGCCCACCTCATGTCAAGCAAAACCTACGCAAGAAATTGCCTTCTGCCTTATATAGGGTAACCGAAGTATCGCTTACGCAATCATCTCCCTTCTCTTTAATGATAAAAGCTTCCAACAGTTCCCGCCCCAATCTGTTCCTACTCCTTCCTAAAATCTTTATCTTTTTAAGCAAAGGCTCGCATCCTAAGCATGTGCCGCAATGAGCGGGCAGGTGCGCTCCATCTTCATTTCGAACCGACAAGGCATGCTCCTTGGCGCGCTCATTTATGCAACGCCCCGTTTGTCCCACGTAGGACTTTCCACATTTGAGGGGTATTTCATACACCACTTTCGTGGCACATTTGACAAAGCTTTCAGCATGCTTGATTCCGCAACCATTGCGTAGGGATTCCTTTCCGCCAATCCTTGAACATAATCCGGCAAGCTTTTTGGGTGCTGAAAACACCATAGCGACGCCATGCCGATTTGCCACTTTTTTCATGTTATGGCCGACCTTGTGCATATACGGCACAACAATGCGCTTCTTTTTCGGTGGGCACTCGGTGCTGCCACCACGTCTTCCATCATTTTTGATCTTCTTAAGAAGATTGTCAGCCACTGCTGTGATTACCTCACAAGGGAACCCGGCCGCTAGAAGCCTGCCAACTTGATTATTGAAACTTTCATGCATGGTATGCGGACATGATTTAGTTAGAGCGGAATGAAGGCACGAACTTGCAATCGCCCTCTTTACAATCTTTGATTGCGCAGAATCAAATGGCATAAGCGGTTTCTGCGCTCGCGGTGCATATTTCCAGCAAATATGGCGTCTTCCGATTTGTAAAGTAACATCTAAAAATTGTAATGAACCATCGGAAGGGATCTCGTGTGTAAATTTCAAACCTTTCCCATGAAGCCTGAAAAGGTTTACAATACTGCTGACTGAATCCGTGTAAGTCCGGGCGCTCTGTCGTGATAAAAGTATCAAAAAATCGTCGACGTATCTAAAGGTGTTAAGAACCCCTTCATTTGAAAATGCAAGCCCTAGTGAGCGGTCAATCGCGGCTAAAAATATGTCACAAAGGACCGGGGCAACACAAGATCCTATACAAATTCCTTTGCGTTGGATATAGAAATCATCATTAAAAGAAATAAAGGTGGATTTTAAGTAAAACTCTAGCAAGGACATGAAACTGTCTACTGACACTCCAGCAGTGTTCTGAAATCCCATAACACCATTAGTTTCAATGCAGTTTCTGACGGCCACAAAAAGTTCACCATGAGGCACCGAATAAAACAAGTCCTCCACATCTATGGAAAAGGCATATCCTACATGTACATTGGAATTCAGAAAACCAACTAGTTCACTGGAGTTCTTTGTAGCAAATGGGTCATCAACATGCAGGGCACTCAAATGCTTCTGCAGAAAGTGGCTAATTAGGCACTGCCAGGACCCCTTCTCGCTGACAATCGTTCTAAATGGAACCGAGTCCTTGTGGGTCTTTGCAGTAAAGAAAACGGTCAGATCTTTCTTTCTACACCCTGTGATTGAACTTGCAAGCTTACTAAGTTCTAGGTCTTTGCACAATGCAGCTGCCCTGCCTTTCACCCTCGTTGCGCCGGGCCTGACACGCACAAAATTCTTGGCGATGGCTTCATCGGCTCTCTTGTTAAAATCATCCTCTCTTAACACTACAAAGCCTCCATTCTTGTCAGCCTGGATCAACCGCAGACTGTTCTGCTTGAAGAAAGTAACGACACTTTCAGTTGGATCCTTGGCTTTCTTTGTGGTCTTTGGGTTCACGGCTTTGTTAAGGGTTTCCACACCTTCTAGAAGGCATCTTTCACGCCCCTCTTGGTCGACCTGGCTTGAGATACTGCGGTTAAACGCCAGCAGGTCTTGCGCAGGCACTGAAGTCTCGTAACTGAACTTCGGTCCTTTGCTGATAGTGCAGGCAACTTCTTCAGGCAAAACCACATCTCCCAGAACTACAAAGCCTTTTTGCCCATTGTTCTTGCGTGTTCCTCTACTACAGCCAAGGACTTGTTGAAGGCACCTGGCCCACCAAAATTCAGTCATCTGTGCAGCAAGTCTTCTAGTAGCTCGTGGGTTGATTTCGGCTTCCCAGACCGGTCTCGACGCATAGCAGATCATCCGCAATAGATCTTGTAACCTACGCACCTGGCGCCATAGTTCCTCTCTTAAGTATCTGCAGATGCGCCTCAAAAGTCCCACGCGCGGTTTGAGGAAACCAAACATTGCACTTACATCTTCTGGTATGAGTCTCTTTCGCAGGCAGAAGGCGATGTACCTGGCGCGGCACGTTGAGCTAACGATGAGGTTCACACAGGCGTTGATTTGTAAAGGTGAGGGAGAAACATTCATGAAAGGGCCCTCGTTGCTGATCAGGTATCTTAGAAGAACTTCTTGTTGGGCGAGTTGGTGCATGACTTATTGTAGGGTATGTGCGCAAAGCTCGGACGAACACAGGAAAAAACGATGTAGACAGAAGGAGCGCAAACTATCAACTGATTTATTCTTTCTTGAAATAGCTTATATAAGCTTCTTCAAACGTCACAAGAAAAGTGGATAAGGAGAGAAAGCAAAGAAATCATGCCCACCTCATGTCAAGCAAAACCTACGCAAGAAATTGCCTTCTGCCTTATATAGGGTAACCGAAGTATCGCTTACGCAATCATCTCCCTTCTCTTTAATGATAAAAGCTTCCAACAGTTCCCGCCCCAATCTGTTCCTACTCCTTCCTAAAATCTTTATCTTTTTAAGCAAAGGCTCGCATCCTAAGCATGTGCCGCAATGAGCGGGCAGGTGCGCTCCATCTTCATTTCGAACCGACAAGGCATGCTCCTTGGCGCGCTCATTTATGCAACGCCCCGTTTGTCCCACGTAGGACTTTCCACATTTGAGGGGTATTTCATACACCACTTTCGTGGCACATTTGACAAAGCTTTCAGCATGCTTGATTCCGCAACCATTGCGTAGGGATTCCTTTCCGCCAATCCTTGAACATAATCCGGCAAGCTTTTTGGGTGCTGAAAACACCATAGCGACGCCATGCCGATTTGCCACTTTTTTCATGTTATGGCCGACCTTGTGCATATACGGCACAACAATGCGCTTCTTTTTCGGTGGGCACTCGGTGCTGCCACCACGTCTTCCATCATTTTTGATCTTCTTAAGAAGATTGTCAGCCACTGCTGTGATTACCTCACAAGGGAACCCGGCCGCTAGAAGCCTGCCAACTTGATTATTGAAACTTTCATGCATGGTATGCGGACATGATTTAGTTAGAGCGGAATGAAGGCACGAACTTGCAATCGCCCTCTTTACAATCTTTGATTGCGCAGAATCAAATGGCATAAGCGGTTTCTGCGCTCGCGGTGCATATTTCCAGCAAATATGGCGTCTTCCGATTTGTAAAGTAACATCTAAAAATTGTAATGAACCATCGGAAGGGATCTCGTGTGTAAATTTCAAACCTTTCCCATGAAGCCTGAAAAGGTTTACAATACTGCTGACTGAATCCGTGTAAGTCCGGGCGCTCTGTCGTGATAAAAGTATCAAAAAATCGTCGACGTATCTAAAGGTGTTAAGAACCCCTTCATTTGAAAATGCAAGCCCTAGTGAGCGGTCAATCGCGGCTAAAAATATGTCACAAAGGACCGGGGCAACACAAGATCCTATACAAATTCCTTTGCGTTGGATATAGAAATCATCATTAAAAGAAATAAAGGTGGATTTTAAGTAAAACTCTAGCAAGGACATGAAACTGTCTACTGACACTCCAGCAGTGTTCCGAAATCCCATAACACCATTAGTTTCAATGCAGTTTCTGACGGCCACAAAAAGTTCACCATGAGGCACCGAATAAAACAAGTCCTCCACATCTATGGAAAAGGCATATCCTACATGTACATTGGAATTCAGAAAACCAACTAGTTCACTGGAGTTCTTTGTAGCAAATGGGTCATCAACATGCAGGGCACTCAAATGCTTCTGCAGAAAGTGGCTAATTAGGCACTGCCAGGACCCCTTCTCGCTGACAATCGTTCTAATGGAACCGAGTCCTTGTGGGTCTTTGCAGTAAAGAAAACGGTCAGATCTTTCTTTCTACACCCTGTGATTGAACTTGCAAGCTTACTAAGTTCTAGGTCTTTGCACAATGCAGCTGCCCTGCCTTTCACCCTCGTTGCGCCGGGCCTGACACGCACAAAATTCTTGAGAACTTAGTAAGCTTGCAAGTTCAATCACAGGGTGTAGAAAGAAAGATCTGACCGTTTTCTTTACTGCAAAGACCCACAAGGACTCGGTTCCATTTAGAACGATTGTCAGCGAGAAGGGGTCCTGGCAGTGCCTAATTAGCCACTTTCTGCAGAAGCATTTGAGTGCCCTGCATGTTGATGACCCATTTGCTACAAAGAACTCCAGTGAACTAGTTGGTTTTCTGAATTCCAATGTACATGTAGGATATGCCTTTTCCATAGATGTGGAGGACTTGTTTTATTCGGTGCCTCATGGTGAACTTTTTGTGGCCGTCAGAAACTGCATTGAAACTAATGGTGTTATGGGATTTCAGAACACTGCTGGAGTGTCAGTAGACAGTTTCATGTCCTTGCTAGAGTTTTACTTAAAATCCACCTTTATTTCTTTTAATGATGATTTCTATATCCAACGCAAAGGAATTTGTATAGGATCTTGTGTTGCCCCGGTCCTTTGTGACATATTTTTAGCCGCGATTGACCGCTCACTAGGGCTTGCATTTTCAAATGAAGGGGTTCTTAACACCTTTAGATACGTCGACGATTTTTTGATACTTTTATCACGACAGAGCGCCCGGACTTACACGGATTCAGTCAGCAGTATTGTAAACCTTTTCAGGCTTCATGGGAAAGGTTTGAAATTTACACACGAGATCCCTTCCGATGGTTCATTACAATTTTTAGATGTTACTTTACAAATCGGAAGACGCCATATTTGCTGGAAATATGCACCGCGAGCGCAGAAACCGCTTATGCCATTTGATTCTGCGCAATCAAAGATTGTAAAGAGGGCGATTGCAAGTTCGTGCCTTCATTCCGCTCTAACTAAATCATGTCCGCATACCATGCATGAAAGTTTCAATAATCAAGTTGGCAGGCTTCTAGCGGCCGGGTTCCCTTGTGAGGTAATCACAGCAGTGGCTGACAATCTTCTTAAGAAGATCAAAAATGATGGAAGACGTGGTGGCAGCACCGAGTGCCCACCGAAAAAGAAGCGCATTGTTGTGCCGTATATGCACAAGGTCGGCCATAACATGAAAAAAGTGGCAAATCGGCATGGCGTCGCTATGGTGTTTTCAGCACCCAAAAAGCTTGCCGGATTATGTTCAAGGATTGGCGGAAAGGAATCCCTACGCAATGGTTGCGGAATCAAGCATGCTGAAAGCTTTGTCAAATGTGCCACGAAAGTGGTGTATGAAATACCCCTCAAATGTGGAAAGTCCTACGTGGGACAAACGGGGCGTTGCATAAATGAGCGCGCCAAGGAGCATGCCTTGTCGGTTCGAAATGAAGATGGAGCGCACCTGCCCGCTCATTGCGGCACATGCTTAGGATGCGAGCCTTTGCTTAAAAAGATAAAGATTTTAGGAAGGAGTAGGAACAGATTGGGGCGGGAACTGTTGGAAGCTTTTATCATTAAAGAGAAGGGAGATGATTGCGTAAGCGATACTTCGGTTACCCTATATAAGGCAGAAGGCAATTTCTTGCGTAGGTTTTGCTTGACATGAGGTGGGCATGATTTCTTTGCTTTCTCTCCTTATCCACTTTTCTTGTGACGTTTGAAGAAGCTTATATAAGCTATTTCAAGAAAGAATAAATCAGTTGATAGTTTGCGCTCCTTCTGTCTACATCGTTTTTTCCTGTGTTCGTCCGAGCTTTGCGCACATACCCTACAATAAGTCATGCACCAACTCGCCCAACAAGAAGTTCTTCTAAGAAACGTTACATATACCTAAGGACTATCGTCATGAATTCTGCTGTTCTTTCTTAAACAGTACAGTCCCCACCCATTACAGCAGAACCACTTGCAACATAATTTCGAATATACCAAACCAGTCTGCCTCTACTATTTATGCAGTAAAGAAGTAGAAGACCAAAGTAACATTTAGCATTTTGCAAGCATGCTAAATACTTTTTTATGCCACTGCTCCACTAACACATTACCTTTATATATACCTTCCCTCGTAGTCCACTCGCTCACTTGAATGTGCTCTTGCTTATGAGGTTTGCCTAGCTGTACATTTTCCTTAAGGGGGTATGGTAGGGTACATCGACCAAAAAGCAATTTTTTTATTTCATTCCTAAAAAATAACACACTCTGAGGAGCAAAAACATGCATTGGCGAGCGCGCAGGAGTGCTCCAAGCCCTTTAAAAATGGCACCAAAGACCGCACTTTCTAACAAATAGGTGGGCTCTTTTCCATCATTGTCTCTGCGTGTATGCATTTTTTAATGATAACTATAGCTAGATTGGTTGAATATATGTTTTTTTAGCGTAATTAGCTATGTAAGTTGTGAGCATGGACCGCACGTGTTTTTAAACATACTAAAATCGTGTTTTTCTTACTGTCAGTATTTTAAAAATTTTCCAACCTTGATGTACCTTTTCTGGAAAACTATCCGACTAATTGCACTCAAATTTTCTCCGATTACACCTAAATCACTTCCGAATAGTCTGAACCTAAAACTATGAAAAACTATTTATGTTAATGTGAAGAAAAAAAGATTAATAGGAAAGTCTCCCTCACGGCACGTGACAAGTGAGGAGGACATTTTTTTTTCTGGTGAGATAAATGTACGATCCAGTTTTTATTGGTCATGATTAATACCAATATCATGTTGAATAAGTGTGTGAAATTTCACGGTCATACTGCTTTTCGTTTTTTGAGAAAAGGTACATTTAATTTTGTGCACCATTCTGAGATATGGTACTCAACCAGAAGCAAGAAAAGCTAAGGGTAAAAATTGCACCGACTGAAGGCCACAAGCTCTCTTATTGAGCACGCAAAATTTAACAACAAAATGTGGTACAGTTCCTGAGATATAAAGCTGAAACCAGGACAACCTGTATACCCTACCATGCCCCGTGTCTTAAGCGCACTAATGTGATTGCACGGAGAATTTAGCGTCTTTTCGAAACTTTCTACCAACTTGTACACAGAGTTTTAGCCTGAGTGAAGAGCCAGAATAATATATTACTACCAGGATCAGTTAGGTACTGTTCATTTGTTGCAAGGGACTATGTATTCAGCTTTTATCCATTATCTCTTCGGATGTCCTTACGAATTGCCAAAAATGAATGGTGGCTGTTTATCGCAAATTCCTTTATAGTGACAGGCTGCATCACACAACTGCAATTAACTTTTACAATTTAGGGCTAAGCTCTGCTACAACTGACCTTGAAAAATCTGGTGCAATAACAACTAGCAAGACACCCAGCAGGATACCGATCTGGTTATGTATTAGTCATTACCAATGTGTCATTATTTACAGCACAGTATGGACATTAGGTGTTTATTATATATACACTGAACAGCAGATATGTCTCTCCCTGTCAAGCACAGGCATTTCATTTACTATCACAACAGGAGCTGTACACTACTTGGAGGTTAACCGCAATGAACCATCATGAGTATTTTACAATAACAGCTGGCTCCCACACACAAACAAAATGTTGCCATTACCTCTCTCTCTAGTCTCATTGCTGGATAAACTTGAAGCAAGTCTGTCAGTGCTGGTTTTTCCAGGTCTACATATGCCCTACGCATGCGAAATGTTTTGTCCATGGACTCCTTGATCTTGTCCGCATTTCCACCAGCCAAATGCATTTCTTTCCTCATGATGTCAATGTGGCTTTGAATGCTTCTTTCATCTTCGCCATCAAAGGCACAATTCCAAAAGGAAGCCTGCAAAACCACATGTAGGTAATTAACAGTTGAGTTGTTCACGTTATAGTAAGTGAAGGTCTAGAAGCCACACTTCTCATATCTTTCTGAGTGATCTCCATTATGCAAAAGTTGTCTGAAGTGGCCACTTAAATTGTGTTTTTGTTCCAAGCACAGTAGTAATAATATCAATTCTACAAATTGAGAAATTGGCTTGCTTTAAAATGTGCACTGTACAGTAAGTAACACAAATGAATATTCTCCACTTTTACATTACTATAAAATTCCATATCGCTCTGACAAACAACACCTCCTTCTACAAAAGGATTGGCATCATGATTCTAGATATATAGCAGTTGCTGCTGAATTAAAATACAGTAATAAAAAAAAAGCTCTCCACAAGCCAACATGGCATAGGAAGGTCCACGAAAGAAAAGTTTGTCATGCACCAAACTGCAACACAAAGCTAAATGCATTAAAAATTTTTTTTTTGTGTTATGAAAGGTACAGTGGTGAACCAAAAGTTATACAGTAAAAGCTCGTTAATTCGACTCTCGTTAATTCGGAAAATCGGTTAATTCGGACACGTCATCTGGTCGCTGTAAATATACGCATCACTCTATGAGACTGGGCGCTCGTTATTTCGGAGAGATTTGACCGCAAATCGGATAATTCGGCGACTTTCGGGACGCTGGCGAGGCTCGAAATCGAAAAAAGAAAAATTCGGAACAGAAGTGAAGCTCAAACGCAGCATCGCCATGGACATCAATTGTGCACTTGGCTTGACTTGAGACTGGTTGAACGCCTTCTTTTCGTGTGTGTTGTTGGCGGTGCCATTTTATTGCTTTGTTCCCGTTGGTGTGCTGCATCGTTGAACGTCGTTTTATCGAGGAACGGTTCAGTACGGCTCCTTTAGCTTGATTGTTGCTGGTGCTCTTGTGCTGACTTTTCGTGTGAACGCACTCTCCGCCGATGGCAACGCCGGCGAAGCGGCCCAACTACGAGGCGAAGGACTTCACCACCAAAGTAGAAATTTTGCGTACCCTGAAAAATGGGCTCTGCCGACAAGAAGTTGCTCCTGTGCCATGACGTCGGCAAACAATACGACGTGAGTCTCCTGAGTGTAGTTAGCATTCTTGCGTATGTGTGGCAGAACACGCCTGCCCACGCCATTGTCAACTGTTTCAGGCACAGTGGCTTTGTTGTACCCTACTCCAGCGACGCCGAACTGTCGCCGGACGACGGTGCCGACGATGGGCAGGATTTCGGAAGTGTTATGCCTGATGCAGTGACACTAGAGGATTATATCAGCATTGATGATGGCATTGCCACTGCCGGCTGTCTGACTGATGAGCAAATCGTCAAGGAAGTGATGCATGGCAACGTATCCGAGAACGAAGAGCCTGAAGAGGAGCAGCCACACCATGAGCCACACGGGCCCCCTCGCACTGTGAAGGAAGTTGCGGAGGCCCTCGTCGTCCTTGAAGAATTTTGTTTTGGCACTGCAGACAGCATGTGAGCTGCTGAGCACCTTGAAGGGCTCAGAAAAATTGTGTCCGTGCGAATTTCTGCTCGAAAACAGACACGCATCCGCGATTACTTTGTAAAGTAAAGGTATGTTGAAAAAACTCTTGCATTTATTGTGTTTATTTCAACCATTCGATAATTCGGACATTCGGTTAATTCGGACATTTTTTACGGTCCTTAGAAATCCGAATCAACGAGCTTTTACTGTAATGGGCTTCTTTTAAAAAAATGTTTCTACAAGTTTCTAAGCTATCAGCCATTTTTCCAATACTTTCAAAGAGAATGTGCACTACAGCTGCCAGGGACTATTGCAGCAGATATTGCTTTTATTGCCAGTGTCATTCACGTGTGCGCTGTTGCCAACATTTATGAGTTCTTGTTTCCTTGCCAACAGCCTGGCATAATGCAACACAAACTTGAACAGTTTCACCAAGACCCTAACAGTGACATCTTTTTGTCTCTTCACACACATCTGCCATAGCAATATGGCATGCATTTCCTGCAAGCAAGGCTTGTGGGATATCTGTAACAATGCTGCTTACAGACCAGCTATGTTGAGAGCCATATCTGGTGAGACATATTAGTGCAAGGAATGAAACGAACACGAGAAAGAAGACAGACACGCACTTTCTTTATTGTGTTCGTCGTTTTATTTATTGCCCTAACCATCGCAGCCAGTTATGCACAACCAACTAGCCCAGTAATTAATTCTTTTTTATGAATTGCAGCCATTTGAATGGGAGAGTGTATGTTCCACAAAAGGCACCACATAGTGAAATGAACTTGAATCACTTTACCTTTCTTGTCTGGGACTTGGCAGTTTTAGCACTGCAGTCCTCGTCGCATGTGCCCAAAGATCTGCGCTTTCTTGCCTTTTCTCTCTCCTCGTCAACTTTTTTTATGCCTGCAGGCAATTTCTTGCGCGTGTTTTTAGCCTTGTACTTCAAGGTTGTCTGCCATGTCAGCTGCAACCGTAGTCATAAGCAATTGATTACACAAATGAATTGCTTTGGCACGAATAATCCGGTTATCTGTAATGTTCAGTAATAAAATATTATTTGAAGCTGGCAAGTTTAATTCATGGCATGGACAGTATCACGCTTGTCAAACAAAATATAAGTTACCAAAATTTTAGATGCCTTACAAAGTGCTGTTCAATAATGTGTACTTTGCATGTATGATAACACATTTATTTGGCTATAGAATGAAAAACCACATGTCTGTTTTCATAGCTTGCCAGTGCCTTCTTGAAATTAACTAGCAAAGCCTGGCCAATTAAACCATTGATGAAACCCAAACCTTGGAATAATCTACCGCCTACATTAACTTTTGATGGTTACATTGGAATCGTACATGGCATATAGTGCAGCAACTCAATCCACCTTTCTCGTAATGAATTCCACAGGTTAGTCTGAAGCAAGTTAGCATTTTTTAAAGGTTAATATAGATCAGCCAGCTCAATGACAGAGCTTTCTTGTTAACCCACCTATAATTGGGGACAACTTTCTGTGGCTATGTGGCGCGAGCGGCAGAGCCAGAGTGTGTGAGTTAGAGCACTGCTGGCTATAGATATAAATTTAAATTGTTGCTTAATGATGCATGTAATAGCTCTCTTACAGATTCAGCATAATGCATGAAATCAACCAGCACAATTCATTATCAGTGAAAAGTACTTCTGTTATTCGGAACACACTATAATAGTGCCTTAAGGACTTGCTTAATGCAATTGTACTGTATACACAAGCACCACTCCACCCACAAAGAAAAAAAGTTTTACTGCAGTTTATCTATATTGCGCTTAAATATGCCTGCTTATTTGAAGGTTACTAGCGAGCAAACAACAATCAGAAAAAAAATTAATACATACATGTCCTTCACCAAAACCGTCTCTTAGTTGAGGATACCGCTGAACAAGCTCCCTCGCAGCCGTTTCATACAAATGCCCTGGGTACCGGAAAATAGGAAAAAACTAAGTTCCGTAGCTTAGGCACAGCAGCAACTTTATCACGAGATGCACTGTAGGGTAAAACTCCAGATAAATTTTGACTTCCACGGATTCTCCAATATGCATTTATGTGCAGTGTGTTCTAGCTAACTCTGGCAGAGCTAAAAAAATTGATATGAAAATGCGAACAACGGTGTTTTGTTAGCGGTAACTTGCTGCATACTGGTATAATTTTTTTTTGTAAATGCTTGGTTAGTTAGTGAAAATTATTAGCCTAAGTCAGTATCTAACATCGAGACATAATTTGCATCACGTTCAAAAACATCAAGCTCAAACATTTCGAATTTGCGACATCATTCATACTTTTTATGCATGGCAACTGTGAGGTGCAAAGGGCAAAGAAAGATGCAAATTTAGTGCACACGTGTTAGATGCAAACGATGATTCAGGAGATGTGAGGGAAAGACTGGAAAAACAACGGTTACTTTAACAGAACAACGTTTATTTAGATAAAGTAAAGAAAACTGCTGGAGAGACAAGAATACGGCGCCTCTCCAGTTGCACAGCCGTCCTTCTTATGCCTTTTCCCGAGGCCCGCGCACAGTGGCACACCCGCGCTCACCACAGGGGGTTCGCTTCAGTGTTACATTACAGCTCCGGCCACCGGCCGACTCTGCTCGCACAGTGGTCGTGGCCTGACGCCATCTTTCGAGCCCCGTCTCGCACAACAAGAGCGCGCACACATGCAACTCGCAGCACATGCTCGAGGTGCAGGCAATGCGATATTTGCTTGAGAAAAGGAACAATTTCTGTGGACAATCTTTGATCATTCTTCAGTTGCTCCAGCACATTTAACAGTATATTTGCATTAGATTGGTTGATGTCTATACATTAAAAAAAATCTGGTGTTGTCAGAGAAGCAGTAGTGGAGGGCTCCGGAAATTTTGACCACCTGGGGTTCTTTAATGTGCACCTAAATATAAGTACACAGGCCTCTAGCATTTCCGCCTCTATCGAAAATGCGGCCGCTGTGGCGGGGATTCAATCCCGCAACCTGCGGGTCAGCAGTTGAGCACCTTAACACTACACCACTGTGGCAAGTAAGCAATCTCAAGTGCTACAGAGAAAACACAAATGCTTCATATACAAATGTGTGGCTAGATCTAATTACAATGTTTGACCATATCTGGAATTTCCCCAGGTAACAGAATGTCACAGATTGTTCTTTACCACTTTGGTCATGTTTCAACTTTAAAGTTCCATAACCTCGACTATGTAGTTTGCAGCGTCAATTTTCCAAATGTGCAACAAGGATGTTGCACATAGAAGTAAGCAAAGCACTACTAAATTGGGAGCTTTCCTTTTAGATTTCTATTTCTAGCACTCTATGACACACATATCAGACAAGCATGTCCCATTCTATAAAGCAGTCAAGCTGTTGCACTGAATTAAAAAAAAACCATGATTATTCGTAAAGCTTTTGTCGACACTTCGCCATGAAATTCCTGACAAGTGGGATTGTGCTCACACACTATGCCAAGTGAATGCCTCAAGACATGTTCATATTTTCATGCCTCAGAAACGTAACAGGTTTCTCCCGAAAACCTCATTTTTTAATAAGTGCCTACCTCTGAGAAGCAGATTGCAACGAAATTGTGAGATGGCATAAGTAAGCATGCAAATAAATTCGAGTAGATGAAGTTGAAAAACTTACAATGTATACCGTGATAGCTCAAACCAGAGCCAATCAACAATTCTGCGTCGAAGAGACTTGGGTATTTCCCTATCCTTGCAGCAGGCTAAGCGCGCATTGATGTCGAGTGGCATCTTGGGAAATGAAAATGATGTCCCCTTGGGTTGAAAGTGACTGGTAGCTACCACAGTTGGCTCATCACACAGACCAGTTTCACTACTGAATGAGGAATTTCTAAAGTGAGTGCAACATGAAAGAAAATAAAAGAAGTGCAATTATTACAAGACACCATTACATATTGCCACAGCTCTTGTAAATAATAAAATGGCAATGCTTGCAGTACCTTCATATTCATATAATAATGGTTTAATCAAGAAAGAGTTAGTGGTACAACAAGATATAATATGTGCCCAGAGCTCAAGTTGCGTGTTTACAACACTCAAACACTACGCTTTTGGCTGTACAGATGGTGTGTACTGATAACAGCTGGTCAGATATAGCTTGCACATGAAGATGCACAGCAACACTGATATCAAAAGCGAAGTTACAACAGCTACAGTTGCTTGTGATCATCTGTGAAAGTGCGGCTCACTGAAGAAGCTATGGCAAAGATAACCCAAGGGAAAGACACTTTTCTAGATGACTTATCTGTACTTTTGATAAATGGCTCTGCTGCACCACCTCACAGATGATTACAGGTAATTACATCCGTTCAAGCCTTGGCAACCAGTAAGGTGAAAAACGATAGCTCACCAAAATCAGTGACATTGTGTGTACTAAGATGCAAGCTCTCTCACACTGCTATCAGTAGACAGTGTTGCTGCAGCGAAAACCACACCATTTGAGCATTCTACAACATTGAAGCTATGTAAAACTAGACATTCAACAGGAATTTGAGTCACAGGACTGTAATGTACTTTAGAAGGGCAGTTGGAAAATTCCATAAAGAAACTGAGGAACTATCTTGTACACATTCTATAAACCAATGGAACGAAACGTTACAAGAGGCCAAGAGGGAGCAAATATCGCGCCACATGGGATTGGTCGAGGCTCGTCTCATAGTCAGATGTGGGAATAGCAACCGGAAAAGGCAGTGCTGTCCATCATTTTGGCAAAGAAAGGGCACAGAATGGACAGAGACACCATTCTGTTCGATAGGACGGATACAGAGCCATTGCCGGACAATTTGGGTTGTATCAAAGCGTAAGTGCTTGGGCCTGAGAATTGAATTAGCCTGCTTTGTGTCTGGCTGGCTCCAATCCCGCGCCAATAGTTTGCGAAAATTGCAACCAGAGTGCCCTAGCACCCAATCAAAACATTAACGGAAAGGAATTGTTAAAGCCATTGTGCTCAATTTCAAGCTTTAAAAAACAATGCCCCAATTCTATATTTCTTCATGCATTGAATACATTTTTGAATTCCCTCAGCAGACGATCATGACGTGATGCATTCTTCTGGGGGCTCGCCCTTCACCTATTGGCTGTTTGCTCGCTCTCGTACTCCCGTGACGTTGCATTCCGTTCGATCACAGAATGTGTACGAGATAGCTCCCCAGCAGTCGATCTGGGATTTCATGCGCTAAGTGGTAATTGTCAATCCTTGTAATTTTCCCTTTCACTTTTGTTTACCTTACTCCTCACACGCACCTTCAAGCTAGTCCTTTCTATGTCAATGTGTGTCGCACACTATCAGAGGGCATCAGAGGACACAACACCCAATAGCAGGGTATTTGCAGGCAGGCGGTAGCTCATAGGCAAGTGCCCCTAACGAAATCGGTCTGCCTTAGAATACCTATAGCATAAAACAACCCTTGGCAACGGCTGCCTACCCACTCCCACTTCACAGTCGAGGGTGTGCCCCTAACCAAACATTTCAAGAGACATGTCCAAAAGACATGAGTGAGCAGAAAAGCAATCAAAGGAGCGCGTAGTCCCCCAATTTGTGTGGTACATGCGGGAAAGTCAAGTTCAAGTATCACAGGACTGAATTCATATTTTCAGACTTACAGGTCTTCGTCCACCTCCACTGCATTCCCATCACCAAGGATGCAGACATCAAGGATACGAATGACACTACTGTCATCAAGTGTCGTATTTTCATGGATGTTAACAAAAGTATTGAATCTCTTGTTATCCACCTGAAAGGCCACATGAAGAAATTTTTATTCCTATACCACATTCCAAAATCTGAAAGAACTGAATAACACATTACTATTTAGGGCATTAAAATATTTAGTTTCATGCAACCTGTCTTATAAGCATTTGAAATCACTGGATCCAAGGGCATGTTTGACTTCAAGCATACTTCTGTAGCAAATGTTATAGCGCAAAACCAACACGAGATCAGACAAGGAACACAAGACTGGCGATATTCTCGCACCAGTCTCGTGTTCCTTGTCTGTCCTTGTGTTGGTTTTGCGCTATAATATTTCCTAAAGAAGTCATGAACTAACTAGGCCGAGAAAATGTTTTGCTAAATTCATACATACATAGTAATGCCTGTTCCTGTGCACACATAGGTCAGCAAAAAATGTGGAGCTCACTCAGACTCACTCATGAAATATATTTTGCCCTTAGAGCTCACTCGGACTCAGACTCACCAAAATTTTCCTCTACCGGATTCACTCGGACTCAGACTCGTTAAATCTTTCTCAATCGGACTCACTCGAACTCAAGCTCACCAAAATATTACTCTCCGGACTCACTCAGACTCACGGCTCGATCTGAGTCTGCGTGAGTCGACTCATGAGCGAGTTTGCCAACCTATGTGTGCACGTACCTTACATAGAGCAAGATGCTCAATTTTCGTGCAGACTCACTGGTAAATTGGAACATGTGATTTCAGTACAAGCTGCTCACTACTTCAGTAGATGCATGTGACAATTTACGGCCTCATAGGGCTTAACCCAGACTTCCACAGAAGTCAACATTTCTAATATTAATTTGATTTATTTATTAATTTTCTTAAGAGCAAGAATGCTGTAAAAATTCTATAGATAAATAGGATTCTTTTGTGATTGTCCACTGGCCGCCATATCCTGAAACTTTACGAGCTGGTGATTAAGGCACAATACATGAAAGTCCTTTACGGACACCCGGTCCTCACCTTTGTAGGCAGGGTGTATTAACCGAAAATTGGCATAGAAGGGTAAGAGCATTTGAGGAATATGACTGTCGGGTCATGACGTGAATAACGTGAAAATCCTGTCGCGTACGTCGTCAAACCCTTTCCTCCAGACACGTGTGGCACATACCCGTTTACCACGGGCCGTGGTGTACGGGTATGCGCCACAGGTGATTGATAGTTTATATCTACCCGAGAAGGCGAGAACAGACATTGGTAATTTAAATGCGAGAGCGTTCAGAAAAACCGACATCGGCAGCGCTGGCCCGACTAATGGAAAGAATCAAAACTGGGGTCCCAGCAGGAATCAAACCCAAGCATTCTGCGTGGCAATCACGTATTCTACCACAGAGCCACGCCAGGTCTATAAACTGGTTGGTAAAAACAGCCTATACAGGAGTAATGTCTGTGCAACGTCAATTGTGGTTCTGGTGCTGGCTATCGTAATTTTACAAGAAAGCTATTAACACTACATATGTACTCGTACGATACTGGCGTCATATCAGATTAACGACTGTGGTTCCAGTGTTGGCTCTGCTTCTGTAGCAGTCTAAAAAATATTACATTTATATTCCTATGATTCAGTAAGCTATATCATTGCTCGATCCAGGAGGAATACATTAACGAAAGCTACATATGATATTCAAAAGACTGCACCATAAAGTGCATGATACTGACTTAGGTGAGGGCTGACGTTACGTCGCACCATAAGTTACCCTTTAAAACACCAGTGTTGTCGACATGCCGGGCAAGCCCACGATGTGCACACAGCTACTACGCTTACAAAAACACGTCGATCCACCTCGTAACGCTTGGCTCAACGCCATAAAATACAGGATAAAAGTACTCGCTGACTGCTTCGCATGAAACCGATTCGCACAATGCGTGGGATCTGCCGAATTTTTTATTACACTAAGACAACAGTGTGACTGGGACTTTTTTCCTTTTTTTATCAGCGAAGCTGTTAAATGCAGCCATAATTCGTGCAGCCTATCCTGTGTGGCCTGCACTGTGCGGCCTGCCAGGTATGTGCCACAAAAATTGGGTAAATCCCACTACTCACCACTGGTCCACTAAAAATGAAGAAGGCAACTGTCAACCCAACACTAGGGAACTGGAAAGGTGACGGCGGCTACGAGAAGACGCCGAAGCGATGGAAGGCCTACGCCAACGATGACCTGCTGGTAGATCTATGAGAGCTGCAAACACTTGGTTTCAGTGCGAGTTTCTGTCTCTGGAGTTTGGACGTCCGTGTCGTGACTGCGACTGTCTGTGGTTTAAATCGAACCTCTCTGCGCTGAGAATCAATGCAGAAACGACCTAGCATCACCTAGCTAAAGCCTAGCAACGACCGAGAAGCAACCTAGAAAGAACCGTCATCACCTAGTTAAGGCCTAAAAACAACATAGAAGCAACCGGATTGGCCTTCAGAATCGTCCAGTCACGCTGCGTCAAGCCTTGCGCGGCTTAGTGCAAGCTTCACCTATTTATTCTTTCTTCCCTTTCTTTGTCCCTCTCTCTGTACTCGTTCTCTCGCCCATCCGAGTTATTTTCTACAGGCACTAAAGAGTTAAAAAGTGGGGGAAAAGTTACTATGCAGTCACAGACCCCTCGCCTGGAAAAACACGCTCGAATAACAGCGAAAGAAAGCATGCAGCGCCGGTACGCGCCAAAAAAAAAAGGGGGGGGGGGTCAAGGCAGAAACTTGTGCTGCCAACACTTATTAAGAAATAGGCCAAATCTGCGGTGTAACAGTTACCGCAGTTACACCGCAGAATAGTGTCAAAAATGAACATGCGCATGACGTAACAGAACATTTGTACTTAACTACAGTACGAAAATTGAGCACGTACTGACGCGTCCACTTGCGATTATGGCACTGTCAAAAGAGGAACCGTGGGTTGTTTTCTCTGGGTAACAATTCACCTGGATCGTTATCGGAGTATAATGTTAAATCGATGAATAAACCCCGAACTCGCTTTATAGAGAAGCAGATACGAGCGTAGGTGAATGTAAGCGAATTAAATAGCCAACTTCGCGCCAAAATCACATTCACACAGAAGAAGAAACACAAGACAGGACGGGCGCCCGTCCTGTCTTGTGTTTCTTCTTCTGTGTGAATGTGATTTTGGCGCGAAGTTGACTATTTAATTCAGACATGTACCAACTAGCCCGACAGCGTGTTCTACTAGAATGTAAGCGAGGAAACTCTTTGTGCATAACAACCGAGACACGTATATATGCCTTCGTGCTTAGATTTCGGTGCACGTTAAAGAATCCCATGGCGTATAAATTTCCGGAGCCCTCCACAACGGCGTGTCTCAAAATCAGATCGTGGTTTTGGGACGTAAAACCTCTACAATTATAATTATTACGTATGTCAGTAGTAAAGAGAAAATCGACACTCACCTGCAGGATCGCGTTATTGGTGTCCACAGAGTGCAGCGACGAATGCGCTGCCATTGCAGCCTTGAAATCTTCCATTTTGTGGCTGCCCGCGACGGTGAGCACATAGCTCGACGGCCCACGATGAATCAAACAGGTGACACTCATGGTAGCAATGATCAAAGCGAGAGGACATCAACAACACCCAGCGTGAAAACTTCGCAAGCTTCGCGCGTTTTTTTTTCAAACAACTATGCAAAAAACAATGCGGGTAGCTTTCTTGCTGAACAAGCCAGGCCGCGTTATCGGAATACAGCAACAGTTGGTCGCACTGAACGCCGCAGACATTTTTTCTCCGAGACGATTTGCATAGAAGTGTGTTTATCATAACAAGGCGTGTTGCAGTATAGGATAGCAACAAAAGTAACAAATTGATGTCAGTTACGAACTGCAGCCGCAGCATCGTGTATGACCGTTTCTGCGGTTTCGGAATGTAGTTTGCTACACGTTATTTCTGGCGCAATGCTTGAATCATGAAGATAGGACAGGGAAGAGACAAATGAGCGCCGCACTAACAACTGTTCATTGCACAGATTAATGTTCCATAAAGAAGCACGGGAAGTTTCATCGAAAAATATTGGTTCATTCAAAAGTTGTGACCTCTTGCGTAACAAAAAAAAACAAGGGAGAATGAAGTTTTGAGAAAAACAAGAAAGAAGTTTCCAAACGTGTTACATACATCTTCTTGCGAGTTTATATGTAAAGGCTAAACATTTCATTTCAACTTTTTCCTTCACTAAGTGAATTAGTTTCCTAAGCAAGGCACCGTCCGCTTCATGGCCTATCCCCCGAGTGGGTTGAGCCAAAGTACTGAGGAACCAACCAACCAACCAACATCATTGGACGGTTGTGAGACACTGAAAGCCGCCAAGGTCATAGCTACGACCTTCCTTAGCTGCCACGAGTTCACCGTCAGATTGTTTAGCGGCTCCTAAATTTTTTCGGGCCTGTTTTTTGTCAGGCGTTTGACAGGCGGCTGGCGTCCTTCAAGCGAGTTTGGTCCCTGCTGAGGCAAGCTACTGTGGTGTAGTAGCCAGGATCGAAACCAGCCTGACTCCAGTTATCCAGAGTGCCACTATTTCCATTGTTGAACTGACATATAAAATATTATAGTCCAAACAAAACAGTGTGCGGGCCTACGTAGACATCTTTATGGACACGCTGCCAGAGCATCCCATTGAAGCATTCATTCGCATTTTGGGTTTTTACACAGACACATTTCGTAAGAACATATCGTCTGAAAAGAGTTCTGCATACACAGGCTTCAGTTTGTTCAGGATGTCTGTAAAAACCTACCCTGTGCTTGTATCGTCCTGTGCCCAGAGCATTCACTCGGTTGTAGGCACACCAACTTTTCACATTTTGTGTTTCGGCCTTTGTTTCATTCCGAACTTAGCCATATCTTGTTATATTCTGTAAGACAACAATCTAGGACACTGAACTGACGAAAAAAATAGCTTTCACAATGGTAGTACAACACGTTAGTGCAGTGTAAACACGATGTCACTTCGTGTGCCCCAACGTGGCAATTTGAATAAACAATGGCCGCGATTACCATTGCTCAATCTCATTAAAATTCAGGACACTTCATCACAAACTAATTCACATGTATCCTGCATATTCGAGCACACACATAGCTTTGTTTTACTGATTGAAATGTATGTTTCGTTTTCACAAAATGTCAATCGGTTTCAGGGAGGTCTACCGGCACATGCAAAAACCAACATACTTCTCGAACAGAAGCACATAGAGACGTCATTTTTGCTGCAGTACAATTCCTAATGTCTGTGGATTCTTAAAATATCAAAAAGTGAAAGAGTATTGAAAGTTGGGCTAGTTGGTACGATGTTTGTGTACAGCGCGAGGACCGACGAAGACAGAAGGGACACTTCTTTCTGTCTTCGTCGATCCTCGCGTTGTACACAAACATGCGAAAAGTGAAATTCGCTTTTTTCGAAAAACAACAACAACAAAAAAAAACATCGTTTTCAAGGGTGGCGGCGTTTCAAGCCTTTGACGTCCTCTCATGGGAGGCCTAGCCCGGCCACCCAAACCTGCTTGTTTCTGCTAATAAAGTTTATTCCTCCTCCTCAATGGTGGCAGGAGGCTGACGCTTTGGCCCATGTCAAGAAGTGTTGGAAACAGCTGCGTGACTGGCACTCAACTGCAACTTGTTCACAAATGGCCAGCCCAGCTAGCTGCCTGCCGTTGCTTCATCGTTGTTCGAAATGCGCGTTCTTTTCACCCAAGTATATGCTGCTTTTGACGCATATTCGTGATGCGCATGGCTGGGAACACAACTTTCGCATCGCGTGCGGCATTCAAGGGTGCCCGAAAACGTACAGCTTTGTAGACTCTCTGAAAAAGCATGTGTACCGTTGCCACAGAAGCTACATCGATTTCATTGACGCGCAACATGACTCGAAAAGTGCCGAGTGTGGCCACGGGAACGTGATCAGTGGTGATACCATGACAGTGCCGCCGTTCGTTTCGGAAGACGCCCATGGCGGCGACGTTTCGGATGTCTTGCACGGCATGTCATCTGCGGATGGTACCAGCGGGGATGCGCGCGACCGAACAGAGCCCCCCCCCCCTCACCCAAGAAAAAAACTTTCGGCTTCCGATTTTATTGCAAACATGCAAAAGAAAGTGTGTTTGTTTTTTTAAGCTGACTGAAGAGCACAGCATAGCTCATTCAGCTGCAGAAGATGTCTTTAGCGACTTCAAACGCCTCATGCACGAAACACTTCAAGAGGTCGTCAGCTTGATACGAAACCATGAACAAGAGAGCTCTCGTTTGAACAAAGATCTGGATCATATCTTAAGCTCTGTCCCTCAAATGTTTTCTCTCTCACGATCGAGATTCTCTCGTGAAGTTTTTGCCAAGCAGCATTTGCCCTATACTGCACCACAGGAGCACAGGTTCACTGATGCGAGTGTTACACCACAGGAGCACATATCCTGATGCGAGTGTTACACCGAAAATGCACTTTATGGTGCACTATCCAAGAATTTTAAGCCAGCTTGGGCCTCTTGTACAGTACTGGTGCATGCGCTTTGAAGCCAAGCATCAATACTTTAAGAGGCTGGCTACTCGCACCATGAACTTTCGTAACATCGCCAAGACAATGGCCAGCAGGCACCAATTGCTTCAGGGCTATCAACTCTCTAGCCTGGGTGCCATAGACATCTTGTGTACAGGACAGAAGAAGGCTAACAGTGATGACCTCCCTGCCGTGCTACAGAGTAGTGTGACAGACACAGAAAACATGTGGAAGGTGAAGTCTGTCTCATGGAGCCATTCTACATACAGGGTGGGTGATGTTTTGATCATGAAAAAAGGAGAAAACCCTAAGTTTTCTCTTGTAGACTCCATATACATGAGAGATCAAGCAGTCTTTCTGATAATGGCGCCACTTGAAGTTGAGCACTTCAGACGGCACCGCTTCTCTTATCTGGTCTCACAGTCTGGGGAGTTGCAGATATGTCATCCTGGAGACGAAGTTTCACCACAGAGGTTGGACCTTTACTTTGGAGCTGAGATTGTTCCGCGGTGTGAAGTGTTCATTTAGTAAATCATAGCTTAACTAACCATAAAAGCTTTGGTGTGTACAGTGTCTACAAAAGCTATCATCACCATGAATGGGTATGTGCCATGGAAATTGGGAAAGTCCCACTTGACACTGCACGCAGCTGCCCTTCTCCGAATGTCATGGCATCACTGGCGACTGCACACGCGCTCTCCTCTTCCGTTTCGTAGAAGAGCCTGTGCACGGGTGATGGCGTGCTAGAATTAGCCATGGGGAGGACGTGGAGGGCTCTCACTGCCAAGGAAGAAGCCGCTTACAGAGGATCGTGGTGTGCTGCCCACCAAGATTGCCAGCGTCAACGATGAGCGGATCCGGTGCGGTTAGCCCAAGAAATGGCTGTGAAGCTCTGGTGGCGAGCCGAAGACCCCTAGTGTGCACAACGAGAGAATACTAGGGAACAGGAAAGGCAACAGCGGCTGCATGAAGACCCCGCAGCGATGGAAGCCTCATGTGAATGACAACGTGCCGTTGAGCATATGTCGGCAAAAAAATTGGAGCTCACTCAGACTCACTTAAGAAATATATTTTGCTCCGAGGGCACACTTGGACTCAGACTCGCCAAAATTTTCCTCAACCGCACTCACTCGGACTCAGCCTCACTAAACTTTTTCTCAGCCGGACTCACTCAGACTCAGACTCACCAACATAATACTCAGCCGGACTCAGACTCGGATTCACAGCTTGACCTGAGTCTGAGTGAGTCTGAGTGAGTCGACTCATGAGTCCTCCAGCGTAAAATTAGCTTTTTCGAACATTGTGCCAATGGTGTTTAACGCCAATATCTCACATAATCGGTGCTCTACGATATGCCTTTTGCTTTTTTTACCTTCAAATATGAGTTATCAGCAGTTTCAATCCAGTAAGGGCATTTTTTTATGAAATACACGACTCACATAAGATATTTTATCAAGAACTTCCAGTAGAAGAGGTTGCGGGGAAAGGTCATGCCCCTCCCTCCCCCACAATTCACGCCTCTGATCAATAAATATTGAGGTGGCGCATGAACGCCCATGCGTTGAAATGTGTGAATAGACTTGAGCATAAACATAAGCCGATATAAGGCCGTTAGTAATGCTGAAGATGAGTAGATAGCAAAATAGGTCGGCAAGAGAAGGTGCAGCTCACTCAGACTCACTCAAGGAATATATTTTGTGCTTAGGGCTCACTCGGGCTCATACTCACGAATATTTTCCTCAGCCCGACTCACTCGGACTCAGACTCACTAAAATTTTGCTCAGCCCGACTCACTCGGACTCAAACGCACCCGAACATTACTTACCCGAACTCACTCAGACTCAGATTGAACCGTGAGTCTGAGTCTGAGTGAGTCGACTCATGAGTGAGTTTGCCGACCTATGCGTGGATCTATGGGAGGTGTGAACACTGTCTCAGCATGAGTTTCTGTCTCTGGAGTCTGGACATCTGTGTTGTATCTGTAACTGTCTGTGGTTTAACTTGAACCTCTCTCCGCTCAGAAGCAACCTAGAAACAATCTAGCATCACCTAGCTAAAGCCTAGCAACAACCTAGAAGCAACCAGATTAGACTTCAGAATCATCCAGGTTTGATGTTTTAAGCCTTGTGCAACTTTGGGCATGCTTCTTCAATTTTTTTTATTTCGTGTCATTACGTTATTTGCCTATTTCTCCTGTTGGTTTTGTTTTCATTTGTATAACTGTTCCTTGCAACTTTTTCCATTTGCTGTTTTCGAGGCCGCCACTGGCACAACAACATTGCTGGTTCAGGGCCTGTTTACATATTACCCACGAACACTGTTATGTAGCGAGTCTGTTTTGTTGACCCTATCGACATTTGCTTGTGTTTGGAATCCCTTGATCCCTCTTGTAGCACTTTGCTCAATGTCCCAAAATGTCAACCATTTGAAGTGAAAGATTCGGGCATTGATGCTGATCTCTCCTCGGGACATCTCGAGCATCTCTTGTCACTCCTAGATACCTCTCGATCTTTTTTGGACTGTGTGAAGTAGGCATTGAGGCATACGGGCAGTGTCACCCATTACATTCACACCTGAATGTACCCACTTTTTCAATGCCCCTATCATAGGTGGTTGAGACATCTCAGCCGCTACTATGATCCCAATATCATGTTGTCACCACGAGTCACCAGGATGGCCTCTCTTTTCTTGCGGGACCATTGTAATGACAAAGATAGCACAAGTGGCACTGTTGGTGCTTCAGCCACGATGTGAAGAAAACAATGATTCACATCTCAGTTTGTGGCTAAGCAAGAAAACAAGGCTACATTGTGACTGCTCAACAATGGTCTCCTTGCTACGATCAATAAACGACCTTACACCCTGTTATTTGGGCTAAAAATCAAGATAGCACTTTTGAAGCGTTTGACCACCCACTCTACTGTTTTGTTAATGCTGAATGTACTTAGCTGAGCCTATTTTTTTTACCTTGCTGCACAATAGCTTTGCTTTAGCTTTTATTCTTGCATTTCAAGTTTTTTAAGTGTGCATTTTCTGCATAACACCAATTGTGTTTTTGTACAGAATGAACATGTTAAGCATTTGGAATAAATGATGAGTAATTTTGATGATAATGGAATGTTTGTCTGAATCCTTGCCTTTTCCTTATTCACATGGATACATATAAATCATAGGAAATATTTTGCGAAATTCATTGCCTAATGAGTGCAGTGAAGGCTGTGCATACAGAACAAGTGAGGAACTGTTATGAAAGGTTGTCGACTCTGAAAGCACAAGCTAAAGGCAAAAGATATTCAGACCTTGAGCACAGGAGCACCAACTTCAAAGTGTCTACCAACATGGAAGTCCTGAAAAACCTGGAGTTGTCAGGGAATTTGGACATGTCTGAAAAAGCCTCGGATTGTCGGGGAACTTTTGCAAAACCTGGGTAGGTCGTGGAAACTGACTGATGGCAGCCTGTGCGACCGTCACGAAAACAATCTTTACGTTCGATCGAAGCTTTTAAAGTCTACACTAAATACACTAAACACACGAAAACAGCTAAGCCGATGCGTAAAGAAAAGGACAATGTATACTCTTGTTTCAGATTGCACAACCTAACACAATTCCTAAGTATGACGTTGCTCATGCCGATAAATTTGTGCTTGTTTTTCTTGGCTGTGACCTGGGCCCAGCTTGAAGGCATTCTGATTTGGCCAGAAGCACTTTAAGAGGCTTGCCGGGCTGTGTCAAGCTCATTCAGTTGGCGATGCAGCGATAGACATCCTCAGTTCTGCGCTCTGTTTGTGCAAGTGCTCTTGTTTTTTTGTTTTTTTTCCACTTAAGGGCTCGTTTTCAGTACAGAGTTTCCCAAACAGACCTACCAGTCACGGAATATGCTCAGAATCATCATGGTAAACCTGAAAAAATCGGGGAATTTGGAAAAATTAAACTTGTAGACACCCCGAACTTTCTCAGAAGGTGCACACCTGATTTCTATATCTCTGTATACTGGTGTTTGTGCTGTGTATTGCTCTTCTCTTGTGTATGTGTTTGCACACCTTACCTTCTTTGATGATAAATCCTTCCCAACTAGCTCAACTTTCTGCCGTCCTAAGCATCAGCTTCCAAAAGTTAATTTTGAACCTCCGGACATTTGCATCAAACATGCACAGCAATATTGTATGCATTGAAGTCCTCCTTTGCTCTTAATGTGTATCTTAATCTTAATGTGTACATTGAGCTTCAATATGTCAACATGCCTAAACAAAGGCAGTTCAGGAGATGGAAGCTTGAAGAAATGAAAAGTTCGTGAATACGGGGTGTCACTGGAGCCAACGTTTCAACAAGTGGACTTGTCTTCCACAAGTCTGCAACTGAGCATACTTGTCCTTTTCAAGGCAGCTTGTCGAAACCTGGGTTCCAGCAACACCCCATGTTCACGAGTTCGATTACTCTTTGATCTTCCCCTGAGCTTCTGACTTTTTTTGGATCTTATTGAGAAATATAACTTGAATCAGAATATCGAGCATGCTGCAAAATGGGCACTGGGGGGGGGGGGGGGGGGGGTGTATTGACGTCATAAATGCTGTGAATGTTTGACTGACCACTACACAGGGCAGGAAACCTGTGCTTCGATTAACACATTTTCCTTTTCCGACACAATTTGGTAACATAAAAAGTTGCAATAGCTTGTTTTGCACAATCTAAAATATAACATTACACTTCGGGATGATAGAACAAACAGACAAGTGTCGTCTCTTGTCTGCTCCACAGTGCTGTTCTTGCTGGAATCACACTGTCGCATTTTGGACTGAGGAAGCCAATCAACAAGAACACTGAAAAGCTGCACATGACAAATATGTAATGCTTTAACTTGGCAAAAAATCCTGCACAACCACGAAGCGACATCACAGCTATTGAACCACCGTTTTCGAAAAGCGTTTTGCCACCGATGACAATGCGTGCATGTTATAGGAAATCTACTTCTCAAACATAGACATAAAAAATCCACCAAGTTCCAAAGTACAGTTTTCATTTAGCAATTGGAAATTAACAGCTAGCAACCTGCAACTTAGTTGCTCATTCATGGATTTTTGCAGAACATAGACACATATAACAATGTTGTAATCCTGTGACCAATGACAACCTGCTCAATAAATAATTAACTCATTCATTCATTCAAATAGGTTTTCCAGAAATCCAAAAATGTGGAGCAGTATTCAGATAACCCCTTGTGAATTTGATCAAGCTTCAAGCGCATCCAGCTGTCAAATAAATAACTTTAACAGCATTCCAGTACATTGGATGCAATTGCACAAACCAGCACGTTTTCAAGGTTTATTAAAAAGGTACTTCTATGTAATATTAAATAAAACTGCATTTTATAAGCTGTTTTGGAGGTCGCGTAGCAGCCGAATTTACTTTGCTTTGTGTAAGGCATCGAAATTAATTGGCCATTGTTGTGATCAAGGAAAGAAAGTTCACTTTTGCATGGCTTGTCCTAGAAGCATAGTACATGTCCCGAACAAAAAAGACAGAAGTTCAGGGAAAGATGGAAGCTTGAAGAGATGAAATGTTCGTGAACACGGGCTGTCACCGGAGCCGACGTTTCGACAAGCGGACTTGTTATTGAGTGTGTTGGGGCATGCCTATTCTGTTCAAGGTTGTTCTTCCTGTGCTGGTGTAACTTAGCTGCTCCCTCTGATTTATCCGCGTGTACTGATTGAGTTCTTCAAAGGCGTTGTCACCAGAGCCGTTACGTGCACCATGGGTGCACATTTTGGTGGTATCAAAGCTGCCAAAAATGCTGTTCTGATAGTGTCTGTCCTGCTTCCTTCTCCCAAAAAAGACAGTACGCCTTATGTTATTCTACTGATCGCTATAAGCCTTGTACAAGCCTTTGTCTTTTTCGTTCATGCTTGTGCTGTGATACACAACACTGCATATTATCTGGGCCACATTCTGGATGGCCAATTTTAGCATTTTGAGTGTTTTTTGCCATCACTTTGGAGTCACATGCCTAGGATCCACGCTGCGGAGAGTACCTGGACCCTTTGTCCCTATACCATCAGCTCATCAATTTGTTGGATTTGTAGCTTTTCACATGTATCCAGGCTACCTCAGAGTTTTTAAGTGTGCACTCGCTTTTCCTTGAGAATTCCTGGACCACAGTGGTTTGAAGCTTGTATTTCATGCCCCCAGGGGTTCCTTGCTCACCCAAAGCATTATGTCGCCTGCATAAAGCATGCATCCTAAACAGGATATCCCATCAAGTTTATACGCCAGACAGGCGCTTATGTCACAGAACAAAGACAAGGTTATGTCCCTGGTGTGTCCCTCAACTGGGCATCTTGAGTGTTTGAGGCAATTCGCCCAATGTTTATTGTTGCTATGCAGTTTGAGAAAAATATAGATAGAAGAAAACATTGCTTATAACAAAAGTAAACCCACAGGGCTATTTCTCTGACCTCATGAGCTTCGGTCGGTCGCCCTATGTGCTCGCACGACCAGATTGAGCTGCTCCCGGGAGTTTACGCAGACAGCAAGATTTCCAATTGCTGTGTTTGGGTGTGGCATTGGAGTGTTGGCGCTCATGAGCTGAGGCTCCCTCCTGTAATTATATGTGCATTTCAGCTCCTCGGGTATTGTGACACAAAAGATGTTAATTGTCAAATGCTCAATTCTTTAACATCTAGTGTGAACACCAGTCTGTCGCTATGAGAGGCATAAGAAAGGACCTGTTCCTTGCATGGCCGTCTCGTGTGGAACCCCATCATTCTGGGAACTAGCTTTGTTCCTTCAAATATCGCTGCCACTGCTGTAGCCAGACTGGGGGAGTTCATTCCCCCCACCCCGCAATTCTTCAATTTCGCCTGTGTATGTATACACACTCACATACAAACACACGCACGATCACATACATAACGGAAGCTTGAACCCCCCCCCCCCTCCAAAAAAAAAAGGTTCTGGCTACGCCACTGATCGCTGCAGCGAAGCTGTTCTGAATCACCATTCGTCTGAGTTTAAATTCTAAGCCAGGATGCGAGTGACGAGGCCTAAGCATTTCTAGCGTCTTTAAGCTCACTTAAAGATGCATAAACCTCTACGGCATTTTGGGCCGCACTCGGGGTTTAGCGGGTTTCGCATGTGTTCTGATCACATATCTAGTACGGTGTGTATCACGCTTGTTCCCGATCGGCCCGATACGCATTGCACTGCTACGTTCGTCAATGAAAGTGCTTAGCAATCGTTCGTTGTACGCTGATACTGGCCCAGCCCTGTGTCGGCGATCGAGAGCTCAGACGTTCATTATCACTGATCAGTGCTTATGCATATATATATATATATATATAAACAATAAAGTGCTAACAAAGGACCCGGAAGTAAAAGTTGAAAAAAATCAAGCACGTAGGAAAAATTCTTCAGTACAGGACTGACGTTTCGGCCGCGGGACCGGCCTCCGACGAAGGCCGGTCCCGCGGCCGAAACGTCAGTCCTTTACTGAACAATTTTTCCTACGTGCTTGATTTTTTTCAACTATATATATATATATATATATATATATATATATATATATATATATATATATATATATATATATATATATATATATATATATATATTTTAAGCTAAAGGCATCTCGGCAGCTTTGTGATAAGGTATTCAGCGGGTTTCACGCGTGCCCAAGGCGTATCTCAGTGTCGTCACCGTCAGTAAAGTGAAGGAAACCAGAGGGATGCACACCCACACATTTTACTTTAACTGTTTACTTTATGAACAAGCAAGAAAAGGAATACACACAACAAAGGTACTGTCATCTACATTACCTCTCGAATGGCTAATTAAGAGTCCAAATCACAAACAGGTTTCGCTGCCCAAAACAAAAACAATAAAGTACAAATTTACTTTCGTTGGTGACAGTTGGCGTCCGGGGTTGCACTTGACACAGGGAACGACTTGAAACTAGGGACCCGAGGGTAGCCGATGTGGGTTCGGTCCAGACGGAGTCCCTGTGTGTCTTCCTTTCGCCAGAGCCAAGGTTCGACTGCCCCGAGCTCTAGGTCATCTTCGTGGAAATATTGCTGCCCTCTCCCTAGATTCTGCCGTGCCAGTGCGCACCCACGGTGTTTACAGTGAACTTTGCCTGGCCCGCGCAGGGGGCAACTTCATGTTCTGCTGTAAGATTCGGGGGGCCCGCTCACGGGGGGGGGGGGGGGGGGCTTCGAATTCGCACTGTCTGGTGACGTCTTCTCTTGGCGCAAATTCACTTGGCATTTGATTATTCAACGAAGTCCATTTTAATGTGCACACTTATGACAATATCCCCCCTCTTAAGAGTTTCACCACGAGGAAAAACTGCTCACAGTCAATGCAAAAAATACAATGCATATTCAGCAATACTTCAAACACGGAACATCATTCAAATTACACATTGCTTCAATAATTATAGATATTCACTTACAAAAGACAAAAAATGACAAAAAGAAAAACGCTGACCAGTTTAGGCTAGCCTGCTCATGAAGTCAGCTCCTATGTTTTCCTTGCCGTTGATATACTGGATGTGGAATTCGTACTCCTGGAGTACCAAACTTCATCTCATCAGGCGGCTGTTTGACAATTTGCTCTTGCCTAAATACGGCTGGTGATCGGTTTGCACGGTGAAGTGCGTGCGGTGCAGGTATATGTGAAATATTTTAATAGCCCACACGAGAGCAGCATTTTTTCTCTATGGTGGAGTAGTTCCTCTCACATGGGTTCAGTTTCTTGCTTGCATAGAAAACTGGATGGATGCAGCACTCCCTTCTCTTCCTGCATAAGTACAGCTCCGAGAGCGTCGTCCGAGGTGTCCGTACGCAGGACAAACTCCTTGCTCATGTTCGGTGCAAGCAAGACGGGCGGGGTCGCGTCCGGGGTCGCACTTGACACTAGTTGGAGCCCTTGGAGTGTAGCCGGGGGAACGACTTGAAACCAGGGGCCGGAGCGTAGCCGATGTGGGTTCTGTCCAGACGAAGTCGCTGTGCGTCTTCCTTTAGTCAGAGCCAAGGTTCGACTGTCCCGAGCTCTAGGTCGTCTTGCTCGAAATATTGCTGCCCTCTCCCGAGATTCTTTCGGGGTCAATTGTAGGAGAGGAGCCTTTCTTCCTGCCGCGCCGGTGCGCACGGTGTTTACACTGAACTTTGCCCAGCGCCGGTACCGTGGGGCCCACGCAGGGGCAACTTCATGTTCTGCTGTAAGATTCGGGGGGCCCGCTCACGGGGGCGGCTTCGAAATCGCACTGTCTGGCTACCTGTTCTCTTGGCGCAAATTCACTTGGCATTTGATTATTCAACGAAGTCCATTTGAATATGCACACTCATGAGACTCAGATGGGCGTGCAGTACGCCTGCATCGCATTGTTTTGTTGCGCATGCCGACTCTGTAATGCTGCTTCGTCAAGTAACTGCGCAAGCAAAGTTGGTACTCACTGATATGATACTGAACCGCGGTGCCGCACCGGCGATCGCCAGAGCCATAACGTACGACATATGTGGAAGCTCAATATGGAATTAGTCGCTTTTTGCATATCAAAGCGACCTGTGAGCACATATTAAATGGGCTGCTTCATGAAGAAGATCACAAATAAATGCAGTGCTCTTTACGGCATGCACCGACACCACCGACAGGCAGACACGGGCACATTTGATCGCAGGTTTGATGACGACATAATCTCAGCTAGGTGTACGCTGCTGCACGGTGACTTTTAATCGCAATTTGGCTAACCTCCGAGCCAAACTCGATTCGTGTCGGCCCTGATCGCGATCAAAAGTGCCCATGCGACACCGGTATTATGACACGGTGTGAAAACAAGCTTGACGGCACGCAGAAGTTCCAGCCATTGTGGTGGTTACGCTGGTCGTAGGCATGATTACATAATAACGAGCACTACGACAAAAAAAAAAGAAAGACGTAAGAAAAAAAAAAAGTGCAAGCAAGGCTCGAACCAACGACCCTCAGATTATCAGCCCGCCGCGCTACCGCAACGCCACACTAAGACACGACCAGCGCGTTCTTGTTCTTTCATGTTGTCACTGATTGCGCTGACCATGTCAGTGATCTGCCTTCATTTTCTTCTTTAGAAACGCCGGTTTGAGTATCTCCGTGCATGCGACAACCAAACACAAGATAGTTCATTTATTTGTTTTGTGCTTCCCGGTATCAGAACGTCAATCCGGCCCGTTTCTCAGCAAACAAGATCAGCGTAACCGAGGATATGTGCGGCATTCGCATTGGCCAGCTAAGCGGTTAGTGATTTCTGTGTAGAAAACGCTGTAGGTACTTCTGAACTGCACATTGAACCCTTCGGTTTTCGTCACGCCCTTGGACATATTTCCGGTCATTATTGTTCACGTTGCGCGTCTACAGCCGTAATAGCGCGCTCTAGCCGTACGGACCGTCTAGCTTAGGGCAGTGCACACCGTGCGCGACGTTCGTAGCGAAAAACGTGGATATTGAAATACGAAGAATTTAAAAACCTTTCGAATGTAGTTTCGATCGTCGGCCGACTCGATGAGGTGATATTCGCTTATTTAACTGCGCAAATCCAAAGCTAAAAACGCGGATATTAGGCTTTATTCCAGTGCCTTCCAGTAACTGAAAAGCACTGGGAGGCGCTGGAATCCAGTGGGTTCGAGTACACTGAAAAGCACTGGGAGGCACTGGAAACGCTGCTTTTTTTTTTATTGATCGTCTCCAGCCCCGCGACGAATGCAGTGCTCTCTACGGTATATGCGTGTGCTTATAATAATGAGTGGTCATCGCTCGCGGTATGCCAGCACATCGATATACTATGAGGAGCAGGAGTATAACTGCGTTTCACTCTGTCATGCCAGAAGAGTATACGGGCATTCCACTCTCTCAGATAGAGGTGGAGTATAAGTACATTTCACTCTCTCCTTTCGTACAGAGTGAACGTGAATTTCACTCTATGCGATGCTTTGCGAGAGTAACAGAACGCTCTGAACAGTAATTCGGCTTTTTTACTCTTGCGATACCCTTACCAGTTTTTAGAGTGTGGCGGATCTTCGCGCGTCGCGGAAACGCAGTGGTGGAAACTTTTGATCGTGCATATCAAATCTTTCAGGCTGTACGTCGTTGCATACGAATATATCGCAATATAGCCTCGTATTTAAAGAACCAGTTTGAATGAATTAGTTCTTTGAAAATTGACGATGATCGAGGGATTGTTCACACGGCTTTCCCCAGGTTTTCGTGTTTTATTTCGCGTTCATTTATCACTACGGTGCCGTGCCGCGTTTAAACTTCGCTTGCTCATGCAGTACTGTATAGTTTTCCCAATCTTTCTTTACTGTTTTTACTGTCAAGGCGAAAGCCTTATATGCCTCATCAAACGCGAAAATTGATCGTCGGCGTCCCACGTCGGCGGCGTCAACACGTAACGCAAAAAATGATCATCTCGTGAGTATGTATTTATTGCGCTGTTCAGTTGTGACTTCCGCTAAATTATGTTTCTTCATTTCCGGCATCCGTAAGCGTCTCGGTCTTCATTAGGTGTTGATACATATACAATTAGCACGTCAGAACCAGGCTTATTACGCACGACGGTTAGGAACTGTTTATTGATCCATCAGGCTCAAACCCTATTAGATCGCCAGCACTCAAAACCAAATGTTTTTATTTAGAACAGACGTTTGCCCTAATACACATGCACAACACATACCTTGTGTGTATATTAAACGTTTAAAAGAAATCATTCGCTCGCATGACGAAGGTGCGCCTCTCTTGCGCTGTCACCCTAGCAAGCTTCAGCTGGTAGCGCTGAAGTCGTTGTTCCAAGCAACGAACGTGTGCTTCCAATTTTTGAAGCTGCGAGGAACTGCATATAGCTCCGTCTGTTTGGCATGCCACTTCTACGTTTTTGGTGACCTCAGTGCCTGTATAAAAGAATACGGCGAACGTTGCACTCCTCGAACTCATGTTTTACGGGCATGCAACGAGTAAGTGTGCATCAAGGCGGTCAATATGCTCACCTTCATTAGCTGTGTTTTTCTCCGCAGTAGCTGTGTCAGAGGGGCTCGTGCACAGTGTCGGTGCAACCTCAACGGTCTCCACATCTGATGATCGTTCCCGACGACGCTTAGAACGCGTTTGCTGTCTAGGCAGGTGAGCTCTGGACGTTTTCGCGTTTGACAAATACGCCGGGAGGCCATCGAAAATTCTCGGCACAGCGTCCTGCAGGAGTTTCGGAACGTCGCGCTGCGACGTCACGACAGCACCTCCGATTATCCACTGGTCCACGCGAACGATGTCACTCTCGTCTAAGTGCTTTTCACAAACGCGTACATGTGGGGAATCGAATGTGAAACCACCAGTTCCTTGTCGCGGTATGGCGCGCTTCCACTTTTCCCGCCGTTCGGTGTCTCGAGGAAGCAAGAACATCGGCACTTTTTCGTCGTTTCCCTTGTATCCGGATCGACATCCAAGTACGCAGCAGCAGGTACGCGGCATCCTTCCCGACCTTCAGGCACAACACACTAGCCACATGAAAAAACATACGGCCGAAAAGGACGCGCTAACACGCCACAATATTTCGCAGTGACACCGGCAGCCACATCTGCTGCCGTCGGCGCGATGCCAACAGACCCTACCAACAGAATGGACGCAGCGCCGCCCCGCGGCCTCCGCTTGCATGGCACCCCTCATAGAGTTACGGCGCAGCTTCATGACCAGGAGAATATTGAAGGACTCTGGTACTATATTAAGGATCTCACATACTCAGGTGGGTACGCTCACGCACTTGGTCACAATGAGAAATCTCCACTTGTATCCCCAGGTGTTTTGCTCGCAGCAAGTTGCTGAGTGTGAGTGAGTGAACAACTTTATTGAACGATCCGGCAAAACAAGGAGAGGGGAATGGGGTGGTGGAGACTCTTGCTTGCATGCGAGCCTCTCAGCCGCGAAGGGAGCCCCTCGCGCTGCGAGGGTGGCATGTCACGTGCTGGACCTTGTCTCTGTGGGTAGGCTTGCTCGTGTCTTTTGCTGCATGTTGGTAGCCGAGGTCCTGGATTCCCCTAGCTGACGTCCTGCGAGCGGTCCGTCGTGCCGGGTTTCTGCTGAAGTATCATTGAAAAGATTAAAGGTACTCGTTAAGCACCAGAATATGATTTTGCGAAAAACGGCGGATGGCAAAAGATCGTTTCTCGTTTCCCTCAGTGCAGTGTATTACTCTTAGCTGTGTTTGTATTATTTTACGGTAAGTACTTATTTGTACACGAGAGAAGTGACTTTATCGGATGTCTATTCACGCTAGACATAGCAGGTACTGTTGAACTATGAAGCTGGTATGGTCCGCAAGTCATTCTCAACCAACATGATTTCGCTGGGCAGTATATTTTTTAGGAAAGTGCTGCGTCCATGCTTGAACCGCCGTTAAATAAAAAAAAAAGGTGAGAGCTTTTATACGCACATCTAGTCACACTGCAGCGTACTAGTTTCCAAGTTCCTTTTAATGGTGAATCCAGGTAAGCATGAAGGGGGATCTGAGCGCCAGAACTCTCTTATGCAATGTAATCGATGCACGCTAATCTAACCCCAAGTGGTTAAAATTCGGCAGCTTTAAAATACGGTACTTCTTTCACTTATTTAGGTAAACATTTATAACTTGTCAATGAACATAGAATCCTTGGAGTAGTATTTTCATGTCATTTTAGTTGTGATTCTTATTTTAATAACCTTCGGAACGAGTTTCCTGCAGTTGCCGGTCTGCTATCTCTCTGTAGAGCTGTCATGCCGAAATAAAGCAACGCCAGAATTTTATCACGCGGTGTTCGCCTCGCAATTTAATTATTGCAGTTTAGAATGGGCGACCACAACCCGAAGTAACATATATAAAATAATTACATTACAAAAGGCGCTTCTCCGGCAGAGTGCTAATATCGAACGCCGATCATCAACATTGTCACAAAAGTACCAAATCACATGGGTAGGTCGGTACTACGAATACCATGCTTCACAAATATTCTATTTCGGAAGGGCATAATATACAGATTTGCTCACATCAATAGCAACCTTGCAGCACCATGACATGCCCACTCCGTGATACCTGTGCATCTCAGGAATCCTGAACCTTGATTTGTACCGCGCTTTCGCATCGAATATAAGTTACTATTCATTACACACAATTTTCCGAAAATTCTAAATAATAATCACGCTGCTAATTTATTACGCAAGAACTGAAGATAACCTGTAAACGTATATATTAATTAAACGATGCATATAGAAACCACCATGTTTTATTTTATTGCCTCGCTGTTTGCACACAAAATGTGTGTTGTTATACGTTATATATCCTGTCATAAAGCATGTATTTAAGTGTCAAATTCACGCTTTAGTTTTGTATTAAAAAAAAGTCACAGTTTCGCCGCAAGGGCGAAGCAATGAATGCGATAGCAAGGAACTAATGCTATACGACGTGAGGCTCGCCAATGGATACTCTCAGTTTGAACAGCGCTTCTGTTGCAAAGGCGGCCGAAGCAGCGAAGGAAACTAGCGTGCTTCAAGTGTCGAGCTGTGACACTTGATAGTTCGCGCTCATCTTCTGTTCGTTTAGCGGCGTCTCTGAGCTCGAGTGACATTCGTACGCGCCGTAACATGAGCGCGGACATCACGGTGAAAGCGTGAAACATTCCTCTACCCCTCGCCACGAGAAAACCGCGCGAGCAGACAGCGGAAGGGCAAGCTTCTCCCATGCGCAAATATAAGAAGAAGCGAGCGAGCTCGCCGACGACTTTTAAATGCGGCCGTCGGGCTCCTAGCGCCACCTCGCTGGTAATGAAGAAACGCCTATTATCGCCTGCTGGTCTCCGAGTCCGTCCAGCGCTAAATGGTGTGTATATAACGCTCGCCGTTAGCTACGTGGAGGATCTGCGTTTCGTGGCGTAGTGGATAGCGCCGCTCGCTGTGGAGCAAGAGGTCCCTGGTTCGATTCCGCGCTTCGGAAGCATTTTTCTGAGTTATTTTTCTGTGGGGCTTTTATATATATATACATACTTATACATATACGGTGCATGACGGCGGCGACGGCGACGGCGACGGCAAAATCCAGCCGAGACTGTCCATATAATTGCTATCGCAATAAAATGTTCGCTGCTACCGCCCTCTCATGTATAACGCCCCCTTTGTCCAGTCAAGCTGCTGGTGGACGCTTTTAGCCCAGGAGAACGTTTCTAGCCTGTAGTCTAGGAATAATAAAGTTCAAATTGAAGTTGGAGTGGAAAGCATGGTGTGCGCAATCTCTGGTGTTTGTTGACACTGCGCGCGTGTCAAGGACTAGACTCTAGTAGGCACGTTACCTTTCGAATGCAGTACAGCGTGCGTGCCCAGCCAACACCAGATCTGCGTACAGATTTCTAAAACTCTATTAGCTTGCAGTCCGCCGCTGCATGGCGTTCCATTGGACGTCACAGGAGTCCGTATTAGGGATAGTACCGCAACCTTACTGCGCTCTGGCTCCCTGTGCCTGTTCAACACGCACCTTTAATAATGAACATGCACGAGAGCTAGGATCAATGGGAGACCTGTGAAGACGCCTTCGTCCTGAAGTGGACATAAAATAGGCTGAAAGGCTCCCTTGGGCAAATGCGCCATTTATTCGCCGTCAAATGTAAACTTTAACTTAACGTTCTACTATGAGTAGCGGCAAGCTGCTGAACTTAAGTGCGGGGAGTAAAGCTTCCACGGGGTGTCCAAGATTTCGCAAAGCCATTCACCCTTTTCTCCTGAATCCACAATAAGCAACGCCTGAGTGTGGATGCTTCTTATAAAAAAATAATATTTACAAGAATAAATTACCCTCCTCTGGAACGTATGTGCCAGCGCAAAGTGCGCACGCCTGTGAATGTGCCTCCTAGCAACATCGCTGCATTTACCTATGAAGTTCAGAAATCGTTATACACCCTCATGTTCGATAAACGGCCACTTTCAGTTAATTTTCTTGCGATCATATGTCATAACGTAGCAGTTTAACTTCCTCGTGACGCTGCCTGAGTGTGCGGAACCGAATATCAGCGCATTTTCACACTAGTGTGTAATTATTGCGAGGAGAGGGTCAACCAAAGACAACAATAACAAATAAAACATTCTGGCATGTGAACGCGGGAGGTTTGCTCTGCAGCACCGTCGACTACTGCTTCGAAATGAACTAAATAGGCTTAGTGCCGATATCGACTACCGGCGCGGCAACTGTCGGTGGTAAAGCTCCTAGCAACGATACTATATTATTAAGAACTAACAGACAATAATGCCAAGGAATTATTCCTTGGCAATATTGTCTGTTAGCTCTTATTAACATTTTGTCTAACAAAGAAAAACAAGCCCTTAAAAAATTCTTTTGTCCTTCATTCGTAGCGACGCTACTTGGAACATGGTGATGCTCTGTCGGTAGTCGGCCGCTTCGCTGTACGGCTGCCGCAGATACGGATTCCGATCCCATCTTCCACGACAAGCGAGGCTTGCCGCTGAAAACTCGTTCAATCGAGGAATGCTTTAAGGCTGACGGCTAACGTGGAAAGAACTCGGTTATTATGGGTCGCCAAGATTCTTCAATTGTCACTGAGGCGGCCACGCCCAGTACCTGCTTAACAATTGTATCTTTTATACCAAGCGCACAAGTTCGCTTCAAGCACGCTATCAGCAATAACTTCAGATACCTCCTATATATTTTCACGAACGTCATGAAAAATGAGTGTTTTCGTGTCAATGAACGCTGCCGTGTATATCAACGCCTTCCGCTGCACTAGCATGTCAGAACGCGTACCGACCGAATGGTGCCTATATAATCCCCTCTTTCACAATCCTCGACGCGGCGTGGCGTGGTGTAGTAGTTAGCGAACCCGATTGCTGATTGAATGTACGTGAGTTCGGATCCCCCTTTCTTTGTTCTTTCGGAATTCTAGACGAAAAACTTGCGGCCTATATCGAGTCTGAACAAGCAACGGCTAAACAGTCTACAGGCGTTACATTTTAACAGCGAAGCTGTTAAAACTGGTAGTCAGACGTCCGTTAACACAAAGCCCCTGCTGCTCCGTCGCTAAAAATAGCCAAGACACCGCCGAGCCATCGCCTTAGCAACCGCCAAAGTTTCTTACACCGTTGCTCAGCGACAGCGATTTCAACACGTTCGCAGTGGCAAGCCATGCGCGCACTCAGGATCTGCCCGTCACCGCCTGCCGCTTCTTCGGCCAAGCGCGCTGGATCCAATCGCCGCCGGCGTTGTGATTCCCCTGCTGCAGCCTGACGAACTAAGGATCAACCAGCTCGGTTGTGCCAAGCTTTGCGCAACTTAGTGCAAACTTCCCCCATTTTTTTCGTCTCGTTTCCGGGCAACAGACTGACACTTTAAGTAGCTCATAATTAGGAGTGATATATGTTAGTCGGGCTAAACATTGAATTAATTATAAATCATTGAAAACACTCTATATGCAGGATGGGTAAGTGCTTAAAATTGGGAACTATTATCGTAGACATTTTCAGGCAGCAGACCTGGCGACTACAGTGAAGCTAACGTTAGAGGCTTTTTTTTTTTCATTTTTGCAAAAGTTCACGAGTAATGTTGAGGAACGTAGCAGACAGTTTTGTTTTGATGAGATTCAGGTGCCTTCTTTAAGTGGTTTTGGCGACCACTCTATGTTTGTCTTGCATATTCCTGTTGTGCGTGGCTTACGTATTAGAGCTAAGGGTCGTGTAGCAGAGTTAGCCTAGAAATCCGGCAGATCCCACGTATTGTGGGAATGAATTCGATGCGAAGCTGCCAGCGAGTAGCCTATGCCACATTTTCTTGGTTTAAGCCCAGCATTACGACATGGATCGACGTCTTTGTGTATTTTGAGTGGTTGTGCGCATACCGCAGGCTTACCAGACACGCCTACTACAGTGGCGCCTAATGGGCAAATTATGCTCCCACGTAACATCAACACTCACGTTAGAGCGCAAACATTAGTTCTATCGAAACGAATTGCACGCTACGGTACGATGTCGTGCATATAAAAGTAGTTGTCGAATCCCTCTATGCTCGAGCAATGGGTGACTACAGATTGCTGAGTCATTGGGGTACGTATGCATACTACAGTGTTATCAAGGTGGATGACCAACACTTTAACGACAATTGTAGCTGCGTGAACTGTCGCCTGTGTAGGGTCTTTTTCTGAAGCAGTTTAAAGAACTACCGTGGCTCTGTCCTTCAACAGCAGGCTGCCATGCAGAATGCCTTGGTTCGATTCCGGATGAAAATGTGAATTTTATTCATTGCGTACGTGGGGACATTTCACTTATGGCGCGTTCACACTTGGCCTCGAAGAGGCGAAAGCGCCAAGACTCACCGGAAATTCACTCGCTTCGCGGCCGAAGCGGCCGTAAAACCACGCGGCAAGGCCGACGCGAAAAAAAATCGGTCCGAGACCGATTTTTCCGCCACGCGAAAGCGGACCGCCTTTCCGCGCCGCACTTTTGGCGCGTTCACACTGAGACATTCGGCGGCGAGAGCGCGCGGAATCCGCTTCGGCGGCAGCTAGATCCGCCGGAAAAGCCCATTCCGCGCCGATCGGTCCTGGACCGATTTTTGCGGAAGCTGCTGCCGGATTCCCTCACCGCGAACCAATCGGAACGCGAGTCGAACATTCTAAAAATCGCGGCGCGCTTGTGATATCGGAGTCGTCGAAGCCCGCAGCAACAGCGAAGTCTTTCGTAATCATCCTGTAGCTCTCGACAACTGCCAAGTGTTGTCGCGATTAGCATCTTTGCAATACATCATCACGATCTCGCAAAACGGGTAGCATTACCTCGGCTCGACCAAGCTTCTCGCGTCTTGCAAATCAGGACGAACCAACCACAACTGCTTGCGTCGTTTCTTTTGTTCGGCGAATGCATGTTTATCCTCGTCAGACATCGCCAGAAAGTTGCTTTCCAGCAAGCCCAGCAGTTCGACGACCCTGCTCCTGTTTATGCGCTTCGCCATAACGCAACGCGTACACAACGCCGAGCGCGTCGACGCCAGCGTTCCTTCGCGCGAAGGGACGATGACAACTAGACGCCCTAGTTTCGGCGGTGCGGTTGCTAAGTGGTGTGAACAATGTGGAATTTCGGCGGCGCGCGAATTCCGGTCGCTGTGGCGGGCGGATTCCCCAGTGTGAATGAGCCATTTGGCTGCACTAGCTTAAATCACGTGACGTTCACAACCGGCCGCAAATTCAGGTGGCTCGCGTTGGCGCATTTGCAAACTACCCGTGCAGCACGACAAAGCTCACAGCCTCGACCAGGACGTGTTCCTCGAGAGCCTGGTTTGGATTAACATCGCCGAGAAGACTGCAAGGAGAAGTAGGTGTAGCAGCAGCCAGTCGGCGTGCCCCAACGTATCTCGCGTTTGCACAGCCGGGTTGACTCCGCTGCCGTCGCTGCTGACGTGTCCGCTTATGCAGTTTCTGCTGGTGTATCTCCCGGAACAATGGTTTGAAAAAAAAAATGAAAGCTATTTCTTTTCCGTGTTTTGCATGCATACCTTGAATTCGGTACGAAATTAAGTGCTCAGAAAACGTGCAAAGTATAATGCATTCTCGAAGTGGCGAAGGCGGCGGCGGCAACGGCATACTGGAGAGGCAGAACAAATGTAAATGTGAACGTTTTCGACGCGCGGGAACACGGTTTTCCGGCCGCTCTGGCGTTTTCGCTTTCTCTTAGCTTCTCAGGCACATGCGCCTTTCAGGTCGCAATACAACACTGCCCTCTTATCATCTCAATAATACTAACCTGAAACCTGTGTCCTGTTAAAAATATCAAGGCGTACTCATCTGTACTGATCTTTCTTGAAAGATGCATGTAGACCATATAGCCAATAATGCTAATCGCACGCTGGTGCGATTAGCATTATTGCAGTGTGAGCCAATACGCCGCAACTTTTCAATTTCTTCTAGTCCTGTAAAATTACTTGATTATGGATCATTAGTCCGTTCTAAACTTGAATATGCTGCATCTGTGTGAGACCCCCGTCAAGAAACGCTCATTTATCAGCTTTAATCCGTCCAGAACCGGGCTGCTCGTTTCATTCTCCAGCGTCATTCCATGAAAACAAGTTTATGATTACGTCTGCTTTCAGAACGTAGTAAAATATCTCGCCTGTGCCTGTTCCACAAGGTATATTACGACAACCCGGTCCCTAAGAATAAATTGTAAACCCCTTCTTCTTACGTATCTGCTCGCATCGACCATCGTCATAAAGTTGGTATTCCGACATGCCACACCAACCACTTTTACAGTTCATTCATCCCTCGAACGTCAGCAAGTTGGAACCGCCTTCCTCGATCTGTCGTCGAGATTACTGATAACCATAAATTCAAGGCTGCTGTGACTAACCTGTTGTTGTCATAAAGGTATTTTTGTAAGATTATAGTACTTCCATTTTTGAGTAGCCCTTTTGTCTTCGTTTTTTCCTTTTTTTTGTACACGCCTATATATTGATATGTGTTGCTGCAACGATGCATTCCTTAGTTCATAGGCACGTGCTTGAGTGTTATTTTGTTAGCGTTGATTCCTTGTTGTATTGGACCCTGTTTTGCTTTGCATTTCCAAATCAACTGTTTTTTGTTCTTTTTGAAATTTGTTGTATAAAAATGTAACCCACTCCCCTCTGTAATGCCCTAGGGCCATGGGGGCACTGAAATAAATAAATAAATAAATAAATAAATAAATAAATAATAAATAAATAAATAAATAAATAAATAAATAAATAAATAAATAAATGCGCCATTATCGACAACCCCGCAGACTCAGTCACATGATTTTCTGCAAGGCGAGCTTCTGAACGCTATCGCGTGAAGATACCCGTGTTCTATTCTCGCCGTTCCTGGGTTGATATGGATTGTCAAACATTTGTGCCGGATACCCGTATTCTACGGGCTGTGGCATTCGGGTATGCGCCACACGTGACTGAGGGAAAGAGTTTAAAGACCCACGTGATTGGCACCTCACGTTATTTATGTCACAACCAATTAATCGTGTTCTTCCTCTAACAATGTTCTCCTGTGATAACTTCAGATTGTATTAACTTAAGGAGATGACCACGAGAACGTCCAAACGTAGGCGGCTGGATAGATAGATAGAAACGGACAAGGCGCCTTTGGTTCCCTGACAAATGCTTGGCATTTATTGCGTGTTCCGCTTAATGAGTTGGAACGCTGTACGGGCGCTGCGAAGTTGCAGCCTAAAGGAGCACCGGAATATTTAATGCTGGATTAAAAGCCAACCTCCTTATTAAATGTGTTGCAGTGTGGTAGTGGGATTAACTTTGCATCGAATAAAGCTTCCTGTGTTTTGGTTATGGTTACGTCCGTCTGCCTGTCGTCACAGTCTTACATGAAAATGGGACTGGTAGTATTAGCATCCTGAACATTATGGTTCGGCATGCAAAAACGGTTCTGTACGGCCAGACGGTAAATATAAGATTGGCTATTTGACAGCACAATATACCGAACACACATACATTCGGTATTCAAGATGTACATGATGCTCACCAGCTGAGCGATGTCCAGCATTGTTACTCCCCGAACGCGACCGAAGATCCTCGTTTTCTTGCGGCCTAGCTCAACCCAGCCTGCCAAGAGCAGCGCCACCAGGGCACCCGTCTTCAGCAAGGACGAGACATTTTCCGGCGTCAGTGTCACGACCACCGTAGGTTCTGATATGCAAAAAAAAAAGAAAGAGAAGACAACTGCTTTAGTCATCAGCAATCATGCCGCATCCGGCTGTTTGGTAATCAGCGGGAGGTTGGGTCTCGAATAAAACAAAGCACGTTCACAACAGGCGCAATTGACGCCAAGTGTTTTTAAAAAACGCTTCGTCCATACAGATTTTTTTACGGTGACTGCCAGGCATTTCTGCAGACAGGGCTTCCGCGAAAAAAATATTTAACAATAAACATAGATGTCTATTAGGCATCCATAAATGTTAAAGTCTTATAGCTAATAATGACTTACGATCAGACTTTTACTTATTTATACACGGCGCATATCGCAACTGGCGAATATAGCCGGCGAGTTCGCAAGCAGCATGCACTTTCGAACAAACTTTGAGGGACACTATTTTCGTAATGTTCGTTCCGGAAGTACACTGCAAAAAATTTCCGTCCCTTTACGGCCAATATGTCGGCAAACTTTGGCAGATCCCACGCATTGTGGAAATCGGTTTCATGCGAAGCAGGCAGGCAGTAGTTCTATGCTGCATTTTACTAGGTGGATCGACGTGTTTTCGTAAATGGAGGGATTGTGTGTATATGGTGGCCTCACCAGGCACGCGGAATACACTCACGTTTATATGGTAACGTACGTACAGTCTGACGTAGTATCAGCAGTCACGTCAGAGAACGGACGTATGTGGTGGTACTACGAAGTGCTTGTTACGGTGCCATGATATGACTATTACACGTAACTTTCGTTATCGTGTTATTGCGGGGTCGAGCAGCGCTTGAATATAGCTTGCTGAATCATACATTAGAACTAACGTACTTTCATGTCTGTCAGTCCTTGTGTGCTACATGTCTGAACTTGTCTTTTAGCCAAGGAAAGTATAGGAGATGTTATTTGTGGTAATTATGATGTAAATGTCAAGAAAGTAAAGTGCACGAAAAGATAACTTGCCGCCGGCAGGGACCGAACCTGCGACCTTCGAATAACGCGTCCGATGCCCTACAACTGAGCTACGGCGGCGGTCATCCTCAAAGGGGACAACCCGGAGACGCAGGCGCGCGGTCGATGATGAACTACGGGCTCCAGTTTCTTGGTTCATTTTCTATTGCTTTAATTTACTCAGATCACTGCTGTGCTCTCCTTTTGTTCTTCATCCTTATTACTATCGCCAAATCTAGAACACTACGTCGTGAACCTGCTCACAGAATTAACAAAAACAATCACTCGAATAAATAAAAAAAGAAAAGATACATATCTCGGAGGGTGTGTTTTCGCAGGCTACACTGTAAACACAAATTCACCAATATGGGCATTTTTAGCAGCTGACATGCCATTTTACCGCCTAAGCCCGAAACACCGGGGTTTTTCCCCCTTCCGTTATTTTAACAGCGAAGCTGCTTTGAAAATCGTTCCTTGTCCGGCGAAAAAAAAAAAAGAAAAACTATCATCATCATACACGGGTATGTGCCACTGAAATTGGCTTAGTACAACTCCTCACCACTGGCCCACTAAAAATGAAGAAGGCAACAGTTAGCCCAACAAATGGCTGCGAAGCGAGGGCGGCGAGCCGCAGACCCCAAGTACGTACGACGAGATAATGCTAGAGAGCGGGAAAGGCAACGGCGGCTGCCGGAATACCCCTAAGTGATTTAATTGAATTGAATTGTGTTTATTCACAACAAGGTTGCGAGGATGACCAGGCAAAAAAGCTGCTGTTGTGACTTCCTTTTCTTCGTCATTCGTCTACAGATGGCCAAACATCATCATTATGGATGCTCCTCACGAGCTGACGCGTGCTCACGTAGCAGCGCTGGCTCGCCCTCTTCTTTTCTTTTTTGTCTAGTTCCATTAAAGCGGTTCATCTTGCAAGACGTGTTTTTGGCTCGATGTTAACCACGCCGCAGTTGGAAGGCTTAGAGGTCCAACACATGGTGCCGAAAACCCGGGACCTTTAGACACCGCTGACATCAACGACGCACGGAGCCGCGACAGCAAAGAAGACGCGGCGCCTGTGACCTCAGCGAGATTCCCCGACTGCGTGCGACAGAATGGAACGACAGCTTAGACGACGCAACAGCCTGCGGTCTCAACTCGATGTCCTGTTGGCCGAGGCGGAAGGCAACTTGCGAGAGAATCGAGAGGTCACGAAAGCTACTGTAAGTGTACTCCTCGATCGAATCAGCTCCTTTTACGGACAGATAGAGAAAGTTGATGAGGCGATTTTTGAAGAGACGCCAGACGACCTGTTCGACAGCGAGACGTTAGACGCTGGAAAATACCGTGACAAGGTTGTTACCCTGACAGCGAACCTACGCGTCAAACTGAATGAATGTCTGTCGCCTCCGACCCCACGCCCTACTAACGTTCACCCGTTACCTTCCGGCAAGAGCAAGCTTCCGCAGCTAGAACTCCTAAAATTTGACGGGAACCGCAGACAGTGGCCGCGATTTTGGACCCAGTTTACATCAGCAGTTCACGACAACAGCGAGCTGAGCACAGCTGACAAGTTCAACTACTTGAGCAGTCTGGTGACCGGAGCAGCCGCCTCAGCTATATCGGGATTGCAAGCTACGGAAGAGTGCTATGCAGACGCCATTGAAATTTTAAAGAAACGTTTTGGAGATGAACAGATCATCGTTCAAGATCATCTACAAGGTTTGCTGGACCTCAAACCGGTGTCATCATCAGCAGACGTCCATCAGCTGAGGAAACTGTACGACAAAGTACAGGTTCATATTCGAAGCCTCAAGGCGCTTGGCACGAACTCGACAACTTATTGCACCATGCTGCGAGAAATCCTGTTAAGAGTTCTCCCGACTGACATGGTACTTCGGTTTCACGAGGGGCGCAAGGCATCATCATCAGCTGCAGCTTCTTCGAATACAGAAGATAACGAGCTTCAAATGCTTTTGGAATTCTTCGACCTTCAACTGACTTGTCGCGAAGCTGTGGCCGAACAAGAGATACACAGAAGTCGTCGCACACCAGAGAAAGGAGGATTAAAGCCCAGCCATCCACGAGACGTTTCCACGACAGCTGCTCTACAAAGCTCAGCTAGTAGTCCGCAGAAGTGCCTGTTTTGCCGTTCCGAAAAGCATTCTGCTGAAGTTTGTGATAAAAAGGAGATCAGCCTCTCGCTCAAAAAGGAGATGCTTACCAAAGCCGGAAGATGCTTCCGTTGTCTAAAGCAGGGCCATTTGGCGAAAGACTGCAGAAGCCGGCTGAAATGTGGAAAGTGTGCGAGAAGGCACGCAACATCCGTTTGCGCATCGGAAGAGATCAGAAGCGACAAGGAGAAGGTGCTATCTGCATCGGTAAATCTAATCTCCAAGCAGCCAAGCTCAGTCGTAATGCTGCAGACTCTGACGGCCACCATATCAGGAACCAAAACATCTGGTCGCTACCGAGTCCTTTTCGATGGCGGAAGTCAGCGGAGCTTCATTACGGCGAAAGCTTCCCAAAGACTTGGCTGCGAAGTAATAAAAGAGAAGTTGACCGTAGGCGTGTTCGGTGGTGAAAACGCGCGGAAAACCATGCAGAGGGTGCGAGTATCGATTCTCCCTGCGAAAGAGGAAATTCCGATTTCAATCGATGCGCTGGTGGTGGACACAATATGCAGTGAATGCATTCCGGTACCAGAAGAAAACGTTTTGAGAGAAATGAACAAGATGCAATTGGATACGCAAGCTCTCTCTCTGCAAGGAGTTGAAGACAAACAGATTGCGGTCCTCATTGGTTCAGACTATTATTGGGATCTAGTAACTGGTACCGTGAAGCCTGTGCACGAAAAGCTGAAAGCTGTCGAGACAAGACTGGGATGGACTGTTCACGGGCCGTTGTCTGCTAGAACCAACGTAATACAGAGTGCCAGTGTCGTAGTCCTTCGAGCCACGGTGACAGAGCAAGACATCTCGAAACTTCTGACTCGGTTTTGGGATCTTGAAAGTATCGGGATCAAGGCCGAAAACGAAGAAACGAAGGTCGCCGATTCAGTGCTGGAAAACTTCGAGAACAACATCAAGAAGAAAGACAATCGGTACGAAGTCGCGCTACCGTGGAAGGAAAGGGTTGACCTGGCAGATAACTATGCAGTTGCAACCAAACGTCTGCATAGTTTGATGAAGAAACTTAACAAGGACAGCGAGCTCTTGAAAAGATACGATGAGACTATTAGACTGTACCTCGATGAAGGATCTGCTGAAAGAGTACCTGAAACAGAAGAGCATCCACTTGGACCCCTGTATTATATGCCACATCGAGCTGTAATACGAGAGGACCGATCTACTACGAAGGTACGCATCGTATTCGACGCATCCTCTCACGAATCGGGTTCAAAGTCTTTGAATGATAACATGGAAGCTGGCCCAAATCTAAATCCTGACGTAGTGACCCTACTGCTTCGTTTCCGACGCTACAAGGTAGCGATGAATGCCGATGTCGAGAAGGCGTTCCTACAGATTGGCCTGAGAGAACCAGACAGAGATGCGCTCCGCTTTTTGTGGTTCAAAACTTCCCCACAAGTGAACAGCCCAATGCCGGAAATAGAAGTTTGGAGAATGACTAGAGTGCCCTTCGGAGCTACTTCAAGTCCTTTCCTACTGACTGCTACTTTGAAGCACCATTTCAGGACCGTAGAAACCCTCTATCCTGTGACAGCTCGACGATTGCAAAGCTCCATATATATGGACGATCTTCTGATTGGAGCCGACACAGCTGAAGAAGCTATCCAGATGCACAAAGAAATAATTGAGATCTTCAGGCAAGCTTCCATGAACATTCGCAAGTGGGCCAGCAACGATCCTGTAGTATCTGCCGCCTTCGAACAAGGAATCACTTCACAGGAAAAATCTCTTTGCTCACCTTCTGGACCTCTGAAAGTACTGGGACTTCATTGGAACAAGAAGACGGATACCTTTTCGTTCAAGCCCCAGGATATCCCCCCGTTCATACAGGAGCATCGGATTACAAAGCGCTTTGTGTTTCAGGCTGTTTCAAGGATCTACGACCCTTTGGGGTTTCTTTCACCTTTCTTAGTACGGGCGAAAATCTTCATACAAGATCTATGGAAGGAAAACCTCGACTGGGATGAGACATTGCCACCCAAATTGTCTGCTGTCTGGCTGAAATGGAGCAAGGAGGTAACCATGCTTAGTGACCTCAGTATTCCAAGGTTCCTAGCAGCCGGCGGAGAAGGCCCGTACCAAAAGGCAGCACTCCACATCTTTTCTGATGCAAGCGAGTCGGCATACGGGGCTGCAGCCTACCTTCGTACGGCCGACTACAGTGGCACCGTCCGGACTATGCTACTGATGGCAAAGACCAGAGTTGCGCCGTTAAAGACTGTCACTCTAGCGAGGCTGGAATTGATGGCAGCATTGCTTGCAGCCCGAATGTACGCCTACATCGTGAAGAATTGCGACCTTGGAATTGGTGAAGCAACATTTTGGTCCGATTCCCAGATTACACTTTGCTGGATTAACAAGGATCCCGTTACCTGGAAGGAGTTTGTGCGGAACCGGACGCAAGAAATCAGAACTTTGACTGAGTATACCAGATGGCGATATTGTCCTGGAAAAGAAAACCCCGCCGATTTGCTCACTCGAGGCTTGTCTGCGCTCAAACTGAGTCAGTCGCAGTTGTGGTGGTTTGGACCTAGATGGCTTGCAATGTCTGGTACGTGCTGGCCCGTGTACGGGGGAAGGATTGACATCGAAAACGGAAAGCTCGAGGCAGCTGAGACAGAACTAAAGGTCAGTACCCATGCTGTTAATACGAGACCATTGCTGCCATCGCTGATTGAAATTGAACGATTCAGCAGCCTCACCAAACTTTTAAGGGTAACGGCATGGGTCTTCCGTTATGCCAAAAGGTTGAAGAAGGAAAACGATAGGTCTGGGGAGCTGTCTGCTGAGGAAATTCAGCAAGCGGAGTGTTATTTGCTTCGAGAGGAACAGAGATCTCACTTTGGTAAAGAAGCAGACTGTGTCGCGAGCAAGAAACCGCTCCCTTTACAAAGTCCACTTGGACATTTTAGACTGTTCATAGACGAAAACGGGCTTCTTCGGATACAAGGAAAAGCTCCCAGGGCTGACGACTCGTACAGTTCTCGCCATCCCATCGTCCTACCAAAATACTCACACCTCAGTAAGCTGATAATCAATCATGTTCACGCAAAGGTCTTCCACGGGGGAGTTCGAGACACTCTGACTCAAGTTCGAGAACGATTTTGGATTCTTCAAGCACGACAGTCTGTGAAGAAAATGATAAGACGGTGTGTCATCTGCCAACGCCTACAGAGTAAACCTGTTGAGCAATCTTCACCTTGTATGCCTCAGGATCGTGCTACTCAAGCCCCTCCGTTCCTCGTGAGTGGAGTTGACTTTGCGGGGCCACTATACATCAAAGGGCATCCCCACGAGCGCTCCTACATCGCTCTTTTCACGTGCGCGGTGACAAGAGCTGTTCACTTGGAACTGGTTGAAGACTTGACCACAGTGAATTTTCTTTGCGCCCTGCGGAGATTCGTATCACGGCGGGGTCTCTGTCACATTATCTACAGCGACAACGCACGAACATTCGTCAAAGCGTCCAAGGACCTACAGAAGCTTTGGCGAACGATAAGACACCCCGACGTACTCGCCTTCTTTTCCTCCTCGAAGATCCAATGGAAATTCATTTGCCCGAGCGCTCCTTGGTGGGGCGGGTTCTACGAGAGACTCGTTCGTTCTGTAAAAACCTGCTTGAAGAAGATGCTTGGGCGAAGGCTTGTCAGTCGGACAGAGTTAGTTACTCTACTAACAGAAGTGGAGGCCGTGGTGAATTCTCGACCTTTGACTTACGTGTTCAACGACGTGGATGAACCGTACCTTCTATCTGCAGCAGATTTTCTCGTTGGAAGGAGACTGACAACGCTACCACATTACGAACTGAAAATCAACACCGAGTCTACCAACGATGCACTGAAGAAACTTTGGAGCAAGCGAGAAGATGATTTGCAAGCATTTTGGTCTCGTTGGTATAAAGAGTACCTTAATGAACTCAGGAACTTTACATCCAACCAAGCCAAAAGAAATGACTCTTTGAAGAAAGGCAACGTAGTTCTACTCGGGGATAAACATCTTCCAAGGCAACTGTGGAGTTTGGCCCGCATAGAGGAACTGATCAGCGGACGCGACAGCATTGTCAGGACCTGCTCTTTATGCTTGCCCGACTGCTCTGTTGTGAAGCGGCCCGTACAGCTACTTTACCCGTTGGAAGCCAACTAACGTCATCTGTCGGCGCGGGAGACTGTTGTGACTTCCTTTTCTTCGTCATTCGTCTACAGATGGCCAAACATCATCATTATGGATGCTCCTCACGAGCTGACGCGTGCTCACGTAGCAGCGCTGGCTCGCCCTCTTCTTTTTCTTTTTTGTCTAGTTCCATTAAAGCGGTTCATCTTGCAAGACGTGTTTTTTGGCTCGATGTTAACCACGCCGCAGTTGGAAGGCTTAGAGGTCCAACAGCTGCATTGAGCAGCTTCAGGGGAACCTGGCCACCTCATACACTGGGCGGCTTCACAGCGGTCAAACACACGATGTACATAATGAATGGACTAACTAAAACAGAAAAAAACAGTAAACATCCACGGTCGGAATAAATAAACAAGGTTATTGTGGAAACATATGAAAACAAAGGGAAGAAATTAGACGAAGAGCTAATGACATAGAAAAAGACGAACAAATGAACCCATGGCAGCACAAGCAATCACATGAATACGTCGCGTAGCCTTTTTAACGACAGAGTTGATACAATGAGACCATTTTTCTTTGTATAATTGATTTAGAACAGTAGGTAAACAAAACTGTAGCATTTGGTCACCGTATTTAGTTCTGTTTTTCTTAACGATCCAAGGTTCTAAATGACGAAATTTATAAACAGAATTATGTTGCTGTAGGATGCCAATTTTGTTAAAGCGTTATCATTCTTAATTCTTTCCATTCTATACATGCGGCAAAGCCTATATGTGTACAAAGATTCAATTCTTATAGTTCTAAGCTTTGTAAACAAAGGAGCAGTATGCCAAAGATATGGAACCCTGGAGACAAAGCGTATTGCTCTTTTTTGTAATACCGTCAGCTTGTGAATGTTCTCAGCTGAAGTCGTCCCCCAGACTAGAATTCCGTATTGAACTAGGGAAAGAAACATTGAATTATATAACATCATATTAATGGATGTAGGAAGATAGTTACAATGGCGACGCATAGTACCTATTCCTATAAATTCACTTGGCAATCCCACGACATAGTTTCAGAGAAATATACGCCAAGCGATTTGAAAGACGATAGTATTTCTATTTCAGTATTATTTAATTTATGTGGGTTAGTTGAAATTGTTTGTTACGTGGATGAAACATCACTGCCTTTGTTTTTTCTACATTAATCTTAAGACAATTACTGGTCGCCCACTTTTGTATACTTGCAAGCATTTTATTGGCTCGATTTGACATTTCAGAACCTAAGTCACCATCAAAAAACAGACTTGTATCGTCTGCAAAAATTACGCACTTAGCAGATGGATCAACATTCACTTTGTCATCGATGTACAATATGAAGAGATACGGACACAATATGCTCCCCTGTGGGACGCCTGTTCTTACAGATTTCAACTCCGATTGGTCCCCGGCTATAGCCACGAACTGTGATCTGTGTGCTGGCTGAAGGTAGGACGTAATAAGAGAATGAGCTACGCCGCAAATACGGTAGCGATCAAGTTTGTTAAGCAAAATATCATGACTGATAAGGTCAAAGGCCTTGGAAAACACGAGAAAGATTCCAAGCCCGATTTTCTTTTCCTCATATTTTTGCAATATAAACTCCTTTTGGGTCATTAGGGCTAATTCAGTTGACCTGTTTTTACGAAAAGCGAACTGTGCAGGACTTATGATACCAAAGTGGTCAGTAAACGAACAAAACCGCGCTAAAATCGCCTTCTCTAAACCTTATGAAAAAACAGGCAACACTGATACAGGGCGGTAATTTGAAAGATCATTCTGGTCGCCTTTTTTGAATATTACTGTCACCTTTGCCCTCTGCATGCTGCGAGGGAAAACGCCTGTTGACAAACACAGATTAAAAATGTACTCTAGGCAAGATGCAATAATGTCTATGACGAATTTTACCGGCGCTGTTTGAATATCAAATGCATCAGTGGCTCTGCTGTTACGTAGTGACAAGAATAAAGAAATAACTTCTTGCGTTGTAACACCCCTTAGGAATAATGACTGCTTATTAGGTGAATTCATGTACGAAAGGTCGGTGCCATCACATGCCTGACCAAGGGACAAAAAAAATCGTTAAAAGCATTAGCAAGATCAACCCCTTTTAGTTCATGACCGTCTTTTATGACTTCGGTAGTTTTTTCAAGCGCAGTCGCAGTTATTGAAGCAAGTATCCTCCAAATTTTATCAGGGCGTCCTGCAGATGAGTTGAAGATATTAAAGTATTAGTGCTTCTTAGCAACCCTTAATTGTTTTGTGACGTAGTTCCTATATTCTTTAAATGCTTTTAATGATTCCGGTGATTTAGTTTCTATAAATGAGCCGTACAACCTGTCTCTCTTATTTATAAGCTTAAGCAGGTGCTTATCTATCCACGGTTCTCGACATTTCTTTGCTTTAAAGTTTTTACCGGGAAACATGCGTAGTATATTTCCATAAATAATTGCATGAACTTGTCATAAGCCGCATCTGCATTTTTTTCTCTATACACATCATCCCATTGTCACGTATCTCGGGAGCGCTTGCAAAACGGAATGGAATTGGGAGAGAGAGACAGGCGGGAGACCGTGGCGTCACTGCAAACAAATCTTATATAACACACGGCAAACAAGAAGTTAACACCAGAGATTAACTAGAAGTAACATCTTCAAAAATGCCCCGCGGTACAAATGTATACAACAAACACTTCTAACTAAGCTCGGCCTGAGTGGCCCGAAAGTCTGGCCACTATGGCGTCCCAGTCTCGCTATGCGAGTCGAACGTTCTTACTTCGGTGTGCTCGTCGCCTTGATCCAGCGCCAAAGTCGACGTTCGGCGTTCGGCCCCGTCGTCGCTGCTGCCGTCGACGTCTTGGGGTCGTCGTCGTCGATCCGCCGCCTTGCTATTCGTCCTCGTCGCCGGTCCTCCGGTCCTTTGTCGAGAACATCTGTCTCGTCCGGTTAGGCCTAACTCCTGGCCTCCCCGTGGTGCCACCGGGTCGAACTGCCGATGTGGCTCTCTGGTGACTGTCCGTGGGTCGTCGTCGTCGTCTTGCCGCGCTGTGGGAGTGCCGTAGGTGCCCTGCGAACTGCTGTGACGGGGCTGCTGCAAGCCCGGGGAGCCTCACTTGGATAGCACCAAGGTCGACGGCCACCCTCCCGAGCTTCTCGTGCTGCTGCCCCCAGAACGGAGCCCTACTGCTCTCGTCGCGGGTGCGACGCTGGCTTGCAACACCTTGCTTCTTGACGACTCCAACGAACAATGACTGCTTGATCCTCTGGGGTTCCGCACCTCAGTTCGGGTCGCGTGGCACGCGCCTTCCTCCGGCCAATGGCTTGCGTCGACGTGGCGGGGGTGCACACCATCGGGTATTTTTCCATTCCCCGCACACCATCGACGCCTTGCGCTGTCCGGCGCGCGCCCCGTGCCCCTTTACTCATGACATTGGGCCCCCTTTTGAAGAGTTTTTTCGTAAAAAACTGCTTTCATCCTCCTCCTTGGGGTTACGGCCCTCTGCTCTTCTGATGGTGTCCCGTAGCTTGTGATGCGTGCTTTTTCCTTGCTTGGCTTAGGCTCACCTTCCCTTCACCACATCGTCGCACCTTTCACTCACAATTTGTCTGCACTTCACAACACCACTATCCACTATAATCCAATCAAGGTACCACTCTTCACAATGACACAACCAATAGCTTCATTGGCAACTTTTCACAAATTGCTTCACATCTCTATATATCCCTGGCCAAAATGCCTCTCTCGTCACTTCTATTCGCAGGTTCTTTGCATCTCTGAACCCACTCGCGTAGCAATATTCTAAGATTGCCTGCCTATAACATGTTGGCACCATCAATTGTGTGACGAGTGTTCCGCTTTTCCAGAACCTCCGGAAAATCAAATCATTGATCGATTCGTAAAACACTCCGTCTCTAAACCCTTCTCTTGTACGTTTACGGCCAACCCTATCTCTCGCGTGCCTCAGGGTTCTGTCACCCCTTTGTTCTCTCGAGAACTCCTCTGAGGTTACCCCTACCTGCTCCAAAATTCTCGATCTACTCTCACGTTGTCCTTCGCCACCCACATTTTTCGCTCTAGCTTCTGAGCTTTCAGGGCTTTTGTTTGCCTACTCTTTTCTCCTGTACTGCTTTCTTGGCCTGACATAGCCACCTTGCTGCGCTGGGTCGTCCACCCTTCGTACCCCTGGCCTATTTCCTAAGATCACGTCATAAATTGGATCCTCCATACACTTTGCCGTAATTTCTCCTACGAAGTAAGGGGTATCCAGCCGTATCTTGGCCTCTGGTAGTCTCACCTTGGACCCATCTGCAAAAACCACTGTTCCTACTCTCCCCGTGAAATCTCGTCCATTCACCAGGCTTCTCCTCACTAACACCGTATCTGCTCCTGAGTCCCTCAATATCGTTACCCGTTTGCCGTTTACTTTACCTTCCACCACTGGCATATTAACCCCTTCCGACCTATCTATCACAGCACCGACTACCTCTTCTTTCTCTTCTGACCTTAATGCACATGCAGTATGCTCTAACGGTCTATTCCTGCACTCGTTTGCTTTGTGCCCCCTTTTCTGGCACAATTGGCATATCACGTGGGATTCTTGTCGACTAGTGCTTGTGCGGCAGTTCATGGCTATGTGCCCTATTCTGTCGCACAAGAAACACCGCTGCTGTGCCCTTTGTTTACCCATTGGGGCCTCACTGTTGCTCCCTTCTTCCTTACTGTTGTCTTTGTCTTTTTCCAAATTCCTTATCCCTTGTGCCTCCATGAACTGATCAGCCTGCTTGGCCATCTCCTCTACCGTGTGCAACTTCCTTTCTTTCAAAAATACCGCCAATTGACTGCTGCACCGGTTTAGGAACTGTTCGCCAACCATCCTGTCGCGCACCCCTTCGTACGTTTTTTCCGTCTCGGACAATTCTATCCAACGATCGAAGTAGTTGGATAGGCGACATGCAAACTGCTTGCCCGTTTCTGAATTCTCTGGCTTACATGTTCGGAACTTGTCCCGGAAACCTTCGGCAGTTAGCCGAAACCTCTCCAATAAAGTCTTCTTTACTATGTCATAGTCTAGAGACTCTTGGGCTGGCATGCGACCAAACACACTCAAGGCCTCTCCCACGAGACACAGACTCAAGGCATTTGCCCACTCGCTTCTCTCCCAGCCTTGCCCTACGGCGATTCTCTCAAACCGATGCAAATAGGCATCGAGGTCGTCCCTTCGCTCATCGAAGGGTGCCATTAGCTTTCTTGGGCAAATTTGTCTCGGCATGGGAGTAGCCGAGTTGGCCAACGCCGTCGTAGGGGTACTCGCGCGACTAGCGTCGTTGCGCGGAGCGACATTTATTTCAGCTAACTTCAACTTGAGCTCGAGAATCTGCTTCTCGCGCTCGTGCTGCTCCCGCGCCTCACGCGCACGCTCCTTCTCGCGCTCCTTCTCACGCTCGTACTCTCTTTCGCGCTCTTTCTGAGCGTTCTCGAAAAACCTCATCGTCTCCTCCTTATTCATTTCGCAGTCTCTGGCCACGGCCGCCAATTTCTCCCAATCCATCCTTGCAACCCCCGACGGTACGTGACTGGGCCCAAACGCTGGAAAAATCCTGGCACAGGCTCGCCACTTATTATGTCACGTATCTCGGGAGCGCTTGCAAAACGGAATGGAATTGGGAGAGAGAGACAGGCGGGAGACCGTGGCGTCACTGCAAACAAATCTTATATAACACACGGCAAACAAGAAGTTAACACCAGAGATTAACTAGAAGTAACATCTTCAAAAATGCCCCGCGGTACAAATGTATACAACAAACACTTCTAACTAAGCTCGGCCTGAGTGGCCCGAAAGTCTGGCCACTATGGCGTCCCAGTCTCGCTATGCGAGTCGAACGTTCTTACTTCGGTGTGCTCGTCGCCTTGATCCAGCGCCAAAGTCGACGTTCGGCGTTCGGCCCCGTCGTCGCTGCTGCCGTCGACGTCTTGGGGTCGTCGTCGTCGATCCGCCGCCTTGCTATTCGTCCTCGTCGCCGGTCCTCCGGTCCTTTGTCGAGAACATCTGTCTCGTCCGGTTAGGCCTAACTCCTGGCCTCCCCGTGGTGCCACCGGGTCGAACTGCCGATGTGGCTCTCTGGTGACTGTCCGTGGGTCGTCGTCGTCGTCTTGCCGCGCTGTGGGAGTGCCGTAGGTGCCCTGCAAACTGCTGTGACGGGGCTGCTGCAAGCCCGGGGAGCCTCACTTGGATAGCACCAAGGTCGACGGCCACCCTCCCGAGCTTCTCGTGCTGCTGCCCCCAGAACGGAGCCCTACTGCTCTCGTCGCGGGTGCGACGCTGGCTTGCAACACCTTGCTTCTTGACGACTCCAACGAACAATGACTGCTTGATCCTCTGGGGTTCCGCACCTCAGTTCGGGTCGCGTGGCACGCGCCTTCCTCCGGCCAATGGCTTGCGTCGACGTGGCGGGGGTGCACACCATCGGGTATTTTTCCATTCCCCGCACACCATCGACGCCTTGCGCTGTCCGGCGCGCGCCCCGTGCCCCTTTACTCATGACACCCATGTGGCACTGGCAAGACGTTCTCGGAATGCATCCAAGGTGTTAGTATTTACGAGCCGATAAGAGAACGCTTGATGTACTTGTTTTTGTTTTTCAATTGCGGTAGCAATGAATAGAAGGCGTACGCCAACGACGGCGTTCCCGCACATCTACGAGAGGTGCGAACGCTTGGTTTCAGCGCGAGGGTCTCTCTCTGCAGTTTGGACATCCGTGTCGCGTCTGTGATTGTCCGTGGTTTAACTCGAAGCTCTCTGCGCTGAGAATCAACATATAAACAATTTAGCATCACCTAACTACACCAAAGAACATCTAAACCCTAGCAACGACCTAGAAGCAACCTATAAAGAACCTTCATTATCTAGCTAAGGCCTAGAAACAGCATAGAAGCAACTAGATTAGTCTACACAATCGTCCCGTTTTGCTGTTTGAACCCTTGCGCGGCGTAGTGCAAGCTTCGCCAATCTTTTTTCCTGATTGTCAAGCACTGGACGGTTACCGAATGATCCCCAGTGCTTCGCCCACTCATCTTAATTAGCTTCATGGATATGCGTGAACTTTTCCCCCTAGGGCTTGTTTCACTGCTAGTCGAAACAAGCCCTGGTTTATGAACACTCTAAAAAACCTAGCAAATAAAGCGTCTTTACCGCGCTGCCAGATATGGGAATACCAAGGTGCCTGGGATAAGTATTATGGTTCTGAAAAGGCCAGCGTAACTGCGCTACGTCACGCTAAACGTAATTTTTATTAAATTGATCTACCTAATACGCTTATTAATAGTACAAAGTAATTGTGGAACGTGGTGAACATGAAATGAAAATAGAAATCTTGTCATTTCTAGTGATTCGGTAAAACGCTGTCCGATGCCATTTGTGCTGGAGTGTTTAACTTTGCTTTTTGCTGCTGTTTTTATACCGGAGCTTGATACACCACTTTCCTTACCGCCAGGTGCAATCATTTCATCCGTGCGTTACCTGAAATTCAGCGTAAATGGGATTTCGTGCATAATCTTGCAGATTGCCGTTATCGCCGGCTGCCCCGTTGTTCTGATGCATGATCCTACAAGCGACGCACCGCGCAGGCTCCTACCACGATTCAGCGGCGCTCGAACTGGCGGCAGTGCCCGATCTTCGACGGGGCAGGAATACGCTGCTGCTGATCGTGGGAAGGATTTTCCGTCTATTGACGTGCTTTCGTTCAACCATCTGTATTGCTCACGGCATGGTACAGCGGCGGCGCTGGCAGCGAGGATGCCCAAGGATATAAGAGCGGCAACGTGGAACCATCACTTCAGTGGGCCCGGTGGCGGCATGGCGAAATCCCGTTTCAAGCACGTCTGTTTCATCTTGCAGGTAACATACAATTACAAATGCTACCGAAGTGATGACCGCTGTTTGTTGCTGCTACCGGACCCTCTCAACTGTGCTGGCGTTGTGACACAACTGGTGCATTGCCTAAGAATGTCATTATTGTTACTTTTTGGCGACGTAGAGACCAATCCCGGTCCCAAAGTTCATGAAATGCTGTCGCAACTACTGGCTGGGCAAGCCCGCATCAGCCACGAATTAGCTAGCCTATCTGAAACAGTTGCATCATTTGAAAGTCGTCTAATGAATGTTGAGACAATGGCGGCGTCTATCTCCAACATTATACCACGTGTAAGTGAACTTGAGCAGACCGTTGGTACGCTTCGAAAACTAGTTGATAAGCTTAACCGTCAGAACGATGAGCTAGAGAACAGACTCCGTAAAAACAACTTGATAATTCATGGTTTGCGTGACACACCTTCCGAGACTACTGACCATCTGCTTGAGTCTGTATTGTATCCGTTATCAGTTAAACTCGGTGTGAAGTGTGACGACATAAAGCGTTGCCACAGGCTTGGAGCAGAAAGCGGAGATAAACCTCGGCCGGTAATCATTAAACTAATAGATTTCAGGTTAAAGATTGCTATCTTGCACAACGCGCGAAAACTTAAAGGAACTAAAATTTACATAAATGAGGACTACACTGCTCGGGTTCGACTGGCACGTAAAGCGCTGTGGCAGAATTCCCAAGATATGCGCAAGAATGCTGGGAAAGTGAAGCTTAAGCACGACACACTCACAACTGATGGTGTTCGTTAGATGTGGGACACTGATAAAAATGTCATTGTCAAGGTTTCTACGCATTCACTTTCAGCAGGGTCAGTCTCTGTGAAATCGGCTTCTGCGCAAGCGCTTGGTATGAACACAGCTTCCTCCGAAGTTTTGTGACATTGTGCGTGAATGCCTGACAAAGTACGTGCCTCAAAAATATATAAAATGGTACCCAAGACATCCATGGTATATTAGAGATATAATTCAGCTCACTCGTCGCGTAAAGCGCTTACGTAAGAATCGTCATTCCGGGTGTAAGGAAAATGTTTCTTCATTTAACACATTGAAAAGTAAATTAGGCGCTAAAATGAAAGAGGCTAAGAACTACTACTTTTGCAATACTTTGGCTACATTTATGGAAAAAAAATCCATCCAGGTTATGGAGATCGATTAGTCCTGCATCGTCTATACCTTCATCATATATTGTTAATGACCAATCCTGCTCAAATCCTGAAACTATAGCAAATGCCTTTAATAATTACTTTAAATCTGTTTTTCTCTACTGATAACTGCACCAATCCTTCATTTAATGCATGCAACAACCTGCCTGCTCTTGCTGATCTTGAAGTAAGCTCCTCTGGAGTACATAACCTGATAATAATTCTTGATGTTACGAAAAGCCCTGGCCCAGATGGTATTCCAAATATGTTTCTAAAAAGGTATTCAGAGTGGTGTGCTAATTATCTTACTGTAATATTTAAAAAAAAATCAATAATCTCTGCAACAGTTCCCCAGCTGTGGAAATTAGCAAAATTCGTACCTGCATTTAGGTCCAGAAACAAGCAAATAATACCAAATTATAGGCCAATACCTTTACTTTCTACCAGCTCTAAACTTTTGGAGCATATCATTCATAAATACATTGTAGAATACCTAAATGCACACAATATACTTTCCCGATAACAGCACGGCTTTCGTGCTGGCTATTCTACTGTCACACAGTTGCTTGAATTTACGCACGACTTTGCTTCTTCTCTTAACGACCGAGGACAGATTGGCGCCATATTTATTGATTATCTAAGGCCTTTGACTTGGTTTGCCATGCTAAACATTTAGTTAAACTTCGCACATTTTTTGGCGACAATAAGCTAGTTGACTGGATAGCAGATTACTTGCGGTCACGCACACAATTTTTATGTTTAACCGCGCGAAGTCATCTGATGTACAAATCACATCAGGGGTGCCCCAAGGTTCGGTGCTTGGGCCGCTCTTGTTTATTATCTACATAAATGACGTAGCAGAAATTATCGGTGAAACTCAAATAAAACTTAGAATGTATTCAGACGACTGCGTTATCTATAACACCATCTTAAATGCTGAAGATCAGGAAGCGCTGAACAGTGTTTTTTCATTGTTTTGTAACTTGAATGAAACCTGGCAAATGTCTATTAACTTCAAAAAGACTGTAGCCATGACCTTTTCAAATAGGAATCCGCCTCTTAATTTTATATATATACTAATAATGGTGTCAGTCTAGCTCGTGTCCCGGAGATTATATACCTTGTTGTAACTTTGACAACAAATTTAAAATGGCGCACGCATGTCGAAACAATCTGCAACAAGGCTCTTCGAAAGCTTTGGTATCTCCGACGCACGTTAAGCAACTCGACAAAAGAATGCAAATTAACAGCGTACAAGACCTTGGTCAGGCCTGTACTCGAATATGCGTCGGTTGTTTGGTCACCTCACCACAAACATGACATAGCTATGTTAGAATCTGTTCAAAAAAAAGCAATAAGGTTTATTTTTCGCCGCTATGACCGGCGGTTCTCGCCTAGTTCGCATGCGCATGTTTTATCGCTGCAGCCTCTCGAACATCGGCACACTTGCGATCGAATCATCCTCCTGCATAAGATAGTTCGCACCGGCTTGAGTGTTCTAGCACCCATTTCTTTTGTTGCAGCTTCTGCACGCCGTACGCGACCATTCAATTCGCTAAATATTGTGCCCTTTAGAGGTAGTCTTGATTGTTTTAAGTTTTCCTTTTTTCCGCGGACCGTGGATCTATGGAATGAGCTTGATGGGTCTCTGCGCAGACTCGATGCTCAGGAATTTGAAAAAGAGTTGCGAAGTCACGTATTTTGTTAAATTGTATTTTTTCATTGTGTTCAACATCTGTATCCACTCCTGCTATGTCTCAATAACTGAGACAGCAGTATTTGTAAATAAATAAAATAAATCTATGATATTAGGCTCTCGTCATGAGGTGAAACAGACGAAATAAACAAAAATGTATAAAAGCACTACATATCCAGTTTCACGTTCTTTATGTTTAATTTTTTCACAATCACTTTCCAAGGGAGCTTTTGCAGATGCTTCGACGATGGGTCAGCCCGCAAATCCGGCAATAAAAACTATCTCTTAAATTATCGTCACATGAACATAACCAGTGTTTTATGTAAAATCATTCAACGTGTCATCTACTCCCTTGTCATGGATTTCCTTGATCGAAAAATTTGTTTGATCCTTCGCAGCATGGCTTCAGAAAGGGGATCTCATGTGACACAGCAGTAATATTTCCACATGATATACATCTTAACCTCGACATTAACACACAAACCGATACAATTTTTCAGACTTTGCTAAAGCTTACAGCAAGGTACCTCACAAGAGATTGCTACTTAAAATTTTCAAAATTAGCTGCCACCCTGCTGTTGTATAATGGATTAGAGACTTTCTTTACAACCGTTCACAATCTGCCATTCTAATAACCTGTCAAACCCTGTCCCTGACACATGAGGCGTCCCTCACTATACCGTTCTTGTACCACTTTCATTCCTAATATATATATATATATATATATATATATATATATATATATATATATATATATATATATATATATATATACATTAGTGACATTCCACTGCATGTTACGAGCTATATTAGAGTGTTTGCAGATGCTTGCATCATTTATCGCAGTATAGAAACTATACCTGACCAACAAGCTTTAGAGGACGACCTTTGTAACATATTAAAATGGTATGACTCCTTGTTAACATAACTTAATGGCAAAAAATACAAAATTATGTCATTTTCTCCAAGCCTTAACCAAGCCTTTCCCTACGAAGTTAGCAGTACACCCCTCGCCTTAGTATTATCACTACATACTTGGGTGTCACTGTATGCAATGACTTATTCTGGCACACGCACATCAGAAACATCACATCAGCTTCTCACAAAACACTAGGTTTCTTAAAACATAACCTTCGCCATCTTCCGCAGTACGTAAAACTAATCGCATGTCGGTTACTCGTTCCACCAAAAATGAACTACGCATCACCTGTCTGGTACCCACATCAGGCACATCTCACCGAAGCATTAGAGATGGTTCAAAATCGTGCGGCCAGATTTATTCATTCCGCGTATTCATATAACATCCGTGTCACGTTACTAAAATCGCAATGTGGTCTTTCACCTATCGCCGTTTCGCTAGCCTGTCGCTCTTCCACAAGTTCTTTTCGAGCTCCCTTCGTGAACCACCTTACATTACACCCAAAACGCGTCCGCAGCGGTGGAGCAGTGGTTATGGTGCTTGGCTGCTGATCCCAGCCACGACCGTCGCATTTCGATGAAGGCGAAATGTTAGAGGCACACGTACTGTGCGATGTAATGCACGTTAAAGAACACCAGATTCATCAGTCATCATTTCCGGAGCCCTCCACTACGGCGTCTCTGATAATCATATCGTGGGTTTGGAACGTACAACCCCAGATATTACACCAAAAACGCGCATATCCAGCCGCCTAGGGCATTCAGAGCAAGTCGCGCGTCCGCGTGCAAAAACCACTATTTTTTCATTTTTATTGTTTTTTCTAACTGCTACAGACTAGAACGGCCTTCCCGAGTAAATCTTTGCCACCTGCCCATCTTTATTTTTGTAACGTCTGACAGAACATCTTGAAACAATGTATAATAAAGAATACAGTAGTGTACAAACAACACCTGATAATACCAAATTTATTGTATTGTATAAAGAACATTTTTGCATTTCTCGATCATGTAAAAACCCCTTATGTAATACACGTCCCCCCCTCCCCAGTCGTCTTTAGTATATTACATGGAACTGAACTAAAATACTTCGCATTTGAATCTCCGCAATCGTCGTTTCATCGCTCCATCTAATACCACTCTAGGGTGGTACACACCTCGATGCATGACAAAGCCCGTTAAAAAGTCAGAGTGAAGAGTAGTTGGCTCGCAATTAGAGATGATGAGTACTACCGCATCTCTCCCGTTCGGTAGATGTTAAACAAAGAAACTGGACCGTACATAGCGCCAGAACTATTCTTTAGGCGAAACTTTCTTTTGTACTTCTCCAAGGTTCAGCATTCAACAATGGCACGCTGTGCACTTTACCCATGAAGATGCGCACCTTTATTTCTTTGTCAAATGCAGCAGTGTTGAAAAAACTGTTGGGTTTGGAGTGCCCTGGTCTCACGGCACGATAATCGGTCCTGGCAGTGCCTAACCACCTTGACACCACTCCGCTAGCAAGCCTGATGGTCGACAGCGCTTGTGAGGGCAGATGAGTGCGCTTTTCGATACTGCTGGTAATGTTTTGGTCTGAATAGCAGCTGTTAAGCCGAAATTTCTGGGGAAAAGATGTGTACGTACCAGTATTCCTAAACGGCGTGGAAGAATGTTGTCAGATGAAGGCGGCAAGAAACTTTGCACGAACGAACGGCAGCTCTTCAGCTCTACTAATTCCAGACCTCTGAACGGTAGTGATGGAAGTTGCTATCTATACTAGCAACGCTGCATCTTGCACATCAGTGGTCATTATGGTACCCTGCTTTGTTCCATCGCTTTCACTTAGGTAACTGAAACAGCCACTGCGCTGCTGCAAACGCTGCTAAATCCGCCGTTTCTGGCTAATCAGCAATGTTTGTCGCGGAGCTGCCATCGAAAAACACCTGTGTCAAGGATGTAGTGGTGCTCTCCTTTTTGCCATTTCCGGAGCCTTGAACAAAGCTCATTTGCCCTCTGCGCACGATGCGTGGGCTTCCAAAGAGGCCTCAGTAGGTGCAGGTGTGCAACCGCAGAAACGTACGCACGTGCACTGCGAGCAAACAGGCGCCAATCTTAACCCTTTGCGGTCCGTTGTCGGGCAGCGCCCGACAACGCAACACGGCCGTAGCGGTCCGCTGTCGGGCCCCGCCCGACAAGGGTGTTCGTGGTTTAAATTTTGCTGTTTTCTCACCGCGAGTCGCGCGCATTTTTTGTATACATGAAGGGCCATCTCTTGAGGAATAAGTGAGCTTTGTTTGTTGAGGTTTTACTTTTTTGACACTAGGGTGCAGCACTATGATCAGCACGGGGCCTAGAGCGTACCCACTCGCGCGCGCGGTTCGCTGAGAAGCATGGCCACGTTTTCACCGCGTGCGTTTTACGGCGGTGCTTTTAGCGAAAGCGAGGATGACTTTAGTGAGGAAGAGAATTACGTGCCTCCACCAGACAGTGATGACAGTGATTCGACAAAAGTGAGTGACGAAGACGACGACGGCGGCGGTGGAAACCTGCAGTAATAACCCTGGCCTGCACACAGGGGAATGCTTTGAGCGGTATCATACGTTGCCCAAATATCACTAAAAGAGTTGCCTGCAGAATGCAGGAGCAAAAATAAATATCCTGTGCGTTTCTCTTCCACAGCTTGTGTTTTTATTCGCGGCGCCAGAAACTGGCGAAATAGTTTCGGACCGCTAGAGCCGGAAAGTGGGTAAAGGTTTTGGACCGCAAAGGGTTAAAGGGACTCTAAAGAGAAAAATGATTTTTCTCGTATTACCACATTATTTTCACGATACCAAAAACCCCAGGCTTGTTGCAAGATGACGTTTGGTAATGCGAAAAAACGCGTAAGAAGAGAATGCGCGTTACGCTTGGTAACACGGTAGAAACTGCGACCTTTAAGTTCCTACACCAGCCGCCGTGACGTCATAGATTTTGGCGGCGTCTACTAGGGCGTACGTAGTTACTAATCGGTAAAAGTGAAATACATTGCCTTCTGAGGGAGCGAGAGACTGAACATATGAAGTTTCAAGAACGTTTGTTGAGCCAATGTTGTCAAAATAAAAAAAGAGCACCATGAAATCTGTGGCGCCACCATCGGGCTTTACGGAACGAAATTTTAAAGCGAAAGTTTCATGTTAATTTTCTCGTCTATTAATAAACTGATGGCGATGAAATTAACGACAAACTCGATTTGGCAATACAATTTATTAGCGTAAACTAATTTATTGTTTCTCTTTAGCGTCCCTTTCAAGCAACGCGCTGAAATAATGCTACATGATGTTGTATCTTCACAGCCGAGACACGCTTTTCGAATCCTTTACTCCGGCATGCCAACGGGCCGCGTGGAAACACACAAAAGATCACAATGACGTAGGACACACGCCCGTATATACAAGCGGCTCCTGGTTACACATGCGCAGTGGTGTTCACTCACTTATCACCGCAACTCGATAACTAAGACATGTGTAGCATATCGCGATATGAACACAACACTCCCTTCCTGACAAATTTTAAGGGCCCCAGCTATCACACAGTAAACCACTTTGAACCCTTAAGGGGGTTTCAAGCAAGCAACACCCATTTGCCTAACCAAAATTTCCAAAAATTATGGTGTAAGGGTGTTCTCCTTCCCCAAAATAGCCTTTAAGGGGTAATGCTCCAACTAAACACCCTTTAGGAGTTAAGGGTGTAATGGGTTATTGAAACACCCATGGCCCATACCACAGCGTCCCAGATGATAACTGGGACTCGCTGATTAAAATGTCGCTGGATCTTAGGCGAGTTTAGATTAAGATATGTCTCTTTCAGGGCTATCTACAAGCGTACCATAAATTTACGTCTATTCCCTTAATGTTTAATGTTCATTCATACGGAACAGGAATATCTCCACCGGCACTGAACTGCGGCCTAAGATACTATGGCTATCTATATCAGATGGTCAGTGTAAGGCTGTGTAGCACGAGCGGTCCGTCCATGCGGTATTTTACAATAGGCTCTGTTGTGTGTGCGGTTTGGCGCGTGCGTGCGCATTCTATGCTGATGTCATCTGTTTTGCGTGTTCCCTGACTGGTAGGTTTTATTTTTCACATTTTCCAGTGATAAGGGTGTTTAGGCCATTGGAAACACCCCATGATAAGGGCGTTAGGCCAGTTGCAACACCCTATGGTATGGGTGTTTTGATACGTGAAAACACCTTTTTCTTAGGGTGTAAGGGTGTTAGTTCTAGACATGGCAAAACCCCCTTGTTGTCTCTTGTTTCTCTCCTTTAGAATGGCGCAGTCGACAGGGTCGTTGTAAATGAAGAGTACGGCGACAACACCCGTACGCTGGGCCGGCTGTTCGATTTTCTGCTTCGTCGTCCTCTGCTTCGCGCTAGCCAAGCTCGCGCCTGTGTCTGAGCGCCACTGCGTCTTCCTACCACTATCTATCTATCTATCTATCTATCTATCTATCTATCTATCTATCTATCTATCTATCTATCTATCTATCTATCTGTCTGTCTGTCTGTCTGTCTGTCTAGACCCAAGGCACATTGGGAAACTCTCAATGTGCCTTGGGTTCGCTAAGAATTTGTGGGATGCCGTATCGATGGAAGGACGCATCCCAACATAAAACATAACTGTTTATTAGCGAAGTAGCAGCAGCGGGGCGACATACCGACGCTGCGCTCAGTCGGGTAGCGAAGCAATGATCTCTTCCGAGCTTGGCAGCTTGTTTTTATAGCCACCGTCGGTGACGTAAGCCTCCGGTGACGCTGTCCCTTATCTGAGGCGTGGTGTAGCATGCAGCCGTTTCACGCCGGCCTAGATAGTGACGAGGCGGAGGCTGCGCCGGTTTGTGCGCACTGTGTCGCCACATCACCCCCACCCCCGCGGAGTGCAGAGCCCTCAGGGTCTGTAGAAATCTGGGAGGCGTATCAGACGTCCACAGCGTGTCGTGACCGGAGCGGGCTGAGACGTCCAAGGCTGTGGATAGATGCCTGTGGCTGGAGTGGCGCTGTCCGGCTCGTTCGAAGCGATGTATGCGGGCTTGAGCCGGTCAATGGAGACGCGGACGTCGTTTCCGTTCAGGCGCAGAGTGAAGTTCTTGTTGTCGCGATGGACGACCAGGTAGGGTCCGCTGTAGGGTGGCTGGAAATGCCTGCGGACGGTGTCCTCGCGGAGGAAAGCGTGCGTGCACGAAGCTAACTCCTTGAACACGAAAGGTGTAGGCTTGCAGTGGTGGGCTGCAGGTGACGGGCGTAAGGCGGCGATGGTGCGTCGGAGCCGTGCGACGAAGTCGTTGGTGTCTGACGTCGTAGTGCTCGATGGCAGTGCGGCGAGGAATTCACCTGGGAGACGGAGTGGTTCCCCGTAGACGAGCTCTGCTGGTGTAGCGTGGATGTCCGGCTTGAAGGTGGCGCGAAGACCGAGGATGACGGCTGGGATGGCCTCGAGCCAGGTTGAGTCCGGGTGGCACATAATGGCTGCTTTGAACTGTCGGTGGAAACGCTCAATCATTCCGTTGGCACAGGGGTAGCTGGTGGTCCTCAAGCGTTCGAAACCGATGGTCAGCCCGAGGAGCCTGAAAAGGTGCGACTCGAACTGTCGTCCTTGGTCGGTGGTTACGCGGCGGGGGGCGCCGAAACGAGCAATCCAGCCGGTGAAGAAGGCCGAGGCTACGTCTTCCGCGGTGATTCCTTCGAGGGGCCATGCCTGGGGCCATCGAGTGTACCGATCGATGGCGGTGAGGCAGTAGCGGTAGGGTCCAGCAGGGGGAAAGGGTCCTATGGTGTCGAGGTGGACGTGCTCAAACCGACCGGAGGGCTGAGGGAATGTTCCGAGTGGTGACGTGACGTGCCTGGTGACTTTAGCGCGTTGGCAATAAATGCAGGATCGCGCCCAGGTGCGACAATCCCGCTGCATGGAGGGCCAGACATAGCGGTCAGCCACGAGGCGTGTAGACGCGCGTATGCCTGGATGGCTGAGGTTGTGGAGCTGGTTGAAAAGCTCACGGCGATGGGACAGGGGCACATAGGGCCTGCCCAGTCGACATGTCGCAACAGATTGTGGCTGTCGACCCTGGAATGGGGACTTGTTGCAACTGTAGTGAGGACCTGCCCTTGAGAAGTTCCTGCAGTTCGGCGTCCGTAGTCTGAGCCTCGGCGAGGACGTCCGCTGTTATGTGCGCAGAACTGATGGCTGCTACACGTGAAAGCGCGTCGGCGACCACGTTTTCTTTTCCGCTTACATGTTGGATGTCGGTGGTTAACTGTGCAATGAACGAGAGTTGGTTCTGCTGTACAGGCGGGAGTTTGTCGCGACGTTGAGAGAAGGCGAAGGTAAGAGGCTTGTGGTCGGTATAGATGGTGCAGTTCTGTGCTTCGAGAATATGGCGAAAGTGTTGCACTGCTTCGTATATCGCCAGAAGTTCTCTGTAGTAGGCTGGCAAACTTTTCGGGGCGGTGGTCGTGGTTTCGTCAGTGGAACTGGCGGTTGAAGGGGTCGTTTTCCGAGCTTCGAGTTTCTTGGAGAAGAACGCCAAGGGATGTCAGGTGTTGTCCACGCGTTGCATGAGGGCGGCGCCGATGGCGAAGCTAGATGCGTCCGTGAAGAGTCCCAAGGGAGCGTCTGGCACGGGATGGGTGAGAAGCGTGGCCTGGCAGAGTGCGGCTTTGCAATCTGCGAAAGTTTTTGCTAACGTCGGTGTCCACGTGACGGGTTGGTTTCCTCGTAGGCCAGCCAAAGCACCATAGAGGGGAGCCTGGTAGTCGGCTGCGTGTGGCAAGAAACGCCTGTAGAAGTTCAGCATGCCGAGGAAACGGCGAAGGGTTTTAGCGGTGGCGGGTTGAGGGTAATTTTGCAAGCCCGAGATGCGTTGGGGCAAGGGCCGAGTTCCCTCAGATGAAACTTCGTGGCCGAGGAAGCGGACGACGGAAGCGCCTAGCGTGCTTTTTTGGATATTGACGAGTAGACCGTGGTCATCGAGGCGTTGGAACAGCAGACGAAGGTGCCTGTGGTGCTCTTCGGCGTCGCGGGAGAATACCAGTATGTCGTCAAGGTAAACGAAGCAGAAGTCGAGGCCGCGGACGACTTCGTCGATGAAGCGCTGAAAGGTTTGTCCAGCGTTCCTCAGGCCGAAGCTCATGAAGGGAAACTTGAACAAACCAAAGGGAGTGATGATTGCCGTTTTCGGGACGTCATCCGGATTGACGGGTATCTGTGTGTAGGCCTTCACCAAGTCTAGCACGGAGAACACGTGGCAGCCATGAATGTGATTGGCGAAGTCCTGTATGTGGTGGACGGGGTACCTGTCCGGGATGGTGCGCGCGTTGAGGGCACGGTAGTCCCCACAGGGCCGCCAGCCTTCGGTCTTCTTCGTAACAAGGTGGAGAGGCGAGGCCCATGGACTGTCAGAGCGGCGGGCGATTCCTTCGCGGAGCATGGCCTCGAACTCGGCTTTGGCTATGCGCATGCGGTCAGGGGCAAGGCGACGGGTGCGGCAGAAAACCGGGGGGCCTGAAGTGGTCCGGATGTAGTGCACGGTGGTGTGCTGCACTTTGTGTGGCAGTCCGCTGGGGCGCGTCAATCCGGGAAATTCGGCGAGGATGGCGTGGTACGGCGAATGGTTGTCAACAATGAGTACCTTGATGCTTGGCTGTTGGGCGGTCGATCGCTGGCCTGGTGTGAAATGTCCCGTTGTCGCGTCGATGAGGAGGTCATTGCGGCAGTCCGGAAGGAGGTTGTAGTGGGCCAGAAAGTCTGAGCCGATGATTGGCTTGGCGACGTCGGCGATGACAAAATTCCAGCAAAGGTCACGGCGTAAGTTTCGGAGCTGGATGTGCAGGCGGAGCGAGCCGTACGTCTTGATTGTGGAGCGGTTTGCCGCGCTGAGCTCGAAAGACGTAGGCGGACGAGGACCTTGAAGATGGGATCGCGGGTAGCAGCAAATGTCCGAACCGCTGTCGACGAGGAACCGCTGCTTCGTGATTTGGTCGGTGACGAAGATGCGACGGCCTCCGGGTTGGCAGCTTGCGGCCGTCTCTACGAGCTGCCGTTGGCGTTTTCCGCATGCCCAGCAGAACACGGTGGGTGGTCGACATTGCCGGGCTCTGTCCCCGAAACGTCGGCGGTAGTAACACGGGCCGTTATCGGGTTGCCGCGACGAAGTGGTGTTAAGGTCGCGGCTTTGTGGGTGGCGGCGCTGGTGCATCGGAAGACGTTCACCCAGGCGTTGTTGAAGGGAGGTGAGCTGTCGATCGATGTCGTCGATACGGCGTGCAAGCTCCGCGGTGTTCAGCGGTGCGGCGACAGCCTGGATGGTGGGCGACAGCTGCGGCAAGGAGACCTCGACGACGCGATCAGCAATCTCCGTAAGTTCGTCGAGAGGTAGCCGAACATGAGCCCGCAGAATTGCCTGGACGTGCGGCGGGAGTCGTTGGAGCCAAAGCGCTCGCAGGAAGGAATCCTGGACTTGCATGTTGCCCGCGAGCGCACGCATGTGGCGCAGGAGCTGCGATGGTTTGCGCTCGGGAAGCTCTGCGGACTGAAGTTGTCGTACCCTCTGTTCTTCCGAGAGCGACAGGCGGCGGATGAGTGCGGTCTTCAGGTGTTCATATAGGTTGGCCGTTGTGGATTGGCCAGGATATCCCAGACCTCGCTGGCATAACGTGCGTCCAGGTGGGCGACGACGTAATTGTAGCGGGTCCGGTCTTGCGTGATGCGCGCCAGGGAGAACTGAGCCTCGACCTGGGCGAGCCAGACCTCGGGCGAGGCCGCCCAAAACGGTGGAAGCTTGACGGCGACACGCCAGGTGTCGTATGAGGCAGCGTGCGGGATGGCTTCTGCAGGGGCTCTGACATCCTCAGTGGCGCCGGCAGGTACGGCTAGGGGCGCGGAGACGTTGCCGGGATGTTGCTGCTGCAGGGCCTGCAGTTGATGCTGAAGTTCTTCCACTTGCTGGCGAAGAGCGGCAAGGGCTTCCGGGTCGGCCATAGCGGTGCGGTTTCTTCGGTTTCCGGGTCACCAGATGTCGGATGCCGTATCGATGGGAGGACGCATCCCAACATAAAACATAACTGTTTATTAGCGAAGTAGCAGCAGCGGGGCGAGCATACCAACGCTGCGCTCAGTCGGGTAGCGAAGCAATGATCTCTTCCGAGCTTGGCAGCTTGGTTTTATAGCCGCCGTCGGTGACGTAAGCCTTCGGTGACGCTGTCCCTTATCTGAGGCGTGGTGTAGCATGCAGCCGTGTCACGCCGGCCTAGATAGTGACGAGGCGGAGGCTGCGCCGGTTTGTGCGCACTGTGTCGCCACAAATTCTTGGATTAAAAAAAAAACACAATATGCGTAACTTGGGACACAGGCCTTTTTAAAGCGTGGAAAGGCACGCGGGATAGATGGCGATTCTACTGCAGCACAATACCCAACACAGGACTCTTACCCAATTTTCTCACGGGCTTCTACTTGAAACCGCAGATGATCCAACAGCTGCTGTAGCTCTGTCTCTGACGACTGAGTCTCGTTGGGTCTTTGCAGTGAGGTTTGTCGCTTGTAGTGTTCCACTATGATGTCACTGGGGATCACCTCGGTCAGAATCTCGACAAGCATCGCAACGTATGAAAGTTCCGATCGCCCAAGAGCCTTGAGACCTCCAACTTTTACGGTCACCGTATCTCCTCATGGTAGTCACGCCAGTGGAACATCGTACAGGCTTGAGCGTCCTGAGCTTATGCACGTAGTTCTGCTCGATGATCGTCGTGTTTCCGAAGCGGTTGGTTAGAAGTTCGATTGCATCTGCATATGAAGCATCAGGGACTTGAATTCCCTCGGTCGCCTTGGCCACTGGTCCAACCAGAGGGGAGTTCAGGTAGTGGAATCGGTCGACCTTCGTCAGACTGGGGTCTGTATGAACGGCGTGCTTGAACACATCTTAGAACGGCTGTCACTGCAGCACTGCTCCGTTGAAGTGAACGAAGTCAAGCTTCAGCACTCTTTGGGTACCGGCAACCGGTCTTAAGGAATCACCGATTGAACGATCTCCCGAACTCGTACCTGGGGTTGCAGCGTCGTTGGGCATCGGCAGGCCACGGTCCACGGCCGTTTCAGGCTTAGGTGTTTCCATGTGGTTAGAGAGAAGGGACAACGTTGCTGCCGCGTTGTCTTCATAATGCGAGACCGATTGGTAGTCCTTGGCAGCTTGCTCGTCCGTGAGGTGTCCATCCAGTTGTCCTTTGAGCACCCGTAGTCCGTCATTGCTGTTCTTCAGTCTGCCGTGCAGAACTCGAAGCGCCGGGGCGCTAAACTGACTCAATTTGTTGAATATACCGCGGAAAAACGTTGGCGGGAAACGCCATGCCGCGCAACAAGACGCGCGAAGAAGCGGGCGTAAGGCGGGGTTGCTCGTGAGCACGCAATAAAAGGAAGAAGTGTTCAACCAGGGCAACGCGGGTGTCGGTCTCTTCTCTGTCGCTACATTATTGGTGCCGAAAGCCCGGGAGAAGGTCGACATCCTCCGTACCGTACCAAGGATGTACAAAGTATACGAAAGCATCAAGGCGCCCTTCGCTGTGCCACTACCCGACTCCTGTCCGAGGCCAGTGAGATCCTCCTGCAAGGCCCAGTACCCTCTTCCGCCGACTTGCAGGAGCTTATGAAAGGGTTTCGCGACAAAGACTCGGTGCTTGCCGAACTGGACAAACAGATCGGCGGCGCCCTTGACGGTGAGGAGTTCGACGAGGAAATTATAGGCACTCTGGTTACCATAAGAAGATCGTGAAATCTATCAGCTGGCTTGGGTCCGCGGTGAACGCGCGTGCACCGGTTGGTTCTACCGTCATCTAAGCCAACCAGCCGAGGCATGCGGATACAATTGACGGATCCAGCAGCTCCATGGCAGCTGCCCACTCGGACACCATCGGCCAAAGCCTCGCCGGGCACAGTAGGCCACGAGCACCGTGTTTGCGAGTCGCCTTGCCGAAACTTCAAGTGCCCGTCTTCAGCGGCGAGAACCGTGAGTGGCAGGGGTTCTGGGAGCACTACGAGGCGACCATTCACACGCACCCCGATCTCACCGGTATCGAGAAGTTCATGTGCTTGAAGGCGTACTTGGCCGGAGCTGCGGAGCGGGCCATTCAATGAATAAGTCTTACGCGAACTCAACATCGCCGTCAAGGTGCTCACAGAAAGGTTTGGCCGAAAGGATCTTCTCATCGACGACCATATCGACAGCCTCTTTGCCATCGAACCAATCGAGACATCGTCGCAAGTAGCAAGGCTGCGGGGCCTGTACGAGCAAATACAGTTCAGGACAAGCTGTTTGGAAAGTCTTGGTATGCCGTCTTCAGAGTACGTGGTTGTTTTGCACCGGGTGCTGATGCGCTCATTGCCAGAGGACCTGGTGATCCTGTACCGAAAGCGCACGAAGACCGACACAGATGTCGCTGACTCTGCAGTACAATCGAGAGACGACGAAGTCAAGGCAATCTTGAAGTTCCTTCAAGTGGAAGTCGAAAGTAGAGAGGAGAGTCGAGCGTCTTGCGAGAAGGCCACTTCAGGGAGACCGTCGACGAACCTAAAGGCTGAGGACACCTCATCACCGCCACAGCTACCATCCACTCTAGCCCTAACAGCATGGTCATCATCGCCAAGTGCCGCTTCAAGGCCTGCACAGACAACATGTCCCCTCTGCGGCATCTCAGGCCACGGGACGCGTGATTGCCGGGTCGCGCTGTCAGCAGAAGAAAAGCGCCAGCGTCTTTCCAGCATGAGCTGCTGCTTCAGGTGTGGGAAGTAAGGGCACATTGCTCACAGTTGCCGAACCGCAGCCTGGCTTAAGTGCGACCGATGCTCGGAACGCCATATTTCTGCTATGTGTGACATCTGGGGCCGACGAGGATCCGACAGTCCACAATCGACTGGAGCTGAACCCAGAGAGGCGGACACCCAGAGAGAACCCCGAGAGGCGGACACAGCGAGAAAACATGGTAACAACGGCTCCTGCTAGCAGCACGCGCTAGTCGGCTGTGTTGCTCCAAACAGCCACAGTGTGGGCATCCGGAAACCGTGGCCGAGTGCCAGTGCGACTGCTGCTTGACACCGGCAGCCAACGAACGATCATCCGAACGGACTTGTCGCAGCAGGTTTACTTGCCTTGTACTGGATATGAAGAGACGGATGTATTTACAATCGGAGGATAAAAGCACCCACGACATTACCAGTGCCGAAGGGTGAACGTCACGCTTTGTGGACGTATTGAGCCGATCGTTGTCGATCTTGAAGCTCTTGAGGTGCCAGAGGTCTGCACCGTAAAAGGTCCCGCTTTAGAGCCAAACGTTGTCAGTGTGATGCGAGACCGCAATCTGGCTTTTACTGGCGAACCTCAAGGGGACAAACCTCAAGACTCTACGATAAGCGTTTTGATCGGTTCAGACCACTACTGGAGGGTAGTGAGCGGACGCGTCGAGCGCTCCACCGACAACCTGTGTGCAGCTGAGACTATATTTGGCTGGGTAACTGAAGGAATGTGCGCTAACATCTACCATCCTTCGACCCCGCGTAACATCAGTGCAAGTGCCTTGTTCCTGGCTTGTTCCGACGACTGGCGCACTGAAGTCCCACCCGGAGACGCATCAGAGGCGTGGCGCTTCGACGCCATCGGTATAACTGACGGACAAGAAGACGACGTCAGCAAGCACCCAGAGCTCGTCCACTTTCGTAGCGCAGTACACAAGAGCACAGGACGCTGCGTAGTACCGCCCATGATCAAGACGCCAGGCCTCACGTCTTGTAGTAACCGAAGTGTGGCTGAAAGCAGCCTCAAGCGCCAGCTTCAGCGGTTCGAACATCACCCAGAAGTTCTCAAGGATTACCATGCCACCATCAGCGAATGCTTTATTGAAGGCCATGCAGAGCGAGTAGTGCCGTCGCCACCTCTTTGACAGACCGTCTACTACCTGCCCCATCATGCGGTAGTCCAACGTGAGGCCGTGACTGCAGAGGTCCCTGCCGTGTTCGATGCCTCATCGCACGAATACGGTGAACAATCTCTGTACGACATGCTCGATAAAGGCATCGATTGGGAGAAGCCTCCACCACCTGACGTCGAGGACTTGTGGAAGAAGACGGCATCGGAACATCCTCACCTTTCTGGCCTTCGCATTCCACGTTGCCTCTCATTGACATCTGAAGATCATGGAGGCGTGACAGTACATGACCGCCCTGTAGCGCAACTCTGCGAGGACACCGAAGATGCATGTGTGCTCACACGATCGCACCTCCTAACCAACAAGCATACAGAGGGTCTACCAGCAAGAACTTGCGGCTGTTGGCCTGGTTCCACCATGCAGGACTCGCGAAGGCGTGTGAAGCGCAAGAAGGAGCTTTTCCGACTGTGGAAACAAAGAAAAAATCACAGCATATCCACGGACTGAATGATGATGAGTGGGCGAAGCTGCGGAGGTTCATCGGTAAACCGTGAATCTTCCGTGAATTCTGCTCAGTACATCATCACCGACGTGAGATCGGGCGCGTTTATACTAAAGGTTCGATGAGTTATGATGACTTGCAGCTCACTTTAATTTTACATGTACGCTGTGAATTTTCATTGTTTAGAAAAGCATTGCTTTAGAAAAATCGGGCGTCTTTCGTTAAGCAGCTGGCGTCTTTTCGTTTTGCTTTAGAATCATCTGGCGTTCTTTCGTTCTGCTTTTACAAAACATCTGGCGTCTTTCGTTGGTTTATTTCATCAATCAACGGCGTTTTGAACAAAATTTTTATTGTTTAATCACGCACAGGAGAAATCTCACCAGGCACTACCTTGGAGGTAAACAATGGCTGCTAATGGGAATGAGAGACAGAAGAAGTCGGCTTTTAGCTAACACTTACACTTCTACTTCTACTAACGTTTCCTACTGGAACATGCCAATGGCTGCTAATGGGGAATGAGAGACAGAAGAATTCGGCTTTTAGTTAACGCGCACGCTGCGAATTTTTTATTGTTCAACAACGCACAGGAAAAATCTCCCACCGGCACCACCTTGGAGGTCAAAGCGTTAGACTTGTTACGCACTACGACTACTACTACGACTACGAGGGACGAACGGGTGCCGCCTTAAGGAGCTTCGCCCCTAAAAAGGCTTGCGCCGCGAGCGCTCTGATCGCTGCGAGCCATCGTCTTCATCGCGACTGCGCGTTTGTGTCTTCGTCAATGTCAATGACAACAGCGTGCCGGCGCTGCAATGGTAATTCATCAGAGTGATCGAGGCGTTTCCAGGTAGAGATGGCATCAACAGGTACTTCGAACACGCCCACTCAAACGGCCGACAAATCCGGCGCACGGCTCTTCGAGTGTACCTACTGGAGGCAAACGAAAATTGCGCGGCCCCAGGAGATTGTTGAATATACCGCGGGAAAACGTTGGCGGGAAACGCCATGCCGCGCAACAAGACGCGCAAAGAACCGGGCGTAAGGTCGCGCTGATCGTGAGCACGAAATAAAAGGAAGAAGTGTTCGACCAGGGCAACACGGGTGGCGGTCTCTTTTCTGTCGCTACACGGGGGATTCACTCAGTTGACTTGCCTCGTTATGGAGACGCGTGTGCAAAGCTCGTTGCTTCAATAGTTTACCCTTTATCCGATCCATCCTCGTTGTTGTGGAAGTCCTTTCGCAGTCGCGTCGGTTGGATGAGGAAGTTCCCGAGTTTATCGGCACCATGAAATGTAGATGAAAGGAAGCTTCGTCGTAGAAAAGTGGGAAAAGGGCGACTTCATGGCCCGGAGCACAGTTGCAACACTTTGATTTGGGCGAGTTGGTACATGCTTAGCTGGGGAAAAACAGGGCAATAAAGGACGAGGACGCAGGAACACAGTAGACTGGACGAGCGCTACCAGCGCTCGTCCCCCTTCCATTTCTTAAGGAGGGCTGTATGTATGTGTGTGTGTATGTATATAGGTCGCCGCCCTCTGAGGGACCCCCCTCCCTCCAATGAAGGAAGACTTTAAGCCCTGCTTTAATGCTTCCCACCAGTGTTGCGGAGTTGCCCCACCAGAACTGGAATGACTCCGGAATCATTCCACATTTTCCCGATCCCAGAATGGAATGGGGAGAACGCTTGGAGGAATGGGATGAGAATGTAATTAAGCGCCTTTTGCACGGAATGGAATGGGAATAGAATTACGTCTTTTTGCGAAATTAGAGCACGTTTTCGTCTACGCCCTGTTTTTTTAAACTTCAATCATTAGTAAGTCAGAGCCTCGAAATTAACAATAAAGCAGTATTTTTAAAATGGCTTGGCTAATACAAGCACGGTACATTTTTAAGCAAGGCGCCTACTACAAACCGAGGCATAAGTTAGTGCACAAACAAATGCACTATCCCAGCAGATACAGAAGGGAGAAAACAAATTATTTCTGCGCGTTGGTTTCTATTGATGCCCCCACGCGAAAGTGGCGAATACTCTATGCACAGCCTGATCTTTATCTCACGAGCAGTTTAGTACCTGACACACGCAAATAACCTTTGCGACAAGGAAGACATTGCATACCTGGGCACAGGTGAACACACAAAGTTCTGCTTACCCCATCCATGCTTGCGAGGCGCGCTTGACAAGCGTGAGTGCTGAGGAGCAGTGCGGCCCAGCGTTCCTTATTCGATGCAAAGGCACAAGGTGCCCGAGCGGTGCACTGTTCCAACTAATGCCAGCAGATCTAGAGGGCTTTCTTCCCCATTAGCCAAATCTTAGTTTTCTCCATATTCCCGACTGCTCCAGACGCGTGGCAAAACTGCTTAGCCTTCTTGAATACTACTTTTGTCAGTAAAAAATACGCTATGTCGTCATTTTAGCATTTCCACATTTAAGCTTAAACAATATTACAGCACCACCATTCGTTCAAACACGCTGACCATGCAAATACTATAGGTAGCGGGAGAACTGCCCCTATGGGAATTAGTAGGGTGGTGGTACTGCACGAGGTATGTCATCAAGCTAGTGTCCCTCGACCTTGGTAACGTGTTTTGCGTACTTTTGCAGTTCTTAATGCATCTGACGACATCAGCTTTATGGGGCGTTCATTCCTAACTCGATAAAACTATGAAGATGTCTTTCCTACGTTGAAGAATTGCAGGAATGAAATTGAGCTGCCCGGCCATTGCCAGTGTCCGAATCGGCTAAGTTTTTCATTGCGAGGAATTGAAAGGATGGAATTGCGGCCAGTTCTAATTCCTCAGAATGGAATTGGAATGGAATGAAGGCGTCCATTACGCAACACTGCTTCCCACCCCCTGCAAAGTGCCCAGCCATAATACTTCATCATCATCAGCCACAGCACAAAGTGCTCATAATGTCTTACAGATGTGTAGCGGGTACCGTGACTTTCCGAAGAATGACGAAAAATGGCATAGTGGGAACTTCGCTACTTCAGAAAAATTGGGATGGTTTATGGTGTAGTGGGTACCTTGCATGTGTATTTGTATTAGTTACCCCAAGAGACTCTACAATGGGCCCTACAAAGTCCGCTCTTCCAGCTTTCGCTGTGACTGTGCTGCGTATTCCGCGCAGGCCTGGCTGTCTTTCTATCAGAACAGAGTACACTCAATGACGTGCTGCTTCTGAGATCGTGCTCAGTCCCATGGCGCAAAGCATTGAGCGCACTAAAAAATTCATGTATGTCTTTTGAGAAAATAAATACTATGACTGAAATAATAGTGGTTTGTGCTAGTTGGTAGGAATTCGTGGGACAGTTACTTCCGCTCCTCTGAAGAACGTGTTTTACCCTCCTCCCACTTTCTTAAGAGGAGGGCAAGTAACTACATCACAAATCCCATGTTTTTTATGATTACCTTTACTTCGAATTTTTCTATACAAGAAAAAACCGTTACGAACCGTTACGGAACGTTTTTTTTTTCGATCCGGAACAAAAACGGAACGGAACTTCTTGCGGGGGAACGAAACTAAAACCGAAACGAAAAATATTTCGTTCCGACACCCTGGTTCAACTAGCCAAGGCGGCGGACCACTCTGTCAGGGCCGAAATAGCGTCGGAGCAGCTTTTCCGGTATGCCATGTATCCGTACGGGAATCCACACCCATACTCTGTCTCCCGGTACGTACTGGACGTCTCTTCGTCGCAGATTATATCGATGCGTGTCGGCTTTCTGTTGTTGGTGAATACTATGTCGCGCCAGCTGTCTCGCTTCTTCTAATCTTTTTATATAATCGCTGACATCATAGTCATTCTCGGACGCCTCATCAACAGGTAACATTGCATCTAAATGTGTGGTGACCGTCCGGCCAAAAACAAGTTGGAATGGAGTCATTCGAGTTGTGTCTTGTAGTGCGGTGTTATTGGCGAATGTTGCATAGGATAATATTTGATCCCATCTCCGGTGCTCTATGTCCACGTAAGTCAACAACATATCAGCCAACGTCCTGTTCAGTCGTTCAGTAAGTCCATTCGCTTGTGGATGATATGCCGTCGTTTTCCGATGACTGGTGTGCGTCCATCTCATCAGAACCGCATTTACGGCCGATCTGACTTTGTCAGATCGGCCGTAAATGCGGTTCCTCAGTCCGTGATCACCACTGTAGGAGCTCCATGCCGCAGTACGATGTTGGCGACGAAGTATTCGGCGACTTCAACGGCCGTTCCTCTAACAAGGGACGCTGTCTCGCCATATCGAGTTAGATAGTCGGTCGCAACTATGATCCACCGCTTCCCTTACGACGACGTAGGAAATGGGCCAAGTAAGTCCATTCCCACTTGTACGAATGGGCCCTCTGGTGGTTCTATCGGTTGGAGGAGATCTGCTTGTTTCAGCGGTGGGGTTTTACGCCTCTGGCAGTCCCGGCAATTTCTAACATAGTGTTGTACAGTGCTGAGCAACTTCAGCCAGTAGTATTTAGTGCGGATACGTGCCAGCGTCCTGTTTACTCCTAACTGCCCTGCGGATGGATCGTCGTGGTAAGCCGCCAAAATCTCTGGTCGTAGAAGTGAAGGCACGACGAGCGCGAATGTCGCTGTATTGTTTTCACAGTTCCTTTTGTACAGGGCGTTGTTTCGGAGGACGAACGCCGACAAGCCGCGGGCAAAAGCTCGTGGAACATTGACAGACTGACCCTGTAGATACTTGATCAGTAGTAGTAGTTCCGGGTGTTCTGGAATGTGGCGGGCGCTGAACAAAGGCCAAAGGGAAGAACCTTAAACATGTATAAACCGTCCGGTGACACAAACGCCGTCTTTTCGCAATCTCTTTCGTCAACTTCTATCTGCCAATATCCACTTTTAAGGTCCAGTGAAGAAAAGTACCTGGCATCTCGTAGCATATCCAAATGTAATCGATTCTTGGAAGCGGATAAACACCACATTTTGTGATGATGTTCAGTTTACGGTAATCAATGCAGGAACGCAAAGCCTGGTCTTATTTCTTCACAAGGACAGCAGGCAACGCCGAGGGACTAGCTGACGGCTGAATCACGTCGTCCTTGAGCATTTCTTTAACTTAATTACCCACTGCTTTTTGTTCTTTTGGTGACACTCGGTAGGGATGCTGGTATATAGGCCTCACTGACTCGTCGACAGTGATGCGATGTTTGGCGATAGGTGTACGTCGGACTTTAAATGACATCGAGAAACATTCGGCGAATTAACTTACAGGGCCCTCTATTAGCTCTTTTAACACGAAAGTGTTTTATGCCTGGGTCCACCAAACTTCATTGATGTATTTCCGTCATGGAAATGACGTCGAAAAAATTTACACGATCAGATAGCAAAGAAAAAAAGATCCATCAACGGGCATCGAACCCACGACCGCTCGGTCCCCCACAACAGATGCCGGGCACGCTATCCACTGCGCCATGGTCACAAACTCGAGGCTTTACAAACGCGCCTCTTATATCTACCACTCTCCCGGTCGCCGAGGTGGTGTTGCGCTCTGGGAGCGGTAAGGTAAAGTAATTTGTCATTACTGTGGCCTCCACGATTAACACTTGCAACGCGTTACACGTCCGCCCCATTCGGCGTGTTTTCAATAGAAATTCAATTTTGTCAAAGCCTTAAGACACCGCGAGGTGGCGATCTTAGCCGAAGCGTTGTAAAAGCGTCGGCCTTGCTCATAGCATCACGCTAATGCAAACCAAAAATAGCTCTGCGACGCGCGCCTGCCCCACCTGGCTGTTACACCGCGTTCCCCGCTCACGCGCTCGACCCAAGAAAAATCACGGCCGGGGGACGGCGCGACGCGCTTTGCGTTTCCCTCTAGTCCGGCTGTGGTGTTCAATCCCATTTTAGCATGCCACGGGTTGACGACCAAGTTCTGCTTCCAATATGCGACGCTCTTCTGGCTACCACACCTCGTTCTCTGATTACGCTTTTACCGTTAACTACTACAGCTAACACAAGGTTTGGCGTAATCATTTAATATGCACGTTAGTCGTCAGGATGGACATGTACTACCAATCATCAAAGTGGGTGCATGCACGTTAAACGGTGCTACAGCTGCCAGACATTGATATACGTGTATTGTGCAAACTCTCTGATGTCAATATATAGTAAACATTCAGTTACTTCTGTAAGGGCGCGCTTTACTTTCGTGTTATCCCGATTCCTATGACGGAGGGATCAACCATCTTTTTTGTCTATGTAGGAGTCCTGGTTCGATGTCGATGGCAGCCAGGACAGAATCCACGCCTTGTAAATCAGATTCCGTGGTTTCAGAAGTCTGCTGCTCCGTAACCTGGACGAAATCGTTCACACTGGCGATGACGGTTCCCTTTGCAATGTGTTGCACCTCATTTCTAAAGTTCGCAAGCAGAACATTGGTACATCCCCCTGGTAGCTGAACAAGGACTCCTGCCATGCAGATCCCTTTTTGAAGTATGGATCCAGTGTTTCTGTCAGCAAATCCTTCGAAGTCACTGAACGATTTGTTGGTTACTGCGACAGATATGCTCGATCTCAGCGGTAAAATGACGTCGTCATCCGCAATACAAAGGTCATATACGTTTTCGTCAATGTCGAAGGTAGCGATAGCGTGCCTCGTCGAGAATGAGCCACAAGATTCTCGCAAGTTGATTACAGCACCGTTCGCTCGTAAGAAATCCATGCCAATAATCAAGTCCCTTGAGAATTCCGGCAGCGCAATAAAGCTGGCGACGTATGTGATTCCCCGAATCGATTCTTGCGGTGCATATTCCCGTCGGATCGATGAGGTGCCCTCCTGCTGTGCGAACTTGTGGTCCCTTCCAAGGCGTCAGCACTTTCTTCCGTATTTTAGAAAGCTCGCCACTTATTACTGAATAATCTGCGCCTGTATCTACCAGCGCGGTGACTTCCTATCCATCAACGAACACGCATAAATCAGAAGAAACGTTGCTTTCAAAGCACCGGTTTCTGAGTCGGTCGTCGTTGTTCAGAGTCAGCGATGGAGGTTCTTCTGCATCAGCGTCGACAGCGGCCTTGCCTCCACAGGTCGCTGACTCTAGTTTTTCCGATGCGGCTTGCTAAACGACGCCTTGGAGAGCTGGCTCTGGGACCGGCACCTCTCCATCGTCGTCGCTCGTGATTGGTGTTGTTGAAAGTCACGTGAGCTTTGACCACTCGACAGGTATTCCTCGATTTCAAAGGGGCGCTCACCATTTCGTGGTCGAGGTGCATTTACGGGAAAACCACGAAGTCCTGCCTGGCGATGTTGGCACATTCGGTAGATATGGCTAGCACCCCCACAGTGGCAACAAAGCGGTTTGTGTCGGGAGTACGCCAGACATCGCTCCTCCTGAGTCTCCTCACGGGTGGTGGCTGCAGTGTGCTTGGCGACATCGAGTGCTGCATACACTGCAAACGCAAACTAGTAGAATTGGGCGTTTTAAGGGCTACAATCCTCCTTAATACTACCTTCATCTGGACAGTACTCCCTTAGGGTGTAATGAGGTGGGTGTAATAAAGTTCTGCGTCCTCAATATTACTTCGTTAAGAAATTATGTGGAAGAAAGGAGGTAGATTCACTATCTGACGCCATTCGTCGAATGGAGTTCCAAGAACAAAAAACTCCCGTCTCATTTCCTCTGGCATGTTTTCTCTATTTTTTCCGAAGCTTTCCATAACGCCTTCAGTGCTGGCGGGCATGTATGCAGCTGTGCGGGGGAAAGAAGTAAAAGATAGAGGCGGCATGCTTCAGCGCACTAAAAATCCCTTGCACAGATAGCCCAGAGAAAGAGATATACGCGACCCTCCGAACGGCTGGAGAGGAAGCGAGGAAGCCCTTTGGCCTTGGCGGCTGCCGCCTACTGCGGCCCGCCCCCGCAAGGTCAAAAGCAAGCCAGATGAGGCGCTACCGAAGTGAAATGGGACAAAGCTTCGCGCCGCATGCGCGCGCGAAGAAAAAAAAACACAGATAAAAAAAGAAAGAAACGCGAGGATGGAGTCGTTCCCGCGGCGGCGCGATCGTCGTAGCTAGGCCGGCTAGGCCTTGTGAACGCCACTTGTCAAGTGATCAGCTGTGTCGGTCGTGTGTGCGCGTTTTGTGCCTGCAGCCTCACTGTGTTCTCGCCGCTGGATGTGATATGCGTGGTTCGACGACAGTGCGACGTGCTGCGCTGCGAATGCGATAATCGCGACGGCCTGTCGACTCAAGCGAGCGTGCCGCTGTGCATTACCAAACAGATGATGGGCACCCTGCGTGCTCGGCACAGTCAGGAACAAAAATGGTAATACTGATGTTCACTCTCTTTGCGAGCCCTTATCGTCACTTATGCACCTGTAGGTGACCTTCTGCACATTGCATCGCTTGAAAAGTGCAAGGAAAGGAAAAAAAGGAAAAGAAAAGTAAAATCGGCATGTCAAGCTTGCGAAATGCCCGCCAGCGCACCATGAGCGTGGCATGTAACCCATGCCGTACATTACACGCATGTCATTCATTGTTTCCATGTTACCAGCTGTCATTTATGTACGTCATACAGTCACGTCACGCTATACCAATCTTGAAAAAACGGCAGGAAGTGGAAGATGGAGGCTGCGATGAAAAAATCCGTAAAACAGGGGGTGGATGCTCGAGCCAACGTTTCGACAAGTGGACTTGTCTTCTTCAAGGCTGGAACTGATTTCCTTAGCTATCGTGTGTATATGCTTCGTGCCCTCTCCAAAAGAGGGGAGAAGGGGTGGGGGGGAGAGGCCACCGCGACGATTGGGTGAGTCATAAGGAACGAGAGAAAAAAAAAGGGGGGGGGGGACGGGAGGGTGTACGTTTCACTGAATGATTGTCAATGGAAGCACGTGGCATTTTAACAATAGTAGGTTCGAAATGCCTAGAAGAAGGGATTAACTCTCATTCGTTTTCGTTGTGTATGTACCATATCGAATAGATTCGAGAGCCCCCTTAGAAACGTTAATACCTGCTGGCTGGAGTGTATTGAACTTGTGAATAAGGTATGACTGTATATTTTCTGTCTCTTGGGGACCGGAAGTTTGACTGAAGTATGTAAAGTTTGAGCTCTTCGAAGTTGTGACCTGCTACATTAAAATGCTGTGCCACTGCTTTGGGTAACTTTTTCGCTGTGTCCGCGCGATGCCCGTTTAATCTAACGTTAACAGGTTGTCCCGTTTCGCCAATGTACCGTTTTTGACAATATGAACATTCGATCATGTAGATAACGTTTGAACTAGTGCAGGTGAAACTAGATTTTATATGATGGACGTAGTCACTTCCGGTGCTTTTAACTATAACGTCATCTTGATGGTGCTTACAAGTCTTACATCTTGGACGAGAACATGGTGTTATGTGGGCAGTAGAATGAGGGTTTAGTTTTGCGTGCACTAACATGTCCTTAAAATTTTTATTGCGGCGATACACGACCTTTGGTACTCCGGGAAACGCTTTTCTAAGGCGCTCGTTGCTTGCCAGTATTGGGTAATACTTACGGAGGATATTATTTATGTTTGGTAGCGCATTTGAGTATTTGGTTATAAATGCTGGCGGCTGGTTAGGCTGTGCTACGGGGGCCCCTTGAGCTAGTGATGATTTCCTATCTAGTTGACATGCTTCGTTGAAGACCTTGTTTAGAGCATCATGCGGATAATTTCTTTTAACTAATGTTTCCTTTAGGTTGCTTAAGTGGTGAACGTAGTCGTTGTCATCGCTACAGATCCTTCTTATACGCCTCGCCTGTCCTACAAATATCCCTTGTTTGCAGTGTCGCGGGTGATGACTACTGTAATCTAGGTATTGCTGGCTGTCTGTTGGTTTTCTGTAAAGCGTCGTCTTTAATTTTCCTGCTTCGATAGATACCGTCGTGTCTAGGAAGTTAATTTCACTGGGAGAATGGTGCATGGTGAATTCAATACTAGAGTGAAACTTGTTACAGTGGTCAATGAATGCGTTTAGTGTACTTACGCCATGTTCCCATATGATAAATATGTCGTCTATGTAATGGAGATAAGTGGAAGGCTTCACTGGACATGACTCCAACAGCTCCGATTCTAAGTGTCCCATAAAAATGTTGGCGTATGTTGGCGCAAAAGGGGTTCCCATGCTAGTGCCGAAAGTTTGCAGGTAGTAGGACGAATCAAATTCAAAATAATTTAGCGTCAGGACTAGTTTAAGTAACGATAGGTAAACTTTAGCATTATGTGCTTGCTTGCTTTTATGAGTGATTTTGAGACCGCTTCAATCCCTTCATCGATAGGTATATTCGTATACAAAGAGCAGACATCTAATGTTACCAGAATGGCCTGATCCGAGAGTGTTTGTGTTTCGTTAATAGAATCTATTATTCGAAGGAAATGAGGTGTATCTTGAACAAAAGACGGTAGGTTAGATGGTATTTTAGATAAATGATGATTTAGAAATGTTGATAGCGACTCAGTAGGTGTATTGTTGTTAGATACTATAGGCCTGCCCGGGATTTGCGCGATAAGCAGTTCATCTATGGACACCTTATGGATCTTCGGAAGAAGGTAGAAGCGGCCTGCTTGCTTGTTTTTAGGCATAAGGAAGCGGTGCTCAGAGTGTGTGATTAATTCCCTAGCTAGAAAATCCGTGATCGTATGTTGTATGCTATTACTATATTCTTGAGTCGGGTCCGTGGCTAATTTTCGATAGTGCGTATTGTTGCTGAGTTGTCTGATAGCTTCGTTTTTATATTTTTCTATAGGCCAGATTACTATACTACCTCCTTTATCCGCTGGTTTTATCACAATGTCTTTTCTGTTTGAAAGTTGTTTCAAGACCTCGTGTTCTGCGTAAGTTAAGTTCTTCGGCTTTCGACTCCGTTTAGCTGTGCTCAGAATTTCCCTTGAGACTAGTTTTATATATTGATCTAACTCTTGGCATTGTTCTGCATCTGGTGTCCAAGTGCTTGGCGGACGCAAACAGTCATTGCTTACGTCTTCCGTATCCGCCTTATCAAAAAAGAATTCCTTGATGCGCAAACGTCTTGAAAACTCAGTTATATCTTTGTGGAGCTCGTACTCGTTCAGTGCATTGTTTGTCGGACAAAATGTAAGGCCGCGCTTGAGCAGATCTATATCGACTGGACTTAAGCTTTGTGATATGTCTACCACTTCGCTGCGGCGTTCTGGGTGTTGGGCTGGGATTGCGGGGCTTTCTACCGTGTTCATCGAATTATTGAGGGCAGAGTTCGTAGCATGATTTTCTTTGCGCTTTTCCTTGATCAGCAATTTATCTTGTCTACGTTCTACAAACTGGGCAAGTTCTTCAGTTTCCTCTTCAGATAGGTTAACGCTATTAAGTTGGTTGGTGATTAAAGCAAGTTGATTTCCGCAATGTTCTTTTAAAATACCTATTAATGACAAAGACGCGCTTTCTAGAATGCTGTTCCATTTCGCTAATAGTTTAGGCGGTAGGGTACCAAGAGCACATCTGACCTTAATTTTAAGACCTTTCGGAATTTTCTTTTCTTTAATGTAGCTAGAGTATTTCTTCAAATGCATTCTGTAGTTTGTTTGTTTTGCGGCGAGTTTACGGGATTGGAGAAAAGACGGAGATTTGCGGTTGCCTTTCCTGTCCTTAGTGTTTGTTAGTCATTCCTGTTGGAGTCGGGCAGACCTCCGGGGCACAACATTTTCAGGGAGTGTTTTCTTACTACTCTTTGTGTTAGTGGTGAGGTCTGACCCGATGCGTGTTTCTGTATCTGTTTGTTTGCCACCCCCTGTTATACCAATCTTGGTATGATATCAAGTTAGAGAACCGGACGCGGAGTGCACCAGGTTCCATGCCGTAAATAACATACATGTCATTATTTTCATGTTACTATATGTCATTTATGTTCGTCGCACAATCACGTCACGCTATATCAATTTAGGTGCATGTCAAGCTAGCGAACCGGCCGCGATCGCACAATGAGCGTGGAGTGTGTACATGACATGCATGTCATTATTTTCATGTTGCCAGCTGTCATTTATGTTGGACGTACAGTCACACTGCACAATACCAATTTTGGTGTATATGAAGCAGGCGAAACGGTCACTAGCGCCCCCGAGACCATGTTGTTAAAATAACGCCATACATGACAAGCGTGTCATGATTTGCACGTTAGAAACTGTCGTTTATGTGCGTCATACACTCTTGTGGCGCCATACCTATCTTGGTAAATATCAGGTTAACGAAACAGTCGCAAGAGAACCAAGGGAGTGACGTGTAAATCAGTTGGTTAATGAAATGCATAGCATGATTTTCAAGTTAAGACCCATCATTCATGTTCTTCATGCAGTCGTGTCATGCCACACGAATTTTGGCATACATCCCATTAACGAAACAACCACACGAGCCGTGAGTCATAGGCGGCTAGATAGATAGGTAGATAGATCCGCTCAAAGTCGTAGAAGTGCTTAACAAATGCTTCGCATTTAAGTCGTTAAAGTCAGATAGCAGTGATGTGTGATGCATGTTTTGGAACTTCTGTGAATATCACTCATGCTTCATACGACCAGTCAATCGACCCAGGAGTGCGCCCTGATAAAGTTGTTTGCGCGATATAATTTTCTTGCCTGCGATAAAGCATGAATGAGGCATTATGCTTTCAGGGAATATACATTAGAGCAAAAGGCCACGGTTATCACATTGTCACATGAAGGAATGTGCATAAAGGACAATTTTGTTTTCGATTTTTTCTTTTCTCCAACTTCATTTGTTTGTTTTAATCCTTCGTCATCGTGTCAATTTGCGCACATTGACATGTGACAAGACCGTGCGCTCCCATTTTGCAGCATCTACCTTGGATGCAGTCAACTACCCTGGACATCTTTCTCCCGCCATGCAACTGTGAGAACCCACTGAAGCACAGATTGTCAGGAAGTGAAGACTTTTCGGCAACAATTTTGCATAGCGCACTCTGCCCGTCTCCTGAAATAGCATATTAAGGTACATAAGCACTGTACCTTCATACATATGCATCAAGGAACAGTGAAATAGCATATCAAGGTACATTAACATTATTACCTTGGATTCATTTAGCTAGAACGAATAAATCATGTTAAAGCTATACAATGACGGCCATATCATGCGACAGACATCTGCTAAGTGCAGTGTGTATTGTGAAGCACATGCGTTTTGTGGTATTGAATGAATAGATGAATGTTTATTCCAGCAAAATACAGAAAATGGGCCTCAAGTGAAAAGCGACAATGGTAGCTTGAGAAGTGCACAAGGCCCAGTAGAGCAAAAAGAGAGATAGAGCAGCAGAAACGTGTGCACGTTCAAAGGCAAAACATATATGCATACAAAAGAAACAGGAAAGACAAAGCAGAAGAAACGTGCACATTCAAAGGCAAACACCTACGCCACCTGCAAAGTGACAAAATCAAAAAGGGTAAATATTTACGCTAGTGAAAAGAATGAAAATCAGAAAACAGTGAAAACAGAAAAGAAGGAACGGCCATTCGACGGCATGGAAGGAATGCAACTTCATTGGTCACGTATCAGCAGTGGAATTTGCCAAGGTTACATGTGCATATTCTTAGCCATTAGGAGATGTGCAAGGCTAATTTAATCGCATTGACATAAGTCAGCTGTTGAGTCTGTTGAACCAGATAGTTGAATCATCTTGTTTATTCCCTCTCGTTAATTTGCTGTTTTGCATTATGTTGCCATAGTTTTCAAGGTCAATACATAGCATCATGACTGTTGATACAATTTGACAAGGTGAAAGCGCTGTTATTGTGCCCAGGCCTTAGTTTATCCTCATTGGAAGTGCGCTGTTTATTTTTGCCATGGTTCAGTGCCAAGTTGCCCAATATTCACTCCTAAACAGAGTAGGTGCGGTTAATCATGACCTTGCTAACATTCACAACCCTTTTAAAGTGTACTTATAATGATAACTTTACTGACATCAAAAACTACCCACATAATGGTAAACATGGCAAGAGTACACTTCTGGTGGTGTTTCGCATTTTTTTACATCCGTTTGTTTTTCGCCCTGTGCACACGAAGTGAAACGCTCACAAGGAAATACTTAGCAGCATCTCAATTTTGTATTTATTTCGTGTTTTGACAAAATGTCTGCAATAAGGATAGTCAAGTGCGAATCTTCGGTAAGACATTCATTTTTATGTATACAGAAATCTTAGTGGACTTCTTTTTTGTGTAATTTTCAGGAATACACTTCTGGCAAAGCAGCAAGTGTTGCTTGCCCACCAGTCTGTGTTCAAGACAAGTGTATTGTGGGCATGAGTGTCGGCAGGATTTTGTCTTGGGGGTGCAAGGCGGCGTAACGTGTCGGCCTGGTGAGCAGGAGAGCATTGGTGTAGCTTGGGTGGGGTCAAGTGCTGGTGTGTCTTGATGGCGGCAGGTGCCCTTTGTGCAAACCCCTGCCGACACCCATGATTGTGGGAACACCCTGATGTGCCTCACTTTACATTATGTCGAACAGCTAGTACATCTTACCACATTTAGGCCAACTGGTATTTATGCAGAGTGTTATGCGCAATACTGCGTGCAACCTTTCTGATATCGTGTGCATTTGAAAATTTCGCATTGTTTAAAAAGACGCTGAGTGGACCCAGTGTTATTCAGCAAACATAAGTCTTAACAGGGGCAGTTGGGCGAGTTGGTGTATATTCATAGTTAAAGAGGGTGCAAAAAAAATCACAGCACAGAGAAATGAAGGGGACAGGATGACGCGCTACTAGCAACTGAAGTTTAATCGAAACCACAGAAAGATGTAAACACACAGTACGAACAAATTACAAGACTAAACAATCACACACCCATAGAGGAATGAAGGGGGCAGACAGGACAATGCGCTACTATTAACTGAAGTGTAATCAAAACCACAGAAAGATATAAACACACATGACTAAAAAAGCCAAGCACATGTTCAACTTCAGTTGTTAGTAGTGTGTCGTTCCGTCCCCTTTGTTGCTATGTGTTCTGATTTCGTTTTCACGTTTTCCCTACCTATGAACTGAACTCCTGACTGTTTCACAGCCTCTGTATATGTGTGGTCAATTTTTATTCATCCTCATGGCATATCAAGTCCTAGGATCCAATGTGCAAAGCGACCAGTCACTATTTACAGGAATTTTTTTATTGTGTCTGTGATTGCCTAATTGCAAGTTGACGTTGCAGCCATGGTGCTTGGATTATTTTCAATGTGGTAATTATGCGTAGGCCATCAAGTGAGGGATTAAGGATGAACTTTTGAGTTACAGATGGCACTAGCTGGCATAAAAACATTGAAGCATGGCTGTACTTGTTATGCATATTAGAAGTATTGGTACATTGCAGTCATGTGATTATGCCGACAAGTTCCCAAGCACACTTCCAGAAATTTACGATGGCTTCCAGGTATCTGTGAGTAAATATGTACAGCAACATATGAAGGCAACCTTGTAATTTTGTGGCCATTGCTGAATGCTTTTATGCACCTTGGTAAGTGGACCTACACTCAACAACACAGGTCTATTTTGGGCTTTTTTGTAGGAAACTCAACTCCAAAATCATGTGCGACATGTTTTGATGCCATAGGGCAAACTAATGCAATAAAAATCTGTATAACTGCCTGTCTACACGGTTTCATATTTCCCAAAAGTGATGCTAGCCTTATTGTACTAATTAGTTGCCTTCGTGTGTAGGCTGACACCAAGTTCCTTGGGTAGCTTATTTTTTTGGATTGTACTTACATACTGGCACGGTGAAGTGCACACGTTAGTGCGCATCATGATGAGATTTTACACCCTACTTTCGTTTTGCTTTACTGCTGTGAATTATGTATAGTGCTTAGGCTGTACTGTATATGTTGTTCCACGTGTTCAGTTTTGGGAGTAGGTTCTGTGCACGACGATGGAAATATATACCTATATCCTTACATTGACACGAGAACTGCTGCTGTTTTGATTCCAATAAAATGTTGCAACCACTGGTTCTTGTATCAATTGAAGTATGACTAGTTGTCGTGCATGCAAATTGAAGAAATGAATCTGTGCTTGCAAAACAAAGTGCTGAAACACTGCCTGCTCAATGTGACTGCTTGTGTTTTATTACCAAACACATTGAACAGATGATTCACAGATTATGACACGTTGTAGAAGATAGGCAACAGAAAGTTAGACAGAAAGTCATCACTGTGTTCTAAAGTAGAGTGGGTGATCTTTTATCAATAGTAGCATAATTGAAGGTTGCTGTTGTATAAATGAAATTTAACGTGTGCAGGTGGACGAGGGAGTGCACATATGATAGTTTTTCCAGTTTTCTGCATATTTGCTACAGTCCTCGTGTTTCTGTGTTACGATTGTGAAACTCTGAATTGCAAACAAGCCAACCTCTCTGCTGCTGTGGTGAATTCATTCAACAGAACCATATTTTCTCAAGAACAGCTGTTCCATTGAGGAAGAGGGTATGTGCTTTTTTTATTGGGTACTGCATCATCTGTCTGAGGGGAGGGCCAAGTACACATGGACGTTCCCAAGAGAGAAGTGCAAGTACATTAACTTTTTTGTTTTGTGGGAGACCTGTCACTGGTAAACTGGGGAGGTTGTCCTTGACATTGGGGCACGCGTTAGGCATTTGCTTTAACGCGGTGGCGTGATGCTTAACAATAAAAGCTAATTAGTAAGAAATGTAGGTAGTATCCGAGTATGAAAGCAAATAAATATTGAATATACGTTATAGAGAATCACTGAATGCCGTGCTAAAGCGTGCATTGCGAATAAGCGCTAATTGCGGAAATAGATAAGCGTTGAGCTGCTCAGAAGGCGCTGCTGCCCCTAGCTGCGTGCAGCTCACGGCTGTACGCGCGCATTCAACGCACTTTATGTAGACGCGTTACAATGTCCTTGTAACCCTGGAATTTTCTGCGTGTGTAATTTTCATATGCGAACGCAGGCGTTCCGCGCTAAAGGGTGCATTGCGAATAAGCGCTAATTGCGGAAACAGATTTTTGTTCAGCTGCTCAGAGCGCGCTGCTGCCCCTGCGTGCAGCTCGCGGCAGTACGCGCGCATTAAATGCACTTAAGGTAGGCGCGTTACAATGTTCTTCTAAGTCAGGCATCTGCGTGTGTAACTTTCATATGAGAACGCAGGCGGTCTTCGAACCGCTCATAACACGCTGCCGCATCTGGACGCGCGCAGTTCGCGGCTGCAGAAATAACGAAAATTGCTCCACAGCATACGCTCATGGAATGCACATACGTTCGCTCATCTGAAGATACCTTTGTCACGCTGGTATTCACGAATTTAGCACGAGCGAAGAGGGCACACGTTTATAATTTTTATAGCGGCACGACACGGTGAACCGGAGAATTCGGAGCCGAGGGTGTTTACGTCGATCGGCTCGGCCTGCATGACGCCCCACAAATTATGTATTGACCTTCCGCAAGAACAAACACACGCCGATGGTACAAGAACAGAAGTTCGAGGTTGTGCCGACGGGTTACCAGCCGCTTTGTATATACATTGGTACATAGATAAGCCCACGAAAAAAGCAAACTTGCAAGTGGTGGCGCTGTGGTGTAATGGTTATAGTGCTTGCTTTAAGTGCGTGTGGTCGCGAGTTCGATTCCTGTGTCGTGCGTACTTGTATGCAAATGTCATGGTTGTGCCTAAATACTTTGATGTCCATTTTCTATTATGTCCTAGTGATGAATATTAGCCGAAATTGGCCGCTCTAGGGCCTCGTATAACCGGAGGCTTTAACAGCTCTCAAAAGAAGCAGAAAAACTCTCAATGCGCTCTGTTCAAGCCCCCAAAATGGGTTACATAAAAACACCAACTTCACCTCCAAAAGGAGGCTTCAAAAGCTCTCAAAAGAACCAAAAAACTTCCAATGCGCTCCGTTCAAGCCCTCAAAATGAGTTCAATAAAAACACAATTACCTCCTTAGTTCCGTCTAATCACTCCCTCCTTTTGAACCTCCTTTCGAAGGGGGTTTTGCGTAGTACCTTTAGGATGCACGCTGCGCAACGAGCCCAAAACTCCCTAGAAGGCTCAAACCCGTTTGCAGTGTAGGGGTAGCGGCTGCGACGTCGACACGCCCGGGAGCTCCTCGCAGTTGCGCATCGGCATAAGATGTTCTCTGTTGCTGTTGTAGTGGAAATTCTGGCTGTGCTTTTAGCTGAGGTTCCCGTACCACCTGCCTAACCTCCTCGCGGATCACGTCAGCCAGGGACGAAAGCATCGGAGCGTTCTGGTGAAGCCGCTGCATCTGAAGCTCTTCTTGTACAACAGGTCGTACTAGCTCCCGTAGTGCTTCCATGCTGTTTCCGAAGACTGGTGGCAATAAGTCCACAGTAGTGATGTTCATGTCTCTTGTATATCCTTGCTCACTGTTGTCGCGTCATTCCATCGTAGCCGCCTCGGAACGAAACTCAGCGATGGTGCGCGGCGGGCTCCGAACCAGCCAGGCAAAGAGTTCCTGCTTTACGCCTCGCATCAGGTGACGCATCTTCTTGTCTTCGCTCGTATTTGGATCCTCTCGGCGGAATAGGCGAGACATGTCTTCCAAATACATGGCCACGCTTTCATTGTTGGGCTGACTTCTTGCATGGAGGGCAGCTTCAGCTCTCTCACTGCGGTCTGTATTCTGGAAAGCAACGAGCAGCTCCCGTCGAAAGTCATCCCATGACAGGAAAGCAGCTTCGTGGTTTTCGTACCGCGTTCGAACGCTATATTAAAATGCGAATTAAACGCTTCCAAGCTTGCGGTCTGCCTCATATCCGTTAGCCTTTGCGATGCGTTCAAAGTGTTCAAACCAGTCCTCTGCGTCCTCGAAGCTGTCGCCGCGTAAATGCTTCGGCACCATTGGCTGATTTACTACAATGCTAGCTGGTGTAACCTGAGCTGTTATGTCGGTCGCGTCTCCATTCATAGCCTTTGAGGTTTTAAGGAAATTCCACAAAGGTGCAAATTCAGGACCCTCACCACGTAGGCGTCGGCTGCAGCGCTGATGAACGAGAGTCAGCTCGCTGGGTCCGAGTCGTTGTGGTTCTGGACTGCGTTCCGTCACTCGAGAAGGGCTTGCATCACACCCCGCACCTCCACCACATTTGTAACGCACAGTTCAAGAACACACTTCTAGTAAACTAAGGTAGTTGGGGCGAACTTGTGCCTGAGAAGGAAACAACTAAAAGGAAGTGTTCTAGCAGTTCCAAGGACAGTACTCTTTTTCTTCTCAATCTCCACCTCTTCTTCTCCTTTTCTTGTCTTCCGCGTGGGTCGCGAGGAACGTGCTCTCCGCCACTTTTACTTTGGTTCGCACGTATGCCGCGAACAATTCGGAGGGCGTAGGGATCGGTCAGCGCGCGTAGCTTGAAATCATTTTGTGTCAATATCTTTGTACCCGCCCGAATATCAATTCATGCACACGCACCTTCGTTAATTGTCTCTGTTACGCATGCAATATGTCTTGTTACGCCTGTGCATGCAAGGTTATGTGGTTGTGACGTTTGTATGCGTTTTTGCTGAAAAAAAAGTAAATGTTGCAAGAAGAATAAGTCAGTGCCAGTGCTTCTCTCAGCTACACTTTGTCGTCGATCCTGGGTTTGCGCTAAAGTTCTCGCCCTAAAAGCTATGTACCAGCTAGGCCCAACAGAAATACACTTCGAACATTTGTCTGCATAGGCGCTTGCTTATACATTATATATATATATATATATATATATATATATATATATATATATATATATATATATATATATAACAAGAAATTTGCGAATGTATCGAAGTATCTTGAGGTACAATTGGAAAGCATCGTATCGCATGCAATTATTTTCCTAGTAAATTGTATCTAAATCTCAAATACTTTCTGCCCGAGTATTTTATATCGCAGAAGGGTATCTTGAAGGGCCAGTTGTTACGCGTTACGGCGATGAAAACAGCACGAAAACGTAATGGAGGGTAAGAAGCGGGACGGCGGGTCAGCGCTTTTGTTGTCTGCTTCTTACGCCGCGTGCCGTATCAATACCATATTTTCCATAAACTTGCCCACGCAACCCACGCCTGGACTGGCTGCTGATGAACATGAAGATACACCCTCTGCTAATGCGGGGTTTTAGAAAGGGCCATAGCAGCATTAACAGTGTGATTAGTCTTATCAACTACGGAAAACACAAGAAAGCAACATGCATCATCACTATCGGCATTTCCCTCGGCATCAAGCGTTCGATAACGTAACTCACGAGACTATCCTATACGCCCTGAAGTGTTTTAGAGTTGCCGGTCATATGTACCGCTTGATCTCGGACCAGCTCACTGATCGGTCAGTCTACATGTCCACGAAAACCGTGTGACACAACCCCGCACAAAGTGCATCGAATAGTTCCCCAGGGCCATGTTTTAAATCCTTCGTGACCATGCCCATAAAACGCGGGTCACCGGTGACCGAAAGCGTCGAACGAGAATTTAAAATTACGGGCACTCCTATCGACTAGTTGCATCATCTAGCACATTCTGTACACACTGATCTTTCGCTTCCTGCATAGTTAGATTTTTTTCCTACCGGTAGCAATTTTTAACCGCGATTCAAAGGGGAGGTTCGCTTAGTTTGTTAGCGAAAATGGCAGGCGAAGCGGTTGCGAGACCCTGCCAGAAATATTGCTCCATGGACGAGTCTGTTGCGTTCACAAAGGATTTTCTACTCTTTCTAGCAGAAGTGACTCCGAGGATGGCGTCAAGTCATGGCAATATAGCTCGGACCATAAAAAACCGTAGAACGAGGCCTGATCGTTGTCAGGTGTTGATCAGTACGTTACGCTTTCTGGCACATTGATTTTTTTACTCCGATTGAAATATTGTGAGGTTGTTGGCGATATTATACCTTTTATTTGTAGTGTCTCAATAGTACACGGTAAAAATTTCGTGCCATAACCTTCAATCAGTGGAGAGCAATGTTCAGCCCAAGAAGGCTACCTGGCCGTGAACTCAGAATAGTGTAGCGCAAGGCCGATTCAAGTTCTTGCGAAATGGTCACGGCCGCAGAGGTGGTGAATTTCATTTGCTGCTGACCTATATGAGCACCGTCGAGCTTCCTCGACTACACCTGATCAAAAAAAGTACATTTGGAACAGGTCCTACTGGTTGAGGAAGCGGAGAAATAAAAAAGTGTCAAGAGGACAAGAAACTTGACAACCGGACAAATGGCACTTGTAACGCCTGTTCTGTCGAGTGGCACACCAACCTTAGAAGAAGAATTTTTTTTACTTCTTAGAGCTTTCAGACATGCTTTGACCTAGTTCTATAGTGTCAGACATTGAAATGTGAAGATTTTTTGTAGCTTACAATTTACAATACTTTTCTTTGTGTGCGGTGAAGCCATGCTTGAGGATGTTTTGTTGCCGTGTGCAGTGCTAACTTTTGCTATCTGATTTTTTTATGCGCTAGCAAATAGCATAATTTGCTAAAGTACCTATGCTTCAATAGCAGACTTGTTTTTCTTCTGGAATTGCTGTGTATGAAGAAAATTGTATACGGAAAAATATAACCGTGTAACTTGATGGAATAATGCAGTTTTCACTGGGCAGACACATATATTGTAACTCATACGCTTTTTGAGCTAGTTCATTAAAACTAATATAGAAAGCTGTTGAGCGAATATTTTGTATATCTGAGTTGATTTTTTGGTTTTTTTCTTTCTTGTTGCGGGCATAACATTAGAAATGTTTATGCAATGTTCCATAAATTTTGTTTTTCCTAAATATTTTCGCATAATACATCTTAACATAATTTTTTCGTAGTATTACCATTAAAAGTATAATCAATTTGCTTATAATGATATATAATACACTGTACCTATCATATTATTTAAAACAAAACATGATTACTAAAGCATACAAAATGTGGTCAATTTTCCCACAGTCACGAAAGAATTAGGTCCCACCTTATTGAACATCTCTCTCAGTGAACGGGATAAGTGCATGCCTGCGTCGGTTGAAATCACTCTATATGCAGATGACATCTGTACATGGAGCAGCAATCGCAACAGACGTGTCCTAGGAGCAAGATTACAGAAAGCTGTCAATTTAATTGGAAAAGTCCCACTCGCACGGGGTCTAACGATGTCACCCAAAAAATGTGCCGCCGTTGCTCTTGCAGGGCTTGATGTCTCGCGCTATGTGTTAAAGGTAGCGTATTCTCCCATTTATTACGTGCCATGTCATAAGTTTCTGGGAGTGACAATCGACAGGCTAATGACGTGGACACCCCACGTTTGAATATTAAAAGAAAAAGTTGGGCCATATGCGAGCATCTTCCGTTTGTTATCAAGCAACGCGGGGGGCCGCTCCGTAAATGCCCTGCTGCGAACGCATACGGCTCTTTGCTAAAGTCTTCTACGACAGAGCGTTCCTGCGCTAAATGGCGTTTCCCTAACCAATATAAACCCACTTACTGGAGCTCAAGTAAGAGCCCTCAGGGTGTGCTTTGGCCTACCAAAACACATCAAGTATTGAAACTAGGGGTGTGCGAATATCAAATTTTTCGAATACGAATCGAATACGAATATCCACCTTCGAATATCGAATCGAATATCGAATATCAAAGGGAAAATGCCTCCACAGTAACAATTTTTTATTTAACATGTAGCTATTTGAAAAAAAAAACATTTACAGCATGACTGGCAACACAACATACACTGCTATCTCCAGAACACAATGTCCAGGCTAGCACAATGCACATCACAACACAAGCAAATATCACGGCACAATGAAAGTAATGACTACATGTTATCATGAAGAAATATGAGTTGCTCCACATGATCACGCAGCAGGCGCTTCCTTGTAACAGAGACAACCCCCCCCCCCCCCACCCCTGCCACTGAAAAGGCACGCTCCCTTGGAACAGAAGTGGCTGGTATAGGGAGTTACACGGGGCAAAGCTTTGCCAGGCTGGGGTATCTGAAGGTGCCTACAGTCCGCCACCAGTCACGTGTGTCACTGTCTTTCTTCAGAAGTGGTCCCGCATAGTGAACGAGTGGTAGTGCGGCACGTTACGGCCGCATAATATTAAAAATGTACGGTTATATGATCGCCAACAGCGCTGCACGTCGGAGATGCACCAGCAATAAATCATACGCATTGCGGCGCTCGTCGCAGGCAGATATCGTGCCTCCGTGTACTTACGATGTTTATCGCTCCTCTCGGCAACGTTTTTAGCGATACGAACGCAGCAGAAATGTGGAAGACGAGTTATTTTATGCATGATAATCGAATCGCATATTCGAATTTTTCGAATATTCGAAGTTATCGAATATTCGAAACTTTTCGAATACACGATTTTCGAATCGAATACGAATATTTCGAATGTAATATTCGACGAATATTCGAAACTTTCGAATATTCGCACACCCCTAATTGAAACCCTTGCAAAAAGCAGACGCTTATCAGCTCCGGTGCTTCTGCGGCAGGAAATTTTTCGAGTCGATTTGCGCACTGCCACCAGAGTGCCACGTTATTCTCTTGCTACAGACAACGGTCCTGCGGTGCAGAGCTTGCTCTCGCTGCATTATCAAAGCGCATCAATGCCCATGCAGCCATCATGGAAATTGCTTCGTGGTGAATTGTCACCCTGTTGCCTGGGTTCACGAACAAGAGACGTTTCAGAACAAGACACATTTCGCTATGCAGCACGTAGAAAACAGCTACGAGGCTCACCGTCATATTTACACCGACGGCTCTGCTACGCCTACATATCATCCTCCAGTGATGTGTGGATACCATCTGCGATGTCACCATTTCTGCCACTCTCAGTCACCATGCTTCATCTGCAGTCACTGAACTGGTTGCAGTGTGGGCTACATTTAACTATATCGTAGACCAGACAGCCCAGTCTTGGGCATGGCTGGGCAACGATACTTTGAAATTGTATCGCGATACGATACAAGATACTCGGGCAAGAATCATTTAAGATACATGTACAAGGTACCACCGCAATACATTTCAATTGTATATTTAGATACACCAATACACTCACAGTTTTGTTCTTATACAGCTACATAGTGTGCCTGAAAACGCCTTATATATGCACATAAATGCGTGCTTGAAAATTTAACTGTGACCAACTTTGTTTTGTTTTAATGAAATGCCTGCTACTATCTAAAAAGTTATGTATTTCTTGCGAAAAGTAGATTAGTTTCATCCCGAAACATTTTAGTGTGGTTCTTTTGCATGCTTCACATGACAGCTTTTTATACATTGCCTGGTCCGCGGTTTCCCACGCACGCAGGAACAACTCACAATGGACATCAAACGCCTATGCAACAAAGCCTGTGAACTGCATCACCGTATTGTTCTGCAGTGGATACCTGCCCTCTGCGGAATACGTCCAGGCTGATCATGCTGCCGAAGCTGGACACGAAGCCTCGAGAGAAATGGTCGAGATACCTATCTAGAGAAAAGACGCGGCGACCCTCGTATCGGCACACACTTGGCGCTTCCAGTGATCCTTGCGGATTGATGCGAGTCACCAGTTTGGGCCTCTTTACGAAATTGATCCATCGTGTGACTTCTATACGCCGGGAAACCTAAACAGACAAAATGAAACATGCCTGCACCGCGTCGGATTAAACGTCGCCTATCCGCCTCGTGCATCGGTATGGTGGCGCCACCGCTCGGCTCCCCTGGTGACTAGCGAGGAGAAAGGAAGATGTGCCCTCTCCCAACCCCCCATAGGATCCCATGCATTTTGAATCAAGTTTGCGATTTCGTTGCGCAAAAACAAACTAGCGCCATCTCTCGACAATACGCCACATCGACGACGCAACACGTCCTCTTGCTTCCACCGACTGGCCATGCTCCAAGCTAACTCCTCTCTCCACTTTCTTTTATTTCTTTCGGTGGCCGTGAGAGCGCGCGCTGTGCACTGTGCTGTAGCGTACCCGACAAGACCGGCTGGGCTCGTCGCGTCTTCCTTGAACGTTGCAACGTTAATATTGTGTTAAGGCGGTGGCCACACGTCGGACGACGAGCCCTGATTTCGTTCAGCTGCCATCTCATCAACGGCAATGTTTCAGACGCCTCAGCTGTGTACTTTTGTCCATTGGTTGCGGGACAAGATGGCCTCCTGCAAGACCGCGTTTTTCCAAGTCAGCTGTGTGCGTAGTTCTCGGCGTCGTAGAAGTTTGATGACGCGAGGACGTCAACTGGTGCTACATCGTGGGAACCGCTGAAGTGACTGCAAGCTTGACGACATTGTGCCAGAATATTCTAGCGTACTGTACGCGCACGATTGTGCTACACTTAAAATACCGCGCTTGGCCTCGAGCGTCAACCTGGTACGCCTGTGTGCAACAGGCGTGTTGTTATCGTTGTTGCGTCGGTTAATATTGAATTGCAATTGGAATACCGTTTTGGCAAAGGTAAGTGAAGCTGTAAGTAGTTGTTCTGCTATATGCTCGCTACTCCACGAACATTACTTCTAGAATCGCATTTTATTTTGAGCTGCACGTACCAAAGGAGAATCTAGCATACGAGATACATTGCACGCGTGCGCATTTCCTATATAAATCTGAGTAATGCCACGCGTGCGCATTTCCTGTATAAGTCTGAGTAATACCATGCTCAATTTAAAGCGCATGTGTTAGAGGATTGTGGCTTCAATGGTGAAAGTGATTAGATATTCCGAATTATGTGATTGCAATGCAGTTAGAACTTTCTCATATGTTAATACGGTCTGTGAACAAAAAAAAAAAAAAAACGCTGTGTGAATGTTTGTTGGTCATTTGCTACAGTACTTTCACGCATTATTATGCAGCTGTGTGACGGCTGTTAAAACGTTCAGCAAGTTAGATTTTGGTTTTCTTGGCCTAGTTGAGTGCTACGAGTGTTGGGCGAAGATAAAATCGCGTGTCTTTTGTGCGTTTCTTAAGCAGGCATACAGCCGTAAAAGTCATTGTTGTACTGTTTGGGGTGTTCAATAAAACAAGAATGCTGTTTTGTACTGCAACAATTTTTATTTCATCTGTGTTAACAGATCACGCAAACAACTTGGACACATGCACGTAAGAAACGTACGCAGTGCATCGCGCGCACGCATTAAAAAACGGGCCTGTCATTTTAAAACAAATAATATAGAACAATGGACGTAACAGACGGCATGGTTGTCTAGTGGAGCAGCGTCGGCAGTACAGATATCAAACCAGAATGAAACATGAATAGAAAAACGGAGAGTAACAGGCGCTTTACCCACGGCTTCTCTGAGCCGCGCAGATCCACCTATCGCCACCGTCCGCCGTTGGTGGCGCCACCAGTACCACTGAAAGCAGCAGCGCACGAGGCGGATACCAACTATTTTAAGGGCAAGACTAAACTGTCTGACTCACCATTATGTATTCATTGTAACGTCCCAGAAGACACGAAACATCTTCTGTTTGAATGCAGCCGAAACGAATCAGAGAGACGGTCTGTGAAGGCGGCATTACACCTTCAACGGGACTTGTGTTCGGAACTGCGACAGATTGTGTGCGTTACTCGTCAGAAAAGCACGGTTGACTTGCTTGCGGGCTACGATCCTTAGAAAAACTTTGCGCGCGCGCGCGCGCGTGTGGGTGTGCGTGTGCGTGTGTGTGTGTGCGTGTGTGCGCGCGCGCGCGCGTGCGATTATCAATTTATATATCGTAATCGTCACCCAGCATCTGGAGTAGCGTGTCGGGCGAATGGAATAGCCAGGCTTACATCTACAGCTTTTCATTAAAACACTTCTCTCCCTTTCAGCGTCCCGTTTTCGCGCTGTTTTCATCGCAGTATCTCGTATCGTGTGGCGATACAATTTCAAAGTGACACTGAGAAGAACTTTATTGAATAGTCATGAGGAAAATGATGTGGGAGGACTCCCCACAAGCATCTTTGCCCAGCTCTGCCTTACGGACGCATAGTGCGTACTTCCCTAATTCGCAGAATGATGAATTATGGCATAGTGGGTGTATCGTTGTGTCAAGTAAAACAAACATGCTGCACCGGGCGATGGGGGAAAACAGGCCGGCTTTATTGCACACCAGTACATATATAGGATTTAGAAGGGGCGTGTGATTACGCCGTTAACAGATAAGCTCTTCGAGTAGAACGTTCAACAGATACGAAACGCTATCGTGGCACACGTGTAGCGCTCGGCGCCCAAAATACGATACATCTTCCTCTGTTTGAAAACGAAACAAGGAAAGGGAAAAGAACATCAATGAAAGTTGCGAGGCACGCTAGTTCAAGGCACTTGCACGAAGTTCTGGTCGTAGGCCAGACGGTGAGGCGCTCGACGTTGTCTGAGCGACCTTCTTGGGACTTGTGTGGACGAGACACTTGTTGAGGCAATGGGCTGTGCGGGCGTAGACGGAGCTATGCATTCTGCACGTCGATGTGCGAGCGCGTTGCTTTGGCTAGACTTTACCTCGAAGCCGTCGTCGTCGTATTCCTGGTTGTTGTGTCGGAACGGCTCCCGCGTGAGTAGTAGGTGCTGCCGGTTGCGCCTGAGCACCGTGTCGTTTTCTGTGACGACTGTATACGACCTGGGGTGACCAGCAGACTTGAGCACTTTAGCTTTCGTCGCCCATGTTCCTTTCTTTATCCGGACCGTATCTCCCGGGCTCAGGTGCGCCAATGGTCTCCTAGAGTGGTCTGTCTGAGGACGCCGGAGCACCTCGTGCCTGGTGTTGCTTTGAACGTCAGGAATAGTTGTGCGGAGCCGTCGCCACATCAGCAGCTCAGCGGGCGATGCGCCGCACTCGAGCGGGGTGGTCCTGAAAGCAAGCAGTCCCAACCAGAAATGTTGTTTCGCTTCACTTGTTTTTTTGAGGATGCGCTTAGCTATCTGAACACCTTTTTCCGCCAACCCATTAGAGCGTGGGTATCCTGGACTAGACGTTACATGCTTGAAATCATACAGTTGCGAGAACAACGCAAATTCATGACATGAAAACTGAGGGCCATTGTCAGAGCAAACTTCCATCGGAATGCCGTGCCTAGCAAAAATGGCGCTTGTTACGTCAATGATTGTTTTGGCCGTTATATCTTTGAGGAGTTAAACTTCGGGGAAGTTTGTCAAGGCGTCGTAAACGCACAGGTACGACCTCCCGCCGTATTCAAAAATGTCAATGCCGACGCGGTACCACGGTTGGTCCGGCACGGGGCGCATCAGTAAAGGCTCTCGAGGCTGGCTATATGCGTACTTTTAAATGCGAAGCATTTCTTAGCGAACCTCTGGCACTTTGAGCGTTTCTATCTACGTATCTATCTATCTATCTATCTATCTATCTAGCCGCCTACGTCTGGGTGCTCTCATGATCGCCTCCTTAATTTGGTGTAGACCAAAATTTGCATGGAAGGGTAAGAGGATTTGACGAATATGATTGCCGGGTCATGACATGAATAACGTTAAAATCTTGTCGCGTACGTCGTCAAACCCTTTCCACTAGACACGTGTGGCACATACCCGTTTACCACGGGCCGCGGTGTACGGGTATGCGCCACAGGTGATTGAAAGTTTATATCTACCCAGGACGGCGAGAACAGACATTGGTAACTTAAATTATAGAGCGCTAAGGAAAACCAACATCAGCAGCGTTGACTCAACGAATGGAAAGAATGAAAATTAGGATCCCAGCAGGAATCGAACCCAAGCATTCTGCGTGGCAAGCAGGTATTCTTCCACTGAGTCACGCCAGGTCTATGAACTGGTTTGGAAAAACAGTCTACGCAGGCGTAATATCAGTGCAACGTCAATTGTGGTTGTAGTGCTGGCTATCACATTTTACAAGAAAGCAATAAACACTACACGATACTCCTACGATGTGTACTCCTACGATACGGGCGTCATATCAGATTAACGTCTGTAGTTCCAGTGTTGGCTCCTCTTTTAAAGCAGTTTAGCAGACATTACGTTTGTATCCCTATGATTCAGCAAGCTATATTGAAGCACTGTTCGACCCCGGAGGAATACATTAACGAAAGTTACATATGATATCCACATCACCGCACCGTAAAGTGCATTTCGTCCACCAGAACAACGCAGTCTCCTCTTCATTTCTTACGATGCTGGGCGATGGCCTCAGGCTGACCGATAATAATGCCAGATTGATTGACAGCCGCTTTGTAGACTAGGCTACGTAGGGCACATACGCCCAGGTAGTCTACGAATACGACAAACACCATCCACAGATGGTCTACGTAGCACTATGCAGGCCAACCAGCATCGACGGCCTGCACCTCACCAACGCGAAGGGTGACTTCAAGTTCCGACTTGTCGCCGGCTCTGTCGACAGACAATTTGTCGACGAAATGACCAAGGCATCCACGAATTCCAACAGCTCTACTACACCACATACTTCACCACACATAGGCCCCTCGCCGGATCATATAACAAGTCATGAACAGCTGCTGGTGCTCACTGATCACGGTGATGATGCGCTTGTTCAAGAAGTGCCAAGAACTTCTTCCATACATGCACACGGGTTCGTGAAACGTGCGTGCGTTCTCGGGACACGTATTAGCATTACATATCAGCTTGCCGCTTCTGGTGTTGGTAATAACCACGTTGCGATTGGCAACTTTACCCAACCGTAAGCAACTGGTTATTAACACATATGCGGCTCTTCAACATATATGTGTGCGCATAAAATTTATACAAACCTTTAGTGTCATTTTGTAACGTGTCGCTCAGTAAAAAAAAGCTACGCCACAGTCACCTTCCCGCCGCGTGCTTCGCATAACATTGACTCCCCCGGTACGTGGGATCTGCCGAATTTTTTTGCAGATAGAACATGTCTGGACGAATGATTCTATGTCAGAGTTCATTCCCCGCCAAAAAACTAGTTGTCTTGCCCGGGCTTTGCTCTTGTTGATTCCCAAGTGCCCTTGGTGAATTCTTTCCAGTGTCTCGCCTTTCATGCTAGCCGGAATAACCACTTTGCAGTCTTTGAGCAGGAACCCTTTCACGTTTGATAACTCTCCCTCGAATCGTTTCCACGGCCCCTACAAGCACTTTCCAGCTTCTAGGTCCCGCAGAACGTTCCTTAGTTGTTCATCTCGCGCCGTTTCCGTGGCTAGCCGCCTCCATGTGCCCTCACTAACAAGTGAAGAGACTGTACTCACTTCATGTACTTCTACATCGTTGCTGTCGAGGTCGCAGGCCGTTGTCTTCGTTGTGGCACGTGACAACGTGTCAGCCAGGAGGAGCTGCTTACCTGGAACAAATTTCAATTGAACGTCATAACGCAGCAATCTCAAAAAGAATCTTTGCAACCTCTCTTTCAGCAATAAACTGGCGACCGTAGACGAAGTGATTAAACCTTTCACAGCCAAACACCACTGCCATAGCCTCTGTTTCTATTTGAGAATAACGCTGTTGTGTTTCGGTAAGCGCTCGTGACGCGTACGCCACGGGCTTCCATGTGTCATTGTGACACTGCAACAAAGCGGCACCGATTCCGTCTCGGGATGCATCACACGACACTTTTGTTGCTTTAGCCGGATCGAATACCGCCAACACGGGCTGTGTGCTAAGGTAGTCGCAGAGTTCTTTCCACTCTTTCGCGTGGTTGTCGGTCCATCCGAAGACGGTATCTTGTCTGATCAAGCTTCTCAAAAGAGCAGTTCTTTGAGCTAGTGAAGGGAGAAACTTGCTAAAATAATTGACGACACCTAACATCCTTTGCACCGCGAGCTTGTCTTCTGGGGTCGGCATGTGCAGCATGCAATGAATCAGCGTCGGGCTTGACCTGATGCCTGCTTTATCGATTACGTCTCCAAGAAACTCGATTTCCGGGACGCCGATACTGCACTTCTCAGGATTGAAGGTCAACCCGGCGAGCTGTGCAGCACGCAACACAGATTTGAGGCGTTCATTGTGCTCTTCTACCGACGAGCCCCATACCAGAATATCGTCCACGTATATTTTTACGCCGGGAAGGCCTTCGAAAATTTCATTCAGCGTTTTTTGGAACACTTCTGAGGCGGATGATATGCCGAAGGGTAATCGTAAAAAGCGGTAACGACCAAATGGGGTAGAGAACGTACAAATCCGCGATGTAGAGTCATCCAAGGGGATTTGGTGAAATCCAGAGTTAGTGTCTAAGCGGGAGAACACAGTTGCACCAGCTAGCTCGGCTTCTATATCCTCTCGTCGCGGCATCATGTAGTGCTCCCTCTTTATGCACTCATTTATTTTCCTGGGGTCGATACAGAGACGAATCTTTCCATTCTCTTTGCGAACGATCACAAGAGGACTCACCCAGTCGGTAGGCTCGGTGACCCTCGTGATGATTCCGGCGTGCTTCATCCTGTCGAGTTCGTCCCGTAGTGGTTCCGTCAGGGCCAACGGTACACGTCGCACTGGTTGAATGACTGGCACAGTGTTGTCTTGAAGCACCATGTGATATACTTTTTTCACGCAGCCAGTTCCAGTGAAAAGATGACGAAAGTCTTTCACAATTTCTTCACAGCCGTCCTTTGATACGCTGTGAACGCGTGAGAGCAATCCAAGGCGTTCGGTTGCTTGTAGGCCCAGGATTGCTTGGCGACCTTTGCGTACTACAAAAAAAATCGAGAGGAATAGCTCGGTCACCGAGCGTCACTTCCGTACAGACGACTCCAAGATGCTTGATCGTGTCTCCACCGTACGAATGTAGCACCACGCTACTCTGCTTCATTTCAGGGCTTGGTTGCATCTTATTGTATATACCAACGGGCAGCAAGTAGGCCTGAGACCCTGTATCTACTTTAAGTTCGACGGAAACGTTGTTTACGGTCATTCGAACCGTCCAATCACGTTGGCTTATTACTCCTCTTGCCGATACCTCTAAAACGCTGAAGTCATCTTCGTGATCTTGAATTTCGCCAACCAGCGCGGAGGATCTGCAGCAAATTGCAAAATGGGTCCTTATTTGGCATTTTCTGCAAGTTCGTCCGAACGCAGGACAGTTTGCAGGCTGATGTGTGCGGCCGCATTTGGAGCACTTGTACATCTTCACTTGCGCCGTTTTGGGGTTCGGGCCAGCGTTACGAACGGCGTCCACTTGCTTTTGACCTTGTTCCCAGGTTTCTTGGCGAAGCGCTGATGTTTCGGCTGCCTTGCAGACGTGCTCAGCCTTCTGCAGTGTCAATTCGCAGTCCCTGAGCAGCTTTTCTCTGACCCTGTCGTCGTTGGTTCCGTACACAATTTGGTCTCGGACCATAGAATCTAGAAGCTTGCCGAAATTGCATGCTCGTGCCTGCTTCTTCAGATCCCGCAAAAAGTGTTCGAATGGCTCACCTTGGCTTTGCACTCTCTTCCGAAATACGTAGCGTTCATGTACTTCGTTGGTCTGCAACGTGAAATATTCGTCGAATTTCTTGATGACCGTCGCGTAGTCGGCCTTGTCTTCGCCTTCCGTGAAGTTCAGTGTGTTGAATATCTCGATGGCGTCTTCCCCTGCGACACTGGGAAGGAGCGCTGTCTTCGACGACACTGATCGCTGCTTGTCAGTTGGTTCCGATGCCGCCAGGAAAAGCTCGAATCTCTGCTTAAATGTCTGCCAATTCTTGCTTGCTTCTCCCGTCGTGTTCAACGGACCAGGTAGCCTCAACGAATCTATTGCGTATTCCTCGCAGCGCTGGCCGTCGAAGATCAACCACTTCTGACACCATGTATCGTTGTGTCCAGCAAAACAAACATGCTGCACCGGGCGATGGGGGAAAACAGGCCGGCTTTATTGCACACCAGTACATATATAGGATTTAGAAGGGGCGTGTGATTACGCCGTTAACAGATAAGCTCTTCGAGTAGAACGTTCAACAGATACGAAACGCTATCGTGGCACACGTGTAGCGCTCGGCGCCCAAAATACGATACAGTGGGTACTTCGCAGCTTGCACTAGGCATACTAGGATAATTGAAAACAGCTAATGTTACGCCTACGCATTCCCTTTTTTTTGCGGCGTTTTCGTTTACATTTTGCATTCATCACCGGTGTAGTTTTCTGTTGCGCAGGTTTCCCGCTATAGTCAGTCCTTAAATTGAGAGAGTCAGTCCTTAAATTTGTTTTTTTTATTCTAGTGCGACTAACTTTGCATACAAACCGGTTTGTTGGGCACTGCTTTGTACATAAGGTAAGCGGTCATTTCCGTAAGGACTTTTTTATTAGTTTTTACACAAGCTGTGACACTTGTATTGAAGAGTCTATGGCAAAATGTATTGAACTGCACGATTGAGGCGTGGTTCCTTTTTATTCACAGAACCAAACCTGAGCATAACGAGAAATTTTATGTAGCAGGCCCTCCCGCACCTCAACGTCTCACACCACAGCGTTCTATGTGCACCCCGTTTTTTTTCATTGCCCCCTCAAAACACACTGGCTGCCATACTTTCAGGCTAGTAGTTGGAGCTTTCTGTGCCGTTTTATGTCGTCCCTTTTCCTTGAGCTAGGAAACATCGCGCATAAGGCATTCTCTAATGCGGCAGGGCCTTCAGACCGACAGGCCTTGTTGTCTCCGAGCTCAGATGCGGACTGAGTGGACTTCATTTAGCCACTTTCACCCAGACGGTGGTTGGCCCAGTCGCTTTGCAACGCCCTGATAGGGCGCTGCGAAACGGCGCTGACTAAAACTCTGAGGTTTGCATGCACATAAATACCCTATTGGCCTCGAGATCTTGGAGTGGCGCCCTCTCGCGTGTGACGATAGAGCGGGGACTCCGCTCTCAACCGCGCTGCAGCAGCCGCTGCTCCTGTATGTGGATCGTCTGCTTCAGGCTGGAACTTTGTCGAACGAACAGCCTCGCGACGGTCAACTAACGCCTACAACGAATGTTTTCGAGTGTAATCTCGAACTTGTTTTAGCTGCGGCCCAATCGACGGGGCCCAGAAATCCCCCGGATGGCCGACGAGTGCGCCGATGCCACCGACCGCATTGCTGGTAAGAAAGTGAAACTATGCGTGAGTGTTCTCGCTCATTATCTCGTTTCCGCCATACGATACCAATTAGTTTGGGTGTTTCTTTCGATATTTCAGTAAGCGTGCCGTTCTACAAGTATGTAGATAAAGCTTGTGAAAGGTCGCGGTGCCTCATCGAGGGCGAGGCGGTGTACGACGCAGGCTACGTTGTTGAATGCGCGGTCGACGCCGTCAACGGAGATCGCATCACCGTCGCAGCTCTCGTCCTGCAAACAAGTGCGCAAGTGCCGCCTTGTTGCACACCCCCTGCCGATGCCTATGATGGCAGTTTGTCCCGTAATGTTGGTTTAGTGAGAACCATATTACGTCGTACTTCATATTAACACCGCACAGGGCCGTCGCATGGGTATTAGATTATAACAAATAGTCAATCGCTAATTATACCATGCACAGGGCCACAGAGATTATCATAGCAAAGGCAAGCTGGGTCTAATTTCACGCCACGCAGCCTAACGAAAAGCTTAAAGAGCTCCGCTTTTAAAAAAGCGTCTGCACTGCCTCAGGTGAAAACTTTTAAAGAATGTGCACTAAACAGCGGCAACAAGTTTCGCTTATGAATTTATGATGAGCAGTCTGTTAGGCTCACGCTTACCTTCATAAGTAAAATACGTATGTACACCATCCAAATGCAGCCGTTGTCTCAGGTATCCTGCGCCGCCCAGCTGAGCTCACGAGGCGCGCTTTCCTGCGAGGCGATTCGGAGGCCGCGTCGTCGGCTCCTTGCCTAGGGGCCTTCGCGGCAGGTTGTGGGGCGGCACCGCACCTGGTGTAAGTCGCCTGTGCTTATAGCCTGCGTGCAATAAACGGCTTAAGTATTTAATTACATAATATAGCGGAACAAAAACAAGGACAGAGAAAGAAGCACACAGGACGACCGCTAGACTTCAACTGAAAATTTTACTCTGGACGGAAGGAAGAAGTGCGTTCGGGCATACTTTGTGCCTTGGACTGCTCTCAGTTTTTTCTTAATTGTGACAATTCCTGACGCTCACCGATCGTGCGAAACGGAGGACGTCATCCTTCGGGATGGGGGACCATCACCCCAACGAGACCGCGGGCCCCAGCCGTCTGCCTACCGATGGACCGAAGATGAGTGACCGTGCCGTCCAGGGGCGTAGCCAGGGGGGGTTGGGGGGGTTGAAACCCCCCCCCCCCCCCGAAATTTTTCAGTTTTGCTTGCGTATATATACAGGCACACATACAAACGCACGCACGAACATACATAAAATATGGTAGAACCCCCCCCGAAAAAAATTTCTGGCTACGCCCCTGGTGCCGTCGTATCCGTTCCTTGTGACTCCACCGACAGCTCGTCCGTGGAAGACATGGAGTCGGAAGCTGACTTCGGGACGTTCACCTCCCGCCGGTTGAAGCGAAAGCTTCGAAGGACGTCATCTTCAAGAGACTCGCAACCGGCGCTGGATACCGGCAAGCAGTGTTTTACAATCTCGTATGTGCCTACCTCTACAACAGACAACTTGAACTCGCTTAACAGGCAGTCATTAACTGAATATTTTGAGCGAGTCGCACCTGCGCAAGTGACTGAAATTCGTATAAATGGCAGGAAGAACATATTGTCAGTCGACGTGACAAACAAGACTATTCTCGAGAGGCTGAAGGCCGTCGCACAATTGGGGCTATCTCAGTGCGTTCGTTCCTCGCTCGCGGAAAAGGAACAACGACTGGTGTCATAAACGACGTGGACAGTGACATCACTGATGCTGACCTCCAGAGACTTGTAACGTCGACCGTGCGAGTCCTGAATATCCGCCGCTTCGGGCAGTCTCGCTGCATCAAGCTAGTGTTTGATTCCGAGACTCTGCCTAGCCACGTCAAGGTTGGATACGTCCGACATCCTGTGCGCCCTTACGTGCCACGGCCTTTGCAGTGTCACAAGTGCTGCAGGCTGGGACACGTCAGCGCAGTCTGCAAAAGTGAGATTACTTGCCAGCGGTGCGGCGGACCTCATAAAGTCGACAACTGCGATGCTGCTGCTCCTTTGAAATGCCCAAACTGCTCTGGTGCACATGAAGCGACCTCGAAGGACTGCCCCAAGATAAAAGAGGAAATGCGCGTCCTGCGGAAGATGGTGAGGGACAACTCGACACACAGGGAAGCTGTCTCATCCATCCGCCGTCATAGACGCCGCTCCGCACGCAGGCGCCAACGGAACCACAGTGGCCACCAGCTTGATAAATCAACAACAGTTCAGGCCAAACACATGACTGCGCAGCATAACGCCTCTACTCCCATCTGTAGAGCACCCCGTCCGAGTGACGCACAAAAGGAAGCCGAGCCAGCGAAGCACGCCGATGCTTCAGATGCTGAATGGCCTTCGCTACCGTCTGGAGCAATAGGCAAGACAACATCGTGGGCTGCATCTCCAACGGTGGCTCATAACGATAGGCAAGACTTTGAAAATACTCAGAGCATACTGAAGAACCTGCTGAAGTCCATTCGTGCAATTCTCTGCGAGCTACAGACGCCGGGCGCAAAGGCAGCAGTGCAGATCCTGAACGTGCTGGAACCGCTCCTGGTAGCGCTTGCTTAGAACAATATGGCAAATTCATTCGAAGAGCGCGTTCGAGCATCTGCAATAATGCAGTGGAATGCAAGAGGTTTGCGAAGCCGGTTGTCTGACTTTCGACAACGGATGTTTAAATACCAATTTCCCGTGGTTATTATATGCGAGCCGAATATGGTGTCGTCTTTTCGGCTTTCCGGATACGTGACACTGTGGTCTCGCGACGACCGAAGTGCGAGTAAAGTGATGATATGTATACGTCGTGACCTAACGTTCGTGAGGCATGACGTGGCCTCCCATGCTTCAAATGAATATATATGCCTCACGGTGAAACACAAGCGGCGTTCACTCTCAATAATCGGTGGATATATCCCCCCCAGAAGCCGTGTGGACTGCACTCACCTTTTATCTGTGCTCCAAGCTTGCCCAGGTCCACATGTATTAGTTGGGGATTTCAACGCACACCATCCCATGTGGGGCTCAGCTTCAATGAACACCCGCGGCAGGGACATTGCTGATCTTCTACTAAATCAGGGCCTGCTGTCCATCAACGATGGATCACCATCTTTTCTTCGTGGCGCATCGTACACCAGCTGTCTGGACGTTTGTTTCGTGTCTAGGGCTCTCCTGCCAACCACCTCCTGGTGTGTAGACATGGACACACGGAAGTGACCATCTCCCGACATACATTCAACTGAAAGCATTCCGCCGTTCGGCTCCTTTTTCAGTGCGAAGCGTGGAATGGCAAGAATTCCAAACCTCTGTGGACTCCCAGTGTACCAACATCCAATCTCTCTCTGAAATAGAGAGTGTCATCGCATCAGCCCTAAGTGCAAATACGAAGCATGTCAGTGTACCACAACCAAGATCGCAGATTGATGCACAATACGAACACCTTCGTGCAATCCGTCGTCCTGCAGAGAGAAAGTATAGGAGGACGAGATCACCATCAGACTTGTCTGCATCTCGCCGAGCACTACGGCATATATTACGACACTTCGACAAACTCGGCAGACAACGGTGGAGGACATTTTGTGGATCTCTGGACCCCAGGAAGCCTCTATCGCGAATATGGCAAGTTGTTCGGAGTCTTCAGACACCTACACAACAGTTGTCTCCTTTCCGAGCTGTCGCACTAAAGCAAGGCCGGAGTGAAGTAGATGTTGCAGAAGATTATTGTCAATTACTGGTAGGCACTTTCTCCTCACCGGTATCGCTTTCATACTGCGCCTCACCACCATCTTCTGACGGTCGCCTCGACGTACCGTTCACTATGCACGAACTCGACGCTGCGATTGCCGCCTCCCGACGCTCGTCTGCGCCAGGGCCTGACGGGATCACCTATTCGGCTCTCTGTCACCTTGGCCAGGAGGCGCGGAAAGTTCTTTTGTCTTACTACAATTCTACGTGGGACACGGCAACAGTCCCAGACAAGTGGAAGTGCAGTCGCATAGCGGCCTTACTGAAACCAGGCAAGTGCTTACACGAACTTTCTTCGTATAGGCCAATTGCCCTAGCCAGTTGTGTCGGCAAAGTAATGGAACGCATGGTGCTGACGAGACTGGAATGGCTATTGGAGAACAATGTCATCTTGCCAGATTTCATGAATGGCTTCCGAAGGGGTCGATCGTCAATAGACGGCGTCGTTGACCTAGTTTCGTCGGTAGAAAAAGAAAAACAACGTCGGAGGTTAGTAGGCGCCATTTTTTTGGATATTAAAGGCGCCTACGATAACGTCCTTCATGAGGCCATTCTTGATGCGCTTGAAGACATCGGCGTAGGAGGCCGCCTTCACGCGTGGATAGTCAGCTATCTTAAGGGACGTACCATTTTCATGTCGACGCCTGATGGTGACACGGGCCGGCACCATGTCAGCCGTGGAGTTCCACAAGGCGCGGTCCTCAGCCCCATGCTTTTCAACATCACCCTCATTGGTCTTGCAGCTGACCTCCCTAACGTTGTCAAAGTCAGCACCTACGCTGACGATATATGCCTATGGGCATCTGGAGCGACGCGTCCGCAACTGCGAGCAAGACTTCAACACGCCACATCAGTAACGTCAAAGTACTTGCGCCGTCAAGGCCTGCAACTCTCAACAACGAAGTGTGCTGCATTGGTATTTACAAAGAAATCAATGACGCGGTACCCGATCTTCGCTGACGGAGCAGTGATTCCTGCTGTCACGCACTACCGATACCTAGGTGTCGTCATTGATCGCAGCCTATCTTGGACGAAGCATGTCACTGCGCTACGAACCAAACTTGTTAGTTTTGTAGACGTTCTTCGAGTTGTAGCAGGACTAAGATGGGGCCCCTCTGAGAAGAGTCTCCTGCAGTTGTACCAGGCATTGTTCGTTGGCTATCTAAGGTACAGTGCACCTGTGCTCTCCAGTATGCGTGCAACATGCATCCGTACTTTGGAGAGCCTTCAAGCGCGAGCGCTGCGAACGTGCCTAGGGCTACCAAGGTGTACAACAACCTCTGGCACCATAGAGGAATCACGTACATGCCCTATAGAGGTTTACTTGTCTTGTGAACCCCTTCGAGTCCACCTTCGACTGCTGACTCGCCACGCAAACCATCCCTTGTCTTCGCTCCAGAGAGATCGACCAGGCTGCACCTACTCACGATGCCTCGATACACACAGGCACGTCATCCCTTCTGACTTTACACCAGTCATCATCCCCACAGTGCCACCATGGACGCTGAACAGGCCACTGGTGTCCCTTCAAATACCCGGGATTACGAAGAAGCGTCGCGTTCCGTGTGCTGCGCTCAAACAACTCACCTTGGCATATTTGACTCAACGTTACGACGACACTCTGCACATATACACCGATGGATCTGTGACTCCGTGCGCTTCGACTGCAGCCTTTGTGATTCCTCATCTGGGTACCTCCCGGAAGTACAAATTAGATCACAGGTCGTCTTCAACAGCTGCAGAACTTGTTGCGATACGGGAAGCTATCCAATTCGTGTGCGGACAATCACCACGTAAATGGACGATACTCTCAGACGCAAAATCCGCATTGCAAGCTATTGACTCTTGCTCAAGAAGGGGACAATATTATGCACTTGCTTTAGAAATCATTCACGCATTCGACCCTACGCAGAAGATTGGTCATTCAGTTACACTGCAATGGATTCCTGGACACTGTGGATTGGTAGGCAACGAGCTTGCTGATTCTGAAGCAAGAACCGCTGTCTCTAACGCCCCCACCGACGTGAAAGTACCGTACACGCGAGGTGACGTGAACTCTTTATTGAGATTGCTCATGCGAGAGTGCATAACCACTCATTGGTCTCAGCCAGACCATCGATGCAGGCGCCTGCGGGAAATAGATCCGGAAATGACTTTTCGCCTCCCGGCTACAATGAACCGAGGCAACGCCAGTTTGCTGCACCGGATTCGTCTGGGAGTTGCATTCACTCGCCGCTATGCACACCTCATCCGCCGTGCGGACAGCCCGAACTGTGAACGATGCCAAGTACATGAAACAACAGCACATATATTTTGTGACTGCCCACTTTACGTGTCACAACGTAATGCACTTGCTTTAACGTTGTCAGGAATCGGTGTGGCAACACTAAGTGAGACGGGTATTTTGTCAGCTATGTGCGACCAGACAAAGTCACCAACTCCTATCAAGGCTGTGATAGATTTTCTTAGGAGCACAGAACTGGACACAAGACTATAGCGAAACCACTACGTCACGTGATTATTCTATTATTGTATATACGCATATCTCTTTCCTCTCCCCATCATCACCCCTCATCACTCCTTTTTTCCCCTTTCCCTTTTCCCCTGTGCAGAGTAGCAGGCTAGAGCGCACTAGCTCAGGCCGACCTCTCTGCCTTCAAATAAAATTCTCTCTCTCTCTCTTTACTCTGGACACGTGAAAGTGTAAAACAACATCTAAACTGATGGAAACGTCAGCATTCTGCCTTCGCATCAAGCTGCACGTGCCAAGCTACGCGTCGCGCATGCGCCCTTCCAAGAAGCCAATCTCCTTTTTCGTTAGGACAATTGAGGGCACACTTACACACCTATCCGCCTCCCTGTTTATATACATGACCTCACAGATCTCACGTCGTATCTGGTCATGACCCCTTCCCAACACCCGAGTTGCACCAAATGCTGGGGCGTACCCACAACGCTTACAATAATCGGCCAAGTGGCCCCCCGCGGCAAGCGATGAAACCGCTGCTCGATGCTCTCTTAGCCGGTCATTCAAACAGCGCCCCGTCTGTCCCACGTAACATTTTCCGCACGACAAAGGGATACTGTCGACGACGCCTTCAACACAGGAAACGAAACTGGTAGCGTGTTTTTTTGTGCATCCTTGCGTCCTATTCTCATTCACAGCAGGACACAGCCGCATCAGCTTACCCGGTGCAGTGCAGAGCTCATCAACACCGCATTTCTTGCCCACTTTTTTCAAGCGATTCGTAAGCTGATGAATGTAGGGCACCCCCACCCGCCGAATACCAAGTCGGCTTCGGTCTTCCTTTGTGGAAGAACGTGCTTCATTCCTTACTTCTTTGAGAAGGCCGTGTCCTGCTGTGAATGAGAATAGAACGCAAGGATGCACAAAAAAACACGCTACCAGTTTCGTTTCCTGTGTTGAAGGCGTCGTCTACAGTATCCCTTTGTCGTGCGGAAAATGTTACGTGGGACAGACGGGGCGCTGTTTGAATGACCGGCTAAGAGAGCATCGAGCAGCGGTTTCATCGCTTGCCGCGGGGGGCCACTTGGCCGATCATTGTAAGCGTTGTGGGTGCGCCCCAGCATTTGGTGCAACTCGGGTGTTGGGGAGGCGTCATGACCAGATACGACGTGAGATCTGTGAGGCCATGTATATAAACAGGGAGGCGCAATTGTCCTAACGAAAAAGGAGATTGGCTTCTTGGAAGGGCGCATGCGCGACGCGTAGCTTGGCACGTGCAGCTTGATGCGAAGGCAGAATGGTGACGTTTCCATCAGTTTAGATGTTGTTTTACACTTTACATGTCACGTGTCCAGAGTAAAATTTTCAGTTGAAGTCTAGCGGTCGTCCTGTGTGCTTCTTTCTCTGTCCTTGTTTTTGTTCCGCTATATTATGTATTTAAGTCAAGACCAACTAGCCCAAATTTCACCTTTAACTGTAACACTTTCTAATTCTATGGGCCCTGTTCTACCTTTCGCTTTGTGTACCAATCCTTCTGCAACCTACGTCAACCTTGTCGCCATTGCCAGCTGTCGAACGCGAGTGCTTTCCTTTGCCCTGAACAATGGATTCGTGCCCCCTGAGGTGCAAGCAATGTTCCTACCCTGTACTGCCTCGACGGGCCACGCAAGAAGAATAACCAGGATGCTCAGGTCAGAACTTCAGAGGCAGATTCGGTTTCTGCGGGTGTGCCTTCATGTTCTCGCTGCGACACGTTCCACGTGCCCCTACACCAGAGAAGCCTTGCTTCATACTTGGACGCGGGACTCTGTGAATATGACTGAATTTTTATGGCGGAACTGTCTGCCGGTACTGTGTGCCTGGAAAAAGAGCAAGGCGACCAATAGTGAAAAGTCCCAGCAAGTCACGTCGCTTGCGCAGTTTGATCTACCTGACTTCGTGAATGATGTTTTGAGTTGTGGCCCTAAGCACTGCGTTGAGCCCAATGAAAATCCGGTAGGTCTAGCTTCTTTGGTTAGGAGAGTAGCTCAGAAAGCACAGTGTGAAGAGAAAGACAGATGTATATCGGAAGGTGTTGATTGCCTCGTGTCTAGGTCAGCTGTCAACAAAAGTAAGCAGTTGAATGTCAAGAAAGCTATTAACTTCCTGCGTGACAAAGAACAGGCTTTGTTAACATCTGATAAAGAAGGAGGGTTTGTGGTAATGCCTCCCAGGCAGCACGCGGCCATTGGACCGATATTGGCCCAACGTCGGCGAATGACGGCAGCAATATTGGCCCCACGTCGGCAAATCACGCTCGCGCTACTTTCACCCGCATCGGCCCGACGTCGGCTAGCCGCCGTTGGGCCGATGTGTGCTTGCCGGCTTCGGGCCGACGTAGGCTAGCCAGCGTCTGTCCGAGACGGGCCTGCCGTTATTGAGCCGATGATGGCAAGTCGTCATTGGGCCTATGCATGCTAGCCAATGCTGGCGTGGTGTCGGCCCCGCCGACGTCCGGTAGCCGCCAGCGTGACCGTTTACACCCGTTATTATGTTTTAGCAGTGGTGGCTTACCGTGCGTTAAGTACTGTACCGTCGTGGTCTGCACGTAGCTAGTTTATATGGGGACACCAGCGGTAGTTGCTCGATGCGTAAGGTAACTTGATCAGGCAGGCTGATACATGTGTTATAAAGTAAAATGGCTGCGTGCCGACCACGGCAGTTCGGTATTACTGTGGTTACTGTACTGTAAGTCAGCAGCGCTAAAATAGACTATTCGCGGCCCAACGGCATTCATCGACTACCATTGGTGCCATATTCGAAAAATGCTTCCTAATTAGAACTACTGCTCCACTGATGTCTTAGTGTGCGAATAAGACCCACAATTCTGTCGAACCGTGCAAGGCCGAGAACGAAAGTCAATATTGTCTCTAACACAACTAAATTGATGAAAGGCCTGCTGCAACAACTACGCATGCGTCTGAGAAATTAAGGAGCAACACATTTGCAAGGTGATAAACACAAATTTATTCACAGATATGAACACACGCCAGCAGTTCCGGAATAATTATGCCATAAAGGAATATTGCCACGTGCGTTTCTTTATTACTTTTGCTGTATTCGGTTTTCGGCCACAAAGACTGTCAGCAACGCTCAGCGCGAACCACGCCTCATTGTTCCAGAGCCTTCGCGATCATTGTAGATCGTTTTGTCAAGATTGCGCGCAAGACGCGCACACTCGCGCTTATTCTAGAATTTGCACGACAGCCAGCGATAACGCTGGAATATTCGACGGCACATGTTTAAATGCCGACGCGCTTCAGCGCTGGTCAGTTGATCGACGGACGACGCCCTGTTCGCCGCTATCATTGTACAGCGTGTATTGCTGTAGTGCTAGTTCTTATTTTCCGGCCACAAGTTCGGCCAAATAAACAGTTTCACCCTGCAAAGGCCTGCTGCTGTCTTCGTCGACGTCACGACCACGTGACATCTGGTGGAGGTGCTGCTGCTTCCATGATCCGGACGCCCCCGCGAAGCGCTGACCCAAGCCCAAGCCGCGAGGAGGACGACGGCAAAGAAAACCCGGATCGTCGAAGCAGCCGCCGGCAGCTAGGACTAAAGCCAGAGTACGGACCTCTTCCCGGCAACGCCAGGCAACCTAACGCCCTGACCTCGACTGTGACGATGACCGACCCAGTAGCTCCAACATCGATCCGACTGCATCAGCCCCGGGAGCCGCCAATCTTCCACGGGTCGTCGCTCGAAGATCCAGAGAGCTGGCTGGAAAGGTACGACCGGGTCGCTGTTTTCAACAATTGGACAAGTGAAGACAAACTACGGCACGTGTATTTCGTGCTAGAAGATACCGCTCGGATATGGTTCGAGAACTGAGAAGCCACGCTGACGAACTGGGACCTTTTTCGCGCCGCATTTTTGGACACCTTCGGCAGCGTCGTCCGCAAGGAAAAAGCCGAAACGCTGTTGGAGACCCGTGTACAGCTCCCGAATGAAAGCATCGGGATGTACACCGAAGAAATGACCCGACTGTTCCGGCACGCGGACCCGGCTATGTCAGAAGAAAAAAAAGCTTCGTTTCCTGATGCGGGGAGTGAAGCAAGAGCTCTTTGCTCTTTGCTCTACGCAACCCGCCCAAGACAGTCGCGGAGTTCAGTTCGGAGGCCACAACGATTGAAAAGGCCCTAGAAATGCGTACGAGGCAATACATCCGCCGTATGCCGACGACGAACTACGGGGAAGCACATGCGCTGGGCTCCGACGACTTGCGTGAGACGATAAGGGCGGTCGTGCGCCAAGAGCTCCGAAAGATGTTTCCTGCATCGCAATCCCAAGTGCATTCCATAGCCGACGTCGTTCGCGAGGAAATTCAGCATTCGCTGGGAGTTGCTGCACCGCCGCCACCTGCGCCGGAAGCCATGAGCTATGCTGCCGTTGCACGCCATGCTGTCGCCACTCCGGGCTATCACCAACGCCCCGCGCCATCGCAGTTCCGTCGCCAGACACCGCCGCCACCTCCGACGCCATCCCGCCCGCCTGCAGGCCAAAGCTACACCCCCCGAAAGACCGACGTTTGGCGCGCCCCTGACAACCGCCCGCTCTGCTACCACTGCGGGGAGGCCGGCCACACGTACCGCCGCTGCCAGTACCGACAGATGGGGCTACGCGGATTCGCCGTCAACGCGCCGCGCCCGCAGCCAGGCGAACGGCCTCGCGACATCGACGACTACCTGACCGGAACACAGTGGCAAGAACGACGACCTTCCCGCTCGCCGTCGCCCGGCCGCTACATGTCACCGTACCGTCGGCAGCACACTGGCCCAAACCGGGGCCGGTCGCCTAGCCCGTATCCGGGAAACTAAGGGCAGCAACCGATGGAGGTGCGGTTGCTGTGCGACGAAATGCCGAAGATCCTCCGCGGCCGCCGACGACGACTACGCGACGAGACCTGCCGAACACGACGCGAAGCAGACGAAGCCCTGACGACGAAACCTCGGTCCCTGAAGACCTGTCGACGCGACGTACAAGCAGCGGGACAAGCCGACCTAGCCGTGACCCGACGCCGCGATTTAACCGCAACGCAAGACGACGGATTAGCGACCTCGACGTACTATTCGACGGCCACAACGTCACCGCTCTCGTCGACACTGGAGCCGACTATTCCGTCGTCAGTGGACCATTCGCCAAAAGATTGAAGAAAGTTAGGACCGCTTGGCAAGGGCCCGAAATCCGGACCGCTGGGGGCCATCTAATAACTCCGGCTGGAGTCTGCACCGCAAGAGTCACCATCAATAACCGGACTTATCCTGCGAGCTTTGTAATCTTACAGCATTGCTCCAGGGATGTGATACTTGGGATGGACTTCCTAAGCCACCACGGCGCCGTCATCGATCTGAGATCTGAGTCAATAACACTAACCTCAGAAAAAGCGCTGCCGCCACACACGACGCCAGGAAACCCCGTGTTGAATGTGATAGAAGAACACGTCACCATTCCGCCTCTCTCCAGCGTCATCATTTCCGTCGGAACTCAAGAACCCGCAGACCTTGAAGGTGTCATCGAGGGCGATCAGCACCTACTTCTGAACCGTCAGATTTGCGTCGCAAGAGGCATAGCCGAGCTGCGTGATGGCAAAGCTAAGGTAGTGCTGACAAACTTCAGCCACGAATATAGGCACCTCAACATTGGTACAACGGTCGCCTACATCCACGAATTCGTGGATGCCAGCAGTTCTTTCGCCCTCTTCGATGCTACTGAACCTGCTTCGACGGATCGACGAAACCAACCCGACTTCGACGTCAACCCGAGCCTCCCGAAGCACAGGCAAGACCAGCTAAAAGCCCTGCTCCTACAATTCAAAGACTGCTTCTCGTCGTCGTCAAGAATTCGACAGACCCCAGTCGCGAAACATCGCATCATAACAGAAGAAAGTGCCCGACCAATCCGTCAGAGCCCGTACCGAGTTTCGACGCGAGAACGCGAGGCCATCAAGAAACAGGTCGACGAAATGCTACGCGACGACATCATCCAGCCGTCCAAGAGTCCGTGGGCGTCACCTGTGGTGTTGGTGAGGAAGAAGGATGGAACCCTACGTTTTTGCGTCGACTATCGTCGCCTGAACAAGGTCACGAAGAAGGACGTGTACCCTCTCCCACGGATAGACGATGCCCTAGATCGAATCCATAACGCCAAGTACTTTTCGTCGATGGACCTCAAGACCGGCTACTGGCAAATCGAAGTAGACGAGAGAGACCGAGAAAAGACTGCCTTCATAACACCAGACGGCCTGTTCGAGTTCAAAATCATGCCCTTTGGTCTTTGCTCGGCACCCGCAACTTTCCAACGTGTCATGGACACAGTGCTGGCTGGCTTGAAGTGGCAGACTTGCCTCGTGTACTTGGACGACGTCGTTGTGTTTGCCTCAAACTTCGACGAACACCTACGGCGGCTTGAAGCTGTACTTCAAGCAATAAAGAGCTCCGGACTCACCCTGAAGCCAGAAAAGTGTCGCTTTGCGTACGAGGAACTTTTGTTCTTGGGACACGTGATAAGCAAGTCCGGAGTACGCCCTGACCCCCAGAAGACAGTCGCCATCGCTACATTCCCGCCGCCTACCGACAAGAAGGCCGTGCGTCGATTTCTTGGCCTGTGCGCCTATTACAGGCGGTTCGTCAAAAACTTTGCCCGCATCGCCGAGCCACTTACTAGCCTTACCAGGACTGACGTCGAGTTCAAGTGGGAAAGGCCGCAGCGGGAAGCATTTCAAGAACTAAAACGACGCCTGCAGACGCCTCCGTTACTCGCGCATTTTGACGAATACGCCCAAACGGAAGTGCACACCGACGCAAGCAATGTAGGACTCGGCGCCGTTCTTGTGCAGAGGACTGACGGAGTGGAAAGGGCAATCAGCTATGCTAGCCGGTCGCTATCAAAGGCGGAAGCAAACTATTCTACGACAGAAAAGGAGTGCCTTGCCATAATTTGGGCTACAACAAAGTTTCGCCCCTACCTTTACGGCAGGCCCTTCAAAGTTGTGAGCGACCACCACGCCCTGTGTTGGCTAGCTATCTTGAAGGACCCTTCAGGTCGTCTCGCACGATGGAGCTTGAGACTTCAAGAATTCGACATTACCGTCGTTTACAAGTCCGGAAGAAAACACTCGACGCCCACTGCCTGTCTCGTGCCCCCGTGGAACCGCCGCCGCAAGACGACCAGGACGATGACTACTTCTTGGGAACCATAAGTGCCGACGACTTCGGCCTTATGGAATACCTCGAGGGCAAGAACGCCGTCGTTCCGAAAGTGTTCAAGCGAGCACTGGCGTCGTTTTTCTTAGGTAACGGCGTTCTCCGAAAGAACTTCTCACCGAATCGAGCCAAGTACCTTCTCGTGGTGCCTTCAGGATTGCGGCCAGAAGTCCTCCAGGCCCTGCACGACGACCCGACAGCAGGACACCTCGGTGTTTCCCGAACGCTGGCAAGAATACAGGAAAAGTACTACTGGCCGCGCCTTGCCGCCGACGTCACTCGCTACGTAAGGACATGCCGAGACTGTCAGCGACGCAAGACACCGCCAACAAGACCAGCGGGCTTTCTTCAGCCGATCGAGCCACCTCGGCGACCGTTCCAGCAGATCGGGATGGACCTCCTGGGACCGTTCCCAACGTCGACTAGTGGTAATAAGTGGATCATCGTAGCTACCGACTACCTGACCCGTTACGCCGAAACAAGGGCCCTACATAGAGGCAGTGCCGCCGAGGTAGCGAAGTTCTTCGTTGAAGACATCGTTCTGCGTCATGGCGCCCCAGAGGTCCTGATCACCGACAGAGGTACGGCGTTTACTGCGGAACTAACTCAGGCGATCTTGAGGCACAGCCAGACAAGCCACCGCCGGACCACTGCCTACCACCCTCAGACCAATGGCCTCACCGAGCGCCTAAATAAGACCATCGCCGACATGCTGGCCATGTACGTCGACGTTGAGCACAAGACGTGGGACGCCGTCCTTCCGTACGTGACCTTCGCTTACAACACGGCCGTCCAAGAAACGACGCAGATGACGCCGTACAAGTTGGTCTACGGAAGAAGCCCGGCAACGACGCTCGATGCCATGCTACCCAACGTCACCGACGAAGAAAATCTCGACGCCGCCGCTTACTTACAGCGCGCCGAAGAAGCACGACAGCTCGCCCGCCTACGGATCAAGAACCAGCAGATGACTGAGAGCCGCCGCTACAACCTTCGACGACGCCACATGGAATACCAACCCGGTGACCGTGTATGGGTATGGACGCCAATACGCCGACGGGGACTCAGTGAGAAGCTTCTTCGACGATACTTCGGACCGTACAGGGTACTTCGACGCCTCGGCGCACTCGACTACAAGGTTGTCCCTGACGGCATTACGAACTCTCAGCGGCGCCGTGCACGACCTGAAGTCATCCATGTCGTGCGCCTCAAACCATATTACGCGCGTTAGCAAATCTGAGGACTGTCATTTTGCTTGATTATTGTGCTTTTTTGTGCTTATTGTTTATTGTACTTTGTTGCTTTATTCTTGTTATTTATTGTTGCATGCATCGGCCTGTTTTAAGCATCGTGACGATGCTTTTTCAGAGGGGGGCATTGCCACGTGCGTTTCTTTATTACTTTTGCTGTATTCGGTTTTCGGCCACAAAGACTGTCAGCAACGCTCAGCGCGAACCGCGCCTCATTGTTCCAGAGCCTTCGCGATCATTGTAGATCGTTTTGTTAAGATTGCGCGCAAGACGCGCACACTCGCGCTTATTCTAGAATTTGCACGACAGCCAGCGATAACGCTGGAATATTCGACGGCACATGTTTAAATGCCGACGCGCTTCAGCGCTGGTCAGTTGATCGACGGACGACGCCCTGTTCGCCGCTATCATTGTACAGCGTGTATTGCTGTAGTGCTAGTTCTTATTTTCCGGCCACAAGTTCGGCCAAATAAACAGTTTCACCCTGCAAAGGCCTGCTGCTGTCTTCGTCGACGTCACGACCACGTGACAATATCTAAACATCTACAGATACCGTAGCCAACATCTAAAACAACCCCACAGCCACCGTATTCCTCAAAAAAAGCAAGACAATCCTAATCGAGAATGGGGCGAGGCGCAAAATCATAGGCGTGAGCAGGGTTCCCCTTCAGAGGGGGGGGGGGGGCGAAGGTTCATCGCGGCGCCCCCCCCCGCTCCCTATTAGGTCAATGTGTTTGGCAGACCTTGCGCCCGCCTCTTCTTAGGTGACTACGGGGGCCGGCCACCCCCCTGCCCCACTGTGCGCACGCCTATGCGAAGAGTTACAATCTCTTCAACTTTATGCGCGGCACATTCACTACAAATATTGAAAGAACTAGAACGGGCAAAAATAGGAATAAGGATTAACGAAGAATATCTTAGCTGCTTGCGTTTTGCGGACGATATCGGCCTTTTCATTAAGGACGGTGCCGAATCACGAAAAAAATTCTGGAGATGTAAACGAAGGCAGCATTAAAGTAGGATTAAAGACGAACCCGAAGAAAAGAAAGATAATGTTATGCGGCTAGCCGAAAAAGCGAGATGAAGAGTGGCAACTAGACTAGGAGAGCTAATTACGAGCAGCGGGGCACCCCCCCCCCCCCCACGTTTATTAAATTAACCAAGGAACGGTAGGCATTCGCAACACATGACTGGCAATTAAATTAGCGTTATCCTCTAAGCGAAAATTGCAATTTTTTCAGTGATAACTTAAGGGACAAAAAAATGGATAAACTGCTGCACGCGACGCGAAAAACATTGCGAGCTTTACCACAAGATCCCATGAACTCTACATCTAAACATGATAGACACGCACGCATTCCTCATCTAAAGGTAAGATTGTAACAGAAAGGGATCGTGCATAAAAACCACTCACGTGTGCCCGTTGGATCGCTAAAAACAGTAGCGAATAAAAAATGCAAGCGCACCATATCAGAATACACAAAACACGATGGTCAATAGAAAATACGCGATAAGAAGAGAACAAAAATCTGATGGCACGTAACAGTAGTGAACACGTGGCCTTATATGAGGTGAGCGAGTTCAACATGGAAGCAGGAGGCCACTGGTTTCTCGATGCGGTGATCTCTGCCGAAAACAATGCCGGAATCCTGCCGCGTATCCGTCTCGTGCACGATTTTGACTTTCCACCACACATGTCCACACACCGCACTTCTTGAAGAATAGACCTCTACCGGCCTACGTCACTCACGGCCCGTGACGTCAGGTCACATGACCCCTCGGCGCACGCGGCAGCGGGGTGGTTGGCAAAACATTGCTCCGTGCGTGCTTGTTCAGTGCTGCAGTTGGTATCGCCAAGACACATTAACGGTGTTTGTTTAGCAGCATTGTGCTATGGTTGTCAGCTGCTGCGCTGTTGGGTGCACCAAGCGTGCCAGGAAAGGCAGCGGCATCGGTTTTTTTCGGTTTCCGAAGGAAATCGGCCGACGGAAAGCGTGGGTGCAAGCTGTGCGCCGCGAGCAATGGCAGCCGTCCGACAGCACGAGGATTTGCGGCCTACACTTCATCACCGGCAAGTAAATCCTGTTGCCTCGAGATTTTAGGCGTATTATCCGTTGTTCGGCATGATTTGTCAGTGATTATATTTTATTGACTCAGGCGCTCCGTCTCCATTTCCCGGACATCCGGACTGGGCACCTAGCGTGTTTGTGTTCAGAAAGGCTGACCCTGCAGCGCTGACAAAGAAGTGCAACCGTTTCGAGCGTAGCTGGAAACGAAAACGCGTTTCAGGTAAGCGTTTGGTGTCGCGCAGATTTTATAGTTTTGCGCGCCCTTGCTGAAATTTTCGCCCGGCAGCCACTAACCCTGAAATGACAAATTCTGCTTCTGACACGCGGCAGAAAATCTCCCCTGCTTCGTTTAGAGTTTTATGTCGCGCATTGGTTGTATACGCTGCCTTTTCTGTCCGCCAGAAAAACTTGATAACGTATGGCGTTTATAACACCTCCGTTCTCGTAACTGTCAGCGGTCTCAATGTTTTGTGGTGACCATTTGACGACGCAACGGATTCAGTGGTGTGAACATCTTTTCTGCAACACACAAAAAATGCATCGCATGTTGTATTTTATTTCTTAGCAGTGTCACTTTAGCGCAAGGATCTCTCTCACAGTGCAGAGCATAGAAATTCTAATATCGTGAAAAGCATTAGAAGCTGTCAATTTTTCTCCGAACAGTCTTGGCTCTGTGAACATGTTTGTGTAAGATGCCATCTAATCGTTGAGTCTGCTGATTGATGCAATCTTGCTGCAGTTAACTACGATGTCTCCTCAAGTGGCGATCCAGCCGCCCATGCAGGATGCTCTGATGCGGTTAGTTCTGGTACGGAGCCAGACACTGATGCAGAAGCAGGCAAGTTGATTGTTCTTGCACAGAATTTCTAGCTCTTGCTAGTGTTACCCACTTGCGAGATTTGGGGACATTTTTATCTTGCATGTGTTGCTGTGCTTATATGCAATCGAGAGTTCTACGGAAACCTGTCTGGTAGGGATGAAACATGAAGAAAGAAAGTACACCGACCAAATAAAAGTTTAAAATAAAACCGCTTTGGCTTAATACGGAAGCCTTGTTCACAATGAGGCCAGTCGGCTAGACGTGTCTCTTATATAGGCTTCAGCATGTGATGCAAGCACTGTACACAGGATGAGGGAAGGTTTCCATCATTACGATAAAGTGTCTGCCTTGTACTTCGAGATGCAAGCGCGATGACCCATTTATTTCCCTCCCAATGATGTTCGCATTCATCCAATCAATGGCGTGATAAGTCATAGCCGCATGCTCTGCCAGTGCATTAGACTCCACTTTCTCCTTTTCCACATCATTCTGATGTTGGTGCAAAAGCTGTCGAAAGTTGCCACTCTTCCCGATGTTGATACGTTTGCAATCTGCACAAGGGATCTTGTACACAACATCAATGTAAACAACTACAACACACACACTTAATCATAACAACGGAAAGCTTCCCTTTTCCTACGCACGGTGCTTGCATAATGTGCTGAAGCCTATATGAGACATTGCTAGTTGATTGGCCTCATTGTGAGTAAGGCTTGTGTGTGGAAGATGCAACATCTTTTCTTTTATTCTGTTATTTGGTCGGTGTACCTTCCTTCTTCGTGTGCTCATATGCAGTAAACAAAAAGTATGCTAGCACTTTTCAAATGTCATAAACTATTATGGCATGTTTTTTATTTGTTATCAGAAGCAGATGGAGAAGCTGCATTGTTGCAGTTGAGCAACATGGAATGTACTGGTGAGCCCACTTGTTTTACTTCACACTTCTAGTTAATAAGAAGCCCTGAAAAATACCATGCCGCGTTTATATTACCGGTCTTTGCACTTTATGTATGAATCGTTGTGCCACACTCATGCAGACTGGGGAACAGACAGCAAAGCTAATGTATGTGCTCAAGAATGATGCTTATATTTTACTGTGTTGATGTACTGTATTATGAAAAATTTCTACTATGTCTTAAAATGAAACAGCAGCCAAGTGTTGTTATAGTTATGCCTAGAACGAGTTATCAATTTTCCCGAAGTTAACCTCGATTTTGCTTTAAGCACTGTATGTTTAGCCGCACAAGCACGTTTTAATTTCTGACGGTGCTGCCGGAATAGCTTGTTCTTCAGAATTGCTCGATTAAGATTTCATGAATCAAAGAAAGGCCTAAGAACCGTAGGTCGGCACTCACTCTGACTCGGACTGAGTCGCGATTCTGAGTCCGCGTGAGTAAAACTTTAGTGAGTTCGAGTGCGGTTGAGAAAAATTTTACTGAGTCCAAGTGAGCCCCAAGTGCAAAATAATTTCTTTGGTGATAAGTGAGCTCCAATTATTTTGCTGACCTATGGTCCTATCTACTCAACTTCAGTATTACTATCAGCGTGATGTCAGCTCACGTTTATTCCCTCAGCCACTCATACATGGTTCCCAGCTCAATATTTATTGATCAGAGGGATGAGTTAAGAGGGGGGGTGGGAGATGCTTTGACCTTCTCCTTCCTGCCTACAAACTCTTCCATGGGAAGTTCTTAATAAAGATATGTCGGGTGAGTCATATCTCTCAATGAGTGTCCTGTTACTGGATTGCATCCACCGATAGCTCGTATTTGAAGGTACGAGATCAAAAGGCGCCAAGTAAATCACCGATTATGCAAGATATTGGTGTTAAAGAGCATTGACACCATGGTCAAAAAAGCAAGGAACTTATGAGTTGACTCGCCCTGACTCAGATCGAGCTGTGAGTCTGAGTAATGTTTTCGTGTATTAGAGTCCGAGTGAGTCCAGTTGAGGAAAATTTTGTTGAGTCTGAGTGAGCCCTATGGGCAAAATATATTTCTGAATGAGCTCCCCAGTTTTTGCCGACCTATGCCAAGGGCTCTCATAATCTGCCCCGCCTGTAAAATTTGAGGGATTTTCTCGTCTTTAGCATATGTGGTGTAGATTGATACTGGCGCTGCATAATTAACCTTCATGAATTTTTCATAAAGCACTAGTTGAAGTTATGGTATGGATGTTTTTCTCATCAGCAGCAGACAATGAAGCCATAGCTGCACTGTTGCTGTTAGGAAACAGTGAGGTGGATCCAACTCCAACAGGTGAGCCATGCCTGCTTTGTCACACTCATGTATTATGTCTGGCCTTGGTAGACAGCATACAGGGTTCATGTGGCCAATCTGCATTTTCTGTGAGGGAAAGATTGCTGAGGGATTGCATTGCTGAGGAAAAGAAAGCCAAGGTATTCAGGGATGTAAAATGCTTTCTGCTCTGTCCACACGTCTTGCTACTGTACAAAATGTCCGCAAGGCTAAGAGAGTAAAGGCAGGCAAGTGTGGTATTTAGGCCAGGAACAAGTCCTACGTTTTTCTACAATTGTGCAGCGTAATATCATATCGTAGCTGCGGTACTAGTAGAGTTTTCAGCCACCATTTAATTGACACAACATTGGTGAGTGACACTGCATAAGCAACCAATCCTGTTGAACATACACCCAATTCTACTGCCATCATGGGTTATGCGAAGGGCTTACTTCTCTGTGCAACATGGTGGTGCAGAGTTGAGCCATGCACCGGTGACAATGGCAGAAGGCAGCACTTAAACCTCAAAATCACTAATTTCCCCAGAACCGATGAAATGACGCATAAAATATATTTTCTTAGCATTGCCGAGTTTGAACACACACTTTGAGTAGTGCTATGTGCACTCTATTAGGGCCATTTCACAGCGGCATTTAGCACTGCACACTTCACAATGGGCCAAAGTTGAGGAGTGATGCTAACAAGGAGAGCAAGAATGTGCTGTGGCTGCTATTATGCAAGGTGCTTTGCAATATATGGTGTGAATGATTTCATAATGATGTAACTTACTCTTATACAAATTTAAAAAAACATTTCAGAAACCTGTCATGCTTTCACAACATTTGCAAAAGCATGTTGCAAAAGACATCAATGTTACAGTCTTATTTATTTATTTATTTATTATTTATTACAATACCGACAGCGCCTTTTGGCATTACAGTGGTGGTGGTGGGGGGGGGGGAGTACAATACAAACATAGCCAACCAAAAGCAGGTAAATGAACAAATGTACAGCAGCAAGTAGCAAAATGGACAAAAGAAAAGCAACATAGCAAAACATTTTTAGTACGAAAAACACACAAGCAAATACCCCTCAGGGGATCACGAGGATTATTTACAATACGAGTTCTGAAAAGAGGAAGCAAATACTTCAAGGGACATAACAGTGGCAATGTAATGAGGCAGTTTGTTTCCACTCTCGAATTGTTCTGGGGAAAAACGCCATCCTGAAATAGTTCGTCCTACATCTTATCTCCTTTATCTTGTAGGCATGATCAAGACGGGGTGAGACGTAATCAGGATTGTGCAAGTAAAAATCCCTGTTAATACCAGTGTTATGGAATATACTGTGAAAAAATTTTAACCTTAAGTATTGCCTACGTTGCTACAGCAGCTCGCATCCAAGGCTTTCTTTTGCACTGGTCACGCTAAAGTGGCAGGTATAATCGTCATTAACAAATCTCACAGCTAAATTTTGAATTCTTGCAATCCTTTGAATGTCCACCTGCTGCCAAGGGTTGCAAACGCAACAAGCGTATTCAAGTATTGGTCTAACATTGGCTTTATACAAGAGCTCTCTTGCGTCAATAGGCAAATTTCTTGCATTTCTTCTAAGAAAACCTAGAACACTTGAAGCCTTGCACATGACATACTCAATATGGCGACGCCAGGATAAATCTGCAGTAAAATAAACACTAAGATACTTATGGTCGAACAATTTTGCCAGTTTTTTTGCATTAATAGTGTAACTAAAATCATTACAGCGTTTTTTTTCTAGTGAAGCACATATAAACAAATTTTTTCACGTTTATGTCACCAGGTGCTAAACAAATAGTTCTGAAGCGCAGTGTGATCATCTACGGTATGAATAACTCTGTATAATATGCAGTCATCTGCGAACATTCGTAGACTGGAGGAAATACCACAACAGATGTCATTCATGTAGATAAGAAAAAGAAGCTGCGCCAGCACTGACCCTTGCGGCACACCTGAAGTAACATCCACTTGATCGGACTGCATTCCATTTAGGACTACCATCTGCCGTCTGAAGTTCAAATATGCTTTGATCCATTCGATAACAGAAAAGTTTATGTTGTACCAGGTCAGCTTCTGAATCAGTAATGAGTGAGATACTAAATCAAACGCTTTACGGAAATTGAGAAGATAACAAAACAAGTATTTTGATACAGAACGTGCACACATATAAAGTAAAGCAAATTGTAGGCTGTCCGGACCAGCGCCCTTTGAGGCACATAATTTCTCTAACAATTTCTGGATGCCCCACTGATCAACATCTTCCATTTGCTCTCCACTCGCAGAGGTCTGTGCTGAAATGGCATCGCCACTTGAGCGGCCTGCAAACACAGAGCTAAAGTATTGGTTAAGATCTGTGGCTTTTGCAATGTCACTATGAAGTAAGTGTTCATCTAGTTCAAGTGGAGGAATAGACACTGTATCTTTGCCGTTCAGTTTGACTAGATGCCAGAGTTTTGTAGGACTTCTTTGTATTCCTTTTTCAAAAGACCTAAAGAACTTCTTTTTCTCTATGCTTAACACTCTTTTCATGTGCTTGGTTATTAGCTCAAGCCTTCTAAAACTTGTGGGTTTTGTTATTCCTTAGCATGTGTGGTGCTGTGTTTATGCGGCAAATCAATTCTGCGGAATCCCGCCACCTTGCAGAATTTCACAGAATTGATTTGCAATATATGTGTCCATGTGCTTTGAGCTGTCGATCAATTCTATGTCACACTGCCAATTGCTAGCTTCCTGGTTAGCTCACTTGGTAGAGCGACTGACCCAGAAAGGTGTTGGTCTGGGGCTTGATCCCCAGACCAAGACGAATTTTTTGGCAATTAAGAATCTTTGTGAGAAATCCGTTTGGGTTTCCTTGTGGCTTTGTGCTTCTTCTAGAAGTTTTCTGAAATTTTTCCTTATTTTGTTATCAGAAGCAGACAGAGAAGCTGCAGCTCCATTGTTGCAGCTGAACAACGAAGCAGACTCAAGCGGTAAGTCATGCTTCTTTTACATCAAACAGCTTGTTTATCAGTGATCAAGACACAAACTACACACAGCGCTCACTTGGCCACTCTGCATTCAGAATTGTGCAGGTTGAGGAAGATAAAAACCGTGGTTATTTCAGTTCATTCTTAGACCTCAGAACTCAGAATGATAGTTGTCACGCATATGTTACGTTCTTTTTTTACTGGCTAACAGCATCAAGTTACAAATCAGTCTCCTTGTTGCCCTCATTTGCTACACCAGTTCAGCAAATGGTAGTTTTGTAAAAAGAACTATCTCTGGTTGCACAAAACGTTTAAAGGGACGCTAAAGAACAAAACGATTTTTCTTGTATTAGTAAACTACTTTTTCACGATACCAAAAACACCACACTTGCTGCGAGAAGACGCTTAGTAAGCGAGCAAACGAGCAAAAAGAAAATGTGGGTGGCGACGCCACCTTGAAGTTTCTACACCAATCGCCGTGACGTCAGATATTTTGATGGCGCCTGCTAGGGCTTACGTACATGGTTCCTAATCGGTAAAAATCAAGTACATTGCCCTCTGAGGGGGGCCGTAGACTTAACATACCAAGTCTGAGCAAATTTTGTTGAGCCAATGGCGCCAAAATACGATAAGTACACTTTGAAATCCGTGACGTCACGCACGGAGCTTTCGGCACGAAATTTAAAAAGGAAACTTTGAACTTCATGTTCTCCTGTAATAATAAACCTACGGTGGCTAGATAATGACATTAGAGTTCTCAGAGTGCAATTTGTCAATCTGAACTGATTCATTGTTTCTCTTTAGTGTCCCTTTAACATTCTTATAAAGCAACAAGTGTGTTTCATTACTGATTTGAAGTGACCATTTTTAAACCAGTCTCATAAGATGTAGTTTTAAAAAATGACTTGTGCATTACACTCAGCTGCTATAGGACAAATTTTATGGGCATTTCATGCACAGTTTGTAATGTGATGTTTATACATCTACCCTCTTGATTCTTCCTATGTCTGTGACTTTATGCATTGTTACTGCACAAGGCTGTGAAGCCAGGAGACAGCTGACCAACCCACTCTTTTTATTCCATCATGAACAATTCCAGACCAAAAAGTGAGGGCATCTTGACTGATGGCATAGTGTGACTGATGTTGGACACTAATACACAATCACATCTTAAGTGTTGACGAACAACAGTTGCTAAAAATAGTTAGCTGTAAATGCTTTGATGTGGTTGTGTCTTCTTTTGTGTCTTGTCACAGTTGCGCAGTGCCTTTTCATGAGATTTCAACCAACTCACCCAAATCAATGTATTATTTCGCTAGATCTGCTTGTTTATGTTATTTTTTCAGAAAACAATACCTTACAGGCCCAATGAAGGGCAATGAGTAAGGGAGGTGTCAGTAACTACATCACAGAAAAACAAGTGTATAGCAAAAAGAAATTAAGAAAACAAAACAAAGGTTACAAATACTAAAGCGCAACATCATTACACAGCATTAACAGGCAACATATCGCGGATAGTTTCACAATTAGAGGTAGATGAGGTAATGTTAATGGCTTAAGTGCCTGTGTTTTACCATAAATGCGCATGAAACTGAACGCTTGTGAGTGTGTGAAAATGTGCGGACAGGAGAATGAAGTGGTAAACAGTGCAATTTGTTACTATAGAACAAATATATTGGAAAGAGTTACAAAGCCGAGATAGTATTACTGAATCTATACAAAGGGCAGATAACTTGGAAGTAACATGCAATGAAGTACAGTATCGAGTGCTTTAGTGGAGTCAAGAAAGAAAGAAATGAAGCACACAATTGTTGGAAAAATGTCAGTTTCGCGGAGAGGAGAATGAAGTGGTAAACAGTGCAATTTGTTACTATAGAACAAATATATTGGAAAGAGTTACAAAGCCGAGATAGTATTACTGAATCTATACAAAGGGCAGATAACTTGGAAGTAACATGCAATGAAGTACAGTATCGAGTGCTTTAGTGGAGTCAAGAAAGAAAGAAATTAAGCACACAATCGTTGGAAAAATGTCAGTTTCGCATTCAGCAGTATGCGGCTTTCGACTATACACCATCAAAAGCCTTGGCATACCTTTCCAAACTGCGTAATGTAAACTTCAAACATTCAGACTACTGCTGCTAAATCATTGCCATACAGCACACCTGGGCAGTAACCACGTACTGGTAACATGTTACCGGTAGTTTAGTCAGTAACTTGTTGACCTAGTCACATTTAAGCTAACTTGAAACTGTAACACTGTTACTTTTTTACACAGTAACTGTAACAGGAAGTACCACTGCCACTCAGAACGCCATGTGACAGCGGTGCATCTCAAGTGTAAACATTTCGTTGAGGTAATGCAAATGGTGTCCGCAATGTCTGGTCAAATGGTTGTTAATAAGCGCAGTGTTGCACAGAAAATAATTTCAAGGCTGCCATGTGCACCAACAAAACCTGCCCAATTAACAGGCATTCAGTGAATATGGAACTGTCTCCACGGCTTACACATAGCCATAGCCTGTGGCACCACGTTCAATTTCAGGTGCTTGTAGCCTAGCCTATCTGAGTGTTTGCAGGCTGCAAGGACAATAAGGTGTGATCTGTGTTGAAGTTTATGTATTTCAGTACTTATCCTTCACCGAAAGTTGTTAGAGACACAGAGCATCTGACAATCTGTAGTAGCTACTGATCACCCATTTCTCCTGTTTCAGACAATGTGAGGCCATGTGATGTCCCAGAGGACGTGTCGTCCTCGCCACCAGGCTCACCTGGACCACTAGGCCACATCGGAGTGTTTTCTGGTAACCTCCAGCTGCACATGCAGGAGAAATATGTGAAGAAGTGCCTCGATTACAATACCCTGCAGGAAAAAGTCACAGCCCTAGAAAAGGAACTTGAAGAGCTTCAGGCCAAAGCAAGTTTTGAACATGGAGATGCCGCTCCGTGGGGGCATGCTAAGATAATGGGGAATTCTGACAAGGTCGCATACTATACAGGCCTGCCTAATGAGAAAACATTCAATTGGGTTGTCTCCCTCTACAGAAAATCATGCTGTTCTGGGGATACTCTAAGTTGTGAAGACCAAGTACTGCTTGTTTTGATGAGGCTGCGCCTTGATATTCACCTTTGTTTCTTGGCAGACCTTTTCAGAATATCAAGGAATTATGCTTCTAAAATATTTGAGAGTGCCCTGACAACATTGGTGACCGAGTTGAAGGGGCTTGTTGTGTGGCCAGACGATGAGGCGTTTTATGCCTGGCAACCAAAGACTTTCAAGTGCAAAAGGTTTCGCCGTGTCCGTGTAATCATTGACAGCACGGAGATTCGTCTCGAAAAAGCAAGTGCTTCAACTGCACAAAGCACAACATGGTCATCGTACAAAAATTCTAACACTGTGAAAGTGCTGGTGGGGATTACACCGAACGGGCTTATCTCTTATATTTCAGAGTGTTGGGGCGGCAAGGTTAGCGACAAGCAGTTAGTCCTCCTGACAGACTTCACTAAGAAGCTGGAATATGGTGATGAAGTGATGGCAGACAGGGGCTTCAATGTTACCGAAGAGCTGGCAGTACTCGGGGTGAGACTGGTTGTACCTGCCTACACTAAAGGAAAGAACCAGCTTTCGCAAACGGAAGTGACAGAGTCACGGGAAATTTCCTGCCGGCGCATCCGTGTAGAACAAGTAATTGGGCGCATGAAGCGCTTTCATATTCTAAAGAACACCGTGCCATACTTTATGAAGGATTACTTAGACGATATTGTGTTGCTGATTGCAGCACTCACCAACCTGATGCCGCACTTTACATAGCCAGCAGTACCCTTGCCGACATGTCAATAAACTCTTATCATAATCATCAGCCCATGTTATGTCCACTACAAAATGAAGGCCTGTCCCAACGACCTCCAACCCTCCCTGACCTGCACCAGCTGGTTGCATTCTATGCCTGCATACTTTTTTTATTTCGTTTCCACATCTTGCTCTCTGCGTACTTGGCTTTGCTTCCACTCTCTCGATATCCATTCCATCATTCGGGGGGATGATCGGTTGTCTGACCTTCTCATTAAGTAACCTGCCCATGTCCACGTCGTAATGTCTGCTGGGATATCGGTCACTCCCATCTGTTCTGTGATCCACTCTGCTATCTTCCTATTTCAAAATTGCAATAGGAACTTGGCTAATTTGAGGTGTGCGGCCGATTGCGTGTTTGTATCGTGGCGATCGAGAAGACGCCGCCGATAAATGGGGCTCGCGCTGGACAGTCGGCCATGTAACTAGCGTGAGCTGCCTGGGTGGGACCCGCACTCCCATTTGAGTGTCCAAAGCCCGTGACCTGGGTCTGTGTTCACGTGGCATCGGTGTGTTCTAGTGTGGCCGAGCTGTGTCCTGGACCTATACTCTGCTGGGAAATGTCCCAGACAGTTTAGCGCCGGGCCTCTGTCCCGATACACGTCTGAACCTTTGATGACAGTGTCACCATGCAGCGCGGCATGACTTGTGTATGACTTGTGTATGACCAGCTACAGACGATAGACTGGAAGCTGTTCAGGTGTGTGTATCTGTAATCTGTCCATAGTGTGTGCATTGGGCCATCTTTGTGGGTAAAAAAAAAAGGCCTGAGCCCACATCATCTCAGTAATGTAATGGCCCCTCCCCAGGTTTGACAATTTTGAGCTAACGAGCGCAATGCATACACTGCGCGTTCAACAGTAGCACGTGACACTGCGATAATTATTTGACACGACATGTGTAGTTTGTGTAATTTGTTGCTTGAATAGATTAATAAAACTTGAGAGAAATAATAAGACACACAAAAGGAATGTGTGCGTCTTTAATTTTTTTTCATGAATTTCAGCGAGATGTGAGGCTAATGTGCCTCCGTTTCCCATGCGTACGTGTCCCCGCAGTTAGCGCATCGAGCAGACGCCAGCCCTGGAAACGAAAGTAATGTTCTGGTGCGTTCGAGCACTCATTATGCTCATTTATTCTACTGCGTCCAAGTAAACCTTAATACAGCGCTGGCTCATGATACCGCCACTCTCGTGCCCGTACAAATGTCTCAACTTTCATGCCCGTCCCACAGAAACAGGCAGTACACCACAGAGAACGCCGACAAAACGCCCACGGCCGCTACATAAAAAAAAGGTAGCGGCTGTGCAACGCCGCTCGCGTGCTCGGGTTGGCTCGGGCACGTCATGCGCACGTGACCATGCATGCGCATGACGTGTTCATGCGTATGTGTCAAGTGAAGAGGGCAGGGAAGGGATTTGGCTTGCGAAGGCTACACGAGGCGAGTGGCAAGGGTTTGAAACTCGCCTCCTCGCATCTTAGTTTCGTGCCGCTACAAATTATTGTTTTTCTTAGCTCGTAATGAACCGATTTGAAAAATTCTTGCGGCATACTACTCTTTATTCGGCACACAACTTCCAGCTTCCAACTAAAATTTGCTATGTGGCCTGGTGAGGGGCCCTTTAAGTTTCTTTGTTACTCTCCTAGTTTCCACCCCTGGGGTTAATACTGGCAAGATACAATGGCTGTACACTTTCCGCTTCAGGGTGGGTGGCAAGCTATCAGTCACCACATGTGACCAACTCATCTGTTTTCTTTGGTGAACCTCTTTGACATGATTAGGCTTGTCCGTTAATAGTCGCCTTATGTATATATGCTCTTTCACCATTTCAAGAATCTCGTTCTGAATCTTGAACTCGTGCTTTTGCTGCGCCACCTAACACTGTCTTTGTTTTCTGCATGTTCATCCTTAATCCTACTTTACTGCTTTCTCCATTGCGATCCTCAATCATGTCTTGCAGTTCACCGCCATGATTGCTAAGAGCATGATGGAGCTACAAAGGAAAAGTTGCTGATATATTCTGCATTAATCTGTATTCCCGTGTTGTCCCAGTCTAATTTTTATTTAAATACTTCCAAACAAACAAGCATTGAACAGCATTGTAGAGATTGCACCTCCCTGCCTAATCCATTTTTCTTTCGATCAGGATTTCCACCGAATTTCTTGTGGAGGAGTAGGGTGGCTGTGGAGTCTATGTAGATGTTGGTTATATATCTACTTATCTTTCCGGTATACATTGAGATGTAATGCATCCAGAATTGCAGGTATCTGTAGAGTCTATAGGCTTCTCGTAGTTGACGAAGGCCGTATAAAGAGGTTTGTTGTATTCCACAAATATCTCAATTGTGTGATTGACCACATGAAGGTGGTACATTACGAGCACCCTTTCCTTAACCCAGCTTGCTGTCTTGGTTGGTTAAAGTCCAGTGTGTCTCTTATCCTATTCGATATTACCTTTGTAAATATTTTGTAAAAGGCTGATTGTTCTAGAGTCCTTTAAAGGTGTACTAAAGGCTATCTCGGCCGTGAAATTTTGTGTCAGTATCCTTTTTAGGCTCCTTTCTTATGCATTAATAAAATGTCCGCGAGGACGATTCCACGGCTCGGTCTCATGGACTGCCGTGATTTGTGAAATACTGTATGCATGTTGTTTGTAGTGTTATATATATTCTTTGTGTTTTATATTGGCATTATATTGGGTTATTTGGCACATTACTGCACTTATTTCTAAGATTCAGGTGGCGAGCTTGCGATTATGTAAAAGCTGTTAATAAATGACCATGTGTTTTTTTACAACAGCGTGTACTGTGTCTAATTCTTCTGAGAGGAGCTCTTTCAAAACCCCACAATGTTGGGACACACATGGCATACAATTCAGAATATTTGTTTGTATTTTCTGTTATGTTTCGTAATGCTCACGTTTTCATTTGATGTAGCGTCGTATAACAATTTAATGATGCAACTGCTTGTAAGGTTGTTACACGTGCTACACAACTGCTGTGTTACAGTTACTAAGAAGAGACTGGGTCTTTGTCAGGTGTAATAGAACATCTTTAGCCTAGTCTTCCTCTGTATGCAGTGTGTGCTATAAACCAAGACAAAAATTTTTGTTTTAAAGAATTGTATTTCTTTATTAAGTGTCGTGGTTTAAAGGGACACAAGTGGAACAATGAGTCTGTTTAGATCAATTCATTCTGCTCCGAGAACTAGTGTTTTTAATTTCACCATCATAGAAGAAAATCAAGGTCAAAGTTTCGTTTTTAAATTTCGCACTGAAATCTCCCCGCGTGCTATCATGGATTTCAAAGTATTTTGGTGACATTGCATGCTCAATGACATTTCCTGAAACTTGGTATGTAAAGTCTATGGGGCCCTCAGAGGTCAATGCACTTCATTTTTACTGTTCGGGAACTACGTAGGGCCTAGTAAACGCCAACAAAATCGATGGCGGCACGGCGTTTGGGGCAGGAATTTTGACGTAGTGTCGCCACCCGCATTTTTTTGTGTGTGTTTTCTAACTTGCAAAGTGTCTTCTTGCGGAACTGTGAAGGAGTAATTTACAAATATGAGAACATAACTTTTTTTCTCTTTAGTGTCCCTTTAAGACTGAGTGCTCGTTCCTTGTCTGAGCTTTTCCTCCGATTTCAAGTGCTGCTTCGAAATCAGCCTGGTTTAGTTTTCGTTCATATCATCTATCTCGCCATTTTCTTCATGCCCTAAAGCCTCACACTTGTTCTCAAGTGCAACTCTATTTCTTCCGTTTTTCCTCTGACTGCTTCAAGATTAACCAGGTTTTATGTGCCTCATTTATTTCTTCTGTTTTTTAAATTAAGGTAAATTTTCACTCCTTTGAGTAGCCTATAAGCACTACACTTAACCTTGCCAACTACTTCCGTGTCATGCACCGTGCCTGGATCCCTACACAGGATGCAGTCTAATTTTTGGTTTCTCCATCAGGACTCCATCATGCTTTCTGAAGAAACCATTGTTTTTTTCTTTCATTTATTTAAAAGTATGAACTTCATGGCCAAATGACATGTTTCACTGCACAAATACACAGCAGATACTACAAATAACTGCATATACAAGCAGCATCCTCAGAAAAACAAAAACAGGGTTGCATACAACAGTTAGCGTATATAACAAACGAATATAACGATCAAATTTAAATAATTTTGTCTGAAGCTACAGGAAAAGTTATGTGAAGCTTTGCAGTAAAGTGTTTGCCATATCACACAGCACAGATTGTGCTACTTCATGCCACATGTTGATACACAGGGGAGCACACTTGTCTAGATGACGGAGCACTGTGCTCAAGGATCCACAAGCAACATCTCCCAATAGACCTTTTTCAAGCAATCCCAGAACCCCCTGCGGACGCGCGAAGCACTATGGGAAAAGTGTGTACGGCGAGCCCGCCGGCTGTTCCGTCTGTCACTGCTCGTTGGCGCCGTGGGAGCACCAAACGAAAAACAAAAACAAAAAAACGCGTCGCCGCTGGTAGACAATTATTAAATCTTAAATACTACACATGTCTGAACGCAGCTGCATGTATCTCTACGCATGATATGCGAAAGGAATGATGTAGTCAGTGTAGGTATTACCAAGTGGATGTATACCGGATGTAGCAGTTAAGCGGCATGCGAGTTATCACGTGCTGATACATGCAGTCAGAACGTGCTATCGTGAGCAATGTGAGCTGGAACACCAATTCGTATATTCAATGATTACTTGTTCACAAGCCGCTATGGCATTTAATGCCATAGCGGCTCGTGATCGCGTTTAACCAAACTGTAGAGAGGTGTTACAGTGTTCAGGTATACGGATGATTATTTGATTTTAATTGACGAGTCACGCCCTGTACAAAGAAGTGAGCACATTCTAATTGTTTAAAAAAAGGGATGGGACTAGAATTCACTTGCGAGATGCCTTGCTCTGATAATTTGCAGTTTCTTGATACATGCTTTTAAGTTTCACTGTGGAGCATGTTTAAGGGCAGTATAATCCGCGTTCAGCGAAATCGGTGTTTAATTTCGCGTCAGCGCATTCTAATATTGTTAAACGAGGAATTGTGATGTCATGGTCTCATGGTTACGCATGGCATTGGAAAAAAACTTGCGCACATAAGCAGTGATCAGTAGTTTCCAGCTGCAAAGTAATCAAAGATGCAGGATATCCTGCGTACCGTTGTATGGTTTGCGAAAATCGGTTCGCATGGCAAAGAAAAATTAATACGGACGTCCTCCATCCATGAATAATGAAGGAACTAGAAATATTGCAGTTATTGCACATATGTATAAGAGGTTGCATGGCCTGAAGAACGTAGGGAAGCGATGTGGGAGTGAAGGTTGTGTTTACCGCCCCAAATAAGCTTAGTCGCATTAACTTCGCAGGGGTCTGTAGTGGGCAAAAAAAATGCGATCAGAGGCATGCCAATTGTTTTTTCAATTGTGTAGGAGTTGACCTCAAATATCTCTTTCTTGTGTCCACATGTACATCTGCCAGACTGGTCGATGTAGTAGCATGCGCCTCGGCGAGCATCGAAATTCATTGAATGGAGCCGTCTCATCTTACATCGCTTTGTCAGTCATGCAAATGTAATCCCATCTTCGAAAGCACAGTAATTTTGTACCATCAACCTAAAAAGACAACGCGAGAAACTTGGGAGGCATATCATGTCACAAATAACGCCACACTTCATGCCAGTCAACCTTCTCAACTTTATTAATCGACTGTAAGCACGCACCTTGGTTGTTTGACTTATTCTATTTCTTTATGACATGCACGACACACCCCCATTTTTGTATATATGCTTTCTTTCACGCGTGCAAATAAACTTTCAGTTGTGTGTGAGCTCTGGTTTGTGCATTATTCCAACCTGTAGTTATAGTACCAACAAAGGTTAGTTGGCACTTATCGTTCGTTACATATATGGTGCGAGCAACGCAGTGAATGTATCTCATTTCCCCAAATGCCGACTACACTTTCTAGTGTTCATATCTTAAAGCAAATAGGCGCACTATGGGAACAAGGACAAAAGGAAGGAACCGACGACACAAAGCGCACTAGTGCGCTTTGTGTCGTCGGTTCCTTCCTTTTGTCCTTGTTCCCATAGTGCGCCTATTTGCTTTAAGATATGAACCGTTACCAACTAGCCCAAATGGCTGTTTTGCTACTTTCTAGTGTACTCTTTAAATATCACAACCTCACACTGAACTCGTCGACAGTGTCGATGGGCGTTGATTTCAAATGCATCTGCGAATCATAGACCGCTCCTGCACTTTGCAGGGAACCGAGCTGTATTTTTTTTTTCCATTTATGCCGTAAGGTGCCAAAAAAAATAAATAAAAGGTGATGCTTCTGAGCCGCTCAGCTGGTCCAACAGTGGGACAGATGGAAATCGCCGAGAGGCCGTCACAACTAAACAGTGAAGTTCGTGGTTGAATTGCGCAGTAACATGCTGCACCTTGCCACATTCACTGTGTCTAAGAAGTCCTGGCACGGCGCAAGCGGGAAAGCTACAGCGCGAGGCTCGCGCGCTCGTCGCGGCGGCTGCTGCGGCGTACACACTTTTCCCATGAGCGCTTGCGCGCCTGTTGGTGGCGCTCGTGTGCCTGAAAAAGGTCTATTACGCGCAGTTTAAGGTGGGTCACATGTGAGCAGGCGTGGTGCCAATCGCGCACTTGTTTTGCAATTTCTTTCCTCGTATATCACCACAGATATAACGACTGCTTCGGCAATCAAAAGAGCTGTCGGTGGTGCAGTGCCACAGAAAAACAAAACGAGAGGAAGAGGGCTCAGGGGTAATCGAACTGCTTGACACGTGATGCAAGCTTTGCTGCAAAGTTATTCTCACTTCACAGTGAAACCAGGACAATCTTGCAGAATAACACGCCAAGCTTGGCAATTCCATGCTTTGTTTGTCAGCACCACACCAATCACTGATGGTGCATACAACGGTTAAAGCGGCTGTTGCAGCCGTGGCAATAAAGAAGGGAAAGAAGTGCAAGGCAGTGTTAATTCACGCTGCGCACGCTTATCATTGTTACCAGCCTACTGGAGGGCAAGAGCCTCTCCCAAACTGCTCTGATTCACCCTGTACTGTTTGAGTTGCCTCCGCATTATGCCTGCAAACTTCGCAACCGCACCTGCCTATGCAACTTTCTGCCATTTCTTACTACACTTTCTCTCTCTTGGAAGCCGCTCTGCTACTCTTAATGATCACCTTCCTTTCTCAACACATGCCCCGCCCGCGCCAGTTTCTTCTCCTTAAAATCATTGAAGATGTCATGAACAAACATTTGTTTCGTGACCCACTCTGCTCTCTTCCTGTCCCTTAACGTTATTTCAAGGATGTTCCTCTGCATTGCTCGTTGTTTTGTCCTCAGCTTTAATGAAGCCTGCTCATAAGCCTCCCCATTAGGTTAGTACCAGTAAGATGCAGTTGTTGTATACCTTCACCTTGAGGGATACTGGCAGACTGATATTTATGAACTGAGAATATCTGCCGAATGCACTCCATCCCAATGTTATCCTTCTACCTATTTCTATGTTATGGTTTACCCGCCACAGTGGTCTAGCGGTTACAGCACTCAATTACGAATTTGAGGGTCGCAGGATTGAATCCTGGCTTCTGAGGCCGCAATGCTATGGCTTTGAAATGCTACAGGCCTGTCCATTTAGATTTAGCTGCACATTAAAGAACCCCAGGTGGTCAAGATTTCCAGGGCTCTCCACTATGGCATCTCTCATAATGATATCATGGTTTTGGGAAGTAAAACCCCAACAATTATTATCCGTCCTATTGTTGGGATCTTCACTTACTACCTGCCTTAACCCTTTCGGCCCTGGCGGTGTCAATTGACACCATCACACAACATTTCCCCTAGCACCTCGGAAATGAAACCAAAACCGCCCATTCTTGGGGGAATACTTCTTCAATGACTCCCACTGCGATTGACACCAAAATGGTGACATGGTTGCGGAGCTGGGAGCCGCAAAGAAGAAGAAGCTTGACCGAAGTCATGGGTGACGCCGAGGCGGGTCAGCTGACGCGGGTGAGCGCCATTTTAGGGTCGACGTACCGAAGCTGTTTCAGTGAGTATCACACTGAAACTTGAGGCGTGGTTGACATATTGTGTACTCTAGTGAATAGCAGGAAAAAAGATGCCATTTTTCTCATTACACAGCCGCTGAGCCCTGATGACCTAATTTGATGTCATGCCTGTATATTCATTAATAATTGCACCACTGGCTCAATTTTTCGTTTGTGGTCTTCTGAGGTCCTAATTATTAGAAAAACACGCACAAAAGATGCCCCCGACCAAAATAAAAAATCCAGGGCTGAAAGGGTTAAGTAAATATATTCACTGACCACTTCTAGTCTGTTGCTACCTATCAAGTGCATGCTGAGCGATACCCTATATCAAACCATGTGTTATCTGTGCAAACCACTCTATCAACAAGCTCAGGAGCTATTGTGCTGCACATCGAGAATGCTCTTCCTTGACAGTAGCTGTGGGAGCAATGAGTACTTCAAGAATGCTTGCAGCACTGGCATGTGCTTCTCAATAAAATCTGGATCTCTAATAACACGCACAACAACAAAAGATTTCCTAGTCCAGCACATAAAATCACAATAATTTACATCAGCTGAAGCCATTTCAGCCTGCACTTGAAACATATACTCATGGTGCTCTTTCAAATGATGATTCTGATCAAGGTAAAAGCCTTTCTCATTGATGTCGTCAATATGTACATCCCTGTACTTATATGGACACTTAACTTCAAGCACCCCACGACCACAGCAACTACAGTCAACAATGCCATCTGGACTGGCAGCGACATACTGAAACTTTTCACAAATAAACAAACCAGCATCTCTACATTGAAAGTTTGTGTGTTGCGACATCTGATGCTGTACATATTGCCTCCTTGCTACCTCCTCGTGCTCTGAACCATACCTCATGGCAACAGTCTTCCTGTGCCGGCTCTCAAAGAGCACGAGAGGCGACTCGGCAATTTTGCTGGCGAGACGTAAAGCAGCATTTGTGCTCTTGCACTTCACAACTTTGCTGATGATCGATCCCGTGATGCGGCCACATCTTTGCTGATACCAGGAATGACACTTTCCTTGCATTCTTGTCTCCTCTTCTATCCTTGCGGCATCCCTGTGGCTCATAGACATCATCAGCAATGAATCGATTTTTTTTTCTTTGTCACTTGCACTGAGCTGTTCCCATGTGTTGTCATAGATTTCGTACAGACTATTTGGCAACTCAGTTAAGGCCTCGCATTCATCAGCACTGTCGGTATCTTCATTTCTTGGGGCATACTTTGAATATGCTGTAAAAACAGCTGCATTTGGTAGTATATCCCTAAGAGGTTCGAGCGCATCGGGGAACCTTGCCTGCGGAGCTTGGGCTACACTGCGCTTTCTTTTGATGCCTTTGGACACTTTGCCATGCTGGTGCTTCACAATCTGCAAGTCCTTGACCCTCGCAGGCTCCACCTACACATTTTACAAGGAATTCGACGTTAGTGACACTGCAGCCTACACTTGGCAAATGAAGTACCAGCAGAGAAGCATGAACAAAAACAAGAATGCTTATTTAAAAACAGGAGCCTTCATGAACACTGGCAGGAAATTTCAGGATATATTTGGGAATTACAATGTATAACTATGACATAACTACACAACTTATGTACATTTGCACAAGCATAAAAACAGTCTAGGAGTTGAAAATGTTTTCTATCGAATGCACTGGTGACTTCTGTAAACGTAGCGATGTCAGTAGAAGTGGTACACATATGTGTGGTTTAGATGAACAGAAAGAAAAAGGACTTTGTTCAGGGCACCTATTAGGGAATGAAAGCTGCACTAAAATTTACTGACGTCTTCATCAAGCACCGTTTCCAGTGCGCCAAGATGACCACTGGCGGTGCCGGGTTCAACACCCCCACCCCTGAAATTTTTTTGATTTTGGACGTGCATATTATACACACACACATGCACACACGCACGAACATGCATAAAGTATAGTTGAACTCCCCCTGAAAAAAAATTCTGGCTACACTGCTGATGCTGACATATCCCACCGCTTGACAAAACTTGCAGATGTGATGAGAGCTCATCCTTGAATAGGTCGAAAGCTGTTCACCGTGCTGAGCTGGTTCAGTGTTGTGAACCGTTCTGCCAATGTCACGAACTTAATTTTCCATAACTGTAATGAAATGAAGCGTTTTAACTCTAACCCAAATTCTTTTTCCTACATTAAAGTAAAGTGGAAATGCCACTTACAACATCCTGTGGTTTCACTTTTGTGACATTGCTATTTTCACATATGTAAACATGCAGCATGCTGTTAAAAAACTTACTTTTACCGTTGTTAAGCACACTCGGCATTAAGTGAAAGGAATTTATATATGCTTCACCTATCATTTTTGTGTTCAAGTTAATGTGAGAACTGTAAGCACAAACTGCACTTTATGACATCAATAAAAACATCAAAATCTGGGCTCACACTCTTTCGGAATCTGTTGTTCCACTCGCAGAGTTGGGATGTCGTAGATCTCGCAAACCCAGACGACACCAACAGTTCCACCTTGAACAGCAATGCGGCCACATGCGTACACACTTCTCCTAGTCTGCAAGGGAAAGTAAATTATGCAATGCGAGTCTTGCTGAAACTATCGCCGTTTGTTTAAAATAAACCTTCTACAAAAAGCTTCCAGGAAGCTTCAAAGAAAAAAGAGCGAGGGCCCTTCCGTCGCTATGGTGCTGAAGCTCAGATAAGTGATTTGGAATTAGTTTCGTAGCGAGGCCTCCATAAAATGCCCTGCAGTTTCTTCAGAAGAAAACGAAAACAAAGAAACGTAGCTTGGCATAACTGACCTGCACGCAACCGTTTTGCAGCATCAACGGAGTGAGCGCACACGTACTAGCGTGCGTGACCATTTCTCGTTTCACTGTGCACATTCCGCAAAACAGACAAAGCTACAAGAAATCCAAAATAGTTAGCGATCACGCAGCAAACACATGGCTACTGAATGCATGATTCGCCCGTTTGCTTGCGAGCGGCTTTGAAGCGCACACAGTACGCCTATACACTGCCAAGACTGCTTTGCACGCTTGCATGCGCAAGCTTCGCCAGGTAGTAGAAAAATATGCTTATGCCTGAGCACAAACAACAAAAATAAGAGAAATGGAGGCTACGATAACTCACCCAGCCATGCAAGTGCAGTGCGCCGTGCTGACGGTGCCGTCTCGTTTAACAAGCACCCAGGGCTCGTAGGGCTTGGCCGTAGTCCTCTGCGACGGCGTCACATCTGCTTTGAGGAAGCAGCATTCCATGCTGCTGGCCATGTCGGAGGAGATAAGCACTTTCCGCACATGCCCTTCCATCGCAAGACCGTAAGCCTTCAAAGATCGGTAACACTTCATGGCCTCGGCACTGTACGGCCCACGTGTGTTTACAAGATAGATGTAAATGTCGCCAAACCGAACGTTTGGCCAACGCTTCGGATCGTTAATCCAGCCCGAAATGGTGTACGGATCAGGATACTGTTCACCGTTAACTTGCAGCTTCTCAACATATCGCTGGCGCGCATTTTCAGTAAGAGACCGCACGTACTCCGAGAGCTCCATTGCTGCAGAAGGCTTGCCGGAAAATAGGAGGTCGTGGCCGGAACGGAGGCTTTTTGCCAACCAGCGCGAAACTTGCTCGGCGCGATGTCGATGCCGATGCGCTGCGTGACGTCACACTGTTTGCAAACAGGGAGAGGTCTATTCCGCTGCTAGGAGTGAAAAAAACCTGATCCCGCAGCTACGATTGTCCCTCCGTCGGGACGGCCACCCTACCCTGCCTGGTCAAGCGAGTTTCGCGACAATGACGCTGAACGAGGGGCAGGCACGGAGGGGAGGGGGTTAGAGGTTGAAGAAGACGAAAAAAAATCGAATTCTCCCTTCTCGAAAGCACGGCTCAGCCTACCACAATTGCGTGCGATTCCCCCAGCATGTCTATGGGCATGCCGTTTGAGAAAGGCGTTCGTCGAATTTTCAATGCATCACTTGTTGCCACATGTCGCCACAGGAAAACTTTGCGTACGCCACGTTGGAGCCGCATATTTCATCGTATTTCACGTGCCATAATAATAATTTTATGCAACTGTTTCTGAAAGCACGTGGAAAGCAATCGTTGAGCGAGATTTTTACTTGAAAAATATATGTATGTCACAAAATGGACGGCAACGAAGTGCAAATGCGAACTGACAAACACGTGGCAAACACGTGTTTGTCAGTTCGGTAAAGATGGTCAACAGGCTAGTTGATTTGGAAATATTCAAACGACAAAACGTGTCTTCACTTCGCCCGGTCTTTTTTGCACCATACCTATTTTTCTCGCCCCGCCACGGTGGTCTAGTGGTTATGGCGCTCGACTGCTGACCCGAGGGTCGCGGGATCGAATCCCGGCCACGGCGGCTGCATTTTCGATGGAGGCGAAAATGTTTGAGGCCCGTGTACTTAGATTTAGGTGCACGTTAAAGAACCCCAGGTGGCCGAAATTTCCGGAGCCCTCCACTACGGCGTCTCTCATAATCATATCTTAGATTTGGGATGTTAAAACCCCAGATATTATTATTACCTATTTTTCTCAAGTAATGAACCAACTAGCTCAGCAACACGCCTTGCTGAGCTTTTTACTATATGATTTTCATAAAGTAAAATTATGTGACATCACTGAAGCAAATGCGCTTGTTACGCTTGACCCAAACACGCGCGTGAGTAAATATGTGTAAACACAGAGATCGGAAACTGTCCGTGTAGTATATGAGCGCTCGCGCCACACATTTAGCGGCTGAAAGGATATAGCGCTATAAATAAGATGACAGGCTTGATTTATGCACAGAATTAGTATTCACATAAAACTTCTTCCGCTAAAAGCATTCGTGCGGGAATGTTTGGGTGAATTTTGATGCTGGATACGTTAGTGAAGTCGGCCGACCAGTGGCAAAAACATTTACAAAACAGAAGTACTTCGAATTTGGCCCATGAAGATAATGGTATGTGTTATAAGGTTTCAACATTTTTGATAGCGTTGAACAACTGGTCAACGTAGTGGCCATCTAATTTGAGTCAGTTATTCTTCTAAAGACCACCTTTTTTGGTAGAAAAGTGACTGTGCTAGTGATAGTTGTTAGTCATTTTCATAGCAGAAACTAATAAGAGAATGCAAGCTACTCAGTCGGCGATACTTCGCGCCCCGAGTCGTACGTGCTGCATTAGCACGGTACAATATTTGAACTTTGTTATTTGTGCTAGTACAGCAATCCATGCAGCGGCATTCTGCAGCTTAAGCTACAGATATTCAAGCGCCTAATGCTCTATTGCATTACGATTGTATCCTAGGCGGGCGAGCTGCCGGGCTTCTTCGGTGGGCTGAAAGGTAGAGCGCAACGTCGAGGTTATTCTCGTCACTGACGGCCGGCAACACGGCGTCCAGCGTCGTTGAGGGGCTTCCGTGAACTAGTTTGAACGGCGTCATACGTGCGCCGTTTCTTACACTGCCGTGTTAACTTCATGTTATGTGCGGAAGATATTATGGCATCACATGTCATGTGTACGACGTACAGTACATTGCCAGCATGTCGGCGAGGGTTTCATTTAGCCGCTCGGTGAGGCCATTCGCCTGCGGGTGATGTCCGTCGGTGACTTGTGTGGCTCTATTTCAAGATGGTTTGCGTTAGCTCTGCCGTAAAAGCCGTACCTCTCTCGGTGACGAGGACTTTTGGAGCGCCGCGACGCAGGAGGACGTTCTCAACAGGGCATGTATAACTGTCTGAAGGGAGACAAGAAAGTTCCAACATCGTCGATAAGCCATCGGCTCCGCCGATGTCAGCTGAAGCACGGCAGAATGATGGCATGCTCGGCCCAATGTTGCCGGTGAAAACCATCGGCTCGGCCGATGTCGGTGAAAGTACGGCAAAATGGCGGCTAACTCGGCCCAATGTTGCCGGTGAAAGCTATCGGCTAAGCCGATATCGGCGGAAGAACAGCAAAGCGCCGGCAAACTCGGCCCAATGTTGCCGGTGAAAGAAATCTGCTAAGCCGATATCGGCGGAAAGAGGGCAGAACGCCGGAAAACTCGGCCCAGTGTTGCCGGTGAAAGCCCAACATCGGCTGAAAGGCGGGAAAGTCGGCCCAATTTTGCCGACAAAAGTCAACGGCGCCGCCGATACCGGCGCCAGGCTGGCAATGCTGGCCCGAGGTGGGGCCGCGCATAGCCGCCGTAAAACCAATATCGGCCCGACGTTGTGTGCTGCCTGGGCTGTTGCTTTGTACGAGAAGAAAGCTTTACAGTCCATGGAAAAAAATTTTGTTCCGTTTGCGCGTCGCAAGACAGTCGTAAAAAAGGAAGCCACAAATCTGTGCGAACGAGTGAACTTGCTTCAGTTGCGCAAGAACATTGTAGCGGCTAACAGCGATGGCCTGAAGGTATTTTTCTCTGTAAAAACGCAAAAAGCAGGGGCTTCCTTTGCGAGCTATAGTGTCCGAAAAAGGTTCGTGGCAGGGTGTTATGTCAAGGTTTATTCAGACACACTTAGACCGTTTGGTCGTGGAGGATCCGTTTCGAATCCGCAATTCAAACGAGCTTGTGGAATTTTTAGGGGACAAACACAGGACTGCAGCGAATTTTGCTTTTTCAGTTGATGTGGAAGATTTATTTTACAGTATCCCTAAAAAGGAACTTATTGACGCCGTGAGGATGTTGATCGAAGAAGCAGGCGAGATTTCATTTCAGAATGCGAGTGGGGTGTCGTTGAGGAATTTTTTAGACCTTTTAGTGTTTTATCTTGACTCAACTTTTGTGTCGTTTAAGGACAAGTCTTATGTGCAGAGAGACGGGGTATGTATTGGCTCCTGCGCCGCCCCCATGCTTTGCGAGATATTCTTAGCCTTTTGTGATCGACGCATTGCAGCCAGCCTTGACGAACGTGTTGTTAAATGTATGAGATACGTTGATGATTTTTTAGTGTTTATGGAACTGGACGACCTCGAGGACCGAGGCAGTGTTGTCGATAGGGTTTTAGATGTTTTTAAAAACTGTTCTAAAGGACTCAACTTCACCTATGAGTTGCCAGTGGATGGTTGTATTCAGTTTTTAGAGGTGCATAGGCAATTTACTGATAACCATGTTTGCTCGGCGTATCAACCCCACTCTAAAAAGCAGCTTTTAAGTTATAGCTCGGCGCATTCGAAGTTGGTCAAACGTGGCATAGCGATGAACTGTCTGCGCGGCGCTCTACAGAAGTCTTGCCGACACAGGGTCGCGGAAAGCGTGCAAGCGCAAGTGTCTCGCGTGGCAGACGCAGGGTTCCCCCGTGAACTGGTGGCCTCTGTTGCAGAAAGCCTTCTCAAAGAAGTAAGGAATGAAGCACGTTCTTCCACAAAGGAAGACCGAAGCCGACTTGGTATTCGGCGGGTAGGGGTGCCCTACATTCATCAGCTTACGCATCGCTTGAAAAAAGTGGGCAAGAAATGCGGTGTTGATGTGCTCTGCTCTGCACCGGGTAAGCTGATGCGGCTGTGTCCTGCTGTGAATGAGAATAGAACGCAAGGATGCACAAAAAACACGCTACCAGTTTCGTTTCCTGTGTTGAAGGCGTCGTCTACAGTATCCCTTTGTCGTGCGGAAAATGTTACGTGGGACAGACGGGGCGCTGTTTGAATGACCGGCTAAGAGAGCATCGAGCAGCGGTTTCATCGCTTGCCGCGGGGGGCCACTTCGCCGATCATTGTAAGCGTTGTGGGTGCGCCCCAGCATTTGGTGCAACTCGGGTGTTGGGAAGGGGTCATGACCAGATACGACGTGAGATCTGTGAGGCCATGTATATAAACAGGGAGGCGGATAGGTGTGTAAGTGTGCCCTCAATTGTCCTAACGAAAAAGGAGATTGGCTTCTTGGAAGGGCGCATGCGCGACGCGTAGCTTGGCACGTGCAGCTTGATGCGAAGGCAGAATGCTGACGTTTCCATCAGTTTAGATGTTGTTTTACACTTTACATGTGACGTGTCCAGAGTAAAATTTTCAGTTGAAGTCTAGCGGTCGTCCTGTGTGCTTCTTTCTCTGTCTTTGTTTTTGTTCCGCTATATTATGTATTTAAGTCAAGACCAACTAGCCCAAATTTCAGCTTTAACTGGCTTAAGTATATTGGCGAGGCGCTTAAACGCGGTCACAAGCTTACCTATTATAAGAGTGGCGCGTACGGTGGTTAGTAGAAATCACTGTCCGCGAAGTGCTTGCTGCACACGGTCGATGAAGGCGTGGGGCGCTTTCGCATTCTGAGCTTGACTATTCACTTCTTCTTCAGCTTCGGGTCCTTAGGATAGTTGTGAAAGTTAACGCCTTTTTCACGAGCGGACGAAGTACACTGAGGCACAGAGCAGTACTTCACCATTGCGCAGCACTCGCCGCGGAGACAAACGGACACAGTTCTAAGAAACAAAGAGCTGTACTTCTAAATGAAGGGTTAAAAGCAGACCCATGGTTGTTCGAAGAGCGTCAGTAGCCATCACACGCAAGATAACCAATTGAACTGCTTTTTTTGTTGAGATTTACCACAACGGTGGTTTCAACACGGCGCTGGGCCTGCGTAGCAGACGAGAACGCGCGAATCCCCGCTCTGACGTCATACAGGCGCCGTTCGCAGCGCCGCCATCGGTCGCACACCAGGCCAATAATGTGCATGAGGGGACGACCGCCACCGTAGCTCAATTGGTAAGAGCATCGGGCGCGTAATCCGAAGGTTGCAGGCTCGCACCCTGCCTGCGGCAAGTTGTATTATCGACCGCTTTACTTTCTTCACATCTGTATCACAATTACTACACTACACCTAAAAAGTACAATTAACGTGCCCTATACCTTCCTTGGCTTCATTATTTGCTGTTTTTTTAAGATGCGTCGAACAAAGAAGCGAGACCTCAAAATTCCCTTCTTTCATTCGTTCTGTTACTGGTGCTTTATATCGCCCTCCTAGTGGTAATAAGTCAAATTTTCTAGCATTCCTACATTAGTACCTGTGTTGGGCCGGCGACGCTAGTTGTAGGCTAGTCCTTGCAAGCGATTTAAATATCGACCTTGCTACATCGTCGCAGTCGTAGTTTGAGCTGTGTCATATTATCGATTCCATCGCTTTGCTAATGTTATCACCTCTCCAACTCGCATCGAAAAAAGTTGCAGTGGCTTAGCTCGGCTATGCCAGGATAACGTAGCGTTAGCAAAGCTTCAGCTAATTATTCTTAGCTTTCCTGATTTTCTCGGATTAGCTTGATTATCATGCTTACTGCTGCTCCCATGGCACACACACGGTATACTTATTATGTGGCACATGTATATTTATTTTGCCAGGCAACTACTCCAGGGTCCGATGAATTAAGCTTCGCCGCTCTTCTGCTCCGTTGAGCAGCATTTGCGCTCTTCTTTTCCATGGCTATACCACACTGGCAAACGCCGGTCAGAGGCGCTATGAAGCGGCTCCAGCGCAGTGTCAGACGGCGACTGCACAGCGAAGGAGAATAGCAGCGCGCGTGCCGGCGTCAATACGTCTGCCAAGGCTACGAAGTCACTCCTCTGGAAAGCGCAGACCGGTGGCGGAGTGCGCGGGAATCGCCGGCTCCGGTGCGTGACAACACTGATCCTCGCGCATGCGCAGCACGGCTCTTGAGGATCCACGCGAAACTGGTTCGGCTAGGCCAGTGTAGCTAATGCTACAAATAACAACGCAGCATTACTTGACGTGTCGATCACTAACATAGAAGATACGAACTTTTTATCTGGCGTACTGGAATTCCCTGCCCCACGCATCGTTATTTTCATTTCTTAATTATTTTTAGTTGTGGATTTTTATATATACAAATATATACATATGTAGGACATGACGGCGACTGCAAAAACGCGCTGAGAGTGTCCATATAATTGATATCGCTAGTCCATACACTGCTCCGCCGCCGGCTCGCGTGCCTCGATAGTGCGCGCAACCGCTCAGTCGCGCCAGATGTGACGTCACGGCCAGTTGCGCATGCATTCCTTCGTTTTGTATAAAGCCGGCACGTGGCGGCGGCGCGAGGTGCCAGACGCAGACATAGGGAGACCGAAGAAGGTTCGCACTGCCGATGATGAAGCCGCTTACCGGGAATCGCGGCGCGCTGCCAAGCGAGACTCCTGGAGTCGACTTGGTTAAAGTAGCCCACGAGGTATTATGGCCAAATTCGCGAGAGGAGACGGTGCTGGATACGACTGGAACTTTGCATCATTTGGCATTGCTTCGAATCACTTAGCATCACTTGGCATCACTTCGTGTTGTAAAGGCCAGCTAGGAACCGATCAGCTCCGCTGTGCCTTTAGCGTTGCGCTACCAGGGCGAGCAACGCCCGGCTTTTTGTTCACTCTCAGATGTGTTGTTAAGCAGAGTGCTTACCTTGTCAACATGTGAAGCTGCTAATTTCCCTGCATGAAAATTAGCAATGATTGCACGCACTAGCAAAAGTATCTTGAATATGCTGCAGCCAAGAGAAATGTCGTTTCCTGAATTTATTTTAAGAGAGTAATAAAAGCTTTAGAACTTGTTAACGAGCAACACATACTCAATTCGATATTAGAATACAGGCTTTCGCCTTATTCGTATTAGATTCCAATTCGATCTTTTCGCCCACTTTCATACTTTTTATCCTCTGAGGAAAAAAGTTCTCGCTTTGTGGACCAGCTTCTCTCCCGAATAATCAAACATATAGACCTGCGTCATGGATAACGTCCATTCCCGGCAGACCTATGCTGCACCTTCCGTTTTCTTCTGATTACCCCCGTTTCAATAGTGCGTCAGCGCTTATAGGGACACTATAGAGAAAAGCGATTTTTGTTGTATTAGTGAGTCACCCGTTCACAATACGAACATGAGAATACGCCATGAGAATACGCTTGGTAATAAAGAAAACGCGCAAGAACAACATGCGATTGGCGACGCGACCTTGAAATTCCCGCACCAGTCGCCATGACGCCATAGATATTAACTACGTATTTCCGAATAGACAAAAATAAGTACATTGTCCTCTAAGAGCGGAGGGTGGGGGGGCAGAGACTTCTTATTACAAGTTTAGATAAATTTCGTTGACGCAATGTCACCCAAATACGAAAAACTCACTTTGAAATCCGTGAGGTCACAAGCGTAGATATCGGCGCGAAATTAAAAACGTGTCACTTCGATGTACATTTTATCCTCTATTAACATGCGTGTGGCGGCGAAATTAACGACATTAATGGTTTCAGTGTACGATTTATCAATATAAACTAATTCATTGTTTCACTTCGGTTCCCTTTAAAGCTCGAGCTGGTCTTGACAACCGTTCCCATCGTCGCAAACTAGATCGGTTATCTCTGCTTCACAAAATCTGCCATCGTACATTGCTTCATGACGATTTACCTCACTCACCCTGTTTTGCTCTTCCACGTCGTGATCATCCCGTCAATTCAAATGGGTGACTTGCCACACTTCCACCTTTGCTAAATGATTCATTCCAAAACAATTGTATAGTGGGACCGTCCCCTCCTATTATTGCAATTAAAACAAATGCTCGAAATTGAGTCTATTTATTAAAAATACTAGCGCTTTTTATTCTGTCATCTAGTGCTGTCTGTTGTCGCGTTTTTGCAAGCCCCTTATGCAGTACCCGCCAAGTGACGGCCTTCAGGGGTTTCATGAAATGAATAAATGAACAAATGAAGAAGTACGGGCAGCTTCCACTAGTGGTGGAAGGTTGAATTGACAGCGGAGCATGTGGCCGACCTAGATTATTAACAAGGTATTGATTAGCATGTTGTTATTAGCGCGGCCTTAATCAGGCAGATATTAGTTAGCAAGATCCTAATTAACAATGCCCCTATTAGAGAGTCTCTAATTGGCAAAATAATAATTACATGGTCATAATTAGCATGGTCTACTTAGCATGGTGTTATATAGCACGGTGTAAGTTATGAAGATTCTAATTAGCAAAGCCCTACTTAGCATCGTCTTATTTAGCGAGCCGTAAATAGCGTGGTCTTAATTAGCAAGGTCCTCTGCTCCTGTTTGTTGGTTCTTTTTCTCAGTGTCTCTTCTGTTTACCTGTTCTGTGCTTCTCTTTTGCTCTCTTCACAAGGCACGCGCATCGATCAAATGCCTACGTAGCACATCCGTCGTGTGAGCCTTTAAAAAGAAGAAAACTGGGCGAGTTGTTATGCATTCATCGTTACTGGAGAGCGCGCCCTGACGACGGAGACGAAGAACACGAAACAAGCGCTCCCTGTGTCTTCTTCTCTCTTTGTCTTCCTCGTCAGTGCGCGCTCTCCGGCAACGAAGAAAAAATAGCTGTCAACCTTAATGGCTGTGCTAGCCACAGGCCTCTTTATCCGCGAACTTACTAGGCGATACAGGAAAATGTACTATCACTATCCTCATTTCTTGGATGTACGTTGCCAAGTGCAAACTGTCGCTATTTACACTCAGCTCTAAGCTGAAGAGAGCGCACGTCGGTCGAGGTATCGCGTTTCACAGCTTAGCTTTCGGGTCACGCGAAGCGGTGGTACGAAATGCTTAGACAGCTTTGCTGTGAATAAATAAATAAGTAAATAAATGACTAAGTAAATATTAAGACCCTCATACCGAAAGCGAGTACAACGAAGAAAATTTCGCAACTAGTATGATCAGTTAAGTTGAGAAATTTAAGGCTCTCTCTAAAAACGCACTTACGAATGAATCACCGCCATTATGACCATGCGTACTTTTGTAGGCATATCTTGCGATTTCGAAATTACATATTTCCAGTCATAATTTGAAACGATTTGTTCATGAGTGACGGTTTATCGATGAAGTCAGCTGAGAAGAGCTAACATTGCGAACGCTTACATCGCATATTTCGAGCGTCAATATATGCAAAGTGATTCAAGAAATGTGTCCAGAAATCCTCGAAAAATCAGGAAAATACAACATTTGCTCGCTGCTCTTGCTTTTTTTCTTGATTGCTTTTTTCTGTAGCGGCAGGCATCTTAGAATAGTTATAAAGATCATGTAGGCACTGGTTGCGACAGTAAAATTATTAACTTCTTATTTAGTGGATTAGGCCTTTATGTCAAATGGGAGAATCGAAGTTCTACACGCGAAGAACCCATCGCAGCTTTGAGATATGGAATAAGCGGTTTCTAATAATTGTTGTGGCGTAATGAAATTCAACCAATTTCAACGGCGAAAACTAAACCGACGAACCGATGAGCGCAACAAGCATGCGACCAGAATGACATCACTGTTGAAGCCAGCAATTGACAGAGGTGTAGTTTTTCCGCGTTCGTTGGCGTATGTGCGCATGCGTGCTATAATTGCAAGCGCAGCCCGCACACCCACGCAGCGAAGTCGGTTGATGGTTGATATAACGATGCTCACTCATTCTGGACGTCCTCGGAAAAGTATAGCAGTTGCGCTCTTCCGTGTTTTCGTTTCTACGCTGAGTTTCGTTGAATTTCATTACTTTGCAATTATTACTACAGGCCACTTTTCCGAAATCTCAAAGCTGCAATCGGATTTCCGAATGAAGGACTTCAATTCGCCTATTTGACATAACCACCCAGCTCCATTATTTAAAAGTTAATAACTTTACCTTTCTTAATTGCTGTCTGAAATTGTGTCTTTAGCCATTTTAGGATACCTTCATGCGGCTACAGAAGTGATTGTGAGGGCAGCGAACAAATATCGCATTTCCCTGGTCTTCACGGATTTGCGGACTGATTTTTGGAAACCCCCTGTGTATTGGTAATTTGTAAAAGGTGGCGAGTGTATACGGAGTTTCAGTCGTAAAAAAGAAAATGTCTTGGAGTATGAGGACATATTTAGATGGAAGGCTCTGAGACGCTTTGTTGGGAAGCATTAAGAGACGCTTTGTTGAGAGACACACGGTGTGGTATATTTATTGATTTAAACTCTCCACGTCCTAGGTGACTATTTATGACCTTGTTGGCCTGCTCCACACATTATTTTGCAGGAACCGCAAGCTGCTAGATGTCGCATGGCATTTTTGACGAGCGCCACATCTATGAAGCCAGTACGTGCGCTGCTCCTGTGGGATGCTGCTGTGGGCTTTATGAGGAGCTCGCGAGCTGCTTCCTTCTCTGCAGCTCGGATTTCTCAGAGGTGCGTGCAAGGCTCGGTAGAAGAGAACACATCCTTCTCTCTGATGCTGTTAGACGTTATTCCTGCTTTGGCCGCCATGTCATAGAACATCGATGTGCTGTCTTTGAGGAGTTCATCCAAAGTTCCATATTCGACGACACTTCCTTCGCTCATGACGAGTATCCTGGTCAGGAAATGAAGAAAACAGCGAGTCTAAGAAACAGCGCACCTGCACAAGTTTTACTTATGCCGTGCAAAAAATGCAGCTAAACAGTGTGCATGAGCGAGTTGGTGCGACATGCAATTAAAATAGCGCAAAAGACAGCGGACTAGTAAAAGAAGGGTGTGATGAGGTGGTTTCTAATTACCAATGTTTTTATCATTTTGGTTCTTCCTTCTTTCATTTGTAATACAATAGTGAGGTACATCTTCCGTGGTTGTGACAAATAAGCCTTGTTGTTGGTCAGCGCTGTGGTCTCTGTATTTCTTTTACTCGTACTCTGTCTTTTCCTCCGTTTTAATTTGAAGCAAAGAAAGAGACGATCCGCTGCATACTGCTTAAATATAAAAATTGCAGCGGCTTGCAGAGGGTGCATAATCTACAGTAAACACCTCTAACAATACTAATTTACGCTGGTATGAAAAGAGAGCACCATCGAGTAGAAATATTGTTTAGTATAGTCGAAAGCCTAAGAATTGTGTACATCGAACGCTCTGTTCAAACCAGTGTTCACGGCGCTTTCATGAGTAGCGCAAAAGTGGCGTAAAGTGGCGTAAAATAAGAGGCTTTCTGCCGAGTGAACGGATGAATGCGTCCATCTGCCATATACAGGAACCTTGCAAGGGATGCGAAGCTTTCGTTCAGCAATGACGTATGTTGAATAGCACGACACCACGTATTCGCGCTTGTTGAAACGCGAATAACTTCACACTGCGATGAGAGACACACCGCGCATTTTTACGATGAGCGTCCACAAATGCCATCTTCATCGTTAGCTAAAGGACTAGACCTATGCCTTCAAACGTTTAAAAGTCAATGTCTTTATGGGCCTCTTTCAAGAATTTACATTGACCGGGTGCGAGTTCCGCCACATAGTCGACGATGACTTCTGGTGGAAGTCTGAGTCGACTATAGCAGAGAGCTTCTTCAGCTAGGCCGTATACGGAAGCGAAGCGTCAACTGGTAGTAAGTTGAGGCGGGCCAGAAATCAGTAGTCTCTACGGGAAAAGTGAGAACAATAGTCGGTAAACATTTTTAAAAAATGGGTGGCTCTTCTAAGCCTAGTTATCACGAGCGAAATGTATGTTCGTCAATGTGGCTTTTCGGGCTAGTTGGATAAGTGCATCAAAAGGTACCTAAGCGCTAGCAGGCAGGGACGAGGAAGACAAAACGGGACAAGCGCTAACTTTCAAATGAATGTTTATTCTCAGAAATAAAAGTACATTTAGAACCGTACACAAAAGAAAGTCCAATCACCGCACATGGAAACCTGCCGCGTCCAGAAAAGCGAATTCATTTGCAGTCAGCGCCACTGAAGGGCAGCTGACAAAGCTATTACCGGCCCTCGCTATTAGGGCGGCTTCAACAATCTCTCGCGTATTTTTATCGGCATTACTATACACAACGGTGCACTCTTTTAACAAGGCTTCGCATCCACAATCACTACAATGTCTAGACAAATGACCATACCGATATCGACCCACCTTCTGCTTGTGTTCTCTTAGCCATTCGTTTAAGCATCTCCCCGAGTGTCCGGTGTCCGATTTTCTTGCGGGGAAGTTTACATCACACTGACACACTATCTAACATACTGCACGCTATACACAGTCGTTCGGAACCCCAGTGCTGATGTATAACACCTTGGGTAGGTGGAGCGCTCTATTTGTATTAATTTTTAGTGTGTTTATGTGGAAAAGTAAGTTGAGCTTTTGGTCGAATACAATTCCTAGCAACTTGTGATCTTGATTTAGGGCTTTCGCGACATCGTTTAACTGCAGAACTGGGTCCGTGCATAATCCTCGCCTTTCCCTAAATAGAACAGCAGTAGTTTTTAAATGCGAAGCATTTCTTAGCAAACCTCACTCACTTTGGCAGTTTCTGTCTACGTATCTATCTATCTAGCCGGTACGTCTGGCCGCTCTCCTGGTCGTCTCCATAACTTGTAATATACTAAAATTAGCATAGCAGGGGCCTGTCGCAAAACGCCTGTCGCGCACGTCATGAAACCCTTTCTATCAGTCACGTGCGGCACATGCCCGCATACCACAGTTCACGTTATGCGGGTATGTGCCACAGGTGATTCACAGACTCAATCAACACGAGCATACATATTGAAACGCAAGGCTAGGGAGGGAGCTCATGGCAGAACACCCCTGGAAGACGCTCGACTGCCATCCACTCGTCCCGTTGGTCCGCCAAAATCATGCAGTGTTCTCTACGTTTCTTATGAGGCTAAGCGATGGCCTTATGCTGACCGAGTACGACGTAAGATTGGTTGAGAGCTGCTTTGTGATACTCGAAGCCGTCGCTAAGTGCCCTGACGGCATACGGCTACACTACAGCAATGCGGACGTCGACCGCTATAACGCATGTTGCCTCGACGCTGCGGACAACGTGTTATGTTAACCCGCATGTGATATCATAACTGGTTTTAAAAATGAGCAGGTACACAGGGATGCCCTGACCAAGGTGGCCAAGGTAAACGCAAGCGACATGGGTGGCCTGCCGGCCTCAATTGGCCTGATCATCGACAAGCCGTACATGATCACAGCCAACATCGACGCAAGCGACGGCCTCGTTAATGGTAACATGGGCACCTTATGGTACATCGAGTGTGACGAAAACGGCAACCTCCTGCGACTGTGGCTTGGGTTTCCAACGTCCACACTAGGCACTGTCGTCCCAGCCAGGCCCAAGCACATCACTACCGCACACCCCTCAGTGGAAATAAATGGGTGCCCGCGGTAATACGAATCACCACAGCCATAAAAAAATGGTATGCATGAGACTTTCTTTATCGCAAATATTGCAATGGGGGTTTCTGAAGACGCTGTCGAACTTTGCAAGTTATATTTCTTGCCTAAAGTCAACATTCAGCAATTTAGGTAAATAATCTTAATTTTCAAATTAATTATCAAACAAAACATTGTAGTGCCCAATGTAACTGTCAGCAATTTGCAACTTAATTCACTCGCCTGCTTCTAGTATTGTATTATTTATTCCTTAGCTAAAGATTGCTGGCACACCCGGTATGACGTGTCGAGTACCTCCCATTTAAGATCGATTAATAGACATGGGGAGCAGAAAGCTAAATCTTTAAATTTAGCTTTCTTAAAAGGGAGATATTATAAGACAAAGGAATATCTTCAACGATCTGCCCTGTTTCTTCAATTTTGTCCCTACACCGAAGAGCAAAATAAGCATTAAGATCCCCAAGAAAACAAACGGCTTTGGTAATTGTACTCCTACTAGATTTCCTTGGTGTTTAGTGGTAAAATGGGTGTGGGGTAGAATATACAGCGAACAAATGGTGTTCGTTTTCTAAGATAGAATGATGAGGGCTACGGCCTCGAAAGATGTTTTCAGTTGGACATCTCGGATAGGAGTGCCGCCCTGCACGACTACGGCTACTACTCCCGACAGACGGCGGCAACATTCGCTGTCCTTTCGGGCAACTGTAACGCCTTTAAATATTTCATAATGTGTTGCACCTAGGCTATTTTCTTGGAGAGAGAATGCCACTGGTGAGAACTTGCTGATACTGCCTTTTATGTCACCTAAATTATGTAGTAGCCCTCTACAGTTCCAATGAGCAATAAAAGCCATGACGGGATAAAACTGAGCAAATGTACAGAAGTAAAGCATTTCGTTATTCAATATATTAGGTGACATATGTGCAACAGTTTGACTGTATACAGTAGCAATAACCATTTAGATTATTGCTTCTTGCTGAACCTAGTAAGCGGGAATTTGTCCTTAGCGCGCTCAGCAAAGTGCTTGTTCTTCGGTACTGTTGACACCGAGGTTGTCGGCTCGACTACTATTGCCCTCTCAGAGGCTCTGGAGGATCGAGAATGTGGCGCTGAGGCACGGCTCTCAGGCCTTGGCGTTCGACTGATTTTAGGGCGTTCGACTGATTTTATGGCGCAGGGAGACTAGGGTCTGCGGGCCTTTTGAGGTGCATGGAGCAGCTTACGCTGCTTCCAGGAAGGGGGTGGAAGGAGTCACAAGCGGACCACTATGTCTGGCCGCGGTGGGCTTCTGAGGCCTCTGTGACGCTGCCTCCGACTGCGCTACATCGGCATAACTTCTGCCGAAACGATACCACAACCATTTTCGCGCTTCGTGCAATGATATATTTTCTCGGGCGGTCACCGTGATTACGTCTTTTTTTCTCTTTTTTCCAGAATGGGCATGACCGGGAATACGCTGGGTGATCCCCCTTACAGTTGACACAAAGTGGTTATGAAGTGCAGTTTTCCTTGTGTGGTCGCTTAAGCTGCATCTTGCGCATGTTTGTTTGCCTCTGCATGAGTGTGATGCGTGTCCAAACCATTGGCATTCGAAACAGCGTCTAGGCTGGGCATGACCGGGAATACGCTGGGTGATTCCCCTTACAGGTGACAAAGTGGTGACGAAGTGCCATTTTACAAGACGGCGGAAGGACATCATTCTTAAGTACCACGCATAAATTCATCAGTGGTCACCAGCATTATCTATCTACGGAAGCCAGCGCTCTTGTAGTGGAGCTTCAAGCCATCCGTGACGCAGTGCGGAATGTCACATCTAAGATGCCTACAATTAAGCAACTTGACGTATTCACTGATTCTTTAGCGGCTATTCAGGAACTCAAGAAAGTTCACAAGGCGATGGACATCTGCCAGGCGATACATCAGATGAACCGTAATACAGCCACTTGCGTCAGGGTACACTGGATTCAAGGCCCTGCTGCGAGCCCTCACAGTATTGCTGCTGACCAACAAGGACACTGCCCTCCTAATACAGATCTCCCATCTATTCGCCTTCCACCTCAACCCCAAAATACACTCCGTGCCCGTAAAAATGTTCTCCGGCAGGATACACGCGCTCTTATGCCACCGTGTGTCTGCTCTCTCCCCCTTCACCTTACTAGGGCGGAGGAAGTCGTGCTTAGGAGGCTTCGGGCAGGCGTGGCCCTTACACCGGCTGTTATCTCCACATGGAACTCCACATCTCCACATCTACCAGTGGGTGCTACATGCCCGTACTGTTCTGTTCCGATGATGCAAGCAAATGCATACCACCTCATATGGACATGACAAGGGTTACAGTCGGAACGCTCCTGTCATCTCCTGCAAGCTGGCCTTCGCTACAGTTATGACCGATGGATACATGACAACACATTCCACAAGATACTTCTTCACTTCATTCACAACACCGGCCTAACGGCGCACATATATACAAATATACACAACAAATATTATGCCTTAGGGCAAGTCTATGTCGCACAAAAAGTGCAGTTTTCATTGTGTGGTCGTTTAAGGTGCATTTTGCGCATGTTTGTTTGTCTCTGCATGAGTGTGATGAGTGTCCAAACGATTGGCATTCGAAACATTGTCTAGGTTTGGGGATTTAGGGTCTGACATTCATTTTCACGTACCCTCACTCGAGACAGGTGGACATTTCACTCGTACCAAATGTTAGTATAACATGTTTGGTAGAGACTTCGTGGTTGTTTCGGCAGATTACTATTCTTTGTACCTTTATGACATCTTCGTCCTGAAAACACTGGAGGAGTTCTTCATCACTTAGACACAAAAAGTCTTTCTCAGGCATTACTCCTTCGCTGGTATTTGAACATCTGTGGAGAACAATTGTTATTGCAGTTTCACCAATACTGGTTAGTTCGGATAGCTTTGGAACTTGCTCTTTTTCAGATAGTTCCAGGACGAGATGAACACTTGACATTTTTGAAGCGTTCTTCGCAGGTTAAACCTTCTCTTTAAGGCACTTGGCCACCAAAAATGGGGAGCGCTTTCTTGCTGGTGTGCTTTCACTGTGGATCACATAATACTTAGGCAATGTAACTTTGTTCTGCATGGACGAATGAAAACTTGCCTCGGTGGGGCCTCTCGTACGAGACCGATCGAAAACGACAGAAGTTCGAGACGCCACAAAAATATTGGTGTGTTCGCAACAGCGCCGACCCCCAACCATGGAGGCACAAGGGGACGCACCTGGACTGATCAAACAAGCCGGCACGGCGCCAGCCGCACGTTGCCACTATGACCCAATATCACTAAGCAAGGTTGGATACCTACATCAGGTTAACCCTTGCCGCCTGGAAAAAATGAAATAAATAGAAGAAAGTAGACAGGACCGATTTAAAGTGAAAGAAGAAGACGGAGGTGTAGGGAGAGGGAGAAAGGAAAAGATGACTGCCGATTTTCCCTGAGTAGGTCGGCCCAGGGGTGCGTTCTACGTGAATACGGGGCGAAAGGGGTGCTTCGCTTCTGCCGGTGGGCCTTAAAGGTCCAAGCACCCAGTGTTGACTGACTTCCCAGGATCCCCTTTTCCCCGGACGCAGCAAAGCCACGCACGGCTAGGCGTGGGAAGGGGCCGACCCACCTCCCCACGCGCCCGCGTCGGCTCGGGTCCGTGGTGAAGCCTCTCACCTAACGCCTGCCTGCGCGGACGCCCCTGCGGGGATTTCAATACTTGAAGCGAATATGCAGCCCTGCTGCGGCTCTGGAGCTCGTGTTTTTCGAGCGCGCACTTTAATCTATTTCCCCGTGAGAATGCTTCAACCGCTAGTACCTCTCATTGGAGCGTGCATTCTTTTGTATGTTGGAAAGCTCTGTTAGCCAACAGCGTTACGTAGGTCGCGTAGAGCGTTAATCTTAAATCGTGTACCTGTTTCAGCACACACGCCAGACGACGCTTAGCCATATGCAAGAGAAACGATCATATGCTAAATGACCATGCCCCCGATCACTCGACCGAGTGGCATGTAGGCGCCTGCATTCCCGCCGGCAGAAGTTTCTGTCTTTAGAAATCACTGAAGATAAATCAAATAACAGAAAATAAAATAAAATTAAAAATAATAAAAAAGAGTGATCTCCACGCCCACCTGTCGTAATCGAGCACAGTGTGCAGCCGGTGCGCCACGGTGAGGAGCGTGAAGTTGGCGAAGCTGTCCCGCAGCGTCGCTTGGATCAGGCTGTCTGTGTCGCCGTCCATATGTGAGGTGGCTTCGTCCAGTACCAGGATCTTTGGTCTCCGCAAAAGGGCGCGCGCCAAGCACACCAGCTGCCGCTGCCCAGCACTGGAGGGCAAAAAGTGGCAAATCAATAACTGCAACATTATGCCATCTTTCGCTGGCAGCAAGGTCGAGTGTGCCCGTGTGAATATCATTTCTCGTTAAGCGCCTCGTAGAGAAAGATACGTGTTTCTGCAGATGATTGTTCTTGAGCGTAATTATAGTCGTTTGGTTGAATTAAAACTGTAAAATGCTCGACATTATTCAGGAATATAAAACAACATTTACGCAGGTCATACATTCTGATAATACTGTTTTGGTTATGAGAGAGAAGAAAATGAAAAAGAGAGGCGCTTAACCAGCTGGACCGGCTTCACACTCCAGTGAACCGTCTGAATTTTTCCCGGTATAATTTCTTACTCCGTCTTTGATATTGCTGCAATATCAAGTTTTTCAGCGCATAAATACGTTGAGCATCAGTGCTTTGCGATTATGCTCACATTTGGTAACGCTATAATGGGTAGTAGCCAACGTTCTCAGTGTACATTAGTTCTTAAAGGGGACCTGCAACCCAAATTACGCATGTCGGTTTTATCGGCCGTTTGCTTGCTATAGGTCTTCATGACTGCTGTTTGCACCAGTGAAATAGGCGACAGCAAAGCGCTTCATATTTTAATTTCTTTCCAAAGTGGGTTTCCGCACCGACTGCAGCGTCGTATATCAACTATTTCTGCTGTCAAAAGTGAAGTACCACTCAGCCTAAACTCTTCATTTTTATTGGTTGAAAATAAGGAATATATTTTGCACGCTTACTATGTACTGATTCTGAAGAAGTCAGAAATTGTAATGCGGTTAATACTTGTTAGAGCTATGAAAGAGCCACCAATTCGTGTTTCAATTGCAACTTCTGTTGTGCTCAACACCACTGTAGCGCTGTCAAACGGTCTACAAAAGACGCAGCCTTCATCAATACACCGTACTTTGCATTGCTGCATCAGGGCAAAGCCATTAATTCCTCTAAGACAGAACACAGAATTTCCTTGGACTGTCCTCTGCTGGTGTTATGGTTTTCGCCCACCAGCGTTATTCTTTTCAGTCAAATTGAGCGTGCGCGCGTTTTCATTCCCTCGCGTTCCTTTCCGCGTTCTAGCATGGCCCTCATCGCTGTCGTCTTCGTGTGGCTATGGTGTGGCATCGGTTTCGGTGGTGTCCTTCGAACATTTTATAGCGGCGCGTAGTCGTAGTTAACAAGTAACGTAGTTAACAACGCATAGCGCGTCACCTGCTCGTAGGCGCTCGCGCTCAAGATCCATCCATTCGGAGTCGCTCACCGTTTCTGACCCGTTCTGACCGCTCATTTGTCCACAGAGTCATCTGCTAAATTGTGCGAAGCCGCATCCGCCAGAAAGAACGGCGCTTGCTTACGGCAGGAGGGCCACCGTGTGCTGCAAGGTTCTGGTACGGCAAAATGTAAGCCGCGTTTTGATTGCAAGCAACCAAAACAAGCCTGACACTTCACTGGGCGAGTGAAATACGAAATGGTATGCCAATTTCTGTCATCTTCTTCAATTTTTAATTTGGAAGCGTCTATCTCAAAAATTCTTATTGCATTCATCTGAGGGCGATACGAGGAATGCATTGCAACGTAAAACTACGTGGGTGAATTTTGGGTGCAGGGCCCTTTTAATCTGTTCAGTTAGCAGAAGACATTAAGAAGAAGCTCATCCTCTGTGCACATAATTTCTCATCATGAAGTTATACTTTTCTGTACCTCAGATTGCTGCCGCCGTCTCCAGTCTCGAGTAGTAGCTTCAGCGGCTGCTTGGACACAAAGTCAGAGAGATGGGCCTGTCGCAAAACTTCCCACAACTCCTCGTCCGTGTGCTTCTGCGTGGGGTCCAAGTTGGCACGAAGTGTACCCCGCACCAGATTCGGATCCTGCAAAAGTTCACAGGAAGATAATAGGCAGAGCTTAGCGCTCCACTGTTCAAAAGTAAGAGCATATGTCTTGCGGGAGAAGCATTCTGCCATCAGTGCTTAGTGATTTTATAGCGCTATTTCTCAGTTTTCGAGACATAAAAAACGTTTATATTCAAAAGCAATGTCCGGCTACGTACTTTCGAGTGAGATTTTAATGACTTTCCCCATGGTGTTGAGTATTCGGCGAAACAGAGCTTCCCACGAGGAGGTTGTTTTGCCTGGGTTCACCAGCCAGGCATCCCATGTAAGCACGTTAGAACAAAATGAACAGCGTTGGGGTGTGCTGGCTTTCAGGTAACAGGCCGATTTGAAGCTGTGGGCGGCAGCACTATGGGCGTTTTTTAAACACCGCTTTCAATGTGGATGTGTTTTAGTATTGGTCAAAGGGCGATATAAAGGACCGCGTTTGATGGAAGAGCTAGCGGTGGTATACGGGGAAGGTTAGTGGTATTGTATTCCACAGGGTATAGAAAGCTGCGGCCCTCGCATGAATTTGTCAGGCGCGTGTGTTTACACGCCTCTTGCATAGCTAGCCTTTCGCCTAAGTTGTTGTGTATAGCTGTCACACCTGCGAGGTCACTTGGTGCATAGCCGAACCGGTACCCCAAAGGTTGCGCACGTGTTGAATTTGAGAGGGCTGTTGATATTGCGGAGCTGGGTAGTAGTGAGATGCATGTACGCAAGGCTGTGCGTGATCCTGGTATACACAAAGGCGTCTGTGGTTCACCGCAGCACTGCTCTCTGGCGCCATTATTCTCGTTGACGATTTGTTGAAGCATATGTGCTCTTTGGCTAATGTGTTGCTGAGGTCGCTGTATCCATACGTCTGGTATGCCATCATGTGGCGAATAAAATCTGAAAACGCGTCTATTTGATTGTCTTGGTATCGTTTGACAGTACACGTGAGGCTCAATGAGGGTTCGTGGTTCTTATGCTTGGTGTAACCATCCAGGTCCACTAAATATTTGCATTGCCAAGCGAGCACTGAAGTCCAAGACAACGAAAATACAGGGTGGTTCTTTTAAAACTGCCCTATTTCATTGGGCTGTAATCCCGTTACACTGTATCCAATTTCAATGCGATTTGCGAAAAAACATTCAGGAAGGATGAAAACTTATTTGCCCGTTCCGTTCCTTGATGTGCAACGCTGAGAAAAAAGAATAAATAAGAAATAGCGAAAACAGCGAAATGCTATTGTCACGTGGTCGTGACGTCGACGAAGAAAGCAGTCGGCGTTTGCAGAATGAAACTGTTTATTTGGCCGAACTTGTGGCCGGGAAAATGAGAACCAGAACTACAGCAATACACGCTGTACAATGATAGCGGCGAACAGGGCGTCGTCCGTCGATCAACTGACAAGCGGCGAAGTGCGTCGGCTTTTATACAGGTGCTATCGAACTTTCCAGCGATATCGCTGTTGGCGGCGTTATCTCTCGACAAAGCTGGAACATTCTCGTACGGCGCGCAATCTTAACGGATTGTTCCAAAATAATCGCGAAGCTTCCTACACATCACGGCGAGGCCTGCGCAGCGCGTTGCCCACAGTCCTTGTGGGTGAAGCTTCAACTCAGGAAAATATAAGACTTGCGGCAATGCCCCCCTCTGAAAAAAGCATCGTCCCGATGCTTAAAAACAGAACATGAATACATGCAATACTAAAGAAAACTAATAAAGAAAGCAAACATTAGAGTCCTCAGGTGCGTTAACGAGCATAGTACGGTTTAAGGCGCACCACATGCACGACCTCGGGTCGAGCTCGGCGCCTCTGAGAGTTCGTGATGCCGTCGGGGACAACCTCGTAGTCGAGTGCGCCGAGACGTCGAAGTACCCTGTACGGTCCGAAGTATCGTCGAAGAAGCTTCTCGCTTAGTCCGCGTCGTCGTATTGGCGTCCAGACCCACACACGGTCGCCGGGCTGGTACTCGACGAAGCGTCGTCGAAGATTGTAGCGACGGCTGTCGGTGTGGTGCTGGGTCTTGATGCGCAGGCGGGCGAGCTGTCGAGCTTCTTCGGCACGTTGTAAGTAAGCGGCGGCGTCGACATTTTCTTCGTCGGTGACGTTGGGTAGCATGGCGTCGAGCGTCGTCGCCGGGCTCCTTCCGTAGACCAACTTGTACGGCGTCATCTGCGTCGTTTCTTGGACGGCCGTGTTGTAAGCGAAGGTCACGTACGGAAGGACGGCGTCCCACGTCTTGTGCTCAACGTCGACGTACATGGCGAGCATGTCGGCGATGGTCTTATTTAGACGCTCGGTGAGGCCATTGGTCTGCGGGTGGTAGGCGGTGGTGCGGCGGTGGCTCGTCTCGCTGTATTTTAAGATCGCCTGAGTTAGGTCCGCTGTAAAGGCGGTACCTCTGTCTGTGATGAGGACCTCTGGGGCGCCATGACGCAAGACGACGTTCTCCACGAAGAACTTGGCTACCTCGGCGGCACTGCCTTTGGGCAATGCCTTTGTCTCGGCGTAGCGGGTGAGGTAGTCAGTTGCTACGACGATCCACTTGTTGTCGGAAGTCGACGTCGGGAACGGCCCCAGTAGGTCCATCCCGATTTGCTGGAACGGCCGGTGAGGTGGTTCGATTGGCTGCAGAAGTCCCGCTGGCCTAGTCGGCGGTGTCTTCCGTCGCTGGCAATCTCGGCAAGTCTTGACGTAGTGGGCGACGTCGGCAGCAAGGCGTGGCCAGTAGTACTTTTCCTGTATTCTGGCGAGCGTGCGGGAAACACCGAGGTGTCCAGCCGTCGGGTCGTCGTGTAGGGCCTGGAGGACTTCTGGTCGCAATGATGAGGGCACGACAAGAAGATAGTCCGTTCGAAGTGGCGAGAAGTTCTTTTTCAGGAGAACGCCGTTCCGTAAGAAAAACGACGACAGTCCTCGCTTGAATACCTTCGGAACAACGGCGGTCTTGCACTGGAGGTACTCCATAAGGCCCCCCAGTTCCGCGTCGGCTCGTTGCCTTTCGGCGAAGTCGTCGGCACTTATAGTTCCGAGGAAGCAGTCATCGTCGTCGTCTTGCGGCGGCGCGTCGACGGGGGCACGAGAGAGGCAGTCGGCGTCAGAGTGTTTTCGTCCGGACTTGTACACGACGGTAATGTCGAATTCTTGAAGCCTCAGACTCCATCGTGCGAGACGACCTGAAGGGTCCTTCAAGTTAGCTAGCCAACATAAGGCGTGATGGTCACCGACAACTTCGAAGGGCCTGCCATAGAGGTAGGGGCGAAACTTTGACGTAGCCCAGATGATGGCGAGGCATTCCCTTTCTGTTGTGGAATAGTTGGCTTCTGCCTTGGATAATGACCGGCTAGCATAACTGATAACCCTTTCAAGCCCGTACGTCTTTTGCACAAGGACGGCACCGAGTCCTACGCTGCTTGCGTCGGTGTGTATTTCAGTATCGGCGCAATCGTCGAAATGCGCAAGTATGGGTGGCGTCTGCAGGCGTCGTTTAAGTTCCTCAAATGCTTGCACTTGCTCCGGTTCCCACCTGAATTCCACGTTATTCTTCGTGAGAAGCGTGAGTGAATCGGCGATGCGTGAAAAGTTTTTGACGAAGCGTCTGTAATAGGCGTATAATCCGAGAAATCGGCGGACGGCCTTCTTGTCGGTGGGAGGCGCGAAGTCGGCGATGGCCGCTGTTTTCCGCGGGTCTGGGCGCACTCCAGACTTGCTGATCACATGATCGAGAAACAGGAGCTCGTCGTATGCGAATCGGCACTTTTCTGGCTTCAGGGTCAGTCCAGAGGTCTTGATTGCTTGAAGTACTGCCTCAAGCCGCCGGAGATGCTCGTCGAAGGTCGAGGAAAACACGACGACGTCGTCCAAATACACAAGGCACGTCTGCCACTTCAATCCAGCCAGTACGGTGTCCATGACGCGCTGGAACGTCGCAGGTGCCGCGCAGAGACCGAAAGGCATGACCTTGAACTCAAAGAGGCCGTCGGGTGTTATAAAAGCGGTCTTTTCTCGGTCTCTTTCATCTACTTCGACCTGCCAATAGCCGGTCTTGAGGTCCATCGACGAAAAGTACGTTGCGTTGTGAAGTCGATCCAGGGTGTCGTCTATCCGTGGGAGGGGGTACACGTCCTTCTTCGTGATTTTATTCAGGCGCCGATAATCAACGCAGAAGCGCAGTGTCCCGTCCTTCTTCTTCACTAATACCACGAGTGACGCCCACGGACTCTTTGAAGGCTGGATGATATCGTCGCGTAGCATTTCGTCGACTTGTTTCTTTATGGCCTCACGTTCTCGCGTCGAAACTCTGTAGGGGCTCTGTCGGAGTGGTCGAGAATTTTCTTCTGTTATAATGCGTTCTTAGCAAGGGGCGTTTGTCGGACCCGCGAGGACGACGAGAAACAGTGCTTGTACTGCAGGAGCAGGGTTTTGAGCTTGTCTTGCTTGACCTTCGGAAGGCTCGGGTTGACGTCAAAATCCGGTTCGGGACCTCTATTCGTCGAAGCAGGTTCGGCAGCATCGAAGAGGGCGAAAGCATCGCTGCGGCTACACATTCATCGATGTAGGCAACCGTCGTACCATAGTCCCTCAATACTTTTTTCTGGTCACGAAACTTCCCCGTCACTCTATGGGAGAGCTTTGTGTGTCGTCAACTTTGACCGCGGGGCGGCGCCACCAGCGTTAGGGGGGCACCCGCGGCACTCGTCGAAGTAGTCAGCGAGGCGACGGCGTGGTGTGTTTGTTTTTGTGCATCGTGCTGTATCGCGTGTGTGTGGTGCTTTCTGTGCGTCTGATCGTGTTCATACGTGACAAATAGTTAGCGGCACCGTGACGAACGATGTAGAAGACGTCCTGCGTTCGGCACGGTCGCTCCGGCGAACAAGGCACTCGTCGAGCTCAGCGCGGCGACGCGCTCTGCGTTCGCTTTGTTTGCGTCGTTTTAATCGCGTGTGTGTGGTGCTGTGTGTGCCTGTGACCATTTTCGTATGTGACAAACAGTTAGCGGCAGCTTCACGAACGATGACAAAGACATGCTGTGTGCCGCGCTGTCGCTCCGGCTATATGTTTTCGGTGAAGAGGCGGGATTCACGCCCGTCGTACGTACGGCTGTGTACTGGCAATGTTGGTCGCGGTTCTTCCGCCGACGTCGGCTACAGCCTCGAGGAAAATAAAAACCTTCAAAAAGGCATGACCAAGCAGTCTTTGCTAAATCAGCGTGCAGGCAAGGCTGCACGCCGATTCCACCGCGATCGAAAGGAATAGAACATTGCCGCAACCGAACAGACATTGATGACCGCTACGCGCAGGTACGAGCACGCTGCCTATACGCGATGAGTGATCAGTATATAAAAAACACACGAAAATATGTCCGTGAAGCCACCAGAGCGAGTTTCCCGCCACGGAAACCTCTCGACGCACCAAAAACGCCGTTTAAGCGGCCGCGATGAAAGCCCCCTTGACTGCAGTAATGCCCCCTGGCGGGAGGAGCTGTCCCTATACCAAACTTGGCCCGAAGTTTCGTGACCAGTAAAACAGTATTGAGGGACTATGGTCCGTACCCATGTTGAGGTGCCTATATTCGCAGCTCGGCGATACCTCTTGCGACGCAAATTTGACGATTCAGGAGTAGTTGCTGATCGCAATCGATTACGCCTTCAAGGTTTGCAGGTTTTTCAGTGCCGACGGAAATAATGACGCTGGAGCGCGGCGGAACGGTCACCTGCTCTTCTATTACATTCAGTGCATGGTTCCCTGGCGTCGGGTGGGGCGGGAGCGCTTTGTCTGAGGTTAGTGTTATCGACTCAGACCTCAGGTCGATAACGGCGCCGTGGTCACTTAGGAAGTCCATTCCGAGTATCACATCCCTGGAGCAGTTTTGTAGGATTACAAAGCTCGCAGGATAAGTGTGGTTATTGATGGTGACTCTCGCCGTGCAGACACCAATCGGTGTTATCAGGTGGCCTCCAGCTGTCCGGATTTCGGGTCCACTCCAAGCGGTCTTTACTTTCTTCAGCTTGGTGGCGAATGGCCCACTGACGACGGAATAGTCGGCTCCGGTGTCGACGAGAGCTGTGATGCTGTGGCCGTCGATAAGGACATCGAGGTCGCTAGTTCGTCGTCTTGCGTTGCGGTTAGGTCGTGGCGTCGGATCACGGCTTCGTCGATTTGTCCCGCTGTTTCTACGTTGCGTCGTCAGGCTTTCTTCGGGCCGCGAAGTTTCGTCGTGAGGGCTCCGTCCGGTTTGCGTCGTGTTCTGAAGGTCTCGTCGCGTTGTCGTCGTCGGCGGCCGCGGAGGATCTTCGGCATTTCGTCGTACAGCAACCGCACCTCCATCGGTTGCTACCCTTAGTTTCCCGGATACGGGCTAGGCGACCGGCCCCGGTTTGGGCCAGTGTACTGCCGGCGGTGCGGTGACATGTAGCGGCCGGGCGACGGCGAGCGGGAAGCCCGTCGTTCTTCCCACTGTGTTCCGGTGAGGTAGTCGTCGATGTCGCGAGGCCGTTCGCCTGGCTGCGGGCGCGGCGCGTTAACGGCGAATCCGCGTAGCCCCATCTGTCGATACTGGCATCGGCGGTATGTGTGGCCGGCTTCCCCGCAGTGATAGCAGAGCGGCCGGTTGTCAGGGGCACGCCAAACGTCGGTCTTTCGGGGGGCGCAGCGTTGTCCTGTCGGCGGGCGGTATCGCGTCGGTGGTGGTGGCGGCGGTGCCTGGCGGCGGAACTGCTGCGGCGACGCGGTGTCTTGACGTGGGCGAGGGGGTGGGGCGTTGCGTCGGGCTGCAGAAGCATAGCTCATGGCTTCCGGCTGAGCCTGCGGTGCTTCGGGAATTCCAAGCGATTGCCGGACTTCCTCGCGGACAACGTCGGCGATTGAATGCACTTGATGCTGCGGCGAAGGTAACAGTTTGCGCAGCTCTTCCCGCACAATCGCTCTGATGGTGTCACGCAGGTCATCAGACTGCAGCGCCTGAACCTCCCCGTAGGTCGTCGTAGGAATGCGGCGGTTGTACTGCCTAGTGCGGATTTCTAGTGCCTTTTCGATTGTGGTGGCCTCTGAAAGGAATTCCGAGACCGTCTTCGGCGGGTTGCGCACAAGTCCGGCGAAGAGTTCTTCCTTCACACCCCGCATCAGGAAGCGAACTTTCTTTTTTCGGACATGGCTGGATCGGCATGGCGGAATAGTCGAGTCATTTCTTCGGTGTACAGTCCGGCGTTTTCATTGGGGAGCTGTACACGGGTCTCGAGAAGGGTTTCAGCCCTTTCTTTCCGGATGACGCTCGTGAAGGTGTTGAGAAATCCGGTGCGGAAGAGGTCCCATGATGTTAGCGTGGACTCTCGATTCTCGAACCAGGTCCTTGCGCCATCTTGAAGGGCGAAGTAGACATGGCGTAGCTTCTCGTCGCAGTCCCAGTTGTTGAACGTGGAGACTCGGTCGTATGCCTCCAGCCAGCTTTGTGGATCCTCGCATGGTGATCCGCGGAATGTCGGCGGCTCCCTCGGTTGATGCATGACGACCGTTGTAGGCGCCACAGCGGTTGTCATTGTGGCTGTTGTCTTCTTCGTTGTGATCCTGGTCTTGTCCGGTAGGGGTCCGTATTGTGGGGGTAGTCCTTCCAGTCTGCGGCTGGCTCGACTGCCGCTGATGGTGTCGGTGTCTTCTTCGCGACGTGGGCTGGGTTCAACGCTTGTCGGGGGCGTCCGGAACATGAACGAGCAGCACCTCCACCAGATGTCACGTGGTCGTGACGTCGACGAAGAAAGCAGTCGGCGTTTGCAGAATGAAACTGTTTATTTGGCCGAACTTGTGGCCGGGAAAATGAGAACTAGAACTACAGCAATACACGCTGTACAATGATAGCGGCGAACAGGGCGTCGTCCGTCGATCAACTGACAAGCGGCGAAGTGCGTCGGCTTTTATACAGGTGCTATCGAACTTTCCAGCGATATCGCTGTTGGCGGCGTTATCTCTCGACAAAGCTGGAACATTCTCGTGCGGCGCGCAATCTTAACGGATTGTTCCAAAACAATCGCGAAGCTTCCTACACATCACGGCGAGGCCTACGCAGCGCGTTGCCCACAGTCCTTGTGGGTGAAGCTTCAACTCATGAAAATATAAGACTTGCGGCACTATACAAGGAAGGATGGCTACTCCGACGCAGTGTTCGCGTCAGCCAGCGGTGGCGGAAGTTGCCCACACCAGGGCCCGCATTCTAAAACGATCGCAAATGACGACAATAGCCAAACTGTCGCATTTGGTGTGCGCTGATTGTCAAATGAGCAAAACCGGAAAGTGATGGCGCCATCTAGTATTTCTGTCGACGTGACGGTGCTCTACGGTGCTCCTGACATGCCTGGAATAAACGAACCCACCTTGTCACCATGGGTTAATTGTAAAACCTAGCCAACAAATATTGTACATTCCTTGTTGCACATTGTATTGGACCGGCCACTAGCCACTTTAGACTATCGGTCCGCATAATCGTATATTCAGTTCCCTGTTCATGAAAATAAAGTTATCTTGATTGATTGATTTGATTGATTGATTGATTGATTCATTTCAGTGTCATAGGCGGTAGCGTCTAGCATTCGATCCTTGGTGGATGTGCCAAGCATTTCTTACTCTGAAGCGTTCAGCGAGCAGTACCTTGATGTGTTTTCAGACTCGTTCTTTTGCCACCGCTTTCTTTATTGAACATTTCAAGAACATAAACCGTGTGTTGCTCGCGTAGTTTATCGTGAGCCGGCAACGTGTTGCGGTGCTGAGAAGATGTCGCTGCGCTGTCACACTACAGCTGAAACCTCCGAGTACGCCGTGTTAAACTCTACACAAAAATGCATTTCACGCAAAGTTGCATTCTTTACTGTGCTTCAAACAATTGCACAAAAGCGTTGAATGCACTTTCAACACGTCTTGTACTTCAAGTAGCCACAGGCAAGCCTGGCCACTCCTTAGAAGCTAGAGTGGAAATGAAAATTGGGCAAGTTCGTAACGATTCATAGCTGGTAGAGGCAAAACAGCGTGAAATAACAGGGACCAAGGAAGAGCAGACACGACACTAGCGCTAACTTTCAAGTGAGCAATTTATTGAAGAAACATCATAATATACTCTTACTGCTCATGCTCTTACGACATTCCTGACTAGACAGGCATGACGACATTCCTGGCTAGACACAAGGCAACTAATCTTAACACTGTTAACCATTACAATAATGTCAAAAAGAAATTTCCTTTTCCTGGAGGGCTATTGAAGGCTGACGCAGTTACGCCCTGCCCTCTGTATTTTGTGGGCCTCAAAGATTTCGCGTGTCAACTGGTCATGGTGGCTGAAAAAAATCCTCGTTCTAGAAAATTCCTCGGCGCACTCGCAATCTAGGGAGTGCATTGCCAAGTGCGTCGAGCAAAGATTACCTCTCAGAGAATTTTCATGCGCCCTCAGTCAAAATTGCTAGTGTCCATGCCCTCTAATTCAGGGCTGGGCAAAGATACTTTCAAATTGTATCGCGATACGATACAAGATACTCAGGCAAGAAGTATTTGAGATACTGATAAAAGATACTGCAACACTGATTGTAACCGATACGATACATTATAATTGTATCTTAAGATACTTCGATACATTCGGAAATTTGTTGTTATATATCTATACAATGTAGATCTAAACGCCTATGCGCTAAAATGTTCGCTTGAAAATGTATTAACTGTGACCAATTTCGTTTCATTCAAATGAAATGTTTGTTAGTATCTCAAAAGTTTTGTACTTCTTGCTCAAGGTATATTACTTTCATTCTGAAACAACTTATTGGCGCTGCTTTAGCTGCCTAACATGACAGCTCTTTGTACTCTTCGCTGACAGCGGTTGTTTTTCGTCGCTTTTGTTATTGATGGGAGTCGCTTCTCTGCTTGCCGATCAGCTAGCGTGTTTTCATCTAATCACAAGAATTTCGAAGTCTCCGCACGATGGTGCAAATACCGCTGAGGAGTTATACCTTGTCCGTATAGACGTATTATGGTTTTCGCAATAACGTAACATCGCACAGGTGCACGTCGCCAAGAATATGTGCAGCGCAGAAACGCTTCAGACATACTGCACAGTTTCACAATGCGCCGCAGGACATCGCCGCTGTTCACAGTATTGCCACTTATAGCTCCGATTACCTGGTGATCGATAACAGTAAAAAAATTCAGAGAACCTAAACAAGTAAAACAAATATATATAAGTAAAATAGAAAAGCGGTTCCGTATCAAACACAGCGAATACGTATAGAAACACGATACAGGCGGCACCCCCAAGAACCATTAACCATTGCATTTTACGTCCCAAAACCAGGATATGATTACGAGAGACGCTTCAATGGAGGGTTCCGGAAATTTCAAGCACCTAGGGTTCTAAAACCTAAACATAAACACATGGGCCTCTGGCACTTTCCCTCCATCGAACTGCGGCCGCCATCACCTTCGGGTCAGCAGTCAAGCACCATAACCACCAGACCACTGCAGCGGGTAACCCCTAATGGCTATGACAATTAAAACCTGAGCCAATGGAAAACCGCGTAAAACGGCTCGTTGAGATGCTCACGAGAAAAACGGAGCACTTGTTAGAACACTGTTGCTCAAGTATCTTTGCTAACATATTCAAGATGGCTCTTAATAATTTACGTTATTATAATGCAAACTCAATATCGCTATTTTACTTAGTAGTAAGCAGAATTTTTGTTACTGTACACTCCACGCGCGCCCGGTGCATTACATGTTTGTTCTCAACATCCCCTTCACAAAAATTCAATTGGAATATAAGTATCTAAACAGTAGCGGAAGTGACGCAGACAGTTAAAAGTAAGAATAAAGCAAAGAGCTTACCATCATATTGCAGTAAGCAGACCGAAAAAATTAACGCAGCTTCGCACGAGTGGTGCCAAGCCTGAAGGAAGTGCGGAGCTGGGTAGCCTCCTTTGTTTCTCTTCTGTTTTCTCCTTCTTTCCTCCTATCTTTCTTTCTTCTTCTCTTTTACCATATTTCTGAGTTTTTTCTATTTTATTTCTATTTATTTCTATTTTCCTTCCTAGTTCTCCCCTTCTTTCTTCTTTTTCTATTTCTCGCTTGCTTCCTCTTTTTTTATGTTTTATACGTGGTTTTGCCTGCGTTACGCCAAGCGACGACGGCATACGACAGCACGCGCCTCTAAAGTGCTCCGCACTTAAAAAAAACAATATAGAGACAGAGGTAACTTAATGCATGGGAAAGCAGGGCAGCTAAGAAAGAACTTGTGCTAACAATCAAATTATGATTTTAAAACTATGTGAATAAATGAAAGAGTCCTACGCCAAGATAGCGTCTGTTAGGTGAATGCTTGCTCTGCTATCGGCATCGGTACCGGTGGTGCTATGGCTCTTAGAATATCTTTGCATATAAGTCACTCTCAGTGCATGTAAGTCAAACTTACATCTACGAGATCCTTCAAATCGCTGATGTGTGAAAGCCTCGAGATGCAAAGCAACTCCACATATTTGAATTCCTCAGACTTCGTTATGAAGCACGATGCAAAAGAAACACTACAGCGGCATCAAAATTTGTGCGAAAGACGCCGCACGCATTGGAGTATGCGGGACAGGACAGTAATTTAGTGCCAAATGTCATGGTACTCACACAACTAAAAAGAAAAAAAACGAGGAAACAAATGGGTCAAGGCTGGGCCTTGACCTTCACGCGCTTGTTTGCCGATACGACGCGAGCGCCCCCTCATGACTTTGATCCACCGATAGGGACGTTCAGCGCTTATTGCTTATCCTCACTCGAAAGATCTGGCGGAAAGGTAAAATGTTATCACTGCCTTCAGTTTTATTCTGGTGACTTAGTGGCAGCAGTATCAGCTTGAGAAGCGGAGCTCAGCCAACATTTATTGTTTCGCACGGTGGTTGTGCGATCGCAGTATCTTGTATCTTAAGATACACGATACATTCTTCAATGTATCGGAAATACAGATACTGATACACATCCTGCGAGACGTATCGCGATGCAGATACAAGACACCCGAAGAGTATCTAAGATAGTATCTAAGATACATGTATATTCGATACTGCCCAGCACTGCCCTCTATAAAGAAGTGCTGTTGCTGGCGTTCTGGTAAGGCGTTGCAGGTAACGCCACGGAAAAGGTGAAAAAATGGGCTCTGTAGGAACCCCATGTCCTGTCTGACGGAGCGTCCCCCCAGAGCAGTCGCATATTTTTCGGAACGGGAACAGCCGTAGAAGCCTGTCTAAAGCTTGGTTTTAGAAAAAAAGTGAAGTGATTGCCAGTAATCAATTACAAGAAAGTATAATTCAATTACTCAGAATGTGACAGTTTCAAAAAGGTAATCGATTATGTAACAATGTTAGCAGAAAATGTAATTGATTACAAATAATCGATTACTTGTAAGGCATTACGTACAACTCTGGTAGAGATTAAAATATGTTGCAAAAGAGAACTCCGCACAACCTGCGAACATTTCATATCACCGTTGTACATACCATTTTTCCTCGTGCTCATACGTTTTTATTTCATTTTTAATTTTAAGTACTTACGACACGCTTACACAGCAGCTTCTGAAACCTAGGATCTAGTCAAACGCTGTTGCTTGTAATGATCACTTCATTTATTTTAATGACATACACGTCGTTTGTCATGCGCTTAAAACTCCGAACAAAAGAACTGAACCGAAAGAGCAGGCTTGGCAACCGAACACGCGCAGCACCCTGTATACATACAATGCGCTATTCGCAATGCCCACGACCTATAGGTGGCGCGCCGTGCTTTTCAATTGGGCGCCAGTAGGAGGGTCAACCCGTTTGTTAGCATAGGAACAGATAGTACGTGTGGACGTACGCCCGCGCAACTTTCACCGGATGAAGTCATGAGCTGCGCTGAAATGGATATGAGACAAAAATACTTTCCCAAACCATAGGAAGTGCTAAGAACTCGCCACCTAATTATTTGCTGCGGTGTGAAAGGTTATATTTAAGCTCCGTTACCGCGCATAACGATGCTTTGCGAAATCCTGTGCGTGCTACATAAAACAGGATGAACTAAAATTGACGTATGAGCTGAACGGCACTCCGAGGTGATACGTACCGAGCCCGCCTGACGGATCTGCGGCAGTAGTAGGCCGCCAGCGAGTAGCGCCATCGCTGCTGCACGGGACCGCACGTTTAACGTGGTGATGGTTTGCAAGCATAATACGCCGTCGTCACGACTTGCGCAGTCGGGAACGCGGAGTTGCGTCTTCAACGGAACACCAGCATTTAACATTCCATTCAGTAGCGCTTGTGTCGCAGCCATGCTTAGACTCTAGCCGTGTGCAATTAACTTCACTCGCATGTTGCAGGCTCGATCAGCACGATCGAAACACGAATAGCGAAAATAATGCACACGTATCCTTTTCGCAACGTCGAAGAAGTTAGCCGAGAGGCGTGGATTGTGGCCGTGACTGCACGTTTTATCGCTCTAACCATTTCGCTTCGCTGGTCGAGCTCGAGCGTGTCGGCGGCATGCGGCGCTCCATAATATCCACAATAATTGTGATACATGCCATGCACAAGAGGAACTATGCTTTTATTTTGATCTCGCTCAAGGATAGTATACATTAAATACAATCAAAGTGACTTACGAGCGTGAAAGAACATTAACGCACGAGGGGACGTGAAGTGCAACTCGCTCCTCGTGAGTTAGTAGCTGATCGTTCATCGTCGCTGTCACTCTCGGTGCTTTCACAGTCTTCTACGTCCAGTGAAAAATCCTAGTCGTCCAGATGGTTTCTTTCAACATCACTGCTGAAAGCAATCTGAAGAATTTCCTCCGCTGAACGACTTCGACCACTTCGTGTCACCAAGTTTACAATTAGAGAGACGTCTCGGCGCGGAGAACATTTTGCTCTCAGATCGGTCAACGAGCAAATCGCTTGCAGTGTGCTGCCGCCTATCAACACACGTACAAAAAGAAGCAGCGCAGCGCTGGCTATGAAACCAACATACTGGCGAAGGACGGCGTCGAAAGCTTTCGCTCCACGAAAGGCGTGGAGCAGACGCGCCCTCGAATGATTGAAACGTCGCTCGCACAATTAGCAACAGCGCTTTGCTGACAAAGGCTAGATGCCCTATTTTAATGTATCGACAACTTGAGATAGCTCAGTTTTACAAGAGCACATCGCGAACCCGCGCGACCTCCCGCGTACAGTGTCATGGGATTCATGCACTAGAAGAAACACTGACCAATGCTATACGCAAGTAAAACAGGATGAGCTTCAACTGAATATGCCAGACAATAACATTTAACTAACCTACGTTGCTACAGAAAGCCTCGCGAAGCTGATAGCATGCGTACGCTGTGGGCTAGCATCGAAAGCGCGAGTTGCCACGTATTTTCACGAAGACTTCGCGTCTCGCAAGAACGATTCAGTCCATGGGTAAAATACAGCACAAACCAGAGGATTAACACAAGGAAGACACGGGACAGTGTCCCGTGTCTTCCTTGTGTTAATCGTCTGGTTTGTGCTGTATTTTACCCATGAACTATGCATCACCAACTAGCCTGCCAGCAAATGTTATTGAAGAACGAATCAGGTTTCTCGTGTCATGGAGGGCCCGGTTTGTTCACTGATGCAGGGAACATGCAAAGTCGTAGTGTTCCTTCCTTGCCGACGCGTTAACACTGAGGTTAGCACAGCCGAACAAGGGAACAACTGTGTAGTGCTGCCCTTTTATCGTCTCCTAACCCTCCTCGAGAGGACGCTCCTGAATTCCGCTTGGCGGCGCGACAGTCTATGGGTATTGCGAATAGCGCAGACACGAAAGCCGAAGCCCAAACGCTGCAATCAGTGATCGAAAACGGGTCGGAAAGTCATTTTGAGTGCGCCACGGCCATAGAAAAGTCAGGAAAACAAATCCTCGCCACACACGCAGATGTAGATATTGATGGCTAGCAGACGACACCGGGAGCAATCGACACTGAACGTGCTTGTGACGGCAATTCTGCTAGATATCGCGGGGCATTTTGCTTAAGCATTCCGTACGGATTGTTTTATGAACTGGGCCATTAATATTACAATAACGCGAGCACGACAGAGTGGCCGGCAGCGTCGAGCAGCCTTCGCGTAGCGAGCGCGCACGCGAAGAGCGGCACCCCAGTCTTCCATTTGACGTCACATGCAAGAGGGTGCTGCTCACAGATCTCGGGGCGAATACTCCCACCCGTGCGCTGCTCCGCGTCGCCTTGACGCATGCGCATTTGCGCACACCCGGCGTCCCTTTTGTATGCACTTTCGCGAAATCTCGGGGCTTTCATTATCTCTTATTTATTCTTTTTTTATCGGCGTCGCACATAAAAAACGGAACGGACCACTTAAATTTCATCATTCCAGAATCTTCTACCGCAAACCGCATTAGCATTGGAAAATTTGTAACACAACTAGAGTTCAATCAAATAGATCAGCTCTAAAAGAATGACCCTATACTACGCAACTGTTTTTGCAGCAATTATGTGTATGGCTAGAACCTAGAAAAAAGGGCGTCTGAGACAAAGCCACACCATCTCTCAGAGGCTTTGTCTCACCATCTCTCAAAGGCGGCGCCGATTTTTGCGCAGCCTCCAAGAGATGACGTGACCACGCCGCGCGCCCGTCGAGATCGCCAGCAGCAACAGAAACACGAGTGCAATCGACGCCACCGGGCTCACGTGACTGACGAATATCGTGCCCACGACACTAAGCTCAAACTTATTGCCTGCCAAGATCTTCAATATCGCGAAGCCTAAAATGTCCGTGGGTTACACACCGGACGGGCGCTTTCCAGGAGCCTTGACAAGATTTCAACGGGACGTGGTCAGGAATACCTCCGGCAACCCGCGCGGCGTTTGTCTGTGGTTCGATGGACACCCTTACATCACCTCAGGCGTGCGTGACCAACTGCAGCGCGGCAGTGCGGTGGCAAATATGTGTGTCACGGGACTGCCCAGACCAAGCGCCGGTGTGCGGGACGTGCCACGACTCGATGGTTGAGGGTGTTGTCACGTGGTCGTGACAGTTCAGTACACAGCACTCAAGCCGGCTGGAGTTGAACTGTTTATTGTAGAAGCTTGAGCCCCACAAAAGAAGTAACGCTCACCGTGCAGGCAACAGCGGCGAGCACGCTCCTCGGGGATTATCTGATCGTCGGTGAAGCACGCCAGCTTTTAAACATGCCTAATCGACCCTTCCCGCGTTATCCCTGGTGCTTGCGTTAGTTCCAGAAAAACATCAACTGTTTGCACCCTGCGCATAACCTTATGAGAACTCTCTAAAGCCACCTCGACGATTATTCCCATCGTTCTGGCATGGCCTGCGGCGAATGCTAAAACAGGTTCAACAGCATTTTAGGCGAAGCCTGGTCTCATGAAAATGAAGCAGGCGCGGCGATTCATTATGAGGAGCCTGTGCTAAACCATCTAGCTTACAAACGTAGAAGCACCTCGCGACCAAAACATGACGGGTCAATCCCAACTAAAGCCCAGGCCTTGAAGCACGACTCTGCGTCGAGTTCACCATGAAAACTACGGGCCGGGCTTTCAGGCAGGCCGCCACAAGTGCAGCGCGTTTGCGCGATACACTGGTACCTGCCAAGAGTGATGAGCTGCTTCATGGCTACCGCTGATAAGCTGCCAAGAAGCTGACTATGCTGCACGTAGACTGTGCCAGTATAGAGTTGATCAACCAAGCGCACTCGGTGGCTTCGAAGCGGCACACCGTGTACTCTGCACCAAACCTGACTGAACTATTGGCAAGATAATATATATAGTGGGATTATCTAACGGAGCTATGCATGATAATAAACGATGCGTACGGGGTGCTATCACAGGACGGCGGCCCGCCATAAGTGAATGGGCAATAGGCGAAAAAAAAAACTACATCTGAAGAAGTGCGAAAACACACTTGTCATTCTAATTAATCGATATTCACTCCAACGTTATCGGTAAATTAAAGTAGCCTACTTCACATACTGCACAGGTTTCGACAACATCCCAATATTTTACAACTTAAGTAATTATTCTCCGTGTTGCGCTGCCGTCATTTACTGAAACTTCCTGACGACCTAGGCGCTTTGTGGTACGATGCTCAACTTTCAGCAAAATGCTGCGCTGAAGCTTTAATACAGGAGGTTATCAATCGCTCTTGAAAAAAAAAAACGAGGGCAGCTTGGTATAGGTCGCACAAGGCTGGGCCACAGGAGAGCTGGTGGGCGCCAAGCTGGTCCTGGCTTGGCAAGGATTTTCCCCTCTCACCTGTCTCTTTCTCATCTTTTGCTGTACTCTACATGGTTGTGCTTGCGCTCTTTTTTCTCTATCTTTCTCTCTCTCTCTCTCTACTTGTTGTCTCACCCATCAGAGTCATTTCATCCTTCGCCGGATAAATCGACGCACCTGTTCTAGGAGCGAAGCGGAAGAGGAAGGCGATGAAGAAGAGGACAAAGATAGCGCGTGCCGGTTCACGATGACAATTTTCTATTTACGACACGCGGAAAATTTATTATTCACGACGTACGCAAAATGTACTGTCTACGACGTCAGCAAGACTAAATTGTCTTGCTGATGTTTTAAACGTGGTATCCGTCGCCCATCGTTATTATTGCATCCCATGGTGGACAAATGGGCTCACATGTTCTGGGAGCTGTTGCAGAAGAGGAAGAGGACAAAATCTAAGAAAATAACGACGATGACAATTTTCCTACGCCACACGGCAAACTATACTCCCTCTGCTTATACATGGCTATGCTTTTCTATCTTCTTGTTTTTATCTTCTTCTCTTTATTGTCTGCTGCTTTCCATCTCTTTCTCTCTGTCTATTTTTTCCTTTGTCTTTTTCTCTCTTCCCTTTCATCCCTTTTATAAGTGCCAAGCATTTCTTAGCCAACCAAAGGTACTTTGAGCGTTTCTATCTACGTATCTTTCTATCAATCTATCTGTTTATCTATGTAGCCGCCCATGTCTGGGTGCTCTCGTGATCGCCTCCTTAGATCTGTGCAGACCAAAATTGGCATGGGAGGGCAAGATGGTTTCACGAATACGACTGTCTGGTCATGACATAAATAACGTGAAAATTCTGTCGCGTGCGTCGTAAAACCCTTTCCTCCAGACACGCGTGGCACATACCCGTATACCACGGGACACGGTAAACGGGGGATTGACAGTTTATATCTTCCCAGGAACGGCGAGAATAGACACTGGCAATTTAAATGCGAATGCGTAAAGAAAAGCGGCATCGGCAGCGTTGACCCGATTATTGCAAAGAATAAAAATCAGGATCTCAGCAGGAATCGAACGCAAGCATTCTGCACGGAACTCACGTATTCAACCACAGAGCCACGCCACGCCTTAAAACTGCTTTCGGAAAAGACCCAGCATAATGTCGATGCAACGTCAATTGTGGTTGCTGTGCTGGCTACTTATCTAATTTTATAAGAAAGCAATAAACATTGCATATGCACTGGTATGATACAGGCTTCATGGCGGGTTAACGTCAGTTGTGGTTCTAGTGTTGGCGGAGCTTTTATAGAAGTCTAATAAACATTACATTTGTATTCCTATGATTCAGCAACCTATATTCAAGCGCTGCTCGACCTCGGGCTAACAAAAGTTACATATGATATTCACGTAATCGCACCGTGAAGTGCACTTGGTGTCGATATACTAACGCCTGTGCTTTAAGTGAGTGCTGACGTTACGTCTGACCAGTGTAGTCGACATGCCTCGTAAAGCCACGATGTGCACAGAAGGACTACGCTTACTAAAACACGTCGATCCATCTCGTAACGATCGATTGAAAGCCATAAAATGCAGCATAGACAACTTCTCGCTGACTGCTTCGCATAAAAACGATTCCCACAAGGCGTGGGATCTGGCGAATTTTTCTGTTTGGGTTTCTCTCTCTGTGTAGTCGGTCTCTCGCCTTCTATTTCTTTCTCCCATTCTTCGCTTTCTTCTTACTCTCTCTCTCTCTCTCTTTAGTCTGTCTCTCTTTCTTCCCTTTCTTTCTATCTATTTGTGTGTTTCTATTTATCTCTGGCTTTCTCTCTGTCTCTCTATTCTTTCTCCTATCCTCCTTTCCCTCCTGGTAGCCCTCACATCGATCATCCTCCCCCTCACTTCCCTTTCCCGGCAATTTTCTGTACTATATTATAGAAGGCTACGCTCTGCTCTACCAGCATGTCTGGATAGCCAAGTGATTATGACGCTGGCCTTCGGATACGCAGGCTGGAACCTCGCCTCGACAGAAATTTTTTTTGGCCGAGAGGTTCTGTTTAGCTCTTCCTTTCCATTCATTTCTCTCTTTTTCTTTCCTTCCCTCTCTCTGCACTCGTTGTCTCGTCCACAATCTTAATTCATCGTTCGCCGCACAAATCGGCGCACGTCTTCTGGCAGCGAAGCAGAAGAAGAAGGCGATGAAGAAGAGGACGAAGATGGCGCGTGCCAGTTCATGATGATGATGACAATGTCTATCTTCGACACACCGCCAGCCTAGACCTTAACAGCTCTGCTGTAAAAGAAGGGCCACGGCTAGATTTGCACGGCACTGCTATTGCAAGACTAAAGGCACAGTAGAGCTGTATTTTCTGTTAATGGATGGTTTTCCAAAGGTTTTGCTATAGCTTTGCTAGCAGTAGTAATATCTTTATTTTATTTCTTGTAATACAAGAAATAGGCAAAAGGCATTTCATACGCCTGACAAAGGCCTCTGTACCTAAAGTTCGCAACACATACACATTCCTTGTACATATGCACAATCGAAAAAATTTTGACGCTTCATAAAACCACATGAGCGCTAACAAAGGAGTAGTGCAATGAACACAACCAACACATGACACGCTTAAGGTACTGCAGATGCGCAAGTCTTACACACATAAAAACAAGATCAGAAAACTCGATGCATCGTGTAACCACATGAACAATAATAATAATAAAAAAATCACAGCATATCCACGGGGTGAATGATGATGAGTGGGGCGAAGCTACGGAGGGAATCATCTGTAAACCGTGAAACTCTTCCGTGAAATGCGCCCAGTACATAATATAAAGAGTGTGAAACATCGTGTATATATTAAACATCAAACTTTTATTGTACTGTTGGTTTACGTGGTCCCTTCATTATCACTTGTGATCGGTGAAATGTAAGGAAGAAGTCCGCTCCCGAGCGAAAGAGCGCCAAGAGCGACCGCATTCCCCGCTCGCCCTGTGCGAATTAAAGGCAAGGCTAGAGGGAAGACAGGACGCGCGTTCCACGACGCGAGGTCGGTAGCATGCCCAACGAAAGCCAACGGAACGCGATCGTGCAAGTGCTCCGGCTTCGCATCGCCTCATGGTTCCATTTAGCGTCCGAAAACCAAATATATTGCTCAAGGTGTGCCTTGCGTTTTTCGTAGAAATAATTTCTTAATCATGTACATTAAGACGGAAAGTTCAAAGCTCACTAGAGTGTATCGCCCGCAAAGTATGTCTTTTAGTGTGATTTAACTCTCGTACGGCAGGGTCCTCGCGCCGTTGCCGGTCCACCTCGCCCGTTGACGATCGGGAGAGGTGGCTACATACAACTACTACTACTACACTTTAAGAAAAAATCACAGCATATCCACAGAGTGAATGATGATGAGTGGGCGAAGCTGCGGAGGTTCATCGGTAAACCGTGAATCTTCCGTGAATTCTGCCCAGTTCATCATCACCGACGTGAGATCGGGCGCGTTTATACTAAAGGTTTGATGAGGTATGACGACTTGCAGCTCACTTTAATGTTACATGTACGCTGTGAATTTTCATTGTTTAGAAAACCATTGCTTTAGAAAACATCTGGCGTCTTTCGTTAAGCAGCTGGCGTCTTTTCGTTTTGCTTTAGAAACATCTGGCGTTCTTTCGTTTTGCTTTTACAAAACATCTGGCGTCTTTCGTTGGTTTGTTTCATCAATCAATGGCGTTTTGAACAAAATTTTTATTGTTTAATCACGCACAGGAGAAATCTCACCAGGCACTATCTTGGAGGTAAAGAATGGCTGCTAATGGGAATGAGAGACAGAAGAAGTCGCCTTTTAGCTAACGCTGCAAATTTTTTATTGTTCAACAACGCACAGGAAAAATCTCCCACCTGCACCACCTTGGAGGTCAAAGCGTAAGACTGGTTACGCACTACGACTACGACTACGAGGGACGAACGGGTGCCGCCTTAAGGAGCTTCGCCCCTAAAAACATCTGGCGTTCTTTCGTTCTGCTTTTACAAAAAATCTGGCGTCTTTCGTTGGTTTATTTCATCAATCAACGGCGTTTTGAACAAAATTTTTATTGTTTAATCACGCACAGGAGAAATCTCACCAGGCACTACATTGGAGGTAAACAATGGCTGCTAATGGGAATGAGAGACAGAAGAAGTCGGCTTTTAGCTAACACTTACACTTCTACTTCTACTAACGTTTCCTACTGGAACATGCCAATGGCTGCTAATGGGGAATGACTGACAGAAGAATTCGGCTTTTAGTTAACGCGCACGCTGCGAATTTTTTATTGTTCAACAACGCACAGGAGAAATCTCCCACCGGCACCACCTTGGAGGTCAAAGCGTAAGACTTGTTACGGACTACTACGATGACTACGAGGGACGAACGGGTGCCGCCTTAAGGAGCTTCGCCCCTAAAAATCACAGTTTCGCCGCAAGGGCGAAGCAATGAATGCGATAGCAAGAAACTAATGCTATACAAAGTGAGGCTCGCCAATGGATACTGTCAGTTTGAACAGCGCTCCTGTTGCAAAGGCGGCCGAAGCAGCGAAGGAAACTAGCGCGCTTCAAGTGTCAAGCTGTGACATTTGATAGTTTGCGCTCATCTTCTGTTTGTTCGTTTAGCGGCGTCTCTTGAGCTCGAGTGACTTTCGTACGCTCCGTAACATGAGCGCGGATATCATGGTGAAAGGTTGAAACATCCCTCTTGCCCTCACCACGAGAAAACCGCGCGAGCAGACAGCGGAAGGCCAAGGTTCTCCCTGAGCAAATATAAGAAGAAGCGAGCTTAAAGTCGCCGACGACTTTTAAATGCGCCCGTCGCGCTCCTAGCGCCATCTCTCTGGTAATGAAGAAACGCTTATAGGCGCCGGCCGTCTCTGAGTCCGTCCAGCGGTAAAGGGTGTGTATACAACGCTCGCCGTTAGCTACGTGGAGGACCTGCGTTCTGTGGCGTAGTGGCTAGCGCCACTCGCTGCGGAGCAAGAGGTCCCTGGTTTGATTCCGCGCTTCGGAAGCATTTTTCTGAATTATTTTTCTTTGTGACTGTTATATATATATATATATATATATATATGTATATATATATATATATATATATATATATATATATATATATATATATATATATATATATATATATATATATATATATATATATATATATATATATATACATACTTATACATATACGGTGGATGACGGCGACGGCAAAATTCAGCCGAGACTGTCCATATAATTGCTATCGCAATAAAAGTATTTATCTGTTAGGAAAGGATCAATGACACACTTTCTGTACACAAGCAAAAGAATTTCATACCACGATGCCACTACAAGTTCTGAGCAATATTGTCTAGTGGTGATAAGTTATTTCATTTTTCAATATAATTTCTTTAGCTTGTTTTAAATGCCTCTAGAGAAACCTTAAACTGTAAGCTATTATCCAAGCTATTGTCCTAATTGTAAGCTATTATCCTATTTGCATAGACTGGTATTCCATAGTTTGTTTTCCATAATTTGTCCTAGCTCTGGGTAAAGGCTGTAAATTTCTTCTAGCCGGATAACGTTGCTGATTTTCTTTTGGTATATACCACTTATTTTTGTGTACCTCTTGTAGTAGTTTAAAATAGTATATTTTGTTTGCCCTTAACATTTTGTGCTTATAAAAGAGCACTGAAGTGCGCAAACAGTCTATTCTACTATTGTAATTTTCATAACTACGAAGTATTTTCTTTTGTAGCATAATGAGTTTGTTGTAATTTTTTTGTTGTCGTCCTCCATAATAGTACACTGTAAGAAAGTCTCGAATAGACGAGGGCATTATACAAATTTTTATTTAGCCACAGAGAAATAAGTGATCCAATTCTGTACAGGCATCCTACTGTTCGCGCAAGTTGCTTAACTAAACCATTAATGTGAACATTCCACGTCAAGTCTTCACTGAACCATACCCCAATAAATTTTTGATATTTTTCCCGCTTGATAGTGTTCCCGTCAAAGCTTATCTTTATGTCATATTTTATATGTTTATTTAATGGGCAGAATATAATACATGTCGTCTTCTTGGAATTTAACTGTAGCTTGTTTTGTTTGAGCCAGTTTGAGAGTGATGTCATATACTCGTTTACGTTTTTTTTTAGCGTTTCTAAGTGTCCTGATGTAAAAAATACGTTTGTGTCGTCTGCATACATAACAAGCTCTTGGGAGGTTGGTATGCATACTATCATATACATAAAGCAAAAAAAGTAGAGGGCCCAATATAGAACCCTGCGGAACCCCTTGGGTCAACTGTAAATGACTTGACGTAGCTGTTTTCGTTTGTACTAGTTGGTACCGGTTATGTAAATAGTTTTGGTAAAGCTTAAAGGCAATCCCGCGTATTCGGTACCATGACAGTTTCCGTAATATTAGGTCGTAATGTATCGAATCAAAAGCATTTTTTCCGTCCAAGAATATACCAAGCGTAAATTTCTTATTTTCCATGTTTGCAATCGTTAATGCTTGCTCAGTAGATTTATTTTTCTGAAAGCCATATCGATGTGTTGTGATAATGCCATACTTGTTAAAAAAAAGATAACAACCCGGTGTGAATAACGCCTTCAAAAGCCTTAGATAATGTCGTAAGTACTGATACTGGTCTATCATTTGACATGTTGTTTACGCCACCGTCTTTATAAATTAGGGTTACCTTTGCAACCTTTAACTGTGCGGGAAACACGCCTGTTGTCAGTACAAGATTTACTATGTAAACAAGCACCGCAGGTATTAGTGGACCTATCAGCTTTAGTTCAGCGGCGGTGATGTCATCTATACCTGGTGCACCATTGATTGTAAGTTTATTTATTAGGTTAATTATCTCAGCACTGTCAGTGGGAGGCATAAATATGCAATTCTGCATCGCTGCCGGTTTTTCGAAACAAGAGTCGTGTTCGCTTTCAGAGCAACTACTGTACGCGCCTGCATTGACGAAATGACGATTCACAGCATTGGCTAGAGCCTCGCCGTGCAGCACCACGTTTCCTTCCCGTATTTCTGTGATATCATATCTTGCTTTCTTTCGTCCAGTAAGGGCATGAACCATTTCTCTGACCTTTCTTCGGTTATCATATATGTTCTCAAACTTTTTCTGAGAATATTCTCGTTTAGCTTTCTTTAAGCCGGGTGTAAGTGCGTTGCGGTATTTTTGTACTCTGTGAATGCTGGGGGGACTTGTAAGCGCATATATTTTTTAAAAAGGACATTTTTCATTTGAATACGCTTATAAAGTGTGCTGTTTATCCAAGGTTTCCGGCATTTTTTCTCTTTCGGAAGGACGCTTGTACTCTAGGAAATGCCTTGTCGTAACAGTGACGTAATAAGTTCAGAACCCTATTGTGAACCTCCTCAGCGTCTTTTATCTTGTATATTTCACTCCAATTTAGTGATTAAACCAGCCGAAAAAAATTAGTTTTTATTATCGTTGGTTATCTTGCGTTGGACGAAGGTTTCGTTCGTCCTTCGCGCGAAGGTGTCCTAGTAAGCGCTGTCCTGTCTGCTTCTTGTAGTCTGTGTTTTTCGGTGCGCTAGAACAAAATATTCAAACGTGAGCTTTGCTAGGTTTGCAAAATTTTCATACGTGAGATTTGCTAGTTTCGCAAACTTCGGCAAATCATATCAAGCCTTTACGTTCATATTACAATGGCTGTGCTAAATAAGGCAATATAATGTATTCCTCATTCACCCCTCATACAAGCATTATACCACTATTTGCTCATGTTTATCAAAGTATACCCACAAGCTAAACTACGCTTCGGCCAAAAAGCCGGAGCCGGTGACAATTTAACACAGAAAAGTACATGATGATGACTGTGGTGCACGAATTCTTGGCGCTAGCTACGGAGACAGCAGCGCACGATCAATTTTTTTTAAATGCGAAGCATTTCTTAGCGAACCTCAAGCACTTTGGGCGTTTCTATCTATCTATCTATCTATCTATCTATCTATCTATCTATCTATCTATCTATCTATCTATCTATCTATCTATCTATCTATCTATCTATCTATCTATCTATCTATCTATCTATCTATCTATCTATCTATCTATCTATCTATCTATCTATCTATCTATCTATCTATCTATCTATCTATCTATCTATCTATCTATCTATCTATCTATCTATCTATCTATCTATCTATCTATCTATCTATCTATCTATCTATCTATCTATCTATCTATCTATCTATCTATCTATCTATCTATCTATCTATCTATCTATCTATCTATCTATCTATCTATCTATCTATCTATCTATCTATCTATCTATCTATCTATCTATCTATCTATCTATCTATCTATCTATCTAGCCGCCTACGTCTGGGCGCTCTCCTGGTCGTCTCCTTGGCTTCTAATGTACCAAAATTGGCAGAGCAGGGGATCAGTGTATGGTGAACACGATTCGCTGGTGATGACATGAATAACGCAAAATACCTGTCGCGTACGTCATGAAACCCTTTCTCTCAGTCACGTGTGGCTCATACCCGCATACCAGAGTTTATGTTATGCGGGTATGTGCCACAGGTGATACAAAGTCTCAATCAACACTGTGAACGTGAACACACACATTAACACGCATGGAAAGTGATTACAGTAATAATTGTAGGGGCTTTATTTAAATGCGAAGCATTTCTTAGCGAACCTCTGGCACTTTGAGCGTTTCTATCTACGTATCTATCTATCTATCTATCTAGCCGCCTACGTCTGGGTGCTCTCATGATCGCCTCCTTAATTTGGTGTAGACCAAAATTTGCATGGCAGGGTAAGAGTATTTGACGAATATTATTGCTGGGTCATGACATGAATAACGTTAAAATCCTGTCGCGTACGTCGTCAAACCCTTTCCACTAGACACGTCTGGCACATACCCGTTTGCCAGGGGCCGCTGCGTACGGGTATGCGCCACAGGTGATTGACAGTTTATATCTACCCAGGAACAGCGAGAAGAGACATTGGTAACTTAAATTCTAGAGCGCTAAGGAAAACCAACATCGGCAGCGTTGACTCAACGAATGGAAAGAATGAAAATTAGGATCCGAGCAGGAATCAAACCCAAGCATTCTGCGTGGCAATCAGGTATTCTACCACTGAGCCACGCCAGGTCTATAAATTGGTTTGGAAAAACAGTCTACGCAGGCGTAATATCGGTGCAACGTCAATTGTCGTTGTGGTGCTGGCTATCTAATTTTACAAGAAAGCAATAAACACTACATGATACTCCTACGATGTGTACTCCTACGATACAGGCGTCATATAAGATTAACGTCTGCAGTTCCAGTGTTGGCTCCTCTTTTATAGCAGTCTAATAAACATTACGTTTTTATTCCTATGATTCAGCAAGCTATATTGAAGCACTGCTCGACCCCGGAGGAATACATCAACGAAAGTTACATATGATATCCACTCACCGCACCGTAAAGTGCACTTCGTCCACCAGAACGACACAGTGTCCTCTTCATTTCTTACGATGCTGGGCGATGGCCTCAGGCTGACCGATGATAATGCCAGATTGATTGACAGCCGCTTTGTAGACTAGGCTACGTAGGCCACATACGCCCAGGTAGTCTACGAATACGACAAACACCATCCACTGATGTCGCTCTACGTAGCACTATCCAGGCCTACCAGCGTCGACGGCCTATGCCTCACCAACGCGAAGAGTGACTTCAGGTTCCGACATGTCGCCGGCTCTGTCGACAGACAATTTGTTGACGAAATGACCAGGGTATCGACAAATCCAACAGCTCTAATACACCACATACTTCACCACACATAGGGCCCTCGTCACCACGATCACGACCGGATCCTATAACAAGTCATGAACAGCTGCTGTTGCTCACTGATCACGGTGATGATGCGCTTATTCAAGAACTGTCAAGAACTTCTTCCACACATGCACACGGGTTCTTGAAACGCGCGTGCGTTCTTGGGACACGCATTAGCACTGCATATCAGCTTACCGCTTCTGGTGTTGGTAATACCCAGGTTGCGATTGGCAGGTTTACCCAACCGTAAGCAACTGGTTATTAACACATATGCCGCTCTTCAACATATATGTGTGCGCATAAAATTTATACAAATCTTTAGCGTCATTTTATAACATATCGCTCAGTAAAAAAGCTACGCCACAGTCACCTTCCCGCCGCGTGCTTCGCATAACATCGACTCCCACGGCACGTGGGATCTGCCGAATTTTTTGACCATCTGGTATACTTTAACGTGCACCGAGATCGCAGAGTACACGGGCGTCTAGCATATTGCATCCATCGAAATGCGACCGCCACAGCCGGGATCGAACCCGCCACCTTCGGGTCAGCAGCCGAGCACCGTAACCGCTACACCACCGTGGCGGACACAAGGAAACTGCCATGCACTCGTTCACGTGGTCCGCAACGTGGACCACGTCGATTACGCAAAAAACCGGGGTCAATGCTTCCTAGAATAAACCTGCCGAGAGAACCAGGCTGCTCATCATTATCAGTGACTTCAACATTGGTTTATCAAGACCCAACAACGACTGGTATTTATACTGCGTGAAAGATGGCTTGAATGCGTACAGTGCATCAAAAGACCTCGCTACAACCTGCACGACAAGAGGCGTCATAGATCATTTCATCGTAAGCGGCATCTAGGGTTTCCAACAGCTGTGCTATATATACCTCGCACTTGAATACACTTAGACCTCTCGTAGCCGCGATCACGAACGGATCCGATTAACAAGTCCGGCCGTGCTGCTGGTGCTCACTGATCATGGTAATGATGACCTTTTCCAAGAACTGTCAAGAACCCCTTCTGCACATATGGGTTGGTGAAATGTGCTTGCGCCCCCGTCGTATCAGATAAGTGTAATCATAACGACTGTAACCCAACTGCAACTGTGACTGTAGCGTAAGTACGTGCAGTGCGCCTGCGTGTGCCACTTGGCTGTGTGTATATCTAGGGGAACTTTTCTGAATGAAGCTTAGTTGCGAGTAACTCCTGTGCTGTGCATTTGTGTTTCGTCTTTGTGCTGTTTGGATTCACGCTATGCAGTATTGAAGAATATAAGCACTACATATCAGCTTACCGCGTCTGGTGATGGTAACACCCATGTTGCTGTTTGCATTGCTACGCAACTGTAAACAACTGGTTACTAATGCATATGAGAGTGCGTTACCACTTCCACATTTCTCTAGCGTCATTCCTTAACGTTTGGCTCAATGTGAAAAATTACGCCGCAGTCACCATCCCGCGCGCGCATGCTTCGCATAACATCGACTCCCACGGTACGTGGGATCTGCCGAATTTTTCGTTGTCTGATGATCTTAAACATCCTCCGGAACTTCATAAGTGGTGACATCTAGCTATAGACGATGTAGCTTCTGCCCTCGCCTCATGAAGGAATTGCCTCCGTGTAACGGACTAAAAAGGGGCCCACAACTCCGTCGTTTCCTGGGCACACCTCTTGAACCCGGACCCGTGCCAGAATGACTGCGGCGTCTTAGAAATGCCCACAATGACGATGTCACCCACATTTAATTTGCTTCAGTGATGCGTAGGTGATCAATAAACTGATGGTAGTAGCAGCATATATTCATGTTTCCATGGCTTCCAGAAGACATTCATTAATTTTTGTCAATGTTGAAAACGCTGGTGGTAGGCTTTGGCACCATGGCTTGTTACTTGGTCTGACTATGTATATCTGGTAACGTCGTCACTAGCTGGCCGACTTGGAAATTCGCTGGCGTGAGGGCTGTAGGCTCGATGGCGTGATCATCACACGTTAGTGGCCGTGAATTGAGCACCGCTTCAATCTCAGTCAAGATAGTTGACAGTTCTGCGCACAGACAGCTTCGGCCTAGAACCTTTCGGAGTGTCGTTTTCCCATTTCCGACCAACCGTCCCCAACAGCCTCCCCATCATGGGGCCGCTTCGGCTACAAACTTCCACTGAATTCTTTGGTTTGCAATGTAAGTCTGGATGTCGTCTTGTCGGAGTACCTTTCATATGTTCTGTAGCTCCCGAGACGTTCTCTTGAAGGCAAATGCATTTTCGGAGTAAATGATATTTGGCAGTCCCCTTCTTGCAAAAAAGCGCCGGAATGCCAACAAGAAAGCAGGTGAAGACACCACCGAGACCAGTTCCAAGTGTAATGCTCTTGTTGTTGCACACTTAAAAAGTACGATGTGCATTTTGCGATCGGAGCTCTCCGATGACTTCGCATGCAATGGTCCGGCGAAATGAAATCCTGGAGTGTCGAACGGTTTCGTCTTTTCAACTCGGCAAGCTGGAAGCGATGGTTACACCGGCACAATGCGTCTCGTCCGAAGACACGCGCAATCCAGACATCGGCTGATTGCTTTCTTTGCCGCTTGTCAAGCTCTCGGGATCCACAAGCGTTCGCGTACATTGTGTACTCTCGCCGTTACTCCTCTGTGCATGACTCGACGATGGGCATCAGCAAATACCAGCTTGGTGAAACGGTGTCGACTTCGAAGTAGGAATGGGTGCTTCACGACCCAGCTGTCCTTAAGGTTTCGCAACGTTCCGTCAACTCGTAGAAGCCCGTTCTAATCCATAAATAAGTGCAGTTATGCCACTGATAAGCTGCTAGGCGAACCTTGTCTTTCTAGTAGCCAACTCCCCTCGTTGAGAAATCATTCCGTTTGAACTTGCCGGATTCAATATCTCTTGGCTGTAATATTTCTTCGGCAGAGATGGCTCCATCTTTTTTAACCTTGCACTTCACGTTGTAGACGAAACGCTGCACCCATGCAGCGTACGGAGCAGCTTGTGCAGTGAGTTGAACATCGTGGCATCCAGCAGTGGAGCTAACTGCACTACGCTTCCTGTAGAGTAAAGCGTCGTTCGTTTCGTCCCTGTTATGCCTAGAACGTCGTTTATCTAGGGCGGTGACTGCTTCACAGCTGGCCATTTTGCTGAGTCCTTACTGAGCCAAGCTCGTCTTTTGGTCTGAAAGGACGTACCAAAGGCCACGCGGACCTTGGTGGTGAGTGAGTCCTCTCGAATGATCTCACTTTGTGGCATGTAGTACGCAGGGATGCCATTATAATTCGCTGCAGACTCATACTTTCTGTCTGGTTTCTCGACAGGAATCACTTCCTCCAGTTCGGCATTGATCTTCCGAATGTCTTCACGGCTTGCGACGAGCTTGTCTATAACCTTGCTGAACGCCATTCGGTCGTTGCAGTCACTCTCCAACAGCGTCGTCGCCTCGTTCATGACTCATTGATTGGGTTCATGTAGCAGTGCGTTTAGCTTTCAGGCGGTCCATGTTTTCTTAGAATCACGGCTTACCTGCTCGCAAAGTAGCCGGCTCCGCTCTTTGCTTCACTGGGTGCGGTTTCAATGTGGATCAGATTGCTCCGGCTGCAGTTTCTTGCAGCAACTGATAGTCGCCGTCACTCTTTGTCCACGTCGTCGGGAGCCGCTCGTTATCCCGTAGGTTTTCGGCACTATTTCTTGCGGAACGCCAGCCTTCTTTAGGTTGCGCCGCCGGAAAGACGGAGCCGTGAGACACCCAATGCAGCCTTTAATGGCGACAATCGAACACACAAAAGTATATGATGACGACTGTGGTGCACGCACTTCTTCGCGCTAGCTGCGGAGATAGCAGCTATAGTGCCTAGAATATATTCTAGGCACTATATAGTAGCTCACCATCAATTCTTCGTCGTCTGCTGATGTCTGACACCTTGCTCGCGTGGGCGAGCATTTTAGCGCTCCGTTTTCGGCTAGCTCACCTCTGGAGCGCTTACCACGCTCTGCAACACCTATGGAACTGTTGGTGGGCGTCCTAGCGTTCCGTCTCTGGCTAGCGTACCTCTGAAACGCCTGCCGCACTCTGGAACCTATAAGACGTTTCACTTACGTTCAAGTGGCGCTAAAACAGGTACCACTGTTTTTTATAGTAGCACTATCTCTTTATCATTTCATGAATTTACTAGAGAACATGGATCATACCTGAGGAATGACGGTGATAGCAGTGCGCAACCTCGGCAGTGGCACGGAGGCAATGTCGACGTCATCAATTAATATCCGGCCATTTGTGCTCTTGAGCACCCGTAGCAGGGCCAGGACGAGTGATGACTTGCCCGCACCTGTGCGACCTACAATACCAACCTGGAAAGAAGGCGAGGTGCACTTCACTTCTAAGATAAACGATTTATCTGATGAGTTGTAACGCAAACAAATTGGTCTCGCACATATGCAAGGACAACAGCCACAAAGGAACGATATACACGTTAGGGTACACTATATACACTGCATTTATTCACTATATGCTGCAGATGTGCTTGTGGCTATAGAAATGAGCGGAAGAAAGTAACAATGAAACAGATCGCGCAATTAACGATGAAGCAACTTGGTTTGCACGCTGTGGTTTTAGCGCACGTGTAGTATTGACATTTTTGGAGATAATTCAATAAGTAAAGGTCAGGGAGCATTGTATTGAATGCAACTTTACTTTAGAAGTTGGGCACTCCCATCACGGCAACGAGCCGCTTCTCGAACGCCTACGACAAATCTATCGCGCACGCTTCAAAAGATCAAGATTGGGCGTAAGTTTAGGTTACGAAGCGGTAAGCCGTCTGCAGCAGCCGCACGGATGAGTCTTGAAGTGCGCGAATGTCGGACAGTGTGCGGTCTCGTCGATTTCTTGCACCAAAGTGAGAATACGCTGACTACTCGACGCTCGATGTGGAAGGAAAAGTCTGCATATCCTTGGTCCTAAACATTCGGCAACAGCTTCCGGTCAGCCTCAGCGTGTCCTACTAATGGGGGCGCGCGCAGACGGTTTCGCGACCGTGCCAAACTCAACAGTGCGGCGGTTTGGGCACGTTGGTATTCCATCTTGAAAAAAGTATGAGCGCACAGAAAGCATGGACGACAAAAAGACACACATAGCGCCTACGTGTGTGCATATGTGTGTCTTTTTGTCGTCCGTGTTTTCTGTGCGCTCATAGTTTTTTCAAGCCAAACTCAAGGCGTCGGAAGTGCCCAGTTTTGACGCAGCACAAAGTCTTATGAATATGCTTTGTTGCTTTGTCGACGTCAAAAAACGACCGCGTACCACGGCGAATTAGAGTAGGATTGCTTACGCCGTTTTTTGCAAATTGATGTCCTGCGCTTTTTTTTTTCAATCCCACTACGAAGCACTTAATAGAGTGGTGCCTCGCTTACCTTTTCCTTCGGACGAACTGTGAATGTGACATGCTTGAGCGAATCTTCAAGCACCATAGGCCTGTAGGAGGCGCTCAAGTCCTGGAATTCGACTCGTCCTTCCGTGGGCCACGTTGAGTCGACTCGATGAAACGGTGTTACAGCAGCACCATTTCTGGAGTCTGGTTCGTTATGCCTCGTAGGCTCGACGGCCATCTTCTCTACTTCTACCTGCGTTAGAAACGACGCCTTGCGCACTGACAACTCCGCCGTTGTCAGTGACAACGGCGGAGTTGTGACAAGCCCTGCTTTGGCACAACACTGTGGATGTAAAAGTGAGACGGGAGTAGAGAGCGGCCATGCGCAGAAAAACGTGCTTAGGGGACGTGTCATGTCCTAAGCAAACGAACAGCCATTCAATGAAGATGCATGGGCCTACCTCCCTCATCTACCAGCGACAGCCTAGCACGCTTGGTATACTTCGCTTCTGCTGCGGTGCCACTGGTCAGAGAGGCGCGATATACAGGGCGTCGCAAATATCACGCAGCACAATTAAAAAAAAAGAGGGTTACGCGAAGCACACCCACTGCATATTGTTCCCAGTATACTGTAGTAGCCCCTGCTATTTTTTTAGTTAATGAAGTTGACTTACTTAGTCTTAACTATGTTTTAACTCGACAAATACTCACCTAATCATTAAAACGTCAATGAGGCTTATGTAGGCATGCTAAAATAACATCTAACTGCACTATTTTCAGCAACGTGCTAATTACGTGCACATTTTTTGCGGCTGATAATGAAAGGACGCAAAATATGAAAAATAACATGTGGCTACGCCCTCATCACCCGCAAAAGGTGGAAGCGTAGTCTTAATTTGCTACCTCACAGAGATCCTGTTTAAGAGCGCTCCTTGTTGCTGCGCGCTGCAGTTAAGTCACCTGTCATTTTTCAGATTTTTCGGGCCTTCTTAGCCAAAAAAGCGAGCACGCAATTAGTACGTCATTGATAATAGCGCAGTTAGATGTCACTTTAACATGCCTACATATGTCTCATTCACGTTTTAATGATTAGGTGAGTATTTGTCGAGTTAGAAACATACTTAGGACTAATTACCTCGACCTCATTAACAAAAAATCTGCAGTGGCTACTATAGTATACTGGGAACAATATGCACTAGGTGTGCTTCGCGTAGCGACGTTCATTTTTAGGGGCGTAGCTCCTCTTAGTCTAACCTTGTCACGTCTCCGTTGTCCGGCGTATCTCCCGGCAGCCGGCAGTAAACGGCAGTATCTGCCCGGGGGTGGTGTGTGGCGTGACCACCCTTACTGCGCATGCGCATACCCTTTCCACACACCTTCTCTCCACTCCCCCTCACCATTCCCCATGTCCTCTACCCCTCTACCCTTTCCCTCTATACTCACCCTCTCCCCTTCCCCTCTCCCACACCGCTCTCCACTTCCCCTCTCCCCTTTCCCTCCCCCTTCCCCTCTCCCATAACCAGTCTTAAAAACGGAGGGGGCGTGCACACATGAAGGCTCCCTAAAGACAATGCGCTGCGACAGTACGTGATATGCATCGCCCTCTCCTCTCCTACGCTTCCCCCTCTTTCTCCTACGGTCCCCCGCCCCCCCTATCTTGCCTCGCGGCGCAGCGGCGCCGACGCAGGCAGCGTCGCGAGGCAGCGTCGCGGCAGCGTCTTGATTGAAATAACCGACCGCTCGCGCTGAACAACCGTTCACTGACCATCCCGTATATATAGGCACTGGATTTTGACCTCCAAGGTAGTGCGTGTGTGCGATTTCTCCTGTGCGTGATTAAACAATGAAAATTCACAGCGTACATGTAAAATTAAAGTGAGCTGCAAGTCGTCATAACTCTCATTGAACCTTTAGTATAAACGCGCCCGATCTCACGTCGGTGATGATGTACTGGGCAGAATTCACGGAAGATTCACGTTTTACCGATGAACCTCCGCAGCTTCGCCCACTCATCATCATTCACTCCGTGGATATGCTGTGATTTTTTTTTCGCACTGCGTGATATTTGCGACGCCCTATATAGTGGTACGCGATAAAGTGCCACGTGAAATCATTGAAGCTCGGGAAAATGAGAGGGCGGGCTATTCATGTGCTAACGCTCCTTCTTTTTTGGTCACTAAAAGGAACAAGAATATTTATCTTTAGATAGGAAGTGAATGTTTGATCTGTATGTGGAAGACCTGGTGGCTAAAATGATTTTGGAGAGTCTTTATTTTTTTTGTTTATTCAGTTATTTTTTGGCGACATCTTGTTGATATGGGGTTTCCTCTAAATCTGCAAGCCGAACTAAAATAAACTGTTCGTTGAAGTCAGCACTCTGTCCCGTGTTCTTCTTGTTCTTCATGTCTCGTGTTTCATATTTGTTGGGGCTTAACATCCCAAACCCACGATTTGATCATGAGAGGAGCCGTAGTGGAGGGCTTCAAATAGTTTGACAATCTAGTGTTCTTCATCGTGCACCTAAATGAAAGTACACAGGCCTCAAGCATTTTCGCCTCCGTCGAAAATGCAGCCGCCACTGCCTGGATCGTGTCTCGTGTTCGTGCTCTTAGTCTTACGAAGTTATGTGTCACCAACTGGCCTACCCACAATCGTTACTGAAGAACAAGGAAAGTCTTCTTCTGTAAACACTGGCTCCAGCGATACCGCCTGTACAAGGATTTTACATCTTAAACGTTTCCATGTTTTCTTTTTTTTTCACGCGTTTTCTCCTTCTAGTGTCCGTGTCTTTGTGCGCGCCTTATCCAGTTTTAACGTCCATGTTCCCCTGGACTTATATGACGTACATTACACATATTGAATAATCTTCATGAAAACCAGCAGATAATGAATCCAAGGAAGGTGATGGCTACGAGCGGCGCTGACTGACACTTCCAGGTTTCATGCCCGTAAATACCCGGTACTGTAGCAGATTCGAGGTGAGGGCCAGTTGGTGTGGCCTGTGTGCCCCTTGTGTTGTCCCGTCCATTGCGCTTAATTTTCACCAAGTATGCACCCGATACTGTGGACAAGAGGACGACGGCTCCCGTATCTCAATTGGTAAAAGAATCGGGCACATAATCCGAAAGGTCGCAGGTTCGGTCCCTGCTGGCGGCAAGTTTTCTTATCATCCACTTCACTTTCTTCACATCTGTATCACAATTATTACAATACATTTAAAACAGTACAATTAACGACTCCTTACTTTCCGTGGCTTCATAATGTGCTGGTTTTCATTAAGGTTGTGCTAAACAAAGAAACGAGCCCTGAAAAATTCCCTTCCTTCACGTGTCCATTAATCTTGTATGATCATACGTTTTCATAGGAGATTATTGGACATGTGGCATATGTGTCATACGCGTCGTATGAGAGTTTTCGGTCGCTTTTACAACGCTCGAAAGTATTATGCCGGACATCTCATGCAAGTCGCGTTGTTTCAGGGCATAAATGTTCCTATTACCCTTCTCCGTGTCTTCGCGTCGTGCCAGAACCCGGCTCGCGATTGCTATGGTCTGCGTTGGGTTGGGCGTCACACTGCCCACTTTCTTTGTTATGTACTACTGCACTAATAAATCATTCCCTCTAATTTGACTAGGGAAACAGCCGCCTTTGCAGTGTTTCGTAATGCGTGCGTGTCACCGACTTCATCGATAGTGACAGTTATGACACTGGCACAACTATAAGCGCCGAAGGCGTATCACTATGATGCAGATCTTATGCTATGTCCTCCCTACTACTGGCTACAATAAATAGCCGAGCCAACGGTGGCATACAGGCTACCGTTACACACCAGAAGAAGGTAAACACTCTACGGTGTAAGCGCGTCGCTTCGCTGGTTTTCGTTCTGTTGTGTAAAAATCTACGCCACGTTAACCGCAACTGTTAGTGGACGATTAGCAAGAAAGATCATGCAATGATTATCGCGCCATAAATAACAGCTATGTTTACAGGCGTTCCAAGTGCTGATAATTAGCCTATGAAGAGTAGAAGAAACGTTTCCCGCTCTCTTGGATGACCAAAGTCATGCGTCATGTTTAAGGTGGACAAGATAACGCAACAGTCCGGTACGTCCGAACGTAGCGCATCGAAATGTGTTTGGCTTACCTCTTTCGGCAGCTCCGTGAACTCTATGTCACGTTCCAAGGCGACCATAATTTGCGTCATCCCCAAGTAGGTTACGCAGAGCATGGTCATCGTTGTTGGTATCTGTTGAATGAAGAAAGGAAGCCTTGCTTACTGCCTGTGCCTCAAATTCAAAAGACAAATAATTCTTTCTTGAAATGCATACAGTAGTGTCGACGACGGATCTGCATGCTGCTCCGCTTTGTTAATAAGTGTTTAAATAGACCGGCTGTAATGTGCCTTCGTCATACCAACCAAAGTAACAGGTAGAATTTCTCCTTCTCTTATAAAATTCACACTCGTAACACGGCTACCGCCAAATGAGCTCACTGACGCCTCAGTTATGCGGGACCAACTAACGCAGTCCAAGTTAGCGCTCCCCCCTATCTATGTATTTTTAGTGGTGCGCATTTTCCCACTAATACGTACGTTTGTCAGTGTTTAAACAATAAAACAACTCGCTTACTAATATGATGCAGTGCAAGCATGTTTCCTCTTGTCTGTTGATGTCTCGCGGCGTATCGAAGGCGTACGATGGATCAATTTAGTAAAGAGGCCCATACTGGTGACTGGCATCTGTCCAGAGGGATCGCTGGAAGCGCCAAGCATGTACCGATACGAGTGTCGCCGCATCTTTTCTCGAGAAAGGTATTTCAACCATTTCTCTCAAGGCGTCATGCCCAGCTTTGGCAGCGTCATCAGCCTGGACGTTGCCTTGTATTCTGCAGTGGGCAGGTATCCACTGTAGAACAATGCGATGATTCAGTTCGCAGGCTTTCTTGCACAGGCGTTTGATGTCCATTACGAGCTGTTCCTGCGTACTTGGGGACTTCAGAGACTGCAGCGCCGATCTTCAGTCGCCTACACTCATTACTTCAAGAACAAAATCAAGCTGTTGGACTCACCATTGTGCGCTCAATGTAACGTCCTAGCAGACCTGAAACACGTTCTCTGCGAATGCAGGCGATACGCAACAGAAAGACGATCTCTGAAGGCGGTCTAGCACCTTCAACAGGACTCGTGTTTAGAACTGCGGCAGATTCTGGGCCCATGGCAAAACAGAACCTGTGCGTTACGCGCAACGGAAGCGCTGCTGACTTTCTTGCGGGCCACATGCCTGACCGAAACTTTGCAAACAGTGTAGTCTATGTGTGTGTGTGTAGTTATCAGCGTTTATATCACAATCATCACCCAGCACCTGGAGTAGCATGTCAGGCGAACAGCCAGGCAAACATCTCCAGCTTTTCATCAAACATTTCCCTCTCTCTGTCGCTTACTAACGTTGCGCCAGGTGGACGGGCCTTCATCAGAGTGAATTGGGATGGCCGACATTTTAATTTTAAATGCGTAGGAAAGTGAGCGGATGGTAGCTCTGAGTGCACATAGAAACCCCTTTTGTGTACCACAGGTCCAGCTGTCGATGAATCGCGCCCCGACACGGCACATATTATGCAAAATAACACAGATACTTTCTAGACGTACAACGCATATGGGAGCGAGGAGACCGGATGTGGATGAGACCTGCGCAGTATTGTAGGCACCCAGCGTTGCCAGAGGAAGCGCCGCATTATGCACGTTCGCTCTGGGAGGAAAGGTACACAAATTCTAGCACCTCGCGCACCTCTTTCAGAGCGAACGTGTATAACTCCAGCGAGTGTACCTGCCAACACCTGTCTTTAAAAAGACGGGTCCCTGGTCTAAACGTCGAACTCTTTTGTTTTTGGACGTCCGCCTACACTTTATATTACTTATTAGACACCGCCCTTACAAAAATGGCTAGTAACATTCAGTAGACCACCTAGTAACCATCTATTCACGATGGTGACCGTCTGTTAACATTTGTGCTCTTGTCACATTTATTTTTACTAGAGGCTATATTATGTAGACCATCTAAAAGCCTTCTTCTTACTGATGTGTAAAGACTATTCTATGTATATCGTCTAAGGGCCTACTGACATATAAAGACTATCCTGAATACACCCTCCAAAGGTCTCATATATAAGTACTATTTTAAATGTACAGTGAAAAGATGATTTAGCGTTGCCTCAGGATGAGAAGTCATCGAACATTTAACCGCTCCCTACCTGCCCAGCCCCAAAAGGCTTATGTCGTGCCCTTGATACACGCACGCAGCACATACACACACACACACACACACACACACACACACACACACACACACACACACACACACACACATATGTATATATATATATATATATATATATATATATATATATATATATATATATATATATATATATATATATATATATATATATATATATATATATTGTAGAGATGCATTGGAACGCTGTAATGGGCCGTCCGCTCGAGCGCCTTCTAGTGAGTCGCCCTCTTCGCCTCTTCTCGGAGAGCACGCCCCTCGTGCTCTTGCTCGTGAGAGTCTGCGAATCTGCGCTTTGTCGCGACTGTCGTCGTTGTGCATGTCGCTATCAATCCAGCCGTCAATAAACGCCGTTACAACATATATATATATATATATATATATATATATATATATATATATATATATAAACAATAAAGTGCTAACAATGCACCCGGAAGCAAAAGTTGAAAAAAATCAAGCACGTAGGAAAAATTGTTCAGTAAAGGACTGACGTTTCGGCCGCGGGACCGGCCTTCGTCGGACTCCGACGAAGGCCGGTCCCGCGGCCGAAACGTCAGTCCTTTACTGAACAATTTTTCCTACGTGCTTGATTTTTTTCAACTATATATATATATATATATATATATATATATATATATATATATATATATATATATATTGTAGTGAGGAAGAGAAAGAAGAGCTTCCGTGTCTGTTGTTGCTGTGCGCGCGATCTACCTTCGTGTTCTGCCGGTACCTCGACTGTTTAAGGCGTCGCTGTCTGATAATAAATCGTCGTACAACATCTGGTGGAGGTTGCTGGAATCCCTGGCCTCAACCTGGAACTTCGCAACCGAACGTTGCCGGCTGTTTCAAACACTATGACCGACGCTGTCGACAATCAGCCTCAAGCCGCCGCTCATTTCACCAGCTGCTGCGCCGTCCAGCGGCAACGCGTCCCTCCAGTCTTTAGCGCAGCAGGTGAGACTGACGCAGAAGACTGGCTTTCAATCTATGAGCGTGTCAGCGAGCACAACAAGTGGAATGACCCGGCCAAACTACGTGCCGTCATCTTCTAGGTCGCTTGCGTTGAAAACCTCTGGTTCCATAATCATGAGCGTCAACTACAGACCTGGTCAGCTTGGAAGACAGCATTCACGGAAGTATTCGGCCGCCCCACCCTGAGAAAGCTCCGCGCTGAGCAACGTCTACGCCTGTGCGCTCAACTGCCTGGTGAGACGTACACCAGCTACATAGAGGATGTCTTGGACCTTTGTGCCCGCGTCGATTCCTCCATGAGCGAAGGGGACCAAGTGAAGCATGTCCTCAAAGGCATCGAGGACGACGCATTCCAGGTGCTTCTTGCGCGAAACCCTACTTCTGTCGCGGCCATCGTCACACTCTGCCAGAGCTTCGATGAGTTGCGTCGACAAAGGGTCCTTGCGCGCGGCGCTATTGCACATGCCAACTCGCTCTCGGGTCTCACGCTTGCCACCAACCCGGCGTCCGATATATATATATATATATATATATATATATATATATATATATATATATATATATATATATATATATATATATATATATATATATATATATATATATATATAGATTAAGGACTTCATTCGTGAAGAGGTGGCGCGCCAACTGTCCATGCATCCGCTAGGCGATCGCCCTCTACAGCCTGCCACACCTCTGGCTGATCCCATGAGAAGGGCCATCCGCGAGGAGCTTCCCGAGTCGCCCTCGTTGACTCAACCATTCGCTCCCGTCACTGCACCTCTCACTGATGCTGCAGTCGCAGCGCGACCTGCGCATCCAACCGCCGCATTTCGTGCCGCGATGCGACCACGAACACCTCCACCTCCCTTGTCTCCCCAAGTTCCACCTCGAAGCCATTTTCAGAACCCCTGGCGCACACGTGACAACCGGCCCATCTGCTTCGCTTGCGGTTTCGCCGGCCACGTGGCACGCTTCTGCAATCGTCACATGCCTTCTGCTAATCCAACTGTTGCAGTACCTGGCTACGGCTATTCGCATGATGATACCGGTAATGCCATGCGTTCCAACCCAGGCATTTCGCCGCTACCTCGACGTCCTTTCACCAACCATCGATCACCCTCCCGACGTCTCGCTCGCCTTCGCCCTTACGTCGTCGCCAGTCGCCAAGCGAGGGAAACTAGCTGCTGCAGTTCCGCAGGCCTGCAGGGCCTGCACAGTCGACATGTTCGTCGACTGTGCAGAGACTTCTACAAGGCCTGCACAGTCGCCGCGCAATTTACTGGACGTTATAGTTGAAGGAACTGCCGCTGTAAATAACGAGGACCCGTGGTCGTTGATATGGAACACGTCTTTACTGTGCAAGGGCTAGCTCCTAATTACCCTTCGTTCTCCTCTTCGTTTTTGACCCTGTAGCCACCCTCAAGACTATGCCCCACTATTCTATTTTCAACATCCTCTGAGGGGGAGAGGACAAAAAACGTCACATCAGTCATTTTATAGCTTCCATTACACACAGCTTTTGCAGCGGCCGGTTCACCACGTGGCCCGTAGCCAAACGTACGGAGCAGGCTCTAGCTATCCCGTCTCGGCCGGGATGCAGCGACGTCACTCGCCCGAGTTTCCAGAACGTCGGAGCAATGTTGTCTTCGTTCACTATCACAACGTCGCCTATGTGAATCGGTGAGGAACCTTGTTCTGGGCGGCAGTGCGCTGATCGCAGCTGTAGTAAGTAGGCATTTTTCCATCTTCGCCAAAGCTCCGTGCTGATCCTCTTCCGGTACTACACTCGTCGTTGTAGCTCAGCGTGAGTTGATGTCTCTGCTGTGACACCCGGCTCCGGCATGCGATGGCTCGCTTTCCGAGCAGGAAGTGCACCGGAGTTAAAAGCTGCAATTCATTGGGGTCATCCTCCAGGTAGGTCAGGGGTCTGCTGTTAATGACGGCTTCAACTTCGCATAATGTTGTCGTGAGGCCCTCTACGTCAAGGCTGCTACGCCCTAAGGTCCGCTTCAAAGCGTCTTTCGTAGTGCGGATAAAGCGCTCCCACCAACCACCCCACCAAAGAGCTCGTTCCACAATAAATTTCCACTGTATTCGCGTGCTGGTGGCGTACTCTTGCAACGCAGGGATGACCGCCTTGAAGCTCCGTGCACAAGAACGAAACCTTAGGGCGTTGTCGGAGTACACCACGGCTGGAACACCTCGCCGCGCTACAAACCGACGAAAAGCGAGAATCGTGGTCGCCGTTGTCATGTCGGAGGTCAGTTCGAGGTGAATAGCTCGTGTCACGGCACATGAAAATATCAGTATGTATGACTTGTTTGAGTTCTCAGTTGTGCGAAAGTGGCCCACAATAGTCGATGCCAATAACCGAAAATGCTTGAGCCTCGGTTATTCTCTCTGATGGCAATGGTGCTACTGGAACAGACACTGCCGTCAATCGTCGTTTTCGGCACGCTAAACACTGCGAAAGCCCATTTTTTACGGTCTTCCTTCCCTTCAATACCCAGAATCTTGCCCGGAGTTCGGTCAGGGTGAGCTCGATGCCACCATGAAGAGTGCGGGCATGAGCAGCTTGAACAATCAGGGTGGTGAACTTGGGTTCGGCGTGCAACAGAATGGGATGCCGGATGTCAGGACTGGCGTTAAGCAGGTCGAGCCTCCCACCTACACGGAGGAGTCGATTTGTATCCAGGAATAGGGACAGGCGAAGAACCGATGACGTTGATGGCAGCTTTTTTCCTTTCTCAAGAAATCGTGTTTCGGCTCCGAAATACTGGTCTTGCACGAGTCTAAGCCAATAACGCTCGGCTTCTTCAAGTTCTAAAGTCGTGAGCGTTCCACCGCGGGGAGGGCTCCTTCTCGAAGCGTTGTGGACGAATCGCTGTACGAAAGCAGGAACGCTCAGAAGCCTGTTCAGCGAACGCACAATTGACGTCCTTGATGAAACAAGCGATGGAGAGATCGTCGTGGCTGTCTCAAAGAGAGGCTCAATGTCTCTGTCGTTCGGAAGGTCATCCAGCTTGAAACTGGGAATCGGTCCTGGCGTTGAGATCCAAGGGGGACCGTGCCACCATTTATCCGACTCCAAAAGCGCCTTTGCAGACACGCCACGGATGAGTAGATCGGCAGGATTCTCGCCGCTGCTGCAATGCGCCCAGGTGTCGGGATTAGTGAGCTTAGATATCTCGGCCACACGATTGCTGATAAAAAGATCTCGATTTCTTGTTTTTGCTCGGATCCAGTGAAGAGCGACGAGGGAGTCGGTCCAAAATCGAGCGGATGCCTGCTGGAGAAGTGGCACGGACCGTACGTACTCCGCTAGCCGTGCTCCACTAACGCAGGCGATCAGCTCCAGTCGCGGCAGGGACATCGTCTTGAGCGGAGCGACGCGACTTCGGCTGATGAGCAATCATGTGACGCATGCCACGTCGGCAGAAAGCGCCCGAACGTAGATACACGCACCCAAAGTCTTAGAACTGGCATCAGTAAATATGTTCAGTTCAAATGCCAGCTCTACGCTACTGTCGTGCAGAAACACGTAGCGAGGAATCTGTGCCTGGACCTCTGGTAACTCGGCGCACCACGCGTTCCATGCAGCTTGTACTTCATCTGGCAGCGTGTCATCCCAGGAGTGCTTCCGCTTCCACAGGTCTTGGAAAATTAGCTTCCCTTTCACGGTGAAGGGGGAAAGATAAGCGAGCGGATCGTAAACTCTAGCTACTGTTTGAAGGATCGTGCGCTTGGTGGCCGGACTGTTTGTGGCAAAGGAGGCTGCGTTGCGCACTGTCAATGCGATGGTATCGCCTTTACGCTCCCACGGCACGCCCAAAACCTTCATGAGATGGTCATCTCCTGTTTCAGTCTCAATGGCCACGTTATCTTGGATAAACTGTTGCTTTAGCAGGTCGGAGTTTGATGCCATGAATCGATTCAGTTGCAGATTTAGTCGACGTGCTGCAAGCTGTCTGTTGTCACTACCGGCAGGAATGCCAGGCTCCTGCAACATCAGGGGCAGATGGTAACGACCAGCTTGCTTGCTCAGACAGTGCTCAAATATGTCGAGGTCAGGGTCGTCTTTTACAGTACTTGACCACCGGTTCTCAATACCAATAGTGTCGAGGCGCCACATAGCCGATTCATCGCACTCTTGATGAGAACCACCAGCCGATAAGAAAAGGGCACTAGTTGCTGTAGCTTCGTAGTGCGAGCTACTGCCCTGCACAGCCCACCCGAACGACGTTTCCACGGCAGTGAGTCGCTCGTTGAGGCGATCAATCTTTCCCGTGGCGACCTTTCAATAAGCGTCCCAGCCAATTAATATGCTGACGTCCTCTGGGTGCCAAGTTTCCGGGTCAAACATGTCCGCAGCATCATACCTCCGGGCGCTCAACAACTCGAGCACTTCAATGTTCAGCGGTGGACTTGTCACGGTGCACACTTCGGGGACTTCCAGTGCTTCCAATGCGACGGTGCTGCCGTTAAAGCGTCCACGCAGCGTGACAGAGACGCGTCAATAACGTAAAGATTCTGTGGCTTGGCATTTCCAAACGTTACCAATGACAGCTCTTCCGTGCCAATGACTTTACACTGCAATCTCTTGGAAACATCGGTGCGGATGAAAGAACGCTGGCTGCCCCTGTCAAGCATCACACGCACCAGGAGCTGTCGCTGTCCGCTCTCCGCCCAAACACGGCCCGTCTGAAGCAGCACGGACTTGGCTTCTGTAGCGCCGGTTGACGCCGTAGTTACTGTCGGTGAGGTAGAGCCGGACGAGCCGCCCGGTACTGTTGGTGTAGGAGCAGTGGTCGTGGTGACGGCTCGTGACAGCTCGCAAAGGACCGTTAGGTGTCGGCGTTGGCACTTGTTGCACGTAAGGTTCAGGGAGACTCTGCAAAACCGTGCGACATGATTGCGCATTCCGCACTTGTAACAGCACCGAGCGTTAAGCAACCTGGCCCGTTTCTCGTCGGCGGATAAGTCGACCGTACACTCTGCCAGGCCGTGACCTCGGCTGTCGCACAGTACACAAGACGTGCGCTGCTGTAGGGATTCCGTGAAGATCTTGTCGGCGAGTTCATGTCACCAGGTTCCGTGATCGAGTTGTGCGTATACGATGACGCCGCTTCTTGCTTCCCTTCCTCATGCGTCACAGTATCAAGCTGTGACGCATGATAGTTCGCGCTAGTCCTGCAGTGTGTGCGTTCTTTTCGTGCGTCCTTTGGGCTTGAGCGACGCGCTATCAATATCGATCTGCTTTCTGTTCGCGTTACATTCCAATTCGTTGCTATCGCATTCACAATTGCTTCGCCGTTGCGGCGAAACTGTAACTTTTTTTATTATTGTTCTAAATCAATAATGTCATGTACTCTAAATAAAGATTTTCAATTCTACCTTTTGTTGATTCTTCCTCGCTCACGCATCTTCTAAATTAGCAGTTTGGTTTTCTGGGCCAGTTGGTACATGATGAGTAGAGAAGGGTTCCAGCAGGTTTCAAACGCGAGCACAAGAAGAAAGGAACGCACAGGACAAGGCTGGTCCTGTGCGTTCCTTTCTTCTTGTGCTAGCGTTTAAAACCAGCTGGAACCATTTTCTACTCTTCTAGATCACGTTGCCTTCTACAAGTAGCTCGTTCACTCATATACGCGCATGTTGCCAAAAGTCATGTGTTTGTAGGCAGTGTTAGAATGTTAACAGAGTGCGTAGCCGCCGCTGTGGCTTAGAGGTTACGGTGCTCGGCTGCTGATCTGAAAGACGGGGCTTGGATCTTGGCCGTGGCGGAGAAGAAATTTCGACGGAGAAGAAATGCTAGAGGCCCGTGCACTGCGCGCAGTCAGTGCACGTTAAAGAACCGCAAGTAGTGAAAGTTATCCGCAGTCCTCCATACGGGCGTCCTGAGTCGCTGTGGGACGTTAAACGCCATAAACTAACCAAATAATCGTTAACAGAGTGTGTATGAGCATGCTGCAATAGAATGATTGTAACCATCTGCTAACAGAGTCTATTAAGACTCAAGTTACTAGGTGGTTGACAGAAGGCTTACGGGTAGTTTTTCTTTTAAAAGAATGTTACTAGGGCGTTACTACGAGCTCACCAGACAGCCTATGAACATGATTCTGTTCAATGTTGGTTCTGTTTGTATATATATGTATGTATATTGTCGCGGGCGAAATAAGACAGACAGCCAGGTGTTGACGTCTTCCCCAGAACCAGACCAGCAACAACCACGTTCTCTTATTCTTCCACTCGCGTGTACGTGCCACAGCGGATGGCTCATACATGATGGCATGTATGTATGTATTCTCTTGAACTTCCGCCTTTGGATTTCCCAACCAGATTGTGGTTTTGGCAACCAAAATCCCAGAATTTATTGTCACTGTGCGCAATTCTTAAGCCTATACCTTATTTGAGCCATCCCCTGCCGTGATGTTGCGGGCTCCAAAGCGAAAGAACAGCTACACATTCAGCGCCGGAACAATCTGGTCACGGAACCAACTGAGCGACTCTGATTGTATTCTATCCTTTTGATGGCACTCACCGATAAAGAAGAGTTGAGAGCCAGGCCGATGCTGCTCGAGCTCGACACATCGGCCGCATCAATTCCGACGACGGTGAATACCAACGTAGAGAGCACGACAGCCTGGCTGCAGGCTACGGCGAACGTCCTCGTCAACCTGCTGCACGTTACCGAAGCGAGGGACACGCGCAGGTTCTGGTCCGCCAGCCGACAGAAGCGCGCGTAGAAGCGCTCCGTCATGCCAAACACACGCACGATGGTCAGCGAGTCGACAGTCTCCGTCACGTGCTGAAGCATGCGGGAGAAGTGAGCACTCCTGATGAAGCGCGTGGCATTCACTGCAGAAGTAAGGATGCCCTGTGAAATAGAAAAAAAATGCAATACTTATTGTGTCTTATCCTTTGTCACTCTTTCGTCCTCGTCCGTTTCGCGCTGGAAAAGTTTTGGTCGAGATACTGTGGATAACAGCAATTAAAATGACAAGTTTGCACAACTCCGCTTAACTCTATCTCATTAGCACGTACAATAAGCATCTTTTAATTGAACTGTTTAGCGCAAACATCGGAGAAAATGGACGAAAATATTGCGACGCACACCATAGCTAACTTCCAATTGAACTTTCAACAGCCCCTTGTAGTAACCCACGAGCTGACACAAAATATTATCAAATATCTAGACTTCAGTATTAGGTTTTCAGACGAGGTTTGCTGGGTGTACTAACCTAGGGATTTAAAGCAATTCTTGCCGTGCTGATCCGCGCACACAGAGTTGCTCAAAAGGGCTATTGCCGAAACATGCCTTGAAAATGCGTTAAAGAAATCTTGCAATCTCGGGGAAATTTTGCAAAATCAAAACAAAAGTTTTCAGTTGTTTCTTATATTCATCGTATTTTCCATAATTTAAAGAAGGTGGGTGAAAAGACGAATGTTAAAATTGTGATGTCGGCACCCAAGAAATTGTCAGCCCTATTCAAACTGTCGTCGAACTACCAAAGAAAAACACACGTGTTCCGCTAAGCATCGTGAACGCTTTGGAGAATGCAAAGAAGCCCTTATTTATTCGTTTGCTTTGACATGTGGTAGCAGATATGTGGGAAAGAGCGGGTCGTTGCCTGAACGATCGCCTTAGAGAGGATTTGTATAATGTCCGGGGTGGTTTGAAGGGTCACGTGGCGACGCATTGCTGAAGCTGTGCATGTAAGCCTGAATTTCAAAAATGTGCACTGCTCTACACCCATGCCGACCATAGAACACGAGAAATAATAAAAGCAGCAGAAATGGCCAAGGTTGATAACTAGTGTATCAGTGTGCCGTCCATTGCCCTGTCAAAGAACCAATATTGCTTTCTAGGTGCAACACGTGATAGTGCCATGCGAATTATGTACACTTTTTAGTTTGGCATGTAAATGACGGTGTTTATATTGTAAATTGACTAGTTATCACTTTTGGGTGTCGTGGTTTGTAGAAGCGGAGTGGCGCAGGCGCGCGGTTTCTATTATAAATACGCGTCTGAGCAATAAATATTCCTTTGGAAGCTAGCGCTTGTGTGTGACGCAATTTTTTTCGTCCTCGTCTCTGAAGCATGCGCTAAATAAGTATCAATGGATGACGAACTAGCCTAAACATGCACACTGCCAATTGAACACGCCACGAAGAAGGATCCCTTGTAATAACACAAAGCAAAATTCTTTGTTGTAAAACATTGCCAGGAAAGCAAACGGAGACAAAAGCAGGACGGAGTGCTGACTCCAAACATAATCACATAGTCGCTGAAAGTAAGAGCCCTGTCCTGTTGTCTTTTTCTGCATCTTTGGTGCAGTCCGAAAATTTAGATTACAACTGTTTGTGAAGAGGGAAGAGCAGTGAATACGGGGAAGCGTTCTGACGGCGAGGCGTCGCACGTGCGTTTGGCTTCGCTTGACCGATCGCCTTCGGTGGCATTTGCTCGACGGCGACGCGCAAACTCGCGTTACTGGGTGCGCCGATGTTTCTCGTACTGCCACTGCTCCTCTTTGGAACGCACGGTGGGCGTGCGACCATTGTAGAATCCAAAGAGCGACTTAACACGTCGCTAGGGCGATCTCTTACGTCACGATACACCGAACAAACGCGACTGGTTGACGAGACGTATTGGAGAAAGACTAAGGCGTCTTAATAAAGACGCCTACGCCAATCGCAGCGCGCGTACTAGCGCACACGCGCTAGTACGCGCTCCCGTTGATGCAAGTGACCTAGGTCATGTAATGACGAAGAAGAACCTGAGGTCCAGAAAAAAACGCGCTGTAATGCAGGCTTTTTACAGTACTATGTTTGAAAACGCTGCCAACCCGGCGTTTCATACGACGCCACGAGATTGCGAGACGAGTCTCTCTGAATCACGGTGCCCCGAAGTCAGTGCCACCTCCCTCGGAAGCAGGGTGGTGACAACCTTTGCACAGGTGAGCGCCATATTGGGCTAATGTCGTTGACGCGCACGCTTCCTCTTCTTAAGGCGACGTGCAAACACGATGATAGAGACGCGTGTGAAAGTGCAGGAAAATAAAACGAACATTATATTCAAGGCGTCTGCCGTAGCGCACGTCTGGGTGCTCCGAAACAACATGGTGCTTCCGTCGGACTTGTTGCCACCCTAAACCTTGCCTACATATATTCATTGATCCTATCACTTCACAGCTTCGCTGTGCTAATAATGTTACCATATTAACTCGCGAATATTTGCCTAGTTTTGCAGATGTGTTGTGAGTGTTTACTGCTCAACATAAGAGAAACACGAGCCGACGGCGGCACGCGGCCCGGGCCGACGAAAGAATTACCGGGGCGCGAGTCGGGGAGGGAAACATGAAAATAAAGACACTCTCAAACTGAACGCCATACGTGTCGGTTGTATGTTTCCGCCCTCTGCGAACACTACAGCAATGAATATACCTTTCTCATGCATTCAGACAAACAGTATTCAGTTTTCATGTTCTCAAGCGGTGCTCCTAGATCTGGTGTTTTGCACTCGGCTGACTCTAGCACCAAGAAACCTGTCGCAAATGGTTTACAACATCACAGAACTTACCAAACCAACCGCAAAAATTGCTAGCACGACGAGGCCAATAGCGATGACCGCTACGCTCTCGGTGCCGATGACTGCGAGCCGTGACAGAGCCACCAGGCTGTTCTGTATCGTCTGGCGGCCCAAGACTGACATGCGCGTATCCACGTCGTTGAGGTCAGCTGTAAAGCGGTTCAGGATTCTTCCTCGTGGAGTCGCATCGAAGAACGAGACGGGGCTGAAGAGCACGTGTTCTAGCATATCGTGATGCAGCACCCGCGACAGCCGGTTCATGGCGAACGACAGCAGTATATTGCCAGCTAGGCGTGTGGCCACTGTAAATATGGAGAAAGCAGATCATAAGGCGTATACGACACTCGATGATTGCAAATCGACAGTTTGGGACTAAGCAACGCAAGTACTCTAGTTTTCAGGGCCTGCTGTTCGTGTAACATCGGCGTAATTATGACTCTAGCGCTTGCATCTGAGCCAGCATTACATTTAGCGGCAGTTTCGTATCGACATGACGCTGTTGTCTCGGGCAGCTGCGTATAGCAGTTTTTATATTAGGCCTGAACGTTTTGACGTCGCGTTTCAATTCGTGATCACTGTACATCGAGAGATGAAATAAAAAAACTGGAGCAATAGATTTAATATTGATGCAAATTTCAATACACGTACACTGTACGGCAATTACGGCGCGCAGACGGGCATTTACCGCGGCTTTTATTATTTTACGGGCATCTACAATAAGCAGAAAAACGCTAATACTTAAGAAATAGAAAGGCAGGAACTGCCTAATTGGACGCGTTGCAAACATATCTTGAACTTTCTCATTGAAATTTTTGCCCAGTTTTGTTGCTTTAGATGTCATTTAATCAATATTACGTAATTAAGCAATTAGCACAACAAATAGGATAGTGCGACGTACTCTCGGCTGCCGTGTATATTTCCTTGCGTAGAAATGCGTTCCTTTATCTGCACTTTGCTTGAATCGAGAAACTCAGCAGAGGTTACTACTGCACTCTTTTTTGCCCTTGTACGCTACACTGATCGTACTGAGTAGAGGAGGTGGTACATAACCTCTACAGCCTCCAGAAAAAAAAATGAAATTTCTGAAATGTTTCGCTTCACTGTTGAAGAACCATCCATAAAGCAAACATGCGACACAGGGCGCTCACAAGAAAGGCTTTTGTATATTAAGGCGAAATACTTCCATGCCTCATCAAACGCGAAAAGTGACCGTCGGGGACGTTAACATCACAGACAGACGTGACGCATGTGACGTCATCATTTGACGCGAACATGACGCCACATGACATCGTCGTTTGGCCAAGCACGGTGGCACCGTAAGTCCACGTGAGATGCAGGCAGCTTCCTCTTCCTCCGATCCCGAAGGCAGTTCGAGACCACGTTGGATGCTGAAAGCCTTCGGGCGGGATCAATACAATCCACTCAGAAGAAGAAGGTGGCTTTCGTCTCGCAGTCTTCTTAGGCAAATGCGCAAGGCACTCTGTGACTTCATGACTTAACGCTACAGATGAAATAAATGGAGTCATCGCGAAACGGTGATATCCAAAAACAGGTGTATTTTTAAAAGAAAAAACGTACACGTACCTTCACATGCATTAATATTCTAAATACTGCCAAATTTACAAAAAAATAATGAAAAACCTGAAAAAGATAGCCACATGTTCTGCTATGTAGTCTTATCGCTCGGCTTAGAAATAGTGTGCAAAGAAAAACATGGTTGATTCCTCCGTCATAACAATCGGTATAACACGAAAGTGAAATGCGCCTTTACAAATACAAAATAAGTTCAATGTTCATTGCACATTGATAAATAAGAGCTTGCACAATGTCTGATCATGTTTGGCGACTATAGCACCATTCGATGTGGACGCACCTACGTTGACGCCTGGTGGCACATCTCCATCCCGACGACAAACGTAAATGGCCAAGATTAAATCTTTGTGGCAGGTTGAGCTGTTAACAAAAATCCAGACACAGCGCAGGGTGAGTCCTGCGTAATGATGGCATCGACAACCACATAATCACTACTACTCGATATGCGCTCATGGAAAGCGTCGTCATTTCAGGAAAGAAACGGCAAGGTGTGCGCTCTCCAGATATTGGATAACCTACACTTTTCATGCACTCACAGTGCTTCAGGAACGCGAGAGACAGAGCTCGTAGCTTGAGCGGAGAACGCGCCAAGGAGTCCCGCTGCCCGCTGACGTGTCTCACCGCAACTCAAACAAAACGCAGTGGAAATCGGGGATCCAGCCTCCTCCGCGGCACTGAGTAGGACGCTTCTATGCCAGCGTTGACCGAAGGAACGCTGGCATGCATTGAGATGCCTTAGCGCTATGGTGGCCACCATTCTACCGGTGAGACTATTGAAGACTACCGGTGAGACTAGCGGTGAGGCTACTGTCGGCGCTAGTTAGTGCCATGATGCAGTACTTCACGACACCTCTGCTAGACGGCGGCACCGCCCCACGCCAACAAGGTCACTGTGAAAGAGAGAAGATGTGAAAGATGCAAGGCCCGCTCACATGCATGAGCGTCCGTGGAGGAGAGGTTGAAGCGCCCGACTCCCATCGTCGCGGACCGAGAGGTCGTGGGTATGACTCCCAGGTCATCCAAATTAACAAAATTTTTTCTGCTGTTTCTCTGTGTCACCTGTTTGTGTGCTTTTATGAACGCCATGTCCGTGACGGAAACGATGTCAGTGAAGTCTTGGTGGATCCTGGCATGAAACATTCGTATTAAAAAAGGGACCTTAAATAGTAGAGCGCTACACGGGCTCGGGCCTACCCGAAAGCACGAGCCCGGTCCGGCCCGTGTGCCGTGCCGGGCCGTGCCGGGCCGGGCCGGGTGAAGTTATTTTCACGGCGGGCCCGGGCCGGGCTCGGGCCTGAAGCTCCGGGCTTAGGGCCAGGCCCGGGTTTGAGGTGGCGGGCTCGGGTCTTGAACATTCCTCAGTTCTTAAAGGGACACTAAAGTGAAACAGTCAATCGGTTTGGACTGATAAATTGTACTATGAGAACTCCAATGTCATTAATTTCACCATCATAGGTGTATTAATACAGGAGAAAATCAAGGCAAAAGTTCCATATCCTAAATTTGGCGCCGAAATCTCCGCACTTGACATCACGGATTTCACACTGCATTTGTTATATTTTGGGGACATTGACTCTACAAAATTTTCTGAAACTTTGTATGTTAAGTCTATGACCCTCTCAGAAGTCAATGTACTTCATTTTTACCGATTAGAAACTGCGTAGGCCTCAGAAGCAGAGTGTCGGAACGGAACGAAAACCGAAAACGAAAAACGAAAAAAAACGATATTTTTGACCGGAACGAAAACGTAACCGAAACTTTATCGATTATTTCGTTCCGGAGCGAAACTAAAATTTTTTAAATCGTTTTTCGGTTCACGAGAAAACTTCGCAATCCGGAACAACTAACCACATGCAATGTGAGCATATCTCTGAATACAGTATTAGTGCGTACCTCAGGCAGGAATTCCAAAGCAAATATACGTTCAAATCGTGCGAAAAACGAAAACAGTGGCAACCAGAGATATTTATATTAACGCAAGTGGGCTTTTGCGCACCTGTCACGCAGGCCAAAGTGAAGCGGGCGAAGTTTGTTACAGTTAGAGCTGCTATGAAACCACAACAGCTCATTTTGGCGCCATAGTTTTCCGCCGCCGCCAGTGTCCGTGACCACTATTGCGTGATATCAAAAAAATTTTAATGAGAAACAAATTTCTAGGATCGGATGGGAGTTTAACCCGCGCCCTCTGCGTGGCAGTCGGGTCTTCCACCACAGTGCCACGCTGGTGCTTGTAACTCCTTCGGAAGAATACTCTATACAGGCGTCATGTCGGGCAGTGAATCGTGTTAACATATTGCCGCGTGTCTTATGTTTCATGAGTTGAAGCTACACCCCCGAAGACTGTCAGCAACGCTCAGCGCAAACCGCGCCACATTGTTCGCGAAGCTTCCCGATCATTGTAGATCGTTTTGTTAAGATTGCGCGCCGCACGCGAATGTTCCAGCTTTGTCGAGAGATAACGCCGCCACCAGCGATATTGCTGGAAAGTTCCATAGCGCCTGTATAAAAGCCGACGCGCTTGACCGCTTGTCAGTTGATCGACGGACGACGCCCTGTTCGCCGCTATCATTGTACAGCGTGTATTGCTGTAGTTCTAGTTCTCATTTTCCCGGCCACCTCACCGGAACACAGTGGCAAGAACGACGACCTTCCCGCTCGCCGTCGCCCAGCCGCTACATGTCACCGCACCGCCGGCCGTACACTGGCCCAAACCGGGGCCGGTCGCCTAGCCCGTATCCGGAAAACTAAGGGCAGCAACCGATGGAGGTGCGATTGCTGTACGACGAACTACCGAAGATCCTCCGCCGCCGACGACGACGCCGCGACGAAACCTTCAGAACACGACGCGAACCAGACAGACCCCTGACGACGAAATCTCGCGGACTGAAGAAGACCCGACGACGCAAAATGGAAGCAGCGGAACACACCGACGCAGCCGTGACCCCACGCCACGACCTAACTGTAACGCGAGACGACGAACTAGCGACCTCGACGTTCTTATCGACGGCCACAGCGTCACAGCTCTCGTCGACACCGGAGCCGACTATTCTGTCTTCAGTGGACCGTTCGCCACCAAGCTGAAGAAAGTAAAGACCGCTTGGAGAGGACCCGAAATCCGGACAGCTGGAGGCCACCTGATAACGCCGATTGGTGTCTGCACGGCGAGAGTCACCATCAATAACCGGACTTATCCTGCGAGCTTTGTAATCCTACAAAATTGCTTTAGGGATGTGATACTTGGAATGGACTTCCTAAGTGACCACGGCGCCGTCATCGACCTGAGGTCTAAGTCGATAACGCTAACCTCAGACAAAGCGCTCCCGCCCCACACGACGCCAGGGAACCATGCATTGAACGTGATAGAAGAGCAGGTGACCGTCCCGCCGCGCTCCAGCGTCATTATTTCCGTTGGCACCGAAAAACCTGCGAACATTGAAGGCGTCATCGAGGGCGATCAGCAACTACTCTTGAATCGTCAAATTTGCGTCGCAAGAGGTATAGCCGAACTGCGTGACGGTAAAGCAAAGGTAGTGCTGACAAATTTCAACCACAAATATAGGCACCTCAACATTGGTACGACGGTCGCCTACATCGACGAATGTGTGGCCGCCAGCAATGCTTTCGCCCTCTTCGATGCTGCCGAACCTGCTTCAACGAATCGAGGTCCCGAACCAGATTTCAACGTCAACCGGAGCCTCCCGAAGGTCAAGCAAGACCAGCTGAAAACCCTGCTCCTGCAATACAAGGACTGCTTCTCGTCGTCATCACGAATTCGACAAAGTCCGGTGGCGAAACACCGAATTATAACGGAGGAAAGTGCGAGGCCCCTCCGTCGGAGCCCCTACAGAGTTTCGACTCGAGAGCGCGACGCGATAAAGAAACAAGTCGACGAGATGCTACGCGACAACATCATCCAGCCGTCCAAGAGTCCGTGGGCGTCACCCGTGGTGTTAGTGAAGAAGAAGGACGGGACACTGCGCTTCTGCGTTGATTATCGGCGCCTGAACAAAATCACGAAGAAGGACGTGTACCCCCTCCCACGAATAGACGACACCATGGATCGACTTCACAACGCGACGTACTTTTCGTCGATGGACCTCAAGACCGGCTACTGGCAAATCGAAGTCGACGAGAGAGACCGAGAAAAGACTGCCTTTATAACACCCGACGGCCTCTTTGAGTTCAAGGTCATGCCTTTCGGTCTTTGCTCGGCACCTGCGACGTTCCAGCGTGTCATGGACACCGTACTGGCCGGATTGAAGTGGCAGACGTGCCTTGTGTATTTGGACGACGTCGTCGTGTTTTCCTCGACCTTCGACGAGCATCTCCGGTGGCTTGAGGCAGTACTTCAAGCAATCAAGGCCTCTGGACTGACCCTGAAGCCAGAAAAGTGCCGATTCGCGTACGACGAGCTCTTGTTTCTGGGTCATGTGATCAGCAAGTCTGGAGTGCGCCCAGACCCACGGAAAACAGCTGCCATCGCCGACTTCGCGCCACCCACCGACAAGAAGGCCGTGCGCCGATTTCTCGGCTTATGCGCCTATTACAGACGCTTCGTCAAAAACTTTTCACGTATCGCCGAACCACTGACGCTTCTCACGAAGAATAACGTGGAATTCAGGTGGGAAACGGCGCAAGTGCAAGCCTTTCAAGAACTTAAACGACGCCTGCAGACGCCACCCATACTTGCGCATTTCGACGATTGCGCCGATACGGAAATACACACCGACGCAAGCAGCGTAGGACTCGGTGCCGTCCTTGTACAAAAGACTGACGGCCTTGAAAGGGTTATCAGTTATGCTAGCCGGTCACTATCCAAGGCAGAAGCAAACTATTCCACGACAGAAAAGGAATGCCTTGCCATCCTCTGGGCTACATCAAAGTTTCGCCCCTACCTCTATGGCAGGCCCTTCAAAGTTGTCAGTGACCATCACGCCTTATGTTGGCTAGCTAACTTGAAGGACCCTTCAGGTCGTCTCGCACGATAGAGTCTAAGGCTTCAAGAATTCGACATTACCGTCGTGTACAAGTCCGGACGAAAACACTCTGACGCCGACTGCCTGTCTCGTGCCCCCGTCGACGCGCCGCCGCAAGACGACGACGATGACTGCTTCCTCGGAACTATAAGTGCCGACGACTTCGCCGAAAGGCAACGGGCCGACGCGGAACTGGGGGGCCTTATTGAGTACCTCGCCGACTGAGCCAGCGGGACTTCTGCAGCCAATCGAACCACCGCACCGGCCGTTCCAGCAAATCGGGATGGACCTACTGGGGCCGTTCCCGACGTCGACTTCCGGCAACAAGTGGATTGTCGTAGCGACTGACTACCTCACCCGCTACGCCGAGACAAAGGCCTTGCCCAAAGGCAGTGCCTCCGAGGTAGCCAAGTTCTTCGTGGAGAACATCGTCTTGCGTCATGGCGCCCCAGAGGTCCTTATCACAGACAGAGGTACCGCCTTTACTGCGGACCTAACTCAGGCGATCTTGAAGTACAGCGAGACGAGCCACCGCCGCACCACCGCCTACCACCCGCAGACCAATGGCCTCACCGAGCGTCTAAATAAGACTATCGCCGACATGCTCGCCATGTACGTCGACGTTGAGCACAAGACGTGGGATGCCGTCCTTCCGCACGTGACCTTCGCTTGCAACACGGCCGTCTAAGAAACGACGCAGATGACGCCGTACAAGTTGGTCTACGGAAGGAGCCCGGCGACGACGCTCGACGCCATGTTACCCAACGTCACCGACGAAGAAAATCTCGACGCCGCCGCTTACTTACAACGTGCCGAAGAAGCTCGACAGCTCGCCCCCCTGCGCATCAAGACCCAGCAGAACATCGACAGCCGTCGCTACAATCTTCGACGACGCTTCGTGGAGTACCAGCCCGGCGACCGTGTCTGGGTCTGGACACCAATACGACGACGCGGACTGAGCGAGAAGCTTCTGCGTCGATACTTCGGACCATACAGGGTACTTCGACGTCTCGGCGAACTCGACTACGAGGTTGTCCCCGACGGCATCACGAACTCTCAGAGGCGCCGAGCTCGACCCGAGGTCGTGCATGTGGTGCGCCTTAAACCGTACTATGCACGTTAACGCACCAGAGGACTCTAATGTTTGCTTCCTTTATTAGTTTTCTTTAGTATTGCATGTAATCATGTTCTGTTTTTAAGCATCGGGACGATGCTTTTTCAGAGGGGGGCATTGCCGCGTGTCTTATGTTTCATGAGTTGAAGCTACACCCCCGAAGACTGTCAGCAACGCTCAGCGCAAACCGCGCCACATTGTTCGCGAAGCTTCCCGATCATTGTAGATCGTTTTGTTAAGATTGCGCGCCGCACGCGAATGTTCCAGCTTTGTCGAGAGATAACGCCGCCACCAGCGATATTGCTGGAAAGTTCCATAGCGCCTGTATAAAAGCCGACGCGCTTGACCGCTTGTCAGTTGATCGACGGACGACGCCCTGTTCGCCGCTATCATTGTACAGCGTGTATTGCTGTAGTTCTAGTTCTCATTTTCCCGGCCACAAGTTCGGCCAAATAAACAGTTTCATTCTGCAAACGCCGACTGCTGTCTTCGTCGACGTCACGACCACGTGACAATATGTAGTATAACGTAGCAGAGCAGTAAAATAACAACCAGTCATCGCACAATGGTAATAGCGCAAAGAGTGTGTAGTTTAATGAAGCAAGGTGTGGGAGCGGGCTAGTTGGTATTCCATAATGCTAAAACTTTAGCGCAAAACGAGCACAGCGGACAAAGAAACGACGAAGACAAGCGCTTGTCTTCGTCGTTTCTTTGTCCGCTGTGCTCGTTTTGCGCTAAAGTTTTAGCATTGTAGTTTAATGCTTGCCGCCAGTGTTGCGGAGTTGTCCCACCAGAATTGGAATGACTCCTGAATCATTCCACATTTTCGCGACCCCGGGAACGAAATGGGGACAACGCTTGAAGGAATGGAATGGGAATGGAATTACGTCTTTTTTCGAAAATATAGCACGTTTTGGTCTACGTGCTGTTTTTGAAACTTCAAACATTAGTAAGTCAGAGGCTCGAAATTAACAATAAAGCAGCATTGCTAAAATGGCTTGGCTGATTACAAGCACGGTACATTTATAAGCAATGCGCCTGCTACAAACCGATGCATAAGTTAGTGTAAAAACAAATGCATTATCCCAGCAGATATCGAAGGGAGAAACAAATTACCCGTGCGCGCTGGTTCCCATTGATACCCCCACACGAAAGTGGCGAATACTGTATGCACAGCCTGATCTTTATCTCACGAGCAGTTTAGTACCTCACACACGTAAATAACCTTTGCTACAAGGAAGGCATTTCATACCTGCCCACAGGCTAGCACAGAAAGTTCTCCTCACCCCATCCATGCTTGCGAGGCGCGCTTGACAAGCGTGAGTACTGACGAGCAATGCGGCCCAGTGTTCCCTATTCGATGCAAAGGCACAAGGTGCCTGAGCGGTGTACTGTTCGAACTAATACCAGCAGATCTACAAGATTTTGTTCCCCATTAACCAAATCTTAGTTTCTCCATATTCACGGCCGCTCTAGACGTGTGACAAAACTGCGTAGTCTTCTTGAATACTACTTTTGTCAGCATAAAAATACGCTATGTCGTCATTTTAACATTAACACATTTAAGCTTAAACAATATTAAAACACCACCATTAGTTCGAACATGTTCACCATGCAAATACTATAAGTAGCGGGAGAACTGTACCTATGGGAATTAGTAGGATGGTTGTACTGCACGAGATATGCCGCCAAGCTATTATCCCTCGACCTTGGTAACGTGTTTTGCGTACTTTTGCAGTTCTTAATGAATCTGATGACATCAGCTCTATGGGGCGTTCATTCTTAACTCGATAAAACTATCAAGATGCCTTTCCTACGTTGAAAAATTGCAGGAATGGAATTGAACTGCCCGGCCATTCCTAGAGTCCCAATGGGCTAAGTTTTTTCATTCCGAGGAATTGAAAGGAATGGAATTGCGGCAAGTTTTAATTCCCCGGAATGGAATTGGAATGGAATGGAGGCGCCCATTCCGCAACACTGCTTCCCACCCACTGCAAATTGCTAAGCCATAATTCTTCATCATCATCAGCCACATAACAAAGTGCACATAATGCCTTACAGATGTGTAGCGGGTACCACGATTCTCCGAAGAATGACGAAAACTGGCCTAGCGGAACTTCGTTACTTCAGAAAAATTGCGATAATTTATGGCGTAGTGTGTACATTGCATGTGTACTTGTATTAGTTGCCCCAAGAGACTCTACAACGGGCTCTACAAAGTCCGCTCTTCCAGCTTTCGATGTGACTGTGACGCGTGTTCCGCGCAGGCCTGGGGATCTTTTTATCAGAACAGCGGTCTCGCACATCAGAGAGTACTCTCAATGACGTGCTGCTTCTGAGATCGTGCTCACTCCCTTGACACAAAGCATTGAGCCCACTAAACAAATTCATGTTCGTCTTTTAAGAAAATAAATACTACGACTTCGAAATTAATACTGGTTTGTGCTGGTTGGTAGGACTTCGTGGTACAGTTACTTCCGCTCCTCTGGACAACGTGTTTCGCCCTTTTCCCACTTTCTAAAAAGGAGGGCAAGTAACTACATCACATATCCAATGTTTTTTTTTATGATTACCTTTAGTTCAAATTTTTGCACGCAAAAAAAACACCGTTACGAACCGTTACGGAACATTTTTTTTTAGTTCCGGAACAGAAACGGAACGGAACTTTTTGCGGTGGAACGAAACTAAAACCGAAACGAAAAACATTTCGTTCCAACACCCTGCTCAGAAGACGACGCCACGCGAGTTTCAAGGTGGCGTCACCCCCCGCATTTTCTTTTTTGCGCGTTTCCTCGCTTAGCAAGAGTCTTGTTGACGCGGCGAGCGTGGTGACTCTGGAATTGCAAAATAGTAATCAACTGATAATATAAAAATCGTTTTTTCTCTTTGGTGTCCCTTTAAGTTTGTTCCACATACGTTGTGCATACATATGTGCCGTTTTTTATTTTTTTTTTCAAAAAGACCAAGTGCACCTTAATTGAAACTGAGAAAACGCACTTTTTTAAGTGGACAGACTTTCGGGCTAGTTGGTTTGTTACGTTCATTGAAGCCATAGCGCTGATAAGAGAGGGACCAAAGAAAGAGGACGGAATACTACAAAGAGGGCGGGACACTTTAATACTAGCAATACGGTCTGGCCTGCTCCAACAATTTTTTGCCATTATGTTCCTGTCCCCTAAATGCCTCAAGTCTATCGTGCGGCTAAAATCCATATAGCCGACTATCGTCGGCATTCAGGAGTAAAATTTGTATTAGGCGCTTTTAGATTGGAACATTTCATTGGGGCGAGAAATAGCTCGTAAAAGAAGTCTAAAAGAATTCCAATGTACGGTATAGCAATACCTTACGGTATAGCAATACGTGGTGCTACAGCCAGGTGAGGCAAGCGCGCGTCGCAAGGGTATTTTTAGATGCGAAGCATCTTATGGCGGAGTTCAATCCGGTGGTGGTGTGCGGCGTGACCAGCCCTACTGCACATGCGCAAACCCTCTCCGCACACCTCTACCACTTTCCCCCTCTCCCACTTCCTGCTACCCCTCCCTTATCCCCTTCCCCTCTCCCACTTTCCCCTATCCCCTTCTCTCACCTTCTCCCTCTCCACTTCCGCTCTCCCACTTTCTCCCTCTCCACTTCCCCCTCCCCTCTCCCCTTCACTCTCTCCTCCCCCTCTCCACTACCCCTCTGAAACGCGGGCTCGACATGCCGAAACGCTGCTTCGCATCGCCTCATGGTCCCCTTTAGCGGAGATGGTGTGATTTTTTTGGTTTAGATTAGCGTGATGCTATGATCGAGACCGACCTTTAACGACGCTTGGCCTAAGATCGCCACCTCACGGTGTGTTAAGGCATTGACAAAATTGCAATTCTATTTAAAACGCGCCGAATGCGAAGGGCGTTTAGCAACAAGCGTTGCAGGTGCTAATCGCGGAGGCCACAGTAATGACGAATTACATTACGTTACCATTCAAACAGGGCAACACCACCCCGCCGACCGAGAGCGCTGTGAGAGAAGAGTGTGAGATATAAAAGGCGCGTTTGTAAAGTGTCTAGAGTCTGTGACATTGGCGCAGTGGATAGCGTGCCCGGCATGTGTTCCTGCGGACTGAGCCGTCGTGGGTTCGATGCCCGTTGACGAAACTTTTTTTCTTTGCCATCTGATGGTGTACATTTTTTCAACGTCATTTCCGTGAGGGAAACACGTCACTGAAATATTGGTGGACCCCGGCATAAAACACTTTCGTGTTAAAAGAAGTACGAAAGTCGGCCTCTTACTCTTTATATTCGAGTTTGGCGCTACGACATCGTGTCCTTCAGTAAGTGCCCAATGCGCCCTTTGTGGGACGTAAACCCAATAGCAAAGCAACTAGGACACAAATGAAACAGATTGCATGAGACCATGTTGGTTGTTTTGTTCACGATTGTTGACGCAGCGCTGGTTTAATGAATGTGGCTCAGTTTGATTGAAACATATGCAGGATTTGGCTCATTTTTGAAAAGAAAATGCCTTTTTCAGTTCACGTTACATTCAGGAATTGCCCCATTTGGATTCCAACTGCTTTACAAGTTAAAAATACTCAGGCGCGCTTTACGCTCCCGTGTAATTTCGCCCAGCTTCGGTTTATGCATTTGGCTCTTTTTGAAAAAAAAAACGCCACATATATTTCCCACATATTATCTCGAAAAACGCTTCTTTATGTGGGGCAAGAGCACTATTTGGAGTATGTTTATGCGGCACAAGTAGTAAACTTGTTTTGCTTCTTGCATATAGGGCTATTTGATTTATTTGAAACGAGCGAGCTGATAGTAAATAGACCGGGCACCTATATAGTTAACATCTTGCTATTCCGTGCTTTATTTGCATTCGTTATTATTTTATATCGCAAATGTTATTCTGCAACCGCCATAATAAATGCAATATAACAAAGATATACATATAACTTGTCATCGCAAGAGCGGTCAAAGAGCTTCGAAGCGGGGAAACGTCCTTGAGAGTATCAGCCCTCATTTAAACGAAAGGACTGTGCGGTGTCTCGTTACGTAGGTTCCTTTAGAGACGTATTCATTTTCCGTGGCTCCGTGACGGCTCCCAGTGGTCATGTGACTTGAGATGGCCATGCACAGCCTCCTTTGTGTACCCACATGGTTGACGTCTGAGCGTTCGTCTTCTTCCGCATTATCAGGGTCTCAAACTCACTTCAGCTAACGGGCCGCATTCACGAAAACATACTCCCGCAAGGGCCAGGACAGGGACGAAGGTGGAGCATGGGGGGGAGGTAGGTTGTACAAACTATGAGCTGACGTTGTCATTTGAAAGAAGACATTTCCCATATCTCATATATGGGTCATTTCTTAAGGGGATTTAGCGGCAAGATTCCAACAGCATATCGATACCTATCTCCAAAATGACTAATATGACCGCCGATTCTGAAATATAGAGTTTTGTTCCACGGTTATGGATCAACACATAGTGACCTCACGCAAAAAATGCTTTAGACCTGTGGATGTGCCATCGAAGTCGTAGGTCTCCGCGCAAGGCTTCAAACAGCGTAGCTGGGTGATTCTGAAGACTAATCTGGTTGCTTCTTGGTTGTTTCTAGGCCTTAGCTAGGTGATGCAGGTTGTTTCTACATTGCTTCAAGGTCGTTGCTAGGCTTCAGCTAGGTTATGCTCGGTTGTTTCTACATTGATTCTCATCGTATAGAGGTTCGAGTTAAACCGCAGACAGTCACAGACACGACACAGATGTCCAAAGTGCAGAGACAGAACCTCGCGCTGAAACCAAGCGTTCGCACCTCTCATAGATGTACGTGCGCAAGCTATTTACGAATAGTCGCAGTGTGGCGAATTCCAGTCGCTATGTAATGTGCACGTACACAGGCGTCCACTGTTAAAGGGAACATCGGAGCGTGTGGCGGCAGCTCGGCGCCACCGCCGGCCGTCGGCTGCAACGAGATTCGCGCAGACGCAGTGAGCACCGTGCCTGGTGCTCTTTCGTCGCGTCAGCGGTTCGCTTCGCGACGATTCGCAGCGCGGAAGCAGACGACGAAAGAGCACGACTCAGAGCGCGCACTGCGCCTGCGCGAAACTCGTTGCAGCCGCTGGCCGGCGGTGGCGCCGAGCTGTCGCCACGCGCTCCGATGTTCCCTTTAACAGTGGACGCCTGTGTACTTCTGCAGCTTCTCATGTTATTCCGTGATAAAGTACCTCTGAAATCAGCACGAAAAGCTTGCATAACATGCATAAGCCGCTGCTGCTGCCTTCTACGCCAAGCGTCAGGTTCTACGAGCTCGCAATCGTTTTGCAAGAGCTGCAGGAGCTTGTTTACCAGAGGTGTTACTTGAAAATGCGCGCGAAGTGCGATAGTGGATGCGGAGGCAACATAACATTCGCCAGATTGCGCGTTCCTGCCCGTGAAAGCAGTCGGCGAAAATCGCCGTTAAGCTCCGACGGCATCGCCCTCGAGCGTGCTCCTTTGGAGTTGGGAGCGCGCCAAATTAACGTGCGAATTGCCGGAGTACCGAGTAACAAACGAGTTGTTTAAGACAAAAGTATGCGAATCAACAGCGATAGATGCAGGACTGTGTCCATGATAAAGAATCTCTGCACTTGGTTGGAAGCTGTAGATAAAATGACTGCGGTGCGAGGTTGCGCTGCAGATGCGCTATTGAGAACAATACGAGTTAAATCACAAGACAGAACACTCCCGTAAGATGGAACACGGAAGTCATCTTTATTCAACGAATTCTTGATCTTAATGTCACGTATGAAATTGCAAAAGATACCTTTTCGCTTGAGCATTTAGTGTCATGAAAAGTATTGCGCTTTCTATGTTCAAAGGGAAATTTCAGCGTAGCGTTTCATATCTTATGACGACTTCACATATACCTGGAACGATAAAAATACAGGACGACTGCCTACGAGATCCGGCAATTGTCTCTGCGGGCATTGCCTTCTCGTCGCACTTGAATATACCAATAAGAAACATTGAAACGCGCAACCGCAGGAACCACCCGTTCTCACCTGCCGCCTCAGAGACCAAATTATAGCCTAGACAATTCTCGAGAGCCAAAGTGAATGATGCGGTACCCGCGTGCATCGAGAGCACAGGTGCCATCACGGCAGTCACAATTTATGCAGCAATGATAAAATGGGGGAGGGGCAAAGCATTTGGGTAGGGTGTTTCAGCTCCACTAACGTGAAACCTTTGGAGAGGCGAAGCATGCAGTGTGCGCCGGTGTTTCCCACAGCAAAATCAATCCTAATGGGCAATGAGAGAAAGAAGAAAGATTAGACACAGTGACTCACAGTCCGCTTTTAAATAACATGCACGCTGCGAATCTTTATTGTTCAACTACGGCACTCCCAACGGCACTAGATTGCAGGTCAAGATCCAGTGCCTATACTATATACGGGGTGGCCGGTGAATCGTTGTGCAGCGCGAGCAGTTGTTTTTTTTAACACGAAAGTGTTTAATTCCGAGGTCCACCAAGACTTCAGTGACATATTTCCGTTACGGAAATGACGTCGAAAAATTTACACGATCAGATGGCAAAGCGAAAAGTTCCGCCAACGGGCATCGAACCCACGACCGCTCGGTCCGCAACATCAGATGCCGGGCACGCTATCACTGCGCCACGGTCACAGACTCTAGTGGCTTTACAAACGCGCCTTTTATATCTACCACTCTCCCGGTCGGCGGGGTGGTGTTGCCCTCTGGGAGGGGTAATGTAAAGTAATTCGTCATTACTGTGGCCTCCGCGATTAACACCTGCAACGCGTTACACCTCCGTCCCATTCGGCGCGTTTTCAATAGAAGTTAAATTCTGTCAATGCCGTAACACACCGCGAGGTGGCGATCTTAGCACAAGCGTCGTAAAAGCGTCGGCCTCGCTCATAGCATCACGCTAATCCAAACCAAAAATAGCTCTGCGACGCGCGCCTGCCTCACCTAGCTTTTACACCGCGTTCCCCGCTCACGCGCTCGCCCCGAGAAAAATCGCCGCCGGGGGGCGGCACGACGCGCTTTGCGTTAAAGGGGCCCTGCAACACCTTTCTTAGTTATATTGGAATAGTCTCATTATTGACGTATTACTCTTCACGAGTCATATGCCGCAAAAATTTTTCGAATCCGTCAAGTCTAAGTGGTGTTACCAAATTATAGAGATCACGTTCGGCAGCTTTCTCCCTCAACTCAACGCCGCGAGCGCGCGGAAAGCTGCGCGGGGCGTGAAGGGAGTGAGGTCGGATGTGTGAGGAGGCGGCGAAGAGCTACGTCAGCGCCGGCGGCATTTTTTTTCTTCATTTTTTCCCTCTGGCATCTCGGCGCAGCCACGTGGTCTGTGGCGCCACTTCCGGTCGGCTTGCGCGGTCGTCGTCGAGCGGAGCCCACCGCACCGTGTGTCGCGCGTGCTTGAAAACTGCGACTCGGTTTGGTAATGTTGGGTGTACACCTCGAACTGCCGTAGTGTTTTCATCGCTCTGCCAACCATGGACGCAAACCTGTGTGCGCGTTTGGAAAGAATGACAGCTGAGATGGGTTTCGACCCACACTCCGATACACCGCCTCGTCGCACTGCTCGCGCTTGAATCGTATTCAACACGGCAAAGCTGCGTGCACCCTTCTCCCAGTGGCGGTACTTCGATGCTATTTGCTCTTCGAATGCGGGGGCACAGCGAGTGCGGGCTGACAACAAAGACCTAAAGACTACAAGAAAGGATCGTGGAGCATCGGGCCGGCGCGGACCCATCCCCCGGCTGTCTGCAGCTACCGTGAAAATGCGAGTCTGCTTGGTTGCTGTGTCGCGGTTTCTCGGGAACCTGAGACTACGGGGAGGATACGCCGAGGTACGGCTCGATGACATACTGAACAGACAGCGAACGGGACTCTCGCCATACAGCGAACACAGGTATCCTATGCTAGCCGGCGCCAGCATTGTTATCGGAGAAATGCTGCACCGCTGCCTCGGTCGGTCGTGAGAACGTGCCGACGATGCAGTTTCTAGCTGACGAGGCAACACTCGAACGGCTGCCACTCTCAACGGCAACCAGCGATGGTCAAAAGCACAGAAATATTCACGATTTCGGCACTGCGCATGGTGAAAAAAACGCAAACACGCAACTACGAGCAGTCAAGCTATCAGTAAGACCGGAAGTGCTAATAATAATGTTTGTTCGGTGTTTTAACGGCATAACACAATATAAACATACATATTATCTGCTTATTGAACGCAAAATTAACAACGAAGGTAATAATGAGGGTGTTATCGTGATTATACCATCACCCAATGGTGGAACTGCCGACAATCGCGTCATATATTGCGGACTAATAGATCATTTGTCGATAGAAGAGGGAGCGATATTTAGCTGACTTTGAGAATTTATTGTCAATTCCAGGCGGCTCGCTTCGCTATAATATTTGGCTCACGTGTTCTCGGGAGCCTCGACTACCGATTTGCAGCACTTTTTGACCCTGCTCAAAGAGTGTTGCAGGGCCCCTTTAAAGTCCCTGTTTGCGTTTCCCTCTAGTAGGGCCGTGGTGTTCAATCAGATTTTAACATGCCGCGGGATGGCGACCAAGTTCTGCGTCCAATGTACGACGCTCTTCTGGCTACACACCTCGTTCTCTGATTACGCTTTCACCAGTAGCTACTACAGCTACCACAAGGGTTTGTGTAATCATTTAACATGTGCGCTTGTCGTCGGGATGGAGATGTACCACCAATCATCAAAGTGGGTGCATCGATGTTAAACGGTGCTATAGCTGCCAGATATCAATATTGTCACGTGGTCGTAACGTCGACGAAGGCAGCAGTCAGCAAGTCGAGATGAAACTCTTTATTAGGCCGAACTTGTGGCCGAGAAACTGAAAGCTACAGCAATACACTGATAGCGGCGGACAGAGCGTCGACCGTCGATCAACTGACAAGCGGTCAAGCGCGTCGGCTTTTATACAGGCGCTATGGAACTTTCCAGCAATATCGCTGGTGGCGGCGTTATCTCTCGACAAAGCTGGAACATTCGCGTGCGGCACGCAATCTTAACAAAACGATCTATTAAAATCGTGAAGCTTCTCGAACACTGCTTCACGGCCAGCGTCGAGCGTTGATAACCGTCCTTGCTGGTCAAACTGGAGCACATCAAAATAAAAGAAGAAGCGGGCGTGGCAATATACATTGTGCATGCTCTCTTGTATTAATGTACAGTAAACATTCAGTCACTTCTGTAAGGGGACGCTTTACTTTCGTGTTATTCTGATTTTTTCAGCCAAGAAACTCGCTAGCAGACGCTGCCTGCGTCGGTGTTGTCTCTCGCGGGCGAGCGCGCGTTCTCGCTTCTTGCAAGCTGGTAGTTCAGCGTTCATCGCAGAAAGAGTGTTTCCGTAGTCAACGCGTGCCGTTCGCTCTCTCTCGCCACACGGTGAGCGCTGAGGTGGTGGCGCCATCTCTTGCGCTCAAAGAAATGGAGCGTCCCAACAGCAGAAGACGATGCACGCCGACATGCCGAGACGCTAAGGTGATTCGCCCCTAAAAAAAGCCATTGGTTGCCTATGGAAAGCGAGCGCCAGTCCGACAACGCAATATTGAAAGCGCAAGTGGAAGAGCTACCTGAAGATGTTTAGTCTAAGTCATTCTTTATATCACTGGTGACTAAGCCATCGCGATCAAAATGAATTCGAGAAAGACAATGCCGCTTACCTGCGCCAAACGATAAGGCGGCCAGCCCCAGAATCCAGTAAGAATCGTAGGGGTTGCTTGTGCTTTCCGGTCCACTGGCATCTGTCCAGTCTTTGATCCACACCAACTGCCAGGACGCAGCCGCCGCACTTGCTGCCAGCAACAAGACTCCTGGCCACAGCCAGAAGCCGCACATCCTACATGTAGTCCACAAGACTTCAGCCGTACTCTGCGATACATAGCCGTACGTTTTTTACTCACAATAATGCAGATCATAGAAGTATACCTGCATATCAGAGAGTACACGGTTGATTGCAATGAAATTAATACATGCCGTACGAGCTCTCGCAATGAACGTTGGGCGATGTATTTCGTAAGTACGCTTTTAGCACAGCCTAGGGTAGTGCCGTAGTGGAGGACGCCGGAAATTTCGACCACCTGGGGTTCTTTAACGCGCACCTAAATCTAAGCAAACAGGCGCGACGCATGTTTGCCTACATCGGAAATGCCGCCGTCGCGTCTGGAATTTGAGCCCGCGACCTGCAGGCCAGCAATCGAGCGCCATAACCACTAGACCACTGCGGCGGGTATACTTTTGCGACAATGGAGATGACGACGGCGTGACACTGGCTTCTTACTTCGACGAGAAATAGCTTGAAAATGGAGACAAAGATATAGAGCTTTGCACGTGCCTGTTCCCATTGACCTCGGCAAATAAAACATCCGGAAGAGTCACTGGCTGAGAGTTACTACATCAACGCGTTTAACGTAAGAACTTGTATTAATAATAATTTTGGAGAACAGTTCCCGAAGTCTTTATTCGTAAGTGTTCCTTGCTATTTATGAGCGATCCGCCTTGGTAGTATAGTGGTTATGGTGCTGGACTGCTGACCCGACGGTCGCAGAATCAAGTCCGGCCCTCGGCGGCCGCATTTCCAGAAAGGCAAAATGCACATGGACCGTGTGCTTAGATTTAGGTGCACGTTAAAGACCCCAAGGTGGTCTAAGGTGCGCGTAATCATATCGTGGTTTAGGGACGTCAAACCCCGACAATTATATTATTATTAGTCATCGGCCTTCCGTTATATGTCCAGCAACATAATTGCTTCAAATATTCTGAAGATCAATTATGCCATTGTCCATCCTAGCAAATGAAGGCTTTGTTTCGAAACGATCTGTTCTGACGTTGACAGATGTGCGATGCATAAAATATACAGTCGAAACCCGCGATAACGAAATCCCGATGGAACGAAATTCTCACCGCAACGAAGTATTTTCGGAGCACCGGCGAACGCCCATAGGAGTCAATGCATTTCGTAACTCGCGACTACGAAAGATGTTCATACCGCAGTCCCTCATTAACGAAATTCTTGAAACACGAGTGCGCAAATAATCCCCTCTCGCAACATTACCTACACTCGAAAACTGCTGAAATGCATTCATGCTACACTTAAATTGTGCAAAACTATCGCTACAGCGCACTTGAGAAGCAGCCACCATCATTGTTTACAAAAAAATCACAGCATATCCACGGGGTGAATGATGATGAGTGGGGCGAAGCTACGGAGGGAATCATCTGTAAACCGTGAAACTCTTCCGTGAAATGCGCCCAGTACATAATATAAAGAGTGTGAAACATCGTGTATATATTAAACATCAAACTTTTATTGTACTGTTGGTTTACGTGGTCCCTTCATTATCACTTGTGATCGGTGAAATGCAAGGAAGAAGTCCGCTCCCGAGCGAAAGAGCGCCAAGAGCGACCGCATTCCCCGCTCGCCCTGTGCGAATTAAAGGCAAGGCTAGAGGGAAGACAGGACGCGGGTTCCACGACGCGAGGTCGGTAGCATGCCCAACGAAAGCCAACGGAACGCGATCGTGCAAGTGCTCCGGCTTCGCATCGCCTCATGGTTCCATTTAGCGTCCCAAAACCAAATATATTGCTCAAGGTGTGCCTTGCGTTTTTCGTAGAAATAATTTCTTTATCATGTACATTAAGACGAAAAGTTGAAAGCTCACTAGAGTGTATCGCCCGCAAAGTATGTCTTTTAGTGTGATTTAACTCTCGTACGGCAGGGTCCTCGCGCCGTTGCCGGTCCACCTCGCCCGTTGACGATCGGGCGAGGTGGCTACATACAACTACTACTACTACACTTTAAGAAAAACATCTGGCGTTCTTTCATTCTGCTTTTACAAAACATCTGGCGTCTTTCGTTGGTTTATTTCATCAATCAACGGCGTTTTGAACAAAATTTTTATTGTTTAATCACGCACAGGAGAAATCTCACCAGGCACTACCTTGGAGGTAAACAATGGCTGCTAATGGGAATGAGAGACAGAAGAAGTCGGCTTTTAGCTAACACTTACACTTCTACTTCTACTAACGTTTCCTACTGGAACATGCCAATGGCTGCTAATGGGGAATGAGAGACAGAAGAATTCGGCTTTTAGTTAACGCGCACGCTGCGAATTTTTTATTGTTCAACAACGCACAGGAGAAATCTCCCACCGGCACCACCTTGGAGGTCAAAGCGTAAGACTTGTTACGGACTACTACGATGACGACGACTACGAGGGACGAACGGGTGCCGCCTTAAGGAGCTTCGCCCCTAAAAACATAAAGCTGGCGACAATGATGATGATGATGGCTTGCCGAAACACCTGCTCCTTATCGTGAACTACGTAGCCAAATCCACATTCCTCATGGATTTTCGTTCGTTGGCTTGGCTCTGTGCTTGGCTTTGTCGACTTTGCGCGCACATGGTCGCGTGTGTGGAGCTATGGTGTCTAGTGGAGCCATTTGTGGAGCGTTTACTTGGTCGCTTTAGTCGCTTGGTGCAACGTGAACTCTGTGTTGCGATCGCTTCGTCCGATTTCGCTGCCTGCGAAGATGCCGCCTCCAACGAAAAAGCGGAAGTTCATCAGGCTGGAAGATAAGGCTGCAATCATCAGTGAGGTGGAAAAGGGCAGGAAAAAATGGACATCGCCGAAGAATTCGGCGTTGCGTGCAGCTCGCTGTCCACGATTCTGCTATGACCCGCGCTGATCCAGCGGAGCCGGAAGAAGGTTCGCCTAGGCGCACTTGACGATAGTACTGGTGACAGCGCAATGCCGCCGTCACTGACCAGTGCATGGGGCGAACTTTGTGCCGTGGCAAACGTGATTCCCGATCGAGAGGCATGAAACTGCTGCATGGTAAGGCTCGCCAAAGCAAACTTACCGACTTTTGGAAATAAAATGTGTTTTTTGTAAATTCCATGTCTTTTCTGCCGCATTCTCGCTCCAACGAAATTCTCGCAATAGCGAAATTTTGTGCTTTCCCCGCCGATTTCGTTATTGCGGGTTTCAACTGTAGTCGCAAAGTGTGTGCGTTGGACTGTAACACCCCAAAGCGTCTGCGAGCACAATAGCATCCTTGTGAGGTCGATCACAGAAACTGTAGCGCACCCTTTTGCATGAGTAACTTGCTCAATATCATTGCGACGCAGGCTAATAACGCAGATGATGTTAACCCATATATGCCCAAACTCAGAAAAAATGACAAAACAAATATTTTTTCACGAAAAGTGTACTTCTACCCTCAAAAGAAGGCACAAGTTCTCTATTTACTGCTACACTGTTTTTCAAGCCGTCCTATACATGTAGGACACTGGGCATTAGGGGTGCTAACTGCGGGTGTGGTAAGCCTTGAAACATTTCACGTGCACCCCGACATTGCACTTCTTCCTCTCCATGACGTCTTTTATACAAAACACGCGTTTTCCCGGAGAAAGTGGTCGGCATTTCACGTGCACTTCTTCCTCTCCATGGCGTCTTTTACACAAAGCACGCCTTTGCCCGGAGAGTGTGGTCGGCACGTGGCAGCATGAAAAGCAAGCAATGTCTAGGCTTCCACACGTTGACAATGAGGCCTGCTTGATGCGCTGTAGGTGGCGCTAGTCATCAGCTAAAGAAATAGCGATGTTAGAGTCATCAAAAAAGCGTCCTATAGGTAAGACACGGGGCATATTATGGGTCAAACCACATAGATTTCCTCCTCGACAGCTTAAAGTGCCCAAAACAAGACTGAAATATAAAAAAACGACAGAGTTATTCTCTCCTGGCGTTTCTCGCCTTTCTGGCGCACGTGGGGACGCAAAAACAGCGATTCATGTGGCGTCATTAGGCTCCCACTCTCGATTGGTCTATATACGCGAAATATCAGTTGTGGATTATCGCCTGCATTGCTTTGCCATGGAGCCGCCCGCCCGTTCTTACTTATATGGCATGACTACCGTGTCTTCATATATATATGCGAAGCATGTGCAGCGCAAAGAAACGAGGACAACATAAGACACAAATGACACTTACTTTCTCTTGTCCTCGTTTCTTTGCGCTGCACATAATTAGTATATATCAACACTAGGGGTGTGCGAATATTTCAAAAAATTCGAATAACGAATCGAATAGCGTTCTATTAGACTCCGTACTTGACTCGAACAGTGCATATTCGCAATACCGAATATTTTTCGAATAGTTTTGAATATTCAGCAACGACGAAAAATACCCGAAGGAACGAGACGTTAGATAAGCGAGGGGTAAACGTTTCTTGTTTTCGTCATCGAATTACTCAGATGTATGCGGCCTATGAACTTATGGGACAATCGGCGCTATATTGATCGCAGGATGAAGGCGTTTTTGCATAAAATTCCAGTGTCACCGAAGCGACAGCGCCATCAGTCCACTATATTCACCATAAGATTGATGATAATGTTAACGCATGAAAATTGTTTTATATTTATGCATCGGTTTTATTTAAAAGCTGTTGACAAAGTACCATATTGTTGTCACTGCAATATTTCAGCCTGCAGGTACAAAATATTTGGAAGGCTCCAGTTGCCGCTGTATACCAGCTTGCCTCAGTTTAAATAACTGTGGAATTTTTTTTTTGTCGGCTAGAAGAATCCCTAATGTTCCTTTGTTAAAACTTGTGAATATATGTTTCAAATAAAACGGGGTAAAATTCTTGTGCTCTTTTGAAATTTTTTACCCTACCAGTCTAGGGCTGCTTTGAAATTGGCTGCCTTACTATTCAGAAACTGTTCGAACAGTATTCAATTCTTATTGGTTTTTGATTCGGTACCATTTTTATTCGATTCGTATTTGATTCGGTTCTGAACTTCACCATTCGCATACCCCTAATCAATACAAGTACCAACTAGCCCATCAACGGATTCTTCTTGACTACCGTGCACGATCAACTGATTTGATTTCATTTTATTTGTGTTCGACTTCGCAAGCGAATACAACAGCGTGTAGCCGACGCGCGCTTCCAGCGGGACTTCCTTGATAACAGTTTCAGCCATAGTTGCGGTGTGTGCGACAGATTGCGGTTCTCAGACAACCTAGTCACAATATCTTCCATCAAGAAGGACCACGCTCGCGCCAATGCCATCGCCGTGCTGCAGCGCGAGTTCGCTTCGCCCCACTCATCATCATTCACCACGTGGATATGCTGTGATTTTTTTAGGGGCGAAGCTCCTTAAGGCGGCACCCGTTCGTCCCCCGCAGTTGTCGTAGTCATAGTGCGTAACCAGTCGTAACGCTAGTACCAGATCTTGACCTCCAAGGTGGTGCCGGTGGGAGATTTTAGGGGCGAAGCTCCTTAAGGCGGCACCCGTTCGTCCCTCGTAGTTGTCGTAGTCGTAGTGCGTAACCAGTCGTAACGCTAGTACCAGATCTTGACCTCCAAGGTGGTGCCGGGGGGAGATTTTTCCTGTGCGTTGTTGAACAATAAAAATTCGCAGCGTGCGCGTTAACTAAAAGCCGAATTCTTCTGTCTCTCATTCTCCATTAGCAGCCAGTGGCATGTTCCAGTAGGAAACGTTAGTAGAAGTAGAAGTGTAAGTGTTAGCTAAAAGCCGACTTCTTCTGTCTCTCATTCCCATTAGCAGCCATTGTTTACCTCCAAGGTAGTGCCTGGTGAGATTTCTCCTGTGCGTGATTAAACAATAAAAATTTCGTTCAAAACGCCGTTGATTGATGAAATAAACCAACGAAAGACGCCAGATGTTTTGTAAAAGCAAAACGAAAGAACGCCAGATGTTTCTAAAGCAAAACGAAAAGACGCCAGCTGCTTAACGAAAGACGCCAGATGTTTTCTGAAGCAATGGTTTTCTAAACAATGAAAATTCACAGCGTACATGTAAAATTAAAGTGAGCTGCAAGTCGTCATAACTCATCGAACCTTTAGTATAAACGCGCCCGATCTCACGTCGGTGATGATGTACTGGGCAGAATTCACGGAAGATTCACGGTTTAACGATGAACCTCCGCAGCTTCGCCCACTCATCATCATTCACTCCGTGGATATGCTGTGATTTTATTCCTTTTCTCGCTCTCATTTCCTTTTTTGTAACATCTCTCTTCTATCATCTTTTATCCCCCTTACCCATACTCCCAGCACAGGGAAGCCAGCCGGTCTAAGAGCTGGCCTTCCTTCCTTCATAGCACTACACGAGCTCAACAATATGGGAAAATCAGCCGACATCGGTTACCAACATCGTAAACTCATTTTTAACGGCCTGAACGGAACCTACGTGCCGCCATGTCATTCAATAGGATGCTTAGAGTTCTCAACATTTAGGAGCTGCTATCCCCAGAGCTTTCTGGAGTTGTACTATGTCCTCCATGCATGATAGAATTTTGCTGCAAACATAACCTATTTGCTGGGAATATGAAAAACTTGGCATCACTGAGTAACTCTCGAGTACGTGCGCCGATCGATAGTGCAGCATTGCCACACAGCCTGCACCCGCAAAAACAGCTATGACTGCTCCAGATGGAGCACGGTGCGGCCCGATGACATTTTTGAATTCCTGAATTAAACTCTCTTCATAGAATGATATACGAACACGGATTAATGCAATTGTTCCTATTCTCACTTTTTCCATAGTGTCGTTTTCACAGACCCACAGAACTTAGTTTTGAAACACATATACACAAATTTCTAGAACGGCATCTGTCGTTCGTCATAGTAAACTAAATATAAATAAAACAATTCTATTGTGTCTGGACGAAGCATGTTTATTGTCAGAGAACCATCAGGACACCCGCTCCACGTTGTCCTGCCACACCGAGTGTCCCCTTCATGAGTCACTGCCACTCATTTGAACGTATATTTTGTGCACGCCACACTAAATTGTCAACATAACACTTTTCCCCTGTTAGCGATAGTACCCAGCACTGATTTGCCTATGTTGGGGAGTTAGACTCATCCGCGTAAGCTTCGAAATACTATAGTTGTCGCAGAAATCTTTTCCACTTTGTTTGAATGTTATTAAAAATCGCATACCTTTGTCGAAACGTTCTTCTCGTCTTTGATGATTTTTCCTTTGGATTCGTCTTCCTTGGTGTCATTGGTTTTTGTGCTGAAAACGAACGACGTTTGTTGCATTTGAGCGCAGAATTCTTGCGACAATTTCAGCGCGTACTTCATGTACGAATTCCGAGAGGAACGGCTTTACAGAAAGATAACCGTGTAAGACAAACTCATGCATCTTGCTGCTCAATAATATGAAGTTTTGTGTATTTATTTCAATCATAAAGGCCCCCTCGTTACATTAACCACGTAGGCCAGATTATTTATTTCGTAATTTAAAAAATATATACTAATCAAAAAGCAATCCTAGTTCGCATACACAGAAACAAACACTGCATGAAACAGAACATACTGTTAAAACTTGATCTAACGAAGCCCCATACCACGAAGTTCCCAATCTGACAAAGAAATTTCCATACCCGGCAGGTCCCCATGAGGATCAATTCTGTCATCAACCCAAATTAACGAAGCTAACATGGCACCAAATTTATTGAAGTTGTTTGTCACATAAAACGGTAAAAAAGCGGTGATTTTTATCGTAGTATTGGCACACGCGCGTTTTACTTCGAGCACACCCTCTGAGGCTGTTGCGTTAAAAAACCTAGCTGACCTAATCCCGCTTTTATTCTAGCGAGGTTGCACGCCAACAGCGAGCTCATCAGTCGATCCCTCCTGCAGTACGTCAAGGCAACAGAATTGAGCGACCGTCTGTTATACGCAGCGCTGTGTGTTTGTGGCGAAATGTGTCTCTCTTTTACTCCCTTTTTTTCCTCCTAATATGTAGGATAGCAAACTAGACATAGTCTAGCTAACCTCCCTACTCTTCTTATATTCCTTCTCCCTCATCAGTCGATAACGCTGTTGCGTAAAAAATGGCTGCGCTTTACTGTCCCTGTCACTACTCTACCAGTAAAACTACAGTGGTTTCCTCCGTTATTTCATCGTCTATGCGACAGATTTACCTTATTGTCTCTTCGCAACTGTCTTGTTCAGCTTGCTCCCACAATCACTGCTTTCGCTCTCCCTGTCATCGAGTATCGGCAGCTTTTCATAACTTCACGTAGACGTCTACCTGACTTGCATCGCCCGAACTTGGGAGGCTCCATGTTCGAGCCACCTTCACTGACTTTTCATAGCAGCAGGCGTGGGTTAGCGGCAAACACAATGTCGTGGTAGCTGCTGGCTGTCGCTACGTTACAATTTCAGATTTCTGTTTTTCTTTCTAGTTTTTACGAACTTCCCGACAATTCGGGCCCGGTCATCACTTTGTTAAGTCGATTTTAAACTGTACTACCAATTTTCACGTAAACAAAACACCTGTCAAAGTTTGGAAGCAAACTCACAACCGTTCCACTTTGAAAAACAAGCAAAATTTCTCCAGCACAGAACTGCGTTAGTAATGACACGTAAATATAGACAGCGGGCTAAACCTGCAAAATATAATCTGTAAGCAATAGGTGACATACGTGCAAACATATTCAAGAAATTTAATAAAATCATGCTCTGTTACAATGTCCGGAGGTAAGTGGTTCCGTTAAGCTGCACTACGTGGTACAAAAGGAATCTCCGCATCCGGATTTGGGGCAAAATACCCGGTTTAGTCTGACGGGATGTCTATGATTGCCTTGAACGGACGAGTAGTGATAACAGCTAATCTTGCGCGTACCGGTGTTTGTTACTGTTAAACGAAAAGCCAAACAAATCGTTGAGCAAGTCGGTTTTTCGCGAATGATTACGGAAGACAGGCTTTCATGCTTTCGTGAAGACGTACGTCACGAGTTGTGGAATAAAGTTGTCGCCGCTACAAGTTTTGATAGCGCGTATGATGCTGTTTTGGAAACATTCAATGCTTACTATGATAAGCACTTTCATTCATTTCGTAAGGTTTGTGTTCGACAAGGATACGTAAACCCTGGTTGACACGTGAACTGTTCCAAAAGATAAAAGGAAAGGCAAGGTTATTGCAGAAATTCATCATGTCACGGAATCCCGATGACCTAAAGCTATTCAAGTCATTTAGAAATCATCTTACCAAACAACTACGCGCAGCATAAGCCGCGTATTACAGGAAATACTTCTCATCTTGCGGCCATGGTAGCAATGAAATATGGCGTTTGCTTTATTCCTTGTTAAACAGAGCCCCCAAACCAGATAGCATTTGCATAATTTCAGATGGAGTGAGAATACCCGATGAGAGAGCGGCAGATTGTTTTAACGATTACTTTACTAACCTGCCTACCGGCAATGTGCATGATGCCTTTTCAATAAATCGAATTGTGAGCGGTCAATTCTTTTGCATCCCACGACCGATTCAGAAGTAATTGCAGTGTTTTTAGAACTAAGTAACAGCAACTCTTGTGACGCGGATAATATTAAAATCAAGCCTGTAAAATTCGTTGTGGATATAATCGCACCAGTACTTGCACATATTTACAATATCTGCCTTTCTTCGGGTACGTTCCCAGAAAGAATGTAGATCGCGAAAGTAGTTGCACTCTTTAAAAAAGGTGACAATAGCATACTCTCAAACTATAGACCTGTTTCCATTCTTCCTATTTTTTCGAAAGGCTTGGAAAAAATTATATTTCTTAGCATATCTGAATTTCTGGATCAACACAGTTTCCTAACTAAGCATCAGTACGGCTTCCGGAAAATTAGATCAACACAGCTTGCCCCCCTTCAACAAAAGGAATTAATTCTAAGCAATTTTGAACAGCACCTACTAACATTAGGAGTTTTTGTTGACTGCTCAAAAGCATTCGGACTTCATAAATCATGAACTCTCGCTCAGTAAGCTGTCTTTACGGTATACGCGGCATTGCACTTGATTTAGTTAGGTCTTAATTAGGTCATAGACAGCAGTCCGTCCAGATCAGTAGTGTTAAATCGCAAATTAGGTCAGTTAGTGTAGGCCGGCCTCAAGGCAGTATTTTAGAGCCCCTACTATTTAATATTGTTACGTCTACGAGAGGGTTTATTTAGCTGCGACGTACCGGTGGACGCGAAGGTGTTGAACAAACGCGCACCGGAGGCCTTTTTAGATGCGAAGTATCTTAAGGTCGAGCTCAATCCGGCGGTGGTGGTGGTGGTGGTGTGCGGCGTGACCACCCTCACTGCGCATGCGCATACCCTCTCCACATACCTCCTCTCCACTTCCCCTCACCATTCCCCTTCACCTCTACTCCTTTCCATTCTCCACTCAACCTCTCCCTTTCCCCTCTCCACTTTCCTTTTCCACTTCCCCTCTCCACTTTCCCTCTTCCATCCCCCTTCCCACTCTTCCTCTGAAACGCGGGCTAGACATGCCGAAATTCTCTCCTGCACAACGCCGCGATGAGCTCGAGCGCATGCGCGTCCCCTCCCCTTCTCTCTCCTCTCCTACGCTGCCCCCCCCCCTCTCGCCCGCCTGTCGACCGCGTTCCCCGCTCGCCCTGTGAGAATTAACGGCCAGGCTAGATGGAAGACACGACGCGCGTAGCGTCCCTCTTCGCGTTCCACGACACGAGGTCGGTAGCATGCCCAACGAACGCCAACGGAACGCGACCGTGCAAGTGCTCCGGCTTCGCATCGCCTCATGGTCCCCTTTAGCGGGAGATGGCGTAATTTTTCACTAGCCGAACGTCCTCTTCTACTACAACCTCCCTGTTTCCCACTACACAGATGCTCATACCCAAATCACGCATGCAGTAACATTTCCCTCCGCGCAGACGAAGCCCACCGGGCGAGTCAAATAGTCTCTCGAGGAACAAAGCGCTTCAAACGCACTACATGGGCAAGTTCAGTTTTGCAGACCGTCGGCCATTTGAATGGAGACGCGCTACGCAGTAAGGTAAATCGCTTAGATGGTCCATAACAACATAAGGTCCCGCATAGTGCGCCAGCAGTTTTTCGCACAAACCGCGTTTTCTAGTTGGCGTCCACAGCAACACTAGGTCCCCGCGATTATACGTCACGTGTCGGCGTCGACGGTCAAAACGTGCCTTCGAGCGATCTTGCGAAGCAAGTGTGCGCAAATAAGCAAGACGTCGGGCTTCTTCTGCACGGCAGACGATCTCGGATATACAGGGATCATGATGGTCCAAAAACGGGAAGACGGTATCGAGGGTATGACGAGGCGGCCGAGCATATAGAAGAAAAAACGGACTGAAGCCGGTGGTTTCATGCTGTGCGGTGTTGAAGGCATAAGTGATGAAAGGTAGAACGCTGTCCCAGTTCTTGTGGTCTGATGCGACATACATAGATAGCATGTTCGTGAGAGTCCTGTTAGTTCGTTCCGTTAGACCGTTTGTTTGGGGATGATATGGTGTAGAGTGCCGACGCGTTGAAGCGCATACACGAAGCATTTCTTCCCCCACGTCTGCAGTGAATTGTCGCCCACGATCGTTGATTACAATTTTAGGAGGCACGTGACGTAGAACCACGAAACGGAGCATGAATAAACACACATCGGCTCCAGTTGCCGACGGTATAACAGCTGTCTCGCAGTACCTTGTTAAATGATGGGTGCATACGACTATCCACCGATTTCCATCAGAAGACCGCGGAAAGGGCCCAAGAAGGTCGATCCCAACTTGCTCGAATGGAGTTCTAGGGGGCGGCACAGGATGTAGTCGCCCTGGAGCAGCACTTGTAGGGCGCTTGTGACGTTGACACTCGTTGCAACTAGAGACGTAGTGTTCCGTCGTCTGGCGCATTTTTGGCCAGTAAAACCTTTCTTGAAGCCGGCAAAGAGTTTTCGCTGTGCCTAAATGACCGGACGTTGGATCATCATGCATAGCCTGCAAGACGGAAACGCGGAGACTCTTCGGAACCACGAAAAGATATCGTGAGCCGGTCAAAGTGTAGTTCCCTTTGTATACCAGCCCGTCGCGGATGCATAAGCGAGTCGCCGATGATTGTGGTTCGGTAGCAAGTATCTGCTGAATGGTGCCGTCCCTTTGCTGCACAATCTTAAAGGCATTTGTATCAAAAAATGGTAGGTCCAATGGTGCGATGTAGGTGTCGAAGTTGTCCGCGTCACAGTCCGTCGATGGAAGCGGTAGTCGCGAAAGACAATCTGCATCAGCGTGAAGACGACCACTTTTAAAGGAAACCGTAAAGTCGTATTCCTGCAGACGGAGTGCCCAACGCGCAAGGCAACCGGACGGGTCACGCAGGTTGACCAACCAGGAGAGAGAATGATGGTCTGTCACGATGGTAAAGGGGCGTCCGTACAGGTAGGACCGGAAGCGCTGCACTGCGAAGACTACTGCGAGGCATTCTTGTTCTGTGGCGGTGTAGTTGCGCTCGGACTTGCTTAGCGAGCGACTGGCATACGCTGGGACGTGTTCTTTAGTATTTAAGCGCTGAACCAAGACGGCGCCTACACCAACACCGCTGGCGTCTGTATGGAGTTCTGTAGGAGCCAGAAGATCGAAGTGTCGAAGAATTTGATGAGACGTGAAAAGGAACTTCAACTCAGAAAAAGCGGACGCACATTCCGGGGTCCAGTCAAACCGCACGCCTTTCTGAAGCAGGCAGGTGAGCGGGTGTGCGATATTGGCAAAGCCAGGAATGAATCGACGGAAGTATGAGCAAAGGCCCAAAAAGCTGCGCAGTTCTTTTACCGAGTGAGGTTGCTTGAACGCCTCCACTGCGGCCGTCTTCGCGGGATCCGGTCGTATGCCTTCTCTGTCCACTAAGTGTCCAAGGACGAGTGTTTGGCGCTCTCCAAAACGACATTTCTTTGAATTGAGCACACTTGGCAGACAAGGGTGGCACAGTTGTGTCCATGGACACGCAAAGGGTACTTTCCTGGCAGGGCGGGTTTTCTAGAAACGCAACTGGAACATTTGAATCTACGGTCATTTCTCCTGTGCGGCAATCGACAGTAGCACCACAAAGCTTCAGGAAATCGAGTCCCAGAATTAGATCATGCGTAGTATGAAGGAGAACAGCAAACTCTGCAATATATTTCTGACACCCCAAACTAACAGCCACAGTGCAGACACCAACAGGTTGTAGTACATCTCCGCTAACTCCGCGAAATGTATCAGCACGGTCCCAGCGGAACATAACTTTTCGTCCAAGGAGGCGTTGAAACACAAGACTCATCACTGACACGGTTGCACCTGTGTCCACTACGGCCATTGTTGATACAGCATCGATAAGCACAGGAACCTTATTTTTAAGCATGCAAATTAAAGGAGGTATTTCGATTGAAATCGAAGACTGTCCAGCAACCTCACCTCCAACGGCCGCGCCGCCTAGTTTTCCGGAGGAGGCGAGGGATAGCGGTGCCGAGGAGACGGCGATCGGTTGGCGCGAGAGGCCGGTGGTGGTGTCACGCTGCGGTCGGAGGCCGGAGAACGGTTTCGTAGCGGTGTTGGTATTAGCAGAGACTTTGTCTGGGCAAGTTGGTGCCACATTGCAAAAATATTACAGCACAAGGGACGGGACTGAAGACACAAAAACCATCTCGTGGGATGCGCTCCCCGGGAACGTCGGTGCTCGTGCAAAGCCAGACCGGTGGAATCTCGGTGATCGGTCGTACCTCAGCGGCTGCTGGTAGTTGCAGTACCTGGCAATGTGGCCTTCAACACCACAGTTGTAGCAGACTGGTAGGGGACGCTCGCCGGACCACTGCTGAGAGCGCTGTGCTGTGGAGTGTCGTCTAGCCGAATGCAGTGGGCCAGTTTGCTGAACGGGAACTGCCCGCCTCTGTGGGGTGGGAACGGAACGAAGGCGTTGGCCGTACCGCTGGTGAAACATGAATGAGTCCCGACGTGGCCACGATGTGCGAGCTTCGCTGATGTCCGTCACACATGCCGATGGTGGCAAAGGAGCTACCGGCGCCGTGTAGTAGGTTGGACAGCTGGGCGGATGATGGATGGTGTCGTCGACCAGTACGTCTTGTCGCTGTAGCTCTTCGCGCACTATTGCCCGTATAGTAGCGGCAAGGTCGGCGGGCGGGCTCACGTCGACACTGGCGACCGTTGTTACATTTGCCAGCCTACCAAATTTCGGGGCAATACGACTAGTCTTGAACTTTTCAAACGTACGGCAGTGACGTTGGACGACGGAGACGGAGGTGAGGTCTTCCCTACCTATCAGAAAATTGTAGACGTCTTCTGCTATACCTTTCAGGAGGTGTCCGACCCGGTCTTCTTCGGACATCTGCGGGTTCAAGATCTTACAAAGCTTCAGAACTTCCTCTATATAGGTGGTGCACGTCTGTCCAGGAGTCTGAGCTCTTTGAGCCAGCGTGCGCTCCGCGCTTTTCTTTTTCGAATCAGAGTGGCCAAAGCACTTCCTGAGTTCTTCAGCGAAAAGATCCCACGTCGTTAAGGACTCTTCGTGGTTTTCCTACCACGTCAGGGCGGTTTCCGTGAGAAACAGCGCGACATTTGCCAGTTGGTCGGTGGAATTCCAGCAGTTGTACCGACTCACCCTCTTGTAATGCCTCAGCCACGCGTCCACATCTTCTTCTGCCCTGCCCAGGAACGGGCGGGGTTCGATATAGTGATGCCGAGGTGCAGCTGGCGAACACCTTTTGCGTGATTGAGGTTGTTGAGTCTTGACCTGTGCTCTGGGCCATGACGAATGTTGTCGGTGGCAGACCGGCAAGACGACGGCTCCGGCGAAGTCCAAACAGCTGTGGCTCCATGGTACGTTGACGTGCTGTACCCAGCACCACCACAACTCTGTTACGTCTACGAGAGGGTTTATTTAGCTGCGACGTACCGGTGGACGCGAAGGTGTTGAACAAACGCGCACCGCAGGCCTTTTTCACTAGCCAGTCATAACGTAGTTCAGCGCAAAAAACAGGCAACAGACGAGTAAGAGGACAAGGACACAGCGCATATTATCCTCTTACTCGTCTGTTGCCTGTTTTTGGCGCTGAACTACGTTATGACTGACTCGTTCCAACTCGCCCACCAAGCAACGTTGCTAAGATATTTCACTAGACGAACGTCGTCTTCTACTACAACCTCCCTGTTTCCCACTACACAGATGCTCATACCCAAATCACGCATGCAGTAACAATATTTTTGTTAATGACATTGTAAACGTTGATGTGAACACACGTCTTGCGACCTACGACGACGATACTACGTTATGTTTCTCGCCCAACAGTCCAGCCGAATTGAGAATACCAGCGAATGCGGTTATGAGTAAACTGCACTCGTGGTCCTTCAACAACGGACTGACCATTCATCCCGAAAAAACTAAAGCGGTGCTGTTTCGCAATGAGAATACGCATGTAATTATTGAAGAAGATCTAGTATTAAATAATGCCAATATTGAACGTGTAAATTTCGTAAAATCGTTAGCTGCAATGCTTAATCAGAATATGGCCTGGTGTAGTCATATTCATTTTCTTGTTGGAAAGCTTTCGCAAATCACGGAAATCCTTCATTCACTCTACTACCTTCCTCGTTTTATCAAGTGCCTAAAACGCAACTCACTTTTTTTGAGACATTTAAATTATTGTTGCCTTGTCCGGGGAACAACGTCCGAAACTAATATAAACATGCTATACGTTCAGGAAAAAAGGGCTTTTCGGGCTATTTGTAATAAACCATACGATTCTCCATCAGTACCTTTATTTCAGGATCTCAAGATACCAAAAGTAATGGCTCCCTTAAAATATCGCTTAGTCCTTGCGTACATAACTGAGCAGAAAAAAAATATTACACACATTGCTACTATGGCTGACCTGACGCCTCATGAAGCCGCCTATAATACTAGAAGACCAGAATACTGGCCAGTACTAGATTCCCGTACCAACTACGGATCTCAGATGTTGCGCTCAAGATTGCCTCGTTTGCTTAACGACCTGACTGTTGGCAATATTGATATTTTGTCCTGTTCTTCTCATGCCATTCTTGATTATTTTTCTTGCGTGTAAGTGACATTCCTTTCATTCATATTATGCAGTTTAGTGACAAGATTTTTTTGTATTTTATATAATATGTGTAATGTATATCTATGTGTATTATGTAACTTGCTCGAAAAAACTGTATTTCCGCTCTGCTGCTCCGGTGCTATTTTTTGTTTTGTAAAGGTTTTGGGGCTGGTCAAGCGGTTATGAGCCGCTTTTTTTCCCACTCGCCCTCCGCAAATTTGTGTTGGTTTTGTGGAAATGAATACACACAATTAAATACATACAAAGTTTGTGAAAAAGCGTAAGACTTGTTTCATTAAAATTAAGAGTTGAGCGTGTTGGTATATCTTTGCTAAAAACTGCAGCGCAAGAGAATTTCGGCAGATCCCACGTACCGTGGGAGCCGATGTTATGCGAAGCATGCGGCGGGAACGTGACTGTGGCGTAATTTTATTTTACTGAGCGAAACGTTACAAAATGACGCTAAATATTCGTATAAATTTTGTACGCACGCATATATGTTGAAGAGCCGCATATGTGTTGTAAAGCCAGTTGGTCACAGTTGGGTAACGCTGGTATTACTAACACCAGAAGCGGTAAGCTTATATGTAGTGCTTATACTTGTCCCTTATGATGGAGAACGCACGGACGTTTTACAAACCCGTGTGCATGTGTGGAAGAGGTTCTTAACAGTTCTTGAACAGGGTCGTCATCACCGTGATCAGTGAGCACCAGCAGCTGGTCATGACTTGTTATTGGATCCGGTCGTGATCGCGGTGACGAGGGGTCCATGTCTAGCGAAGTATGAGGTGTAGCACAGCTGTTGGAAATGGTGGATGCCGCAGTCATTTCATCGACAAATTGTCTGTCGATAAAGCCGGCAACATGTCGAAACCTGAAGTCACCCTTCGCGCTGGTGAGGTATAGACCGTTGAGGCTTGATAGGCCTGGATAGCGCTACGTAGACCAATATCAGCGGATGCCGCTTGTCGTATTCATAGGCTACCTGGGTGCATGTGGCCTACGTAGCCTAGTCTACAAAGCAGCTGTCAGTCAATCTGGCATCGTCCTCCGTCAGCATGAGGCCATCGCCCAGCCTCGTAAGGAATGAAGAGGACACTGCGTCGTTCTGGCGGACTAAGTGCACTTTACGATGCGATGATGTGAATATCATACGTAGCTTTCGTTGGTGTATTCGTGCGGGGTCGAGTAATTCTTCACATAGCTTGCTGAATCATAGGAATACAAATGTAATGCTTACTAAACTGCTATAAAAGCGGAGCCAACACTGGAACCACAGACGTTAATCTGATATGACGCCTGTTTCGTAGGAGTACATATGTAGTGTTTAATATTTTCTTGTAAAATTAGATAGCGACCACCACAACTACAGTTGACGTTGCACCGACATTACGTCTGCACAGGCTGTTTTTACAAACAGTTTATAGACCTGGCGTGGCTCTGATTACCTGATTTCCACGCAAAATGCTTGGGTTCGATTCCTGCTGGGATCCTAATTTTCATTCTGTCAATTCGTCGGGTCAACGCTACCGATGTCGGTTTTACTTAACGCTCTCGTATGTAAGTTACCAATATCTCTTCTCGCCGTTCCTGGGTAGATATAAACTTTCAATCACCTGTGGCGCATACCCATACACCGCAGCTCGTGGTAAACGGGTATGTGCCACACGTGCCTAGAGGAAAGGGTTTGACGACGTACGCGACAGAACTTTCACGTTGTTCATGTCATGACCCGACAGTCATATTCGTCAAATCCTCTTACCCTCCCATGCCAATTTTGGTATACACCAAGTTAAGGAGGCGATCATGAGAGCACCCAGACGTAGGTGGCTAGATAGATAGATAGATAGATAGATAGATAGATAGATAGAAGATAGATAATAGATAGATAGATAGATAGATAGATAGATAGATAGATAGATAGATAGATAGATAGATAGATAGATAGATAGATAGATAGATAGATAGATAGATAGATAGATAGAAACGCCCAAAGTGCCAAAGGTTCGCTAAGAAATGCTTCGCATTTAAAAATACACAAGGACGGATGAAGACGACGCAGCAAGACGATGAATTACGCGTAGCCAGCACCTCGCTTTATTTCAAAGAAGGGCCTACAACCGCAGTTGCGGCAATGGATGCCCAAGTCTGTTCTGTGAAACACAGAAAGCAGTGTGTGCCCTGCGTAGTATACGTGACTCCTCTGTCTTAAGTGAAGAAATACGTGTGAAAGGCTGACAGGTGCTTAAATGGCCGTGTAAGAGATGAACATAAGAATATGTACAACACGGTCCAAGGCCACTTGGGCATCCATTGCCGCGACGGCGGCTGTGCGCTCTTTGAAAAAAGTGTGGTGCTCGCTAAGCATAATGCACAGTTGACACGTGAAATCATTAAGGCAGACTCAGTCAGAGAGTTCGATAGTACGTGCGTCAGTACTCCTTCAAAAGCACTTTCATCTCGTGAAATATCATATCTAAACAGGCCTTGAATGACACACCATTGCGCGCAATGTTGCTTGTGCTATGTGCAACGTTAAAGGGGCCCTGCAACACTTTTTGAGCACGGTCAGAAAACGCTGCCGATCTGTAGTGGAGGCTCCTGAGAACACGCGCGCGGCCTGTAATTTGCAATTAATTATCAAAGTCAGCCAAAAATCACTCCTCCTTCTCTCGACAAATGATGCTATATACTCAAAATCACTGCGTCTTATACTCAAGTTCCACGCCATTGGCTGATTTGAGCATTTTGAGCTGAGTAGTTACCGGGGTCGCCACGGGTCACCGACATGTGCTCGTGCGCGCGCGATCACACTTAAATTTAGCCGTGTGTTCGAAGAAAGAAAAGGAAACAAAGTACTCAAGGTCATGACGTGCGCTGACGAAGGCCAGCATCTTCCTACCCCCTTTGTCGTCCCCCTCCCTGCGTAGCTTTCAGTGCGCTTGCTGGTACGAAAGGGGAGCGAAAGCGCTTAAAGCGTGGAGCGACGAATATCTGGAACTCCGCCCGTACTTGACGTATTGTAAAATTTTTTGCGGCATATGATTTGTGAAGCATCATGCGCTAGTAGTGTGACTATTCCATGTTAACTGAGAAGTGTTGCAGGACCCCTTTAAGTAAAAGTTATTCGTAATTTTCGCTGGTTGTGGCGTAGGTCACTGGCATATATGTATAAGTTCATACTTCCCGTCCTATGAATAAAGTGTTGCAAGTCAGCGCTGTGTGCGCGTCACCCTTCCTTGACCCCGTCTTCTTTAGCGCTGTGTTTCCTCCAAAGCATTCCTGCGCATTCGCTGTGTCTTCCCGTTGCGCATTTACCTAATTTTGAACTACTATATTTCTCCATACCTTGGCACTGCACAAACATAAACGTCGCATGATATTAACGCAGGCACCGTAGCAGTACACTAACTGTGTTCACAATAGTGTGAGTGAGACTTCTTGCGAAGGGGCGAAATGTCCCGCCCGATCTTGCATGGTACATTACAAAGGTAGCTAATCTTCCTTGAATTAGAAAGTTGCCCATCCGCAAATATTCTGTACGCCCTATCACCCCTACTGCAGTGATAGGGGCTTGATGAGCCAGAACATGTGCAGAAAGGAAATACACGCGGCGGCGCCACTTTGAAGTTCCCGAATAAACTCACTGTTACTTTCGCGATATCTCGTAAAACTTGGACAATTATTTATTGCAAAATGTCGCCTACATTGTGCTCGAAAGTGAGCTATAGATGCGAGTTTCATAAGACTTTACTAATAAATACTGGTCAGAACAGCGGAACAGAAACAACGAGGGACAAAGGGAGGGCAAACAAGGACGTCGCTAATTAAGAACAAAGCAGCTCGGTTAAATAGCATTTAGAACTTCATTCAGCCAGGGCCGCCAAAATACGAAAGAGTCACGCTGGCATTGAGTGCCCCCGCAAAAATGCACAAAATAAACTTTGACTTTAAATTTCCTTTCATCTAATAAAGCTGTAACTAAAAACAAAGTTCTCAAGGAATAATTTAGCAGTGTACTTTGGTTTAGTGTTTCACGTGTGCACCAAATTTAACGAAAGTTTTGGTTGCGTAGCATGGACTTTTAATATTTCATTCAAGGTGACCACGTGGTAATTTAGTTGCGAAGTTAGACGGACGATCAATGGCGAATACTGTTCAATAATTCCAATTCGTTACGGGTGATTCCACAGCTGTTAGACGCAACCCGGTAGAACGGTGCTAATGAGGTTGGTTGTTACACGTTTCGTTACTCACGCGGCAACTTCCACGGACTCACGTTTTCTCCTGGGCGTACCCTGCATTGCCTGATGATCCAAGGGTTAGAGTCACCGGTGCCCTAGGATCTTTGAGCAGCTCCGAATGGCGGCTGTACGACACGCCCGTCTTTCCACACATCAGAAACAACTGGTCGGCATGTTTCAGTAGGTAACCCTGGTTGGTCACCAACAGCCGGGTCTGTGCAGTCGTAAGAGCACATATGGCCCTTTATGCGTTGTAAAAAGAGCACTAAAACGAGGACACTAGAGGCGAAAGCGACGACACAGACGCTCACTAACAACTTTTCAATTTAGGTTGTGAGATACGCAATAAATGTACGGTATACCTACGACACGTTTCTTCCTATCGCTTTCTGCAACCAAGCTCGGACTTAACATAATGGACTTCTTTAAATGTTCAGCGACAGTGCTCACTGCATCACGATAACCTACGTCTAAAAGGCGCGTAACCTGTGCCTTAAAGCTATCACTCATTTTGTGTTCACAGGACTTGGTGAGGGCTGACTTAAAGCAAGACATGGCGATACCGTTTTTTTTTTCGCAACCTTCGAGTGTTTCGACGTAAAAGTTAACAGCGGTTTCGAAGACCTAGGAGAATAGTGCCAGCACATGTGGTTCTTCTGAAACTTTAAGGAAATGTCAAGAAATTGTATTCCATTGTTATGAGGCACCTCTTTAGTAAAGTTCAGCCTTCCCCATCTAATTCAAGTTTTTCGCTCACTGAGGTTAGCACGGTTTCAAAGTCCTCGCCACTACAAAAAAATTAAGTAATCGTCCACATAACGAAAACCTTTAATAACCGAATTACCTAAGGCGCCTTGTAAAAGTTTGTCAACCTTGCTAAGGTAAAAATACTAAGAACAGCAGCAACCTTAGAAACAGTACCTATACTTATTAGAACCAACCAATACTATTGAGAACATTGTGAAGAATGCAGTAATCTTTTGCTGCACTTGTGTCGTCAAGGTTGCAGTGGTCACGAATTGAGTTACTGTGCCCAAGCTCTCATGAACCCTCTCCGTCACAACACTCTGCTGGCAGAAAAGGACTTCCGTTTTCCCAAGCGCAGCCGTGCTTCTACGCAAAACATTCAGCTTGTCGCCCAGCGACATGCGCTGTTATTTGGCACTCACGATAACAGGCACGCGGTTGTACAGCTGAGGCTCTTAAAACTGTCATCTTGACAATTCGAGAGTGTCAGGATGACAGTATTAAAGGAACACTAAGGCCAAATTACAACTCAGAGCTTTGAAATACATTTTGAGAAACCTCGTAGTGCTTGTTTTGTGCCAAGTAAATGCTTAGATAGAAATAAAATCACGCTTTCATGGTCCGCATACTGCTAGCACAGTTGAAACCGGCCGCCTTTCAACGACTTGTGACGTAAACACTCTCCAAAGCCACCTTTAGCGGGCGCAACGCCAGCACCTTAAGTTATCTGGCAACATTGCGCCTCCACTGGAAACGCACGCAAGAATACTTTCCGTTATGCTGCTTGTCGTATACTTCGCTGGCCGTTGTTGCTTGCATTGTAATGCGATGTTTTCCTCGAATGGCATAATTGCAACTAAGAGCTTCATACTGCTGTGTAGTGTAGGGAAGCGTTATGCGATCCGGGCGTCGGTGAGGAAAATACGTGTGTGTGTGTGTGTGTGTGTGTGTGTGTGTGTGTGTGTGTGTGTGTGTGTGTGTGTGTGTGTGTGTGTGTGTGTGTGTGTGTGTGTGTGTGTGTGTGTGTGTGTGTGTGTGTGTGTGTGTGTGTGTGTGTGTGTGTGTGTGTGTGTGTGTGTGTGTGTGTGTGTGTGTGTGTGTGTGTGTGTGTGTGTGTGTGTGTGTACTTTGAGCCTCAGTTTACAACGCTGGTGCGCCGTGCCGCCGAAATGCGACACGATCAACCCTTGTATACTGTGAAATCTGTGTTCGCAGCCTTAACTTGTGTGATTGACGTTCATCCTTTCGAGGAGTCGTGGAGAAGGCGCCTGACTACTCATTTGGCTTTGAGGTGCCGAGAAGGAAGGTCACGAGGATGGCTTGGTGGGCTAGTTGTTATTGCGTCATATCGATATTGACCGTATTTTGAATTAACCTTTATAAGGGGTGATTGTGAAACATCTTCTTGGGTACGTCGATGACTATCTCATTGTTTTGAGGGCGGATGCCGAAAACTTTCAAGCATCTGTTTCACGTGTTTTGGTCCTTTTTAGCGACTGTCTTAAGCCGCTGCAGTTAACGCATGAACTTCCGCTGGATAGCTCTCTTATGTTTCTTGACCTCAAGCTTTATTTCAGTGTAGGACATGTTTGCTGGTTGTATGAACCAATGGCAAGCAAACCATTGCTCCCGTACTCCTATAACTGCAACAGTCTTGTAAAACGAGGCATTATCGCCTCTTGTTTAACAAATACTCTACTGAAGTCATGTTTCCATTTAACAGAGATTACTGTTTTGCTCAGACATCACGCCTGGTTTCGGCTGGGTACCCGTGCCATATGCTTGTCAGTGGCTCGTATCCTACTAAAAGAGATGAAGCATGGTGACCAGCAGGGCCAGCCGAAAGGAGAAAAAAGGAAACGTCCGTTGTGTTGCCTTACACTCACAAGATCGAGCTCAATCTGAAGAAGATAGACATGCACGCTGGTGTATACATAATCTTTTTCGCCCCTAACAAACTGTCAAAACTTTCTTCGCTTGTCAATTCTTATGCCAAAAAGAAAGCAGGATGCTCCAAAAAATGCAGGGAGCGGTTTGTTCACTGTGAAGAGGGCGTAGTTTACTCTCTTTCCTTGACCTGCGGGAAAAGGTATATTGGACAGTCTGGTAGGTGTCTGAACGAGAGGCTCAGGGAGCACAAGAATCTTGATCGTCCTTTCAGGCCACTTGTCGTTGCAATGTTGTGCCCGTGAACCGCTTTTCGAGCAGTGTTCGGCGGTCAGCAAAGAGAAGATTAAGCTGACCCGACAGGGAACAGAAGCTTAAAAAATTGATCGTCGCAAAGAAAATTGCCCGAGCGCTCCTTCCTTGACGCTCTCAAAAAATGAGAGAGAATTTTTGAACGCTGATAAGCCACAGCCAGAGTGTGAAATGATGAGTAACTTTTTTTTGTTGGTGCTTGACATGTTGTCATTGGCTTGTTAAGCCATATAAGTTTACTCCATCAGAAATGAAGTATCTGTTGTAGTTCAGCATAGCTATGTCTTGTGTGTTCGTCCCCGTCTATGTGCGCTGTAACCTTTCAAGAAGCATGGTTCACGAAAACAGCCACGAGAATGATCTGTAGCCCTTTCTATTATACAGTTTAACAGTTTTAAAATTTGAAAAACCTTGAAATCATATCTTTATTTTCCATTTCCCTTACGTGGTCATGCAGCATCCTGACAAGACCGACGGAGCAGCGCTCCCGGCAGTGCTTTCAAGGGCAGGTTACACGGATTGCTTACATTAGGGCTGGTTTCGTGACCCTCTGCACGAACATGCAGGGAGCACAAATGTGGATTTTTTTTGTTCTTCCCACTCGCAGAAGTGTGGCACTTAGGCACTTGGCCGCAGAAGTAATATATTTACTTTATACTTCGAAGCTTCAGCACAAACTAAAATGCACTTCTTGCTGTGAAAGAATGCTCGTCAGTCCCTCAGCCTCTGGGGCGTGCCGATGCGTGGGCACGTAAAGTCAATGGGATTTTGCGGTGGAGTGGCGATCATGAAACGCCGAACAATATCATTGAATGGTAATAAAAATAAAGTGAGGAAACTCGGCTGATAATTGACGCTGGCGTTCGTTTGTTATTGAGCGCCGTTTGTCTTATTCTGCAACGAGGCTTGAAACTGATTATTGCTCTACTGGGTAGCTCAAGTGATGCTAAATCATTCAACTTCCTTCAATCATCCAGCTCTTCCTTACATGGGGAAGTCGAAGGCTTGTACAGACCGCACAATTCAAGAAAATCACTACTGATACAGCATGTAAACCTGTGAGTGTAAGCGGAGAAGATATTTTCTGAGTCCGCAACATTCATATGGGGACGGATTACAAGCGAAGCTGTATTTGCGTTTCTGCCGCAGATGCCTCTTCGCTCGTATTTCCGGCTTGAGTGACTGAAGACTCCGACGTTCTCTGCCGGAGTGATCGTATCCTGCCACGTTATCCGCTTTAGCACGGTCACGTCTGTACTGGCGTTACTGCTGCCGACTCATCTCCACATTATTTAGCAGTTTGCTCCTGCACGAACGTGCTGCTCCCTCTCGGCGTCTTGGCTTCTAAGGTTTCTACAGTACGTCACACAACAGCAGCGCCACTAGACAACGCCGAGGCAAGCGCGCTGCGCCATCTCCATTCTTGTTTGCATTGTTTGCCTACACACGGTGTCTAGATAAGGACGCCAGCCGCGCACATTACCCTTGGAACACGTGGGACAGAAGTGAACCGCTTCGCTGTAATAATAGTTTGTGAACCTACAGAAAAGTGTGTATATTTCATTATTTATCAGTAAGTGATCAGTTACAAAACATACAAATATGTACATTTTATCGTGTATCATGAAATTGGAAGAATTCAGCGCCGTATCTCCGTCATCATCATGTTAGGATGCGAAAGGCGCAGTTAGCACTGGGGACCGAAATTTCTTGTTCTGCACTTGCTAACTGCATGTGTGGCCACTTACAATGAAATGGACATTATCTACATGCATGTATACTAGCAATGGGAGCTGCATGTGGGTTAGGTTTGTATGTAAGCCGACGGAATCAATATAGGTCATATACTGGTCCCGTAATATGCACACTGAATGAAAAAGTGTTGCGCAAAAAACACGAGAACTAGAAGGTAATGCTTACAACAGAGGAGCGCATTTTTTCATTCAGTATACTACACCAACTCGCGCACATCAAGCTCCTTCTGCGTAATACACACGTAGCGCTCAGCTAAAAACAACGCTTCACACCAACCATCGTACCTTGTCCTTCAGCATTCCACTCTTGCCCAGGAGCTTCTTGAACACCTTTGATCCAACGTGCGGGTCAAGCGCGCTGAGCGGGTCATCCAGGACGTAGATGCTGCACTGGTGGTAGGCGGCGCGCGCCAGGGACACGCGCTGCTTCTGGCCGCCGCTGAGGTTGTAACCCTAGGAGTAGGAAAGTCGACACACTGGTAGAGTCTTGTGTTTACTCACTCAGCATCATAGGCGTGCGCAGGGTTCCCCATTAGGGAGGGGGGCAAAGGTTCGTCGCAGCGCCCCCCCCCACCCTACTAAGTCAATGTATGGGGCAGATTTTGCGCCCCCCCTCTCAGGTGACTAGCAGGGTCAATGTACGGGGCAGATTTTGCGCCCCCCTCTTAGATGATTAGGGGGGCGGCCGCCCCCCCCCCTGCCCCCCTTGTGCGCACGCCTATGCTCAGCATGCGTAATAAACAATTAGCTATAACTTAGTAGCGTCTGCTGTCAAGATAGTTGGTACATAGTTGAAGTTGCATTCACTGGGGGCAAACACTCGGACAGGGACGCAGGACACGGGACGAGGAGAAGCGCATGGGTGGTGCGCTTGACCGTGTCCTGTGTTCTTTGTCTCTGTCTGGGTAGTTTCACCAGTCAATTCAAATGTAGTCATAACTTATGATTTGCGAGGGCAGTCATAATTTATCATTTCTACATGTTTAAACAATGAGAGAAATTTTGTAATGGCAGTGCTACCTTTTCTTTGCCTTGCTTTGAACGTTGGGTAATAGCTAATACACAATCTCTAAAGGGAGATGACCATTGGTTACCTGGATTGTCAAAGCAACTGCAACATTCACTGCTATGAAAAGATTTCTACGCTAAATATAGGTAACAGAGGGACCTTAAATGAATATTGATAGGAGTTCAATAATCGTATTAAATTATTGGATAGAAATGATGAACTCCTTGTTGGCATAAAAATTATCAAGAAATTCAAAGTGAATTAACACAATTGCAGTCACCGCGAGATTCGCTGTAAAACCTAACAGCCACAAGGTCTGAAATCTATTGTGAAGTGTGAGGAAACGCCTACAAGGGTGTTTGGGAAAGACTTCTCCCTTCGCCGTTGGCTCGCGGACCCGCTATTGAATACAGGATGTACTACCGGGGTTGTCTGGCAAGCGAGTCTCTTTCCACTGTTCAGCGCAGATATTTTGGGCTATTCGATGGTCCTGTTTACATGTCTCATCCTTGTGTGATTCTTGCTTTCCACTGTTAAGATGTGTAAGTTCAGCCTCTCCACTAGCCCGACCGTTGCGGCGACTGGCTGTGTCCGAGAGGCTAAGACAGTCCACGCATGTTATATAAAAAATAATCTTCAGCGCAGTCGGTACATAATTGTTGGTTACATACGGCGCAGTTTACGTATTATAGTAAGGGTTATGTTAGCAAGCATGTTTATTTATTTATTTACTCAATTATTTATTTATTTATTTATTTATTTATTTATTTATTTATTTATTTATTTATTTATTTATTTATTTCGAGTACCTGCAACACTCACATGTCTGGGAACCTTCCCGATTATTTTGGAATCTTCCGATAACACTGCCCACGCAACGCGAACAATAGAGTTTATTCTTGAACTGACGTGGCCACCAGCGATAACGCTGGCATATTTGATGCCACATGCGTATACGTGCGAACGCGCTTTACCGCTGATCAGTTTACCGATGGCTGACAAGTCTGATTGCCACTATCAGTGTACAGAGCGTTGTACCGTCATTTTATTGCGATAGCAATTATATGGACAGTCTCGGCTCGTTTTTGCCGTCGTTGTCGCCGTCAGGACCCGTATATATATATTGTTACGGTGAGAGATGTTTATTTTACAAGGCGGGATGATGGATGGTCGCGGAAGGCTTAGCCCAGAATCCAACTCCACTTCGTCCTTCTTCTCTTTCACCCTTTGTCGAAAGTCCAGTATCAGTTCCCCCGTTGCAGACGATGCCCACCGGGCGAGTCAATCAGTGTCGCGCGTGATATGGCTTCAAACGGGCGACATGCACGACGTCAGTTCTTCTGGAGCGACGGCCGGTTGATGTGAGCCGTGAGACGACGTACGTAACGTCGCTAAGGCGCGACAAAACGACGAAGGGACCTGTGTAGCGGGGCAGAAACTTTTGATACAAGCCACGCTTGCGGTATGGAGTCCACAGCCACACCATATCTCCTTCACTGTACGAGACATGTCGATGTCGCTTATCGTAGCGGGCCTTCGAACGGTCTTGGGATGCGTAAGTCCGGAGTCGTGCGATGCGCCTTGCTTCCTCTGCGTGACAGAGGGTCTCTGCAAGAGGTGGCGTTTCCTGTTCCGAAAACGGGAGAATGGTGTCAAGAGTAGTGCGTGGCGGGCGGATGTAGAGAAGGTAAAACGGGCTAAAGCGTCTCATGCAGCGCAGTGCTGTAAGCGTAAGTCATAAAAGGTAAAATAGCGTCCCAGTTCTTGTGCTTGGAGTCAACGTACATAGCAAGCATGTTAACTAGCGTCCTGTTGACGCGCTCAGTCAGTCCGTTGGTCTGAGGATGGTACGAAGTGGCGTGACGAAACTGGGAAGCAGACCGGCGGAGGAGCTCGTCTACGACGTCGGCGACGAACTGACGGCCACGGTCACTGATAATCGCGTGAGGCGACCCATGCCGGAGGATGATGTAGCGTAGCATGAAGTCCGAAACGTGATCGGCCGTTGTGGCAGAGATGGCTGCGGTTTCAGCATAACGAGTGAGGTGGTCAACACAGATTATAATCCAGCGGTTCCCAGTGATCGATCGCGGAAAAGGGCCCATCAATCAATACCGACGACCTCAAAGGGGAAACACGGAGGCGGTATGGGATGGAGAAGTCCCGGCGGCGCACTAGTTGGACGTTTGTATCGTTGGCAATGCTCACAACTCGCGACGTATTTAGCTGTATCTTGACGCATGCGTGGCCAGTAAAAACGTTCCAGTGTGCGGCGATAAGCCCTGGCAAATCCCATATGTCCGGATGTTGGGTCGTCGTGCATAGCTTGCAGCACGTTGGCTCGCAAAGCCTTTGGGACAACCAAAAGTAGGCGGGCCCCCTGTGCAGCAAAATTTCGCTTGTAAAGAATGTCGTCCCGTATAACGAAAGGGGACTGATGCGGCTTATTGGTGGCAAATGAGAGAAAAGGAGCCAGACTATGGTCTTTGCGTTGCTCAGCAAGGAAGGTGGCCAAATTTGGAAACGGCGAATCAAGAGCTGCCAGACAGTCGTCTAAATTGTCGGCGTCACATTCAGTCGTGGGAAGGGGAAGTCGCGACAGGTAGTCAGCGTCCGCGTGACGGCGGCCACTCTTGAAGCACACATCAAAGTCATATTCTTGCAAACGTAAGGCCCAACGTGCAAGACGGCCGGAAGGATCACGGAGACCAGTGAGCCAACAGAGTGAGTGGTGGTCTGTGGCGATGGCGAATCGGCGGCCATAGATGTACGGGCGAAACTTGTGCACGGCAAAGACGACCGCCTGGCATTCTTGCTCTGTAACGGTGTAATTGCGCTCAGCTTTACTCAAACAGCGGCTTGCGTAGGCAATGACATGTTCGACAGCTCCGTGACGCTGAATTAAGACTGCGCCGATACCAATTCCACTGACGTCACTGTGCACCTCAGTTGGGGCTGATGCGTCAAAATGGCGAAGTATAGGCCCGGAAGTGAGTAGAAACTTCAGCTGAGAAAACGATGACTCGCATTCTTTCGTCCACTGGTAAGGCACGGCTTTGTTGAGCAGATGAGTAAGGGGTTGAGCGACATCAGCGAAGTTGATTGATTGATTGATTGATTGCTTTATTTCGTCACAGTACAGTGTAACAGGAGGCGGAGGGAAAAGCCGTAATGACGGCTTGAGGGATCCTCCGCCCCCTTTGTGAACAATGGCAGCAGCTGAAAGGACATCACAATATCATACACTTTTTATACATAGCTTATACAACAAAGAAACCTGCTGCAATCTTCTGCACCCAAATAATTGCTACATTGTTTATACAACAAAAAGAACAAAACGCCGGAAATATGAACACAGGCCCAAGAAGCATCGAAGTTCTCGTAGCGAGCGTGGTTGAGGGAAGCTGCTGACTGCGGTGACTTTATGGGGATCAGGTCGAACGCCGTGCTTGTCTACGAGATGTCCAAGAACTATAGTCTCACGATCACCAAAATGGCATTTCTTTGAATTCAAGGTAAGTGCCGCTTTCTCAAGGCACGTGAGAACAACGTCAAGTCGACGACTGTGTTCCTCAAACGTGCGGCCAAAAATTATGGCATCATCAAGATAACAAAGACATATTTCCCATTTTAAGCCACGAAGAACTGTGTCCATAAAGCGCTCAAATGTGGCAGGAGCATTACATAAACCAAATGGCATGACATTAAACTCAAACAGACCATCTGGAGTTGTAAACGCTGTTTTTTCCTTGTCAGCAGAGTGCATGGGAATTTGCCAATATCCAGATCTCAGGTCTACAGAAGAAAAATACGAAGCAGAGTGCAGACAATCGATAACATCGTCAATTCGGGGAAGCGGATATACGTCTTTTTTTGTGACAGAGTTCAGCCGCCGGTAATCTACACAAAATCTCCAGGAACCATCCTTCTTCTTTACAAGTATAACAGGCGCCACCCAGGGGCTAGATGACTCCTGAATAATTTTCTTTGCTAACATTTTTTCCACCTGCTAAGCAATAATTTTACGCTCAGACGGAGATACCCTGTACGGTCTCTGGCGGATGGGATGGGCGGAACCAGTATCAATCACATGGCGAGTGCGTGAAGGTGGTGCAGAAACCCCGTGGCCATTCAGCGCGAAATCAAAGACGGATGCATGGTTGGAGAGAATCCTAGCTAACGCTTGTCTCTTCTCTGGCGATAGCGACTTGTTCACCATGCCCATAAATATGTCATCACTGGGCCGGGCCACGTGGGATGCTTTGTTGTTGTCGTCGCTAATGACCGCGATGTTGACGTTACTTCTTGGGTCTACTTCAAACACAGCCAGCCGCATTCCACTAGGCAGTACAACCGGCTCGAAAGAGGAGTTGATCACCCATAGCGCGGATTCTCCACTGCTCGCAGAAATCACACAACGCGGTACCAACACATCCTTCTTTGCACAGCTCAGCTGGATCGGGTCAACAATAACATCAATTTTATCCGCTGCGACACCACAAACGTCAACAGGCACTCCAACTATGGACTGCGCCGGCAGAATTATGGCATCAACGACTGCAATTGTCTGTTGGCCGCGCGTGGCCTCCTGACAAAAAGCAGACAGTAAAACCTCGCCGGCAGTGCAGTCCACGGTGGCTCCGCATTCTTTCAGAAAGTCGATGCCCAGGATAACGTCGTGAGTAGAATTCCCAAGAACTGCGAACTCTGCCTGGAACAATTTTGCGCCAAAAGTAACAGTTGCAGTGCACACTCCCACTGGGCGCAATGGTTCCCCACTCACTGCAAGAAACGTTGTGTTGGTTCCCCAAGAGAACATCACTTTCTGACCGAGTCGAGTCTTAAGATCGCTGCTCATAACGGAAACAGTTGCTCCCGTGTCGACTAAAGCTGAAGTGGGAACACCATCTATAAGAACACGGACCTTATTCTGTAACATGGAAACTGGCGGAGGCATATCTTTGTGCAGTGAAAAATGTCCGGCGACCTCACCTCCATCGGCCGCGGCGCCTAGTTTCCCGGCGGAGGAGAGGTGAGACGCCGACGACCTGGTGATGGTGATCGACGCTGGCGGGAGGTTGGTGGCGTCACACTCCGCACAGAAGCAGGCGAATCGCTGCGGTAGCTCTGTTGGATGTCGTTTCGGTAGTAGCCGTTCGGTGGCCAGCGATAGTCACCACGTGTACTTGTGCGACGTGAGGATGCAGGGGGTCGTTCATACTGCGGTAGAGGCGCCCGACGTCGCTCCAGGCAGAAGCGGGCTATATGTCCACGAACGCCACAGTGGAAACACACAGGCGCTTCACGCACCACACGCTGCTGAAGGCAGTCAGCGGGATGATCTTGCCACGCTCTGATGTCGGTGGGCGACCTCCTGATGCCGTCGTTTGGCGGCTCATAAATATGAGTATGACGACGCGGCTGTACCGGCGTCCTTGCGTCGCCGAAGCCCGCAGCATTGATGGATACAGGAAGGGGGCCGCACGGCGTGAAAGCACCGCGGACATGTGCTGTCGAAGTAGCAGCAGCGTCCCGTCGATCGAGTTCTTCGCGTACTATTTGTCGTATAGTGGACGCCAGATCACTGGACGGAGGGCCCACGTCGATGCTCGCGTCAGTGGTGACGTTGGGGAGTCGACCGAACTTTGCCGAAATACGTCGAGCTTTAAGGGCCTCGAACGTCCGGCAGTGTCGGATGATGTCATTCGCCGACTGCAAGTCATCCTTGCCGATGAGGTAGTGATAGATATCCTCAGCAATTCCCTTGAGGAGATGCCCCACCTTATCCTCATCAGTCATGACTGGGTCCACACTTTTGCATAACTTGAGGACTTCCTCTGTGTACATGGTACACGTCTCGCCTGGGAATTGAGGACGTTGGCTCAGCATCTGCTCGGCCCGCTTCTTTTTCATGGTCAGGTCGCCAAAACACATCTTGATCTCGTCGACGAAATTTGCCCACGTTGTCAAATTCTCCTCATGATTCTCGTACCACATCAACGCGGTTCCCTCAAGGAAAAGTGGCACATTGTTCCGCTGGCTGGCAGTGTCCCAGTGGTTATAAAGACTCACCCGCCGGTAGTGCTTGAGCCATTCTTCGACGTCCTCTCCAGGTTTCCCAGAGAACGGGCGTGGCTCTCTGTAGTGTTGTCCAGGGGTGCTAGGCTGAGGCGGCGGGATGTCACCGTCAGTGCTCATCATGGTTGGCAGTGGCGGAACTCCTGCGAGTCTGCGGCTTCGGCGAAGCTCCAGTGGTTTGTCTTCCGCCGTACTTTCTCGGGGCTCCAATGCGTTACCTAGCACTGTCCACCAATTCTGTTACGGTGAGAGATGTTTATTTTACAAGGCGGGATGATGGATGGTCGCGGAAGGCTTAGCCCAGAATCCAACTCCACTTCTTCCTTCTTTTCTTTCACCTTTCGTCGAAAGTCCAGTATCAATATATATATATATATATATATATATATATATATGTGTGTGTGTGTGTGTGTGTAGAGGCTACAAAGAAAGATTATTCACAAAATTGTTTGCCGAAGCTAGAGTTACTGTATATGCTACCTTTAGGTAGCAGAGTTGAGCATAGGTCTGGCTAGCAACCACAGCTATGCGCTGAAGTCGCACTCCGTTTCTGCAAGCGACATGCCTACCGTGTCGCCAATTGTATGACTGGCGTGTCAAAGACCGGCGATAAACATTAACTATCGATGACTAGTGTTAATTTAGTTCGCTGCAGCGGCGGCATCGAAAAATACAAAAACTGGTCCGAGCATCAGCTTCTCCGCAATGCATGGTTGCTAGCGGCGTTTGGAAGACAGATGCGCAACTCTGCTACCTAAAGGTAGCACATACAGTAACTCTAGCCGAAGCAAGGAATGGGCGACCTCTCGCTCCGCAGCGCGTGGCGTTAGACGGCTAGGCCACAAGAAATACGTCTTTCAGCATGCTAACGACGAGCTATTGATATACATCGGTTACATCATTATGCTTTCTTCGTCACTAGCGAGATGGCGAGAAGTGCGCGCGAGGTGCGCTTTAAAGGTCGTCGCCCCGCTCGTTACGATGCATGCGCGCTTCCTGCTACGCGCCGATGCTCTTCGACCTACAGGGCGTGGTCGCCTGCGCGTCGGATGGGGGACGGGGGGGGGGAGGGTTGGTGTATGTAGAAGAAAATTTGAAATTTGGTGTATGTAGAAGAAAGTTGAGGACGAAAAAACATGGACAACACAGACGAAGCGCTTCGTCTGTGTTGTCCATGTTTTTTCGTCCTCAACTTTGCAGCGCTAAAAAAATTTGTTCTACAGTATCTTCCAACTAGCCCCCACCTAAGCTCTTGGTGTGTCTTGTGCTTTCCCCGCGATGTCGGCGCTGAAGTTACAGAGCGTACGAAGGTCACTTCCTTCGCTGCAGCGGCCGCGTTTGCGAAAGGACCGCGCTGTTCAAACAGAAATACGTAACAACTGTGACCGTTGTTAGTTCGCGCTCGTCCTGTGTGTGTACCTGTGCGTTCGTTTCATGCGTCCTGCTTTGTTTGAACAGCACGCTTCAAGTGTCGAGCTGTGACGCATGATAGTTCCTCCTGCGTGCGTTCTTTTCGTGCGTCCTTTGGGCTCGAGCGACGCGCTGGCAATTTCGAGCTGCTTACCGTTCTTCGCGTTACATTGCAATTTGTTGCTATCGCGTTCATTGCTTCGTAGTTGCGGAGAAACTGACTTTTTCATCTCCTGGGCACAAGTTCGCCCAATAAATAGTTCCATCTTTAACAACCCGACAACTTCGTTCTCCACCGTCAAGACCACGTGATAACACAATGGGCTACATATGCTAGTACAAACAGACAACAGAGCAAAAGAAAGAACAGAACTCGCAAAAAAAGTTCATGCAGTTATACATCCAACAGTAATGCTATGAACAATGCTTCAGTGCGACAGTCAGCAAATGACTGATGTAGCTTTTCCATGGGTTACTATTTTTGAAAAAACGAGTGCTGAAAGATGTTTGTTCTAAAAATACTTTCGATTATTTTAACGACTGATCACGTCTATGAGATATGAAATGAGGGGGTAAAAGGAACGCTTCGTTATCTACGTATTTTAACCGTACCTGACAAATTTTTCAAATGCATTTCTGACCTGATATTTTTTCTGTGTGCTTAATAATTCCCACCCAATGCTATCCTTAAATGCAGTAACGCTGGAACTGAACTCGTAATTACTAGAGGCTAATCGGGCTGGACGCTTTTGTACATGTTCGAGCTCATCAGATAATTTTAGTTGGCGGGTTCCACACCATGCACGCGTACTCTCATGCAGTTCGTACGTTCGAAAACTAACGTAGTTCTCGAATTCTGGCTGGAGCTAACCGGAAATTACGTTTAAGAAAATTTAGCATTTTACAGGCTCTCGCTGTAATATCGTGCTTGGTCCATGTTAAATGAATGAAGAAAGGGAACTTTTGAGGACTCGCTTCTTTGTTTCATACTACCTTAATGAAAACCAGAAGATAATACAGCCAAAGAAGGTATAAGGCACGCTAATTGTACTGTTTTAAGTGTATTGTAACGATTGTGATATAGATGTGAAGAAAGTAAAGTGGACGAAAAGACAACTTGCAGCTGGCAGGGACCGAACCTGCGACCTGCGGCCACACCCGAAGGTGTTTGACACCATGTATTTACATACATGATGTAAAATTAGGTCATCAGGGCTCAGTGGTTCTGAAATGAGAAAAACGGCTGCTTTATTCCTGCTGCTCGCTAGAGTACACACACGCTGAACTAACGCCTTAATCGGCAGCGTGGAAGTGCTTGAAACAACTTCGGGACTTCGTCCCGAAAACGGCGCTTCACCCGCCTCGGCGTCACCCACGACTTTGTTTGTTTTTCATTCAGCACTATGACCTCGGTCAGGCGTCTTCTTTTTGGGGCCCAGATCCGCAGAAGTGCCACAATTGTGGTGTCGATCGCACTGGGGATCATTGAAGAAATACTCCCTGAAGGATTACCAGCTTCAGTTTCGTTTCCCAGTTCAGGAGAAATATAGTGTGATGGCGTCAATTGACCCCGCCAGGGCCGAAAGGGCTACCGCAGCGCCACCCCAGGTCTAGAAACTTCTTTGGAAAAACACCCTATGCAGGCCTAATTTCGGTGCAACATACAAATCAATGCCCAAACGGCCGGTCAGGGGTTAGGCCCTTGCTTGCAGCCGGTGGACTGTCTGCCGGCGTCAAATCAGAATGGTGAGAGCTCTCTTTCGGCTGGTGCGCAATGAATTACGGCGTCGTGGCAGGAGAGAAAGTTCCATCCTAGGATGACGTCGTGAGAGCATGCAGGAATTACGATCAATTCGACGGCATACAGAGCGTCCTGAAGCATGACGCGGGCTGTGCACATCGCTGTAGGATGAATACTTTGGGCGCTCGCAGTACGGAGGGAAAGGCCGGGATGTGGCGTCGTCACTTTTCGCAGTAATAGGCTAAGTTTTGTGTCTATAACGGATACGGCGGCTCCAGTGTCTACAAGGGCAGGTGCGCGAACGCCATCCACAAACACAGCTTTTACGTTCGATGGGCTTCGCTAAGGGCTTTGGCAGTTCGATAGCGCCGCAGCCCTTGCCTCTTGGACTGTGACTAGTTTTCCTCTTCTCGTGCGACTGGAAGTGGTCGCATCGGTGACAGTGAGCGGCGTCGCGGTGGCGGTGAACGGCGGGTAGATGGAGCTGGGCGAAACGGCGATGACATAGGCGACGGTAAGTCATAATACGCGCGGCTTAAATGGCTGGGGATGGTTGAGCCGACTCGACGCGGCTGCACGCGATTGCAATAGCGCGCCACGTGACGGGCGGAACCGTACGCAAAGCAGATGGGGCGGTTGTCGGAAGTCCGCCAACGGTTAACCGGGGTGGTCCAATCGATGTCGCAAGACGCGGTGGACGGCACGGCTGCAGATATGACTGCATGGTAGGCTGCAGTCGTGGCCTATGGATGACGTCGGCGTACGCAGCCTGCATTTAGCTCGAAGGCCTGAGGTCTGACGACGGCTTCGGCGTAAGTAAGCGGGGCAGTCACAGCGATCGCTTGGGGTTGCCTGGCTACAACTCTCGCGTAACTGAGAGGCGCAGGCGCCGGAGGGGGCTGGTGGTATTCCGCCATGAGCTCCGCGATTTCCTGCTGAATAGCTCGGCGTAAGGGAGGCAGCAGTGTGGTTGACGGTGGTTCAACGTGCTGCGGGTGAGGGAAGGCCAGTAACGAGAACTGGCGGGCAATTTCCTCGCGCATGAATGACTTGATCTCCGCGAGTAAGCCGGAGCGATCAGAAATGGCCGACAAGTCAGCGAGATCGGCTCGCTGGTCAGGTCGACGGGTCAGATCAGGTCGACGGGTCAGCAACCGCTGCCGACGCAGCACCTCGTAGCTTTCGCACAGCGTGGTCACCTCCGCCACATTACAAGGGTTTTTCGCGAGGAGCACGGTGAAGGCATCGTCGTCGATGCCTGTCATAACGTTGCGCATCTTATCAGACTCAGACATGGTTGTGTCGGCTTTCTTGCACAAGTCGAGGACGTCTTCGACGTAGCTCGTAAAAGACTCACCGGTCTGCTGAGCTCGTTCACGTAAACGATGTTTGGCTTGCAGTTACGAAAGGCAGGGTGGCCAAACACGTTGATGATGGCGGTCTTGAAATCAAACCACGTAGAGACATTGATTGCGTGGTTCTTGTACCACAGGCTTGCCGCACCCGCGAGGTAGAAAACCAGGTTGCTGAGTTTGCCAGCGTCGTCCCATTTATTGGGGACGCTCACGCGTTCGGAAATCGCAAACCAGTCCTCCACGTCGGTGCCATCCGCGCTGGTGAAGACAGGAGTGTCGCGGATGCGGGGAACACCGGGGCATGCTGTCGTCGCAGAAGGAGGCGTTTGCTGGGCGTTGTCTTGAGGCATGGTAGACGGAACGGTACGGGATGGAAGCGCCAGGGGCATCGAATGGGGACCGAAGCTGTCTTGAGGGCATAGCACTCTGAACCAAATTGTAAAGACGTTTGTTGACGGCACTAAGCGACCATGCACAACGGCGACAGTCAAAACGGAGGGAGGAAGGCTTCTCAGCACGAGGGGCGTGCTGTCATAAAAGAGCCGAAGAGGACGACCCATGACGGAGTTCCAACGCTTCGCTGCAATATATATATATATATATATATATATATATATATATATATATATATATATATATATATATATATATATATATATATATATATATATATATATGCGTGTATTACTCACATTAAATAGCGCTAATTCGCTAATTATCACCGATCTGTAAATAAATGCAAAGGCAACAATAACCAAGGTACGACAATGGCGGTGTTGTGGTGGTTGGCGCTTTTTCGGCCCAGATTTTCCTCTAGAGTCTGTACTTACTGTATGGGGGAGACCGAAAAGTCTTCGCACTGCTGATGCGGTTTGCAATGCCGATTTTCCTAGTATGGTGATTAGAAAGCCGTTTACCGGGAATCGCGGCGCGCTGCCAAGCGAGACGGCTGGACTCGACTCGTTTAATGTAGTCCACGACATAGTACGGCCGAAACGGCGAGAGCTGAATTTGCTGGACTCGCGTGAAATTTGGCATCACGTAATATTCGTATATCTTAGAATCACGTGGCATCACTTCGTATAAATTGGTGTCACTTCGTATGGCCAGGACCAGCTAGGAACCGATGAGCTCCGCTGTGCCTTGCGCCACTAGTGCAAGCTGCACGCGGGTTTTTTGTTTTTGCAGCGTTAGCTACACTCGCCTAGCCGGAGCCCACTTCGCGTGGATCGTCATGAGCCGTGCTGCGCATACGCGAGGATTAGTAATGCCACACAGCTGGCTCACCGGAGCCGGCATCTCACGCGCTCTCCGCCACCACTGCGCGCGGCTCGCCGCTGCTTGTCTGCGCGTTCGGGAGGAGTGCTGTCGTAGCCGTGGCAGACAAACTGGCGCCGGTGCGCGCGCAGACTTCGCCGCCGCTGGTCTGCGCTTTCCAGAGGAGTGACGTCGTAGCTTTGGCAGACGTATTGGCGCCACCGCGCGCGCAGCTATTCGCCTTCTCTGTGCAGTCGCCGTCTGACACTGTGCTGGAGCCGCTTGATGGCGCCTCTGACTGGCGTTTGCAGGTGGGCAACGCCATGGAGAAGGAGAGCGCAAATGCTGCTCAACGGCGTAGAAGAGCCGGGAAGCTTATCTCATCGGATCCCGAAGTAGTTGCCTGGCAATTAGCGGTTCAGCGTACGAAGAATGAACAGAAGAAGGCTAATAATCCTAGACAATCTGGAAAGCTAAGAATAATCAGCTGAACCTTTGCTAACGCTACGTATATCCTGGCATAGCCGAGCTAAGGCACTGCAAATTTATTTAGATGTTGTTTACGGTGACGTACGCTTGGTGCTCCATTGTTTCGCTGCACACACTCGTTCGAGAAATCCGCCTTCAATTGGAAAGAATATTTTGGGCCACCTTTACGGATCGGTACCAGGTTTACAACTTCCCCTCCCTAGGTAAAGAAGATGTACTTAATGATCTCTCTGACATTATAACCAGGTAGCGGGCGATTATGTAAGAACAAGCCTTTAACACATAAGAAGGTATACCATCAAGATCACTTGCCGAGGAAGCATTTATATTGTCAAGCAACGTAAGGATGTCACCATGTGGCGAGCTGTTCCGGCATAGGTTCGAGCACATTGTCCGGAATACAGGGTAAGTCATTATAACAGGGACTTGTGAAGGAAGACCGCAAATGGAGAATAAAGCAAGAAGTCCTATAGATGTTATCAGTAACAGTTACATTACCGTTGTTTTACTAATTTTTTTCGCACTTCTGTTCTCGAATATGAAAACATATGAGAGAATAAACTTCGCCCTACCCGATAAACGGCAATGAGCACAGCCAACAAACTGGTCAGAGCAGTGTCTTTCTGAATCAGTTCTTTCTATGGAGCAGCTCCTTTTAGGTTTAGGTGGATAAACAACGCACCTTTTCGCCAACTTCAGTCAGGTCACCGGCAGGGAAAGAGTTGATGTCCTTGGCTAGTTCGCAGGCGTCCAGCACGCGACGGTAAAGAGTTGGGTCGTACGGCTTGCCAAAAAGAATGTTGTCGCGTAATGTGGCGTTGAACACCGTGGCAGCTTGTGGTACGTAACCGATGGTGCCCTGGAACATAATTTGACAAACGCCTTCTCAGCAAAGCTCCAATGAGTCCCGAAAATTTCGCCGCGTTCAGAAACTAACGAATCAGCGTGTGCTATCTAGGGCTGCTGCAGAATAACTTTCAGTAAACTACAGAAAGTATGACTTGGTGTCTGATTTCGCAGTACTAGAAATGCTTGTTGGGCTAGTTGGTGCTAATTGAGTTCAGAAATAATTAAATTGGCACAAAAAAGGACAAAGGACAATATGACTAAAAATACAGACAAGACGCGGCGCTAACCCTTTCAAACGCCACCTATGAAGAACTGCTTGTAAATGCGTCAAATCGATACAATGTTATTTCAAGGCACTCGATAGTATATTGCAACAAAAATAATGTCGTAATACGTTCATTTAGGTTTGTTACAGCAATATTTCCTAATTACTTTGTAATTAAATATCTACTTATTCTGAAGCCATTCATGTTCTGTTTTTGCATAAATAGAGTGAAATCTCAGTCTAAAAATATAGTGCAAATTCGTTGTCGGTTATGTCCATGTTGAAAAAAGAAAAATTATACTTTTGATGTGGCTCGTGAGAAGCGGCACGTCGAACGACTCGTCGAATGTGGTAGTTCATTCAGCAAAATAATCGTATGCAAAAGTACACTGCGAAATGAAGTTAAATAAAGACAAAGTTATTACGCAGGAGGTTCAATTCATACAAAGCTCAGTTTATCGTGCTCTTTCTTAGCCCCTAGTCATTACAAATTGCAAAAACAATTGGTGTACACAATTGTGTACATAGCGTGTCAAAGGGCTAAACTACAGCTGAGAATTTACTCGAAGAAGAAGGATATAATTCTCAAGTTGTTCAGGAAACTGCACAATGCAGAAAAAAAATTCCTTGTGAAAATGCCCCCTACAATCACTAGTAATCTTTTTCAACTTTTCGCACCCCTACGCAACCTACTCATGCCGCATCTAACGGAGCAGTTCCATGCGCAGATTTCTTTCAAGGTATGTGCAGGGAAATAATCGAAATATGAGCTCTGTATGCCGTTGGCCAAACTTTCGAAATAGAAACAATATTAGACCAGGAAATAATTGAAGTATTAACGCGAGCGCGTTAAAGAGCCCGCTTTGTAGAAATTTCGGTGACGGCGTCGTTGGTTGTGAGCGAAAAATCAGCGTTCTCCGTGAGCGAATACTCAAAGGTAAATGCAAATAAAAATAAAAAAAACTTTGGTTTGAGTGGGACTGGGGATTCGAACCTGCGACCCCTTGCTCCGTGGCGCGATGCGTTTAGCCCCTCGGCCACCACACATTTTTTTTTTGCTTTATTGCCTGTTTCCAGCAATGATGTATATGCATCCACTAGTACACTTAGGGCGAGCTTTACACCATATAATAATAATAATAATAATAATAATAATAATAATAATAATAATAATAATAATAATAATAATAATAATAATAATAATAATAATAATAATAATAATAATAATCAATCAATCAATCATTTATTTAACGTGCCCAGGAACAACCGTAAGGTCTTTGTGCAGGCGCACGCAAAAAAAAAACAATAAAAATAAACTATACAATACAGGCAGTCTTCAGAAATAAAAAGAGCAAATACACGTAGACAAACAGAAATGAACACAAAAGGGGAGGAGTAAAATAAGACAACACGAGAAATATTGACGGGGCATAAAAAATTAGATTGCATATATACAACTATGTGGAAAGACTGAGAAGGGAAGACTTTGTACATTGTGCCACACTGTGTCAAAACAGTGCAAAGCTCGGATAAAAACAATGATTGTGGGCTGTGAAAAACGTCAAGATCAAGAAAATTAACATTATAGAGACTTTGTATTCTGTGAACGGTAGAGTGTTGGAAGAAGCAGGCGGGTACATGAAACGGTCTGTTCTCTCTGGTTAACTTACGCGGAATTCGAAAATTTACACAATTGAGAAGTACAGGGCAGGATATGATACCGTGGACTAGCTTGTAAAGAAATAAGAGATCAGAGCGATTTCGTCGGCAGTGAAGTGATGGCAGTGATAATAATTCAGCAGTACTTGAACGAGATACAGAGTCATTTTTAGCAAAGCGATGGTTATATATGCTGAGAAATTTTTTCTGGACTCGTTCAATGGTGTTACCGCTGGATTGAGCAATGCCATTCCATATCACGGACGCATACTCAAGTTGCGGAAGACATATTGCCGTGTACAATTTGTGTAGGGCCATGGGAGACCTGAATTCTCGAGATATTCTACAAACACATCCGAGAGAACGAAGGCCCCGCATAGCAGCACGCTTAACGTGATAAGAAAAGTTTAACGCGCTGTCAACAACAACAACAAGATCACTGATTTCATAAACCTTGCATAACGGCACAGAATTGACAGAGTATTGAAATGACACGCTAGATGTTTTGCGAGTGATAGACATGAATTTTGTCTTCGAGGTATTCAGAGAAAGGTTATTACCGTCGCACCATTCGGAAAAAGAGCGCAAGTCTGACTGCATCAAGCGACAGTCGTTAACTGAATGAATTTCCTTAAAAATCTTGATGTCATCGGCATACAAGAGGAAAGAAGAATTACGAATGGCAAAAGAAACATCATTAACGTAAATTAAAAATAGGAGTGGGCCTAATACTGACCCTTGAGGGACCCCACTAGTCACTTTATACAAAGAAGACGTTTGGCCATTTACCGCTACATAACAATATCTATTGAGCAGATAGCTCTGCAGGAGATTCACAACCGACAAGTCAACATCAAATTGCGCAAGTTTAACCATAATCAGTGTGTGGCTGACTACGTCAAAAGCCTTGCTCAGGTCACAGTAGAGTACGTCAACCTGTCCTCTCTGAGAAATAGGTGTGGAGATCTGCGTCATGAAACTAGCAAGATTTGTGGTAGTTGAGCGGCCAGCGAGAAAACCATGTTGATTAGGAATCAATGAGCTTTTAACACTAAAAGACAATATTTTGTGAAGAGCCAGCTCGAAGATCTTTGATGTGGCACATAGTAGAGAAATCGGGCGATAATTAGAAACATCTGTTTTAGAGCCCGACTTAAATACTGGGAAAACACGAGCAGTTTTCCAGATGATAGGAAATGTGGAAGTGTCCAGGCAGTTATTAAATATCGTAGTCAGTACTGGGACAAATATACTACTATAAGCTTTTTGTATGGCGGAGGGGATGCCATCTGGGCCACATGATAAGGATGGTTTTAAGCACTTAATGCATTCGCAGATAAGATTTTCATCCAGCGACAAAGCACTGGGTGAGCGAACTGCCTTAGGCTGTCTGATATCAGTGCTAGAGTCTGAGGCCTTATAAACGGATGAGAAATGTGCGGCAAAACAGTCAGCGACGCCATGCACTTCTACCCCATTTGAGTCTAGTAGTCTGAAAGACTCTCCGCTTTTGCTGGACCGTTTACGTACATACTTCCAAAACTCAGCTGGCCTGTCAGAAGCGCTTTTTTCTAAGAATTCAATATACGAACTATGATCCCGTTTATATAGGCGTTTAGCGAGAGTTCGAAAAAAGCTGAACTCTTCCTTCCACTCGCTCGATGGAGAACATTTAGATTTCCTGTGTGCGCGATCTTTATGCTTCAGTGCACTGGTAAGTTCACATGAGAACCAGTGGGGATATTTACGTTGTTTATGTGTGTATTGGTGAATAAAATTACGCATGCTGCTCAGTACAAGCTCCGCAAACTGATCAACCTGGTCATCAACATTTGGTTTGTCAGTAACCTGTGACCAGTCAACGGTGGACAAGTAATGATACAGGCCCGTGTAATCACCTCGCTTGAAAGCAAATCTTGGAGATCTGTTTACATAACTGCTGTAGCTCGTTGTTTCGGCTGATGCGGATAATCTTACGTTAAGTGGTGGGTGGAATTTTTCAGGACGTACAAGAGAGATGCTGGAGCGGGAAACTTCAAGGGGTTGATCGTTTGACACACACAGGTCTAAGACGTTGCCACTGGAATTGACGACTGAGTTATGTTGCAGTAGGGAATTAAACGCCAGAAAGTCCAAGAACAGGCTGCACTTTTTCTCTATGAAATGATTGTAATGAGAAAAGGTAAGCGTACTCCAGTCAATTCCAGGTACATTGAAATCCCCAAGAACAATAATTCTGTGTCCACTATGATATCAGAAGTTCAATAGAATACATCACATCATGAAACGAGGCAGGGGAAATGCTGGGTGGTAAGTAGAAACATCCAATCAACAATTTTTCACGGCGCTCAAGGTTGATTTCTAGCCAGATCGATTCTTCGATGGTTTCTAGGTCTTTCCGTCTAACGGATTTCAGTGAATTGTCAATTGCAATCAGCACGCCACCGCCTTTCTGTTTGGTTTCACTGAAATCTCGGTCACTGCGGAAGGTGGTGTAGGTCGGGGGAAAAAAGTCAGATGAGGGAATTTCAGCGCCTAGGCAGGTTTCAGAAATAGCAATAATAGGAAAAGCAGACGAAAGAACATTAGAGAAAAACTCGAGTGTCTTGGTACGCAGAACCCGAGCATTTTGGTAGAATATGTCTACGTCACACGGCACTTTGGATTCCAGTCACTATCTCAGAGGGATGATAATAATAATAATAATAATAATAATAATAATAATAATAATAATAATAATAATAATAATAATAAAAATAATATCTGGGGTTTAACGTCCCAAAACCACGCTATGATTATGAGAGACGCCGTAGTGGAGGGCTCCGGAAATTTCGACCACCTGGGGTTCTTTAACGTGCACCTAAATCTAAGTACACGGGCCTCAAAGATTTTTGCCTCCATCGAAAATGCAGCCGCCGCGGCCGGGATTCAATCCCGCGACCTCCGGGTCAGCAGTCGAGCGCCATAACCACTAGACCACCATGGCGGGGCAGCTTTACACCATATACGGTTGGTGGTACGCACATGTTGGAGGTGTTTTGCATAAGAAAAGCGAGCAATAGGTGTGTAAGTGTTAAGTTCCTCTCTCTCACCAATAAATAATGCGCATGCCTTGAAAGAAATTAGTGCATGGAATTGTTTAGTTAGATGCGGCCATAAGCGGATTTACCGAATTTACCGGGGGAGGGGAGCAAGAGGGGCGCTAGACGCCATTAAGTAAAGTTAAGGGGTGGGGCCCCCCCGACACCATTTTTGTCAGTGGTCATTGTCGGCTGCACACTGGGAAAGTATCAATCGAGGCAAATTTTTACTTCCACACAGCAACTCTTCACTATACAATGAAATTTGTCCTGCGCGTCTACTGTGAACAGTGTGTTCCTTGTCTCACGACTACGCACTGTGGGCTCTTTGCGGTGCAGGCGGCCTATACGACGCTTTTGCGCTTCGCGCTACAACATTGCGGAGAAAACTACCGCGGAGTAGGGCCTCTATAACGTTAGAGCACTCTGTCACCATATTATTCTGCTCTGCCTGCCCTAAAATTTACATAATCAATGACGCAAATACGGGCAGCAACTAGTAAACGCTTTATTGACCGGTCGAACGCTCTTCCTTTCTGGAAATATATTTTCTTTCCTCGGAAAGGAATATCGTCGCCGCTGCTCTGTAGCCAATTTACTATGAGTCGATGAGTGTGCAGAAGTGCTGAGTGTTTAATTGGGACATACGGGGGAGCTAAAGAAAGTTTCCGATTTAGCTTCCAATTAACACGCTTTGTCTTGCTTATCATACGGTCAGCTACCATGGCGGCTTGGAACAAGGCGAGGAATAAGCCGATGGGCTCGAGTACATTAGGAAGCCCGGCTTTAAAACTTGTCTCGCAACTTGATCGACCCTGCGAGGGAAATAGCCAAGGTTCATGGTTTTCTGGACTAAGGAGACTGAATTGGCATCCGGGCTAGTTGGTTTCGAGTCATCTCTAATTGACTTGTACAGCGCGAAATAAAATTCGGACGGTAGAGAAGCGCAGCGCCTCCTAATTTATCTTTCTCCCTCCATCTGTCTCAGCAAGAATGAGTTCACAGTGTTGTATACTCGCACAAACAGCTCAATATCGTTATACTACAATTGAAAATATTTATTATACTCATATGAGTCCGTCTCACCAGCTGCTATAAGTAGCCGCTGCCAATGTGATCGGCGGGCAGCCTTGTTGAATAATGTTCACAGTGACACACGGTCCAGCTATTCCAAAAAAAATGTTTAGGCATCGTTCAGCATAGTACTGCGCTGTTTAGTGTGCACACATCCTTTAGCACCGTGAGATTTCACCAATTTGTGAAATCACGCAATTAGCACGCGATATTATGGCACACCGAGCTTTTTTGACAAATGACGAAGAACCAATGGCCAGAAATATGCTGTATTGAAAAATAGTGTATTCTCTGAATAAATGCGAAGCATTTCTTAGCGAACTTCTGCGACTTTGAGCGTATCTATCTATCTATCTATCTATCTATCTATCTATCTATCTATCTATCTATCTATCTATCTATCTATCTATCTATCTATCTATCTATCTATCTATCTATCTATCTATCTATCTATCTATCTATCTATCTATCTATCTATCTATCTATCTATCTATCTATCTGTCTGTCTGTCTGTCTGTCTGTCTGTCTGTTCTGTCTGTCTGTCTGTCTGTCTGTCTGTCTGTCTGTCTGTCTGTCTGTCTGTCTGTCTGTCTGTCTGTCTGTCTGTATCTAGCCGCCTATGACTGTGCTCTCCTGGCTATTTCGTTAATCGGATGTATACCATAATTGGTATGGCATAACATGACCGTATTACGAACAAAAATTACAGGTCATAAGATGAAAATCATGACACGCATGTCATGAACCGCATGAGTTGCATTCCACGGCATGGGGGCTCTTGTGGCCGTTCCTTTCATTTCATATATATCAAAATTGGTATAGCGTGACAACAGTTCGCGGCGAACATAATGACAGGTCCCAACGTGCAAATCATGACACGCATGTCATGTGCGGCATGATTTACATGACATGGCCTCGGGGCGCTACCGGCCGTTTAAATGAATGGATATATGCGAAAACTGGTATGATGAGACATTTCTGTATGACGAAAATAACTGACACGTGGTAACATGAAAATCTTGACATGCATGTCATGTATGAAATGATTTACATGCCACGCTCATAGCGCACTCGCGGCCGTTTCGCTAGATTGATATACACCAAAACTGGTATTGCGCGAGACGACTGTATGAAGTACGTGAATAACAGTTGAAGGAAAGATTACTTTAAAGGGCTCGTTTTTCTTTGTTAGACACAATATTATTGAGAACTAACAGACAGCAATGCCATGCAAAGTATAGGGGTGGTATTTGTATTAATTAGAATATAAATGTGAAGAAAGTAAAGTGGACGAAAAGATAACTTGCCGCCGGCAGGGACCGAGCCTGCGACCTTCAAATAACGCGGCCGATGCTCTACCACTGAGCTACGGCGGCGGTCATCTCCCCGTCCACTTTATAGGGTATATATGTGGATTGAAACTTAGGAGTTTCAATCCACTGCTGGAATCGCCCTCAGTGGAATCACTTCTTTGTGTGTTTTGGCATAAAAGAACAAACTTAACTAGTTTATTTCTCCTTTTAGACCCTTCCCTATTCTTTCTAGTCTCATTTCACTTCACAACACGAAGGCTTTCTTCATCCTCACGCGCACCCCCTTTTTAAGCGCTTATCACTTCTCTTGAAGCGTCATCTTCCCTCAAGCCTGGCTGTTAATTCGCACAGGGCCAGCGGGCAACGCCGTCGGCAGGCGTGCGAGAGGGGGGCAGCATAGGAGAGGAGAGAGAGGGGGAGGGGACGCGCATGCGCTGGTGCTCATCGCGGCGTTGCGCAGGAGAGAATTTCGGCATGTCTAGCCCGCGTTTCAGAGGAAGAGTGGAAAGGGGAAGTGGAGAGGGTACGCGCATGCGCAGTAAGGGTGGTCATATATATATATATATATATATATATATATATATATATATATATATATATATGTGACGCTATGAATGGGAGATGTCCAGCGGCACAGACGCCATACTTTTATTCCATTGCACGAGCCACCTCTTCCTCGTCGGCTTCTAACAGACATCACTGCCTTTATACGTCACAGGATTCCCCCTCCCCCCGAAAGAATGCGCGAGTTTAACAACAAAACATGAGCAAACAGGGTATTAAAGCTAAAATGTCAAAACGCGGAGTAGTTCCATGTCACAAGGGGGTTCCGTGAAATTAGCACAAAAAGATTCACAGAGGAGGCCAGCCGTCCGGGGTAGGGTGCCTTGATGCGCGTTTTGTTGCCCGTTTTGTCCAGGGTGAGGACATCTGCGGCGTCTACTGCGGCGCGGCTGCCATATTTTAGCCCACGGCTTCTTACCGGCGTCTCACACCTCTACGGCAGCTGCGCTGAGAGGCACGAGACGCGGGGCAAAAAATGGCGTCGTGGCGGCATCAGCCCCTTCAAAGAATGGCAACACCCGAAGGGGGGCGCACACATCGAGGCACACTAGTCCGGGGATATCAAGGAGAGCTCTGGTGGGCGAGGCTGGCTGTTGCGTTCGGGACAACATAAGCATGCCTCGAACGTGGACACTAATGATGACACATTTGGTAGACATGTAACAAATGAATAGTATTGGAGCACCTTGTAGAGACGGCAGCTCAGATGCCGTAGGCGTCGCTTTGTGGTGACTGATAGAGACGCGGTGTTTTCACTTTGTGGGCCCGTTGAATGAGGCTGATGGGGTGATGGCTGTGTGCTTCCAGAATACAAGGGAATTGTCTGGCGCCTTTTCAGTCTTTTTCTGTGGTGTTGTCGCAATTGTCTTGATCGGTGGCGCAGAAAACTTCCTTTACGGTTCATCCTGCGACTGAGGTGTCTCAGATGTTGAACTTGTCGTCGGTTTGGTCGGTGTATTTTCTGACGACCTCCTTTATGCCGCAAGTGTGCTTTCGATGTATCAGTTCGTCGATGTTCTTGTTCGCGTAGCCGTTGTAGTCTATGAGATTCTTGGAGTTGCTTTTGTTGACATTGCTGCTTTTGTTGCGAAAGTTGGCGACGTGGGCCTCTCGTAGGAGCACGAGTCTGGTTTTCTTTGCACGTTGATGTGATCGGTAGACAGTTGGCACTCGGCGCTCTGCTGAAAGGCTTATCTGGTGATGAAAGTAGTGTGGCAGAATGATCAGAAAGCTCCCCAGATGGTTCTGAAATGCCGTTCATTATAGATGCTTCTGGCAGTTGGCAATGCGCAGGATCTGGTGAATCCGAAACTTCCGCATTGCTTCGACTCTCTGGTGGGTGATCACTGGAAGCTGATAGCACAGCAAACATGGCTTGACTAGGTTCCATTTGCGAGTTTTGGTGAGACTGTGGAACTGTTGAAATACACCCTTGTGGCGAAAGACACATCTTGGACTGGTCCTGGCGTGATTGTGTATTTTCCCGATGCGTCAGCTCGTTTATCGTGAACGCAGCGACCTTGTGAGGCATGTGGTAATTGTTATGAAGAACAGTTGAGCCACTTGATGTAATGCCAGGTGGTGCGTCACGTATGCGAAACGACGAATCAGCTGTATCGGGATGTGCAATTACGCCTCGTGGCCTATGGTGCAGTGAAGAGGTAGAAGGTGCCAATTCTTGTGCAGAAGGAAAGCCTGATGGACGGCTATGTGTTTTCGTTGGAAAAGCACGTGGACTGCGATGGCTGAGTTGAGATTTCTCTAGATGGTGGATTACAGACGAATCTTCACTGTAGTCTCTAAATCGGGTGATCATTTCTTCTTTGATTTTGTTCCATGATTCATTGTTTTGGAAGATGTGCGTGAGGTAAAATCGGAATGCCTCACCGGTGACGTAGTCGTTAAAGTTGGCGACCATGTCCCGTTCCGTCCATGACGCAGCGGTAGCGTGGCGTTCGAAGAGGTTGAACCAGTCCTCTACGGCTCCATCGTCCGCTGATCCGGCGTACTGTGGGATGGCAAGGTCTGTCGATGATGCTGCCATGGTGATAGTCGTTGTGTGCAGCTATGACGTGCTTCGCCAGTTCATGTGTGGTCAGGACGTCTTGTTACTGCTCGTGGATAATGTGCGGCTGATGAAGTGGCTGCCAGGTCTTCATCCTGTCGACTTGTGTGACGCTATGAATGGGAGATGTCCAGCGGCACAGACGCCATACTTTTATTCCATTGCACGAGCCACCTCTTCCTCGTCGGATAAATATATATATATATATATATATATATATATATATATATATATATATATATATATATATATATATATATATATATATATATATATACTGTGGCGGAGCAATTGGTACTCTTTTAACGGTTGCGCGCTCCAGCAGCTTCTAGGGGGTCGTCCTCTTCTAAACGCCGCTCGCGCTCGGAGCCCGTGCTTTTACCTTGACTGTCGCCATAGCGCATTGTCGCCGAGTGCCATCCAATAAACAGCTTAACAATATATATATATATATATATATATATATATATATATATATATATATATATATATATATATATATAACCATTGTCCATATCTCCATTGTCGAGCACAATAAGTGAGTACATTCCCTTAGTCCATTGTCACGCCTCATATATATATATATATATAGGAAAAGGGTATACGCTTCTCAAAAAATTACACCATTTCCCGCTAAAGGGGACCATGAGGCGATGCGAAACGGAGCACTTGCACGATCGCGTTCCGTTGGCGTTCTTTGGGCATGCTACCGACCTGGCGTCGTGGAACGCTAAGAGGAACGCTACGCGCGTCCTGTCTTCCCTCTAGCCTCGCTGTTAATTTGCACAGGGCGAGCGGGCAACGCGGTCGGCAGGCGTGCGAGAGGGGTGCAGCATAGGACAGGAGAGAGAGGGGGAGGGGACGCGCATGCGCTGGTGCTCATCGCGGCGTTGCGCAGGAGAGAATTTCGGCATGTCTAGCCCGCGTTTCAGAGGAAGAGTGGAAAGGGGAAGTGGAGAGGGAAAGTGGAGAGGGGGAGGGGAGAGGGAAATGGTGAAGGGGAGAGGGGGAGGGGAGAGGGTACGCGCATGCGCAGTAAGGGTGGTCACGCCGCACACCACCACCACCGGATTGAACTCCGCCATAAGATACTTCGCATCTAAAACTACATTTGTCGACGTTTCGATCGGAGACCGATCTTCATCAAGACGAAATTTACCAGGCTTCGATGGGCTTTTATATAATCTTCCTCTGAGCCGAGAGACAGAGAAAGAGTAAAAAAATTCAGGAAAAAGAAAAAAAAGTCGCGAGCAGACCACGTGCACATACTTCGACATACGAAAAACGCGTGTTTTCTGGGAAAAAAAGGCTAACACAAAAAAAGTATGTAGATATATATAGATCGTCCCGGTGGACACATGCAGTACATTCCTGTCGTCCATTGTTGAGCTCCACTTCTCTGGCTGCCCCCTCCCCACTTGTTCCTGAAGTTTAAGCACAATAAGCGAGTCCTTTCCTTTAGTCCATTGTCACGCCTCACGTCTTCGGCTCCCCCCTCCACAGTTGCTCGTGAAGCCTAGTGAGGGGATGACGCTTCACAAGAAGTGATAAGCGCTTAAAAAGGAGGTGCGCGTGAGGATGTTGCATGCCCAACATGCGACATGCATGCCCGACGATGTTGCATCCGAAAAAAAGAAAAAAAACGAAAAAAGAACAGAGAGATCTTGGGTTAAGATTATTATTATCTTGAATCTTCCAGAGCGCAAATTGAAGATGGTATGCCCGGATTGATATTTAGTCCAGCCTTGAATATATTAAATTTATAAATCATATATGACTCGCGCTGTTCACGCACCCTTGTACTGGAGAAACCGCTTTGTAAGAGTGTAACCTTGATGGGATCAAATGGTTGGTTTCGGAATTTAGATGCTGAAGCGAATTAACATGTGAACGATGGTTATTAAAGCGGGTGTGGAAGGCTGTGTCTGTCTGACCTATGTACTGAATACTGCATACTCCGCACTCGAGGAGGTAGACTTCATTAGAGCTGTCGCAGTTAACGTTTGAATGAATGGAGTATTTGAAATAGGAATGAGTACTTTCAGCAACGTTGGTTGCCCGTATGTGGTTGCACATCTTGCAGCGAGTCTTGCCGCATGGCTGACATCCAGTTATAGGTGTCTTATCGGCTTTCGAACGCACAAGATAATCCTTAATGTTTTCGGGGCGTCTATAAACGGCTCGCGGAGGGGAAGGGAAAATTCGTGATAGTCTTTTACTCGGTGTTAATATTGTAGCGGGGTCTGCCCAGCATTGCCCAGCATTTCATGCGACTTCCGAACACGGCCGCTACATCATCCTGCGAGGACCTTCAGCCGCCATGCGGTCAACCGCCTACCAACGAGAGCGTAGTTCGCATCGTGCGCCGAGAAATCGAGGTGGCGTCGCCACCGTCTTTCCTGACGCGGCCATCTGATGATCCTCGACCAACGATCTCGTTGATCCAGCAGGTTGTGAGGGAGGAGCTTGCAAATGTCGGACTGCAGCCGGTATGTTCGTTGACGGAACCTCGTGTCAGTTCTATAACGCCTCCTCGTGCACCGGAAATGTTGCGCCGCTATCGTGACCCTGCCCAGTGGAGAACGCAGGACGACAAGCCGATCTGCTTTCGTTGCCACGGTGTAGGACATATTTCCCGTTACTGCCCTCATTGATACCGGCGCACATATTTCTATTATGAGCTCTGATCTCCGTGCACGATTAAATAAGGTCCTTACGCCGCCCGAGTCCCTATTTGTACGTGTCGCTAGTGGGGGAACTCCGGCTGTACTCGGAATGTGCACGGCACGTGTGAGGTTCTCCGACCGCCAGACGTCCGTTCTGTTTCATGTTCTCGCTCATTGTCCTCATGATGTCATCCTCGGACTCGATTTCTTGTCTGACCACTCTGCTGTCATTGACTGCTCGGCCGGTGTTGTACAACTTGACTTGCCTGCGTCCGCCGACGTGTCGGAGGTGGTTCAGACGAAACTTTCGTGTGCTGAGGCTGTTCGTCTGCCACCACAAGCCCTAACTTGCGTCGCTGTTGAACCATATCCCAGTGTACCGGATGGAGATTACGTGGTCTCTCCCTCTCCCAGTGTTCTACTGGCCCGCAACGTCTCCTTGCCGTACACAGTTGTAACTATTACAGCGAACAAGACGTGCCTTCCTCTTCTGAACTTCGGATTGAGCCCTCAAGTCCTACCACAAGGCATTGCTCTCGCTACTCTGTCACCGTCGTACGAGTGCCAGATCTCATCGGTGTCACCCGAACTGCCCGCTGTCGTCTCTCCAAACCCGCATAGAGTCGACGCAGTCACCTGTTCTACACTGCACAAGAACATAACCAAGATGATTGCTTTAGACCTTTTGCCCTCTCAAGTTAAAGACCTCAGTGATCTCCTTATGACCTACTCTGACATATTTGACTTTGACGGTAGGCCCTTAGGTCAAACCTCGCAAGTCAAGCACCGCATAGATACCGGTGATGCAGCTCCAATTCACAGGCGTCCTTACCGAGTTTCACCATCAGTGCGCCAAGTTATTCAACAGGAGGTCGACAAGATGCTCACAAAAGGCATTATTGAGCCTTCTTCGAGTCCGTGGGCTTCCCCTGTAGTCTTAGTTAAAAAGAAAGATAACACCTGGCGTTTCTGCGTGGATTATCGGCATTTAAACAAGGTCACCAAAAAGGATGTCTACCCGCTTCCTCGTATCGATGACGCCTTGGACTGCCTTCATGGTGCTACCTATTTTTCTTCGATAGACCTACGCTCTGGTTACTGGCAAATCGCCGTAGACGACCTCGACCGTGAGAAGACCGCCTTTGTAACGCCTGACGGTCTCTACCAATTCAGAGTCATGACGTTCGGTTTGTGCAATGCGCCGGCCACGTTCGAGCGGATGATGGACACGCTTTTGCGCAGCTTTAAATGGTCTATCTGCCTTTGTTACCTGGACGACGTCATTCTATTTGCTCCCACCTTTGAGTCTCACCTCGACCGACTTTCGTCTATTCTTTCCGTGTTTCGTGCGGCTGGGCTACAACTTAATTCATCGAAGTGCCACTTTGGCCATCGCCAAGTTGCTATTCTAGGGCATCTCGTCGACTCATCTGGCATCCGACCCGATCCCGACAAAGTTCGCGCTGTCCTCGATTTTCCCGTACCAACTTGTGCCAAAGACGTTCGAAGTTTTGTGGGCCTATGCTCATATTTCCGACGATTCGTCAGAAACTTCGCAGATATTGCGCGCCCCCTCACTGACCTTCTCAAGAAGGATGTGCCATTTTGGTGGGGTCCTGACCGAGCCAGTGCTTTTTCCCGCCTCATTGCGCTGCTCACCACACCGCCGATCCTCGCCCACTTCGACGCGTCCGCTCCAACCGAGGTCCGCACCGACGCTAGTGGTTACGGCATTGGCGCTGTGTTAGCCCAGCGTCAATCCGGTCATGATAGAGTTCTTGCGTATGCCAGCCGGCTCCTTTCTCCTGCCGAACGCAATTACTCTATTACTGAGCGCGAGTGCCTGGCGCTTGTATGGGCAGTTGGTAAATTCCGCCCCTATTTATATGGTCGCCCTTTCACCGTTACCACAGACCACCACGCTCTATGCTGGCTTTCAGCACTCAAAGATCCAACAGGGCGCCTAGCTCGTTGGGCTCTGCGCCTCCAGGAATTCACGTACACAGTGGTCTACAAGTCTGGCCGTCTACACCAAGACGCCGACTGCCTTTCTCGGTACCCCGTCGACGATCCAGACCTCGTAACGGATGGCACGTCCATCTGTATTTCCTCGCTCTCCGCTTTCGGCAACATCGGTGACGAGCAACAGCGTGACGCGTCCCTACGAGATCTAATCACCCGCCTGAATACTGACTCGACGGACAGTTCGCTTCGCATGATCGTCATCATCGACGGCATTTTATACCGCCGGAACATGCGCCCAGTCGGACAAGAACTACTAGTTGTAGTACCCACTCATCTCCGCTCGACCGTACTTCAGCAACTACATGATGTACCAACGGCCGGCCATCTTGGTGTTGCCAGAACGTACGACCGTGTCCGCCGACGCTTTTTCTGGCCCGGCCTCTACCGTTCCGTACATCGTTATGTCGCTACTTGCGAGTCGTGCCAACGCCGGAAAAAGCCAGCTGTGCGCCCTGCCGGGCTCCTTCAACCTATCGACGTACCTGCTGAGCCTTTTTTTCGTGTCGGCCTCGACCTTTTGGGACCTTTCCCACTTTCTAACAACGGTAACAGATGGGTCGCCGTCGCTACGGATTATTCGACCCGTTTTGCCATTACGAGACCTCTCCCGAGCAGCTGCGCTACAGACGTCGCCGAGTTTTTGATCCAAGACGTCATCTTACATCACGGCGCTCCTCGTCAACTCATCACGGACCGAGGTCGTTACTTTTTATCCAAGGTAATCGAGGACCTACTTCGCTCTTGTGCAACCAAGCACAAGCTTACGACGGCCTATCATCCCCAAACGAACGGACTCACAGAACGTTTGAATCGCACGATCACTGACATGCTCGCCATGTATGTCTCGACTGATCATCGCGACTGGGACATTGCGCTACCCTTTGTCACTTTTGCTTACAACAGCTCGCGCCACGACACTGCTGGATATTCTCCCTTTTACCTTTTGTATGGACGAGAACCGACCTTGCCGTTCGACACGCTCGTACCCACCCCTGCCCACCTGTCCACCGAATATGCTCGCCACGCTATTAGCACAGCCGAAAAGGCCCGTCAGATCGCCCATCGACGCCTTTCGGAATCGCAACTCCGCCAGAAACATACATACGACAGCTGCCACCGGAACGTTCGCTTCAATCCGAGTGGCCTCGTTCTCCTGTGGTCTCCGTCTCGGCATGTTGGCCTGGCCGAAAAACTTCTGCCCAATAACTCCGGCCCTTACCGTGTGCTACGCCAGGTGACTGAGGTCACCTATGACATCGCCCCTCTGGACCACACGGCGCCCTCTACGTCTTCCAACGTCGTCCACGTCGCTCGCCTGAAGCCGTACATTTCGCCCACCACCTGCTAACAAGCGCCGAGTCGGCGCTTTCGCCGCCGGAGGTCGATGTAGCGGGGTTGCAGCTATGACTGTGGGGAGGTGTGCGAAGAAGAGGCAGACGACGGGTCGGTGTTCTGAGAATACACAACCGCCATCTTGACTGCTGGACAATTCCATATTGTAAATAAGTTAAATATATTCGTAACATTTTGTTATAGCGTATCTTTAGAAATTTGTTTAGGTTAGGGGGGTTGCTTCCCAATGGTAGCATCAAGTTTTTCCAACTCTCTTGTTTTAATTATTTCTGCAGGTAAAGTAGCTTTGATTTTTCATATACAGAAAGTTTGGTTAGCAGTGTTTATTAACATTATAGCAAAAGTACAGTCAGTTTTACGTAGAATACATTGGGACAACGGGCCTTTGATCAGCTTTGTTAGGAACATGGATTGTCGTGCTGTTGTTGATGAACAGAATAGATGTATATTTTAGGATGTGAATTGCTTCCCTCCACAATGTCGTTATGTTAGGGCCTCTGAAAAAATGTTGAGGAGCTTGGTTCAACATTTAAAAGCAAATGACCTGGCCCTGCTCGCTTAGGATGAAGAAGGCGCGTTTGTAGCGATAACTAATTCAATGTGCCGCGGTAAAGCGAGAGCAGCAGATTTCGTCTGTTCCAGGTGCACTTGCGCACAGCTGAAGAAAGCCTTCGTGTTGTGGAGTGAAATGAGACTAAAAAGAATAGGGAAGTGTCTAAAAAAAGAAAAAAAACTAGTTAAGCTTGTTCTTTTATGCCAAAACACACAAAGAAGTGATTCCACTGAAGGCGATTGTAGCAGAAAATGACTTTTGGCAGGGTGAACTTTCGAATACCAACCTTGAATACATACCAGCTAGCTAACATGGATACCTACCAACTAGCTCACCTGTCCGCTATTCTGAGCTTTCCAATGTCCTTGAAAGCGAGTTCAATGTATTGGCAACTTACGACTCTTTCTTGTATCCAACATGAATTCGGTCATTTAAGGGGTGGTGCCACCAAATTTTTGGCGTGCGCGTTCTTTGCTGCATACGTTTCTCATAGCTCCAGGGACCGTGATACACGCACCAACATGCATGTATTCCCGCTAAATAATTTAATATCGGCTTATTTATGTGAACAACTTTCGGTTTTGGTTTCTGGGCGCCGAGTTGGGCAGTGACGTCGGAGTATAGGAAGCTTGGTCATGTGAGCGCACAAGACTGTGACGCACATAGTACTGAGCGGTCTGCTATCGCACACACGTGCCGCACAAGCAGCAACAAGTCAAATGCGCCGACAGTTGCCATGGCTAGCTGCAGCAGCCGCGATTCTGACTCTGCGTCTGCATCCTCGTCCGACCCCAATGAGGACATGCACTTTCTCTTTTCTGGGAGCAGCGAGGAGGACGACGGACGCGTCTCCGTTGAAAACCCACAATCATTTTAGTTTCGATCCCCTGGCCAGCGACCAGAGGAGGCCCACGCCATGCTGGACGCCAGGGGCGTAGCCAAGGGGGGGGGGGGGGCTTGGGGGGGTTCAAACCCCCCCCCCCCCCCCGAAGTTTTTCAGTTTTGCTTGCGTATGTAGGCACGCACACATACAAACGCACGCACGAACATACATAAAATATGGTTGAAACCCCCCCCCCCCGGAAAAAATTTCTGGCTACGCCCCTGCTGGACGCCGTCTATGAGGTTCAGCAGCATGTTCAACGGAGGGCTAATATCGACTGGTAACCCTTACAAAAAAACTTGCAGCCTATCTGCAGAAATTCTACAGACCACGAGTCACCCCGGATTCGGAATGCGGAAAGAAAAGTGACAGACTTTTTGTCACCCCTCGTCACCTCCCAGTAGGCAATTGGAACACCCTTTCTGCAGAAAGTCTGCAGAGCATTTGTAGCCGCCAGGATGCAGCATGTCGGCAGAATAGAGAGTTTTAGCAAGTTACGGAAATACGGTACGCAAATACGGTAAGGACGTACGGTAGCGTTCCTCCTTTCCCGGTCGTTGAGCGGCCAAAGCACAACCAGCGGGAAAGGAGGAACGCTACCGTACGTCCTTACCGTATTTGCGTACCGTATTTCCGTAACTTGCTAAAAGACTCTAATGTCTGCAGAACGTCTGCAGAGCGTCTGCAGCACTTCTGCAGAATATGTGCGGAGCTTTGTCGCGGATGAAAAAAAAATAATAAGAGCTACCCTTTGCGTTAGCACCACGAGTCAGGTAACATGCAGCATCCAGAGGTAGAATACCGTACATACACCCACCAACACACGACCACAGCGTACACGCAACAACAGCATAGTAAATACCGCACACTCGCACTTCACAACCTAACACCGACTACCCGGTATATATAGCCATGGTATCTTGACCTGCCATTCAGTGCCGGTGGGAAAATTCTTACGCTTCAAGATATTAAATTTACACATTCACAGAATGCATGTAAATTTATGCTGGATGTTAGGTAGCCATATAACACACAGATCTGTTAATCTACATCCGCCAAATGCGCAACGCTACTTTAATTAGCGAATTCCAATTACCAGCTGGCAGGCTGTCGCATGGTGCTCCAGAAAAGCTGCAGCCTTTCTGCAGAAATTCTGCAGACCATGAACAACCCAAGTGCAGAGCACGTGAAGACAAGTGACAGACTTTCTGTCACCCCCTGTCAGTGTGTGACTGAAAGGTGAAATCCATTTAATCTTTAGTATCAAATGTGTCACGGTCCAGAATATATAGATAAATACATATTATATACATCCACACGCACGCACTCTGGGCGCTCATTATCAGAAAAGTCTGCTTGCCGTCTGCTAGGGGTCTGCAGAAAATCTGCAGACTAGGTCTATATGAGGGTGACTGGGGGGTGAAATCCATTTAATCATTATTATCAAATGTGTCATGGTCCAGAATGTATACATACATACATATATATTATATACATACACACGCACGCACTCTGGACGCTCATTATCAGAAAAGTCTGCTTGCAGGGGTCCGCAGAAAATCTGCAGACTAGGTCTATATGGGGATGACTGGTGGGTGAGTGAAAGGTGAAATCTATTTAATCATTATTATCAAATGTGTCATGGTCCAGAATATATAGATACATGCATACATATTATATACATCCACACGCACACACTCTGGGTGCACATTATCAGAAAAGTCTGCTTGCCGTCTCCTAGGGGTCTGCAGAAAATCTGCAGGCCAGGTCCGCAGAAAGGTCAAGTCTACAGGGAGGTGACTGGGGTGACTGGGTGGTGACTTATAGGTGACAGACAGGTGAAACGAATTTTTGTAAGGGAAGTGGCGATGATTGCCGTTTTCGAAGGTTAGGTTATAGCTATGTGATAATTATCTACTCCGACAGCGTATTTTTCATGACAGATAAGGTTTCCATGGGTGAATGGATGAATAAACTTTATTTTGGTCCCTCGGAACGCCCTCTAGCTCGGAAAGCGCTCTGCTGCGTCGCGGTCCCGTTGGAAGGGTTTCCATGGAAGCAACATATTACATATTTTGCCATTTGCCTCGTTGCGTTGTAGGCGTCTGGCGCCTGCCCTCGCGAGTATTACTGCTCTGCGCTGTGATCACTCTGATCTGCTGTGATGTCACTAAAACTTTCGTTGCGCTTCCCATAGAGCGACGTTAGTGCTAGGCGCGCTAGCGATGGGTCTCAATCACGCAAACGATCATTTAGGTACTCTTTCGAAGCGCATTATAATATATATTACAAGTTTGGTGTGTGCGACCCTTCGTGTTGAGTGTCCTTGGATACATAGGAAACGCACATGTATTTTTATAGCCTCATAATTTGATGGCAACACCCCTTTAAGTAAATGTCGAGTATGAAAAACACGAATAGGGTAGCGCTTTTTATTTGGCCGCTTTTTCGATAGACGTAAACTGGGGCAACTACAGAGCCGAACCAGGCCGTTTCGATAGCCTCGCTGCGCAGCTGGAAGTAGTCCCACAAGAAAATTATTTGCTGGGTGTAACCTAGTCATTTAAAAAATGTACTGCTCTGATCTGTTAGCCTCAAGTTTATAATGCCACAGGCTTACTAGCCAGAATATGTGAGAAATATTTTTAGATCTTCGGGTTTTTCTTGGTTGCGGCGTTCCGCACAGGTGTTCTGCACGCTCAGTGACACTGGTTAAACGCACCTAACTCCAGAGCACATGCGAAAAATGAACTGTTGCAAATGCGTATAGGATCCCTTCAGAAAAAAAAAAAACAAATACAAGGCCTCCTCCTTGATGGCGCCTTTTTCTACCGGTAGCTCCCCACTTCAATCGCCACATATAATTTTTAAGAAACCTGAGAACGAAAATCTGTCAAAAAAAATTTGGAGTGGCTTAGCTCGGCTATGGCAGGATATACGTAGCGTTAGCAAAGGTTCAGCTGATTATTCTTAACTTTCCAGATTGTCTAGGATTAGCTTGATTGTCATGCTTACTGATGCGCCAATGACACACACACGGTATAAGTAGTATGTGGCACATGCATATTTATTTTTGCTCAACGTCAGGTTGCTTCTTCATTCTTCGTACGCTGAACCGCTAATTGCCAGGCAACTACTTCGGGATCCGATGACATAAGCTTCTCGGCTCTTCTGCGCCGTCGAGCAGCATTTGCGCTCTCCTTCTCCATGGCGTTACCCACCTGCAAGCGCCAGTCACAGGCGCTATCAAGCGGCACCAGCGCATTGTCAGACGGCGACTGCACAGCGAAGGCGAATAGCTGCGCTGCCATGGCTACGACGTCACCCCTCTCGAATGCGCAGAGCAGCAGCGGCGAGTCGCGTGCGCCGGCACCAGTCTGTCTGCCCGGCTACGGCGCCACTCCTCTCGCTCTCCGCCACAAGCAGCGGCGAGCCGCGCGCGGCGGTGGCGGAGAGCGCATGAGATACCGGCTCCGCACTGATCCTCGTGCATGCGCAGCACGGTTATGAGGAACCACGCGAAATCGGCTGCGGCTAGGCAGGTGTAGCTAACGCTACAAAAACTAAGCAAGTAGTCTGCAACGTGCAGGCCCAAGTGAGACACGCAACCAGGACTTTACGCCGTTTCGGCATTTCTTTCGGTTAGCCAGCTTACCGGTGCAAGTGAGCGCACTGTTTCACGGCTCAAGGTGGGTGTTCTGAGTGGTGCCCTGGTTGGAAGCAAATCGAGCGTAGGGAAACGGTTTCCAATATGCCTGTACGCTCAGTGACACTGGTTAAACGCACTCCACCCCAGAGCACATGCGAAAAAATGAACTGTAGCAAATGCGTATCTGTCACTGTCACGGATCTCCGGACAACAGTCGGCTAGAATGAACGGACGAGGCGAGAGCGTTACACAAACCTATTTTAATTACACACAAGAAAAACACACATTGTTAACTCAAACCACTGCAAACATTAAAAAGGAACACACAAAGAATAAACTAGCGCTAAACACAGTTATCGCTCAAAGAACAATTGAGTGAGAGAATCAAACAACTAAAATTACGAGGCGTTCATCGCTTACGCCACTCACGGCGTTCTGTCCGAGGCGTTGCGGGGGGGCGCAAGCGTTGAAGTAGGCGTCCCAGTCGATGTCCCAGGCTTTAACCGTGGCCGAATGCGGACTGGCGTTGTAGACGAGGGTGGGCAGCACCGGGTTCAGTGACCTGGGCGTCGCAGGTCCTGGAGATGGCCAGCGTCTCCCGGGAGGAGAATCTCGCTCGGTCGGAGCCTACGGAGCGGTGCCGTAGGCCGGTGCGCTCGGTGCACAAGCCGATGGCGCGTCCTGGGCGTTGCTGGTAGTCCCAGGTCCGTGGACGTGTCCTCGAACAGGCAGTGGCTACGGTGCGATGCCGTAGCACGAGGAAGAGCCGGAGCGCCCGGAACACAGGCCGGCGACGCTCGTCCCCAGCTTTCCAAGCCCACGCGCTGCCGTTCGAACACTCCGGGCCCCCTCTGGCCACGTCACCTTCTTTTTTATACCTCCCGCTTCGTTTTCCTCTTCTTCTAGTCGTGCGGTTATACGTCACGATACCCTTGGCATCTTCCTCTTCTTTTCCCGTGTCTTTGCTGTCACCTCTTACATGTGACAAAGGCCCCCCATCTTCGAGAGTTTTCTCCAGGAGAAAACTGCTGCCAACCTCCGTTTTCTTCAGACGAGCTCCAATCCAAAGTTGTCGGCTATAAGTCACAAGCTTGCCGTGTAACACCACTACCCTCGTCTTCCAGTGTCCTTATTGTCTTAAGTGCACCCAAAACACATCACTGACACCCAATAACCGTGACTGTATACACTACGCAGTTACTGATATCACCACTGTCATGGTCCATGTTCGAACACGTGTTAGCATAAACACGGTAACATTCATGGCATCGCTATACGTACAGTCTTTGAATGAAGCTACTTCATTCTACTCATAAAGTCGGCCCCAATGATATCTTTGCCTTTAATATATTCCACCTGAAAACTGTACTCTTGTAAGGCCAAACTCCATCTCATGACCCTGCTGTTGCTCATTTTAGTCTTGGTCAAGTATTCCAGTGGTTGATGATCCGTTTGTACTTTAAAACATCTGCCATAAAGGTAAATATGAAATTTCTTCACCGCCCAAACTACCGCCAAACATTCCTTTTCCACCGTGGAATAGTTTCTTTCGCTGTCCGATAATCTCCTGCTAGCATAACATACCGGATGCAGCAAATTATTTTCTTCTTGCAACAGAACTGCACCCAATGCTCTATCGGATGCATCAGTGCGAAGAACGAACTCCTTATCGAAGCTGGGAGGAAGCAGGATAGGTGGTTTTACCATATGTTGTTTTAGCGTAACGAACGCATTATTGTGTTCGTCTGTCCAAATCACCTTGTTACCGGAACCTTTTCTAGTGAGTTTGATTAGAGGGCCAGCTATGTGGGCATAGCCTGGAATGAACTCCCTATAGTACCCGGTCAGCCCTAGGAACGACTGCACCTCTTTCTTTGTCGTGGGAACTTTCGCTGCCCGTATTTTGACAAGAATGTCGTCTTTCGTGGCTATGCAGCCCATTCCCACCGTGTGTCCCAGAAAAGAAATGGCTTTAAACCCTATCTCACATTTTGTCGGCTTTACTGTCAACTTGGCTTGCTGAATTCTATTCAAGAGTTCTTCCAATGTGGCCATATGCTCTTCCCAAGTATCGGTTGCTACCAAGACATCGTCAATGTAGTGCTCGACGTTTGGAAGCCCCTCCAAAACTTTCCTCATCAGTTTTGTAAATATTGCTGATGCTGTCTTCAAACCAAAAGGCATGAACTTAAACTGGAATAAGCCCGCAGCACATGAAAATGCCGTTTTTTCTTTCGAAGACGCCTCCATAGGTATTTGCCAGTACCCTTTAGCTAAGTCCAGTTTCGAGAAGTAATTTTTGTGAGCGACCTTAGCGCACACCACATCTACTCTTGGAATGGGTTGAGTGTCTGGCACCAACACGTTATTCAGGCGACGAAAGTCCACACAAAGTCTGTTCGAACCGTCAGGTTTCTTGACCACCACGAGAGGGGCGTTATAGGGGGACCATGACCTCTCAATTATGCCCATTTCCAGCATCTCCTGCACGTCTTTTTCGATGGATTCCTGTACTGATAACGGCAATGGGTACTGCTTGACACTGATGGGCCTATCCGTAAACAAATCTAATTTGCAGCATATAACATTCGTCTTCCCCGATACATCCGAAAACACTTCTTTCTTACTTTTCAATAGCGACCTCACCTGTGCTATTCTTTCTGTACTCAACTCCGGGTTTATCACTACTTCCTCCCACCCTGCTCCTTTCTTGCCATTATGCCTGCCACACTGGGAATATCCTGCCTTGGCCCTCTTTCTTCGTATGTTTTCAACATGTTTGCATGAAAGACCTTCTTGGTATTATTTATCAATAATTCATAGTCCATATCGTTTTTCTTCTGTGTTACTATATAAGGTCCTTTCCACTGCATCATTAATTTATTGTTATCCGTGGGCAGTAGGATGAGAGCCAGGTCGCCTGTTTTAAGATCCCTGTGGGTGGTTTTTCTGTCATAATAGCCTTTATATCGCTCTCGGGACTTTTCCAAGGCCTGGTGTGCGAGATTACACGTTTCTTCTAGCTTGTCCCGCAACTCCAGCACGTAGATGTACGTTGACTTGAGATCAGTTGCAATCTCCTTATTAGCCCATAACTCTTTGAGTATTGTCAGTGGGCCCCTAACGGTTCTACCATACCACATCTCGAAAGGGGAGAAACCTAAGCTTGCCTGCGGTACCTCGCGATATGCAAACAGCAAAGCTGGAAGGTATCTGTCCCAATCGACTGGTCTTTCCTGACACATTTTCCTGATCATGCTCTTCAGAGTACCATTGAATTTCTCTACCAGACCATTGGACATGGGGTGATAGGGCGTTGTTAGCAAATGCCTTATTGACAAAAGACGGTTGATCTCCTTCATTAAGTCGGACGTGAAGTTAGAACCACGGTCACTGAGAATCTCCCTAGGAATCCCATAGCGAGCAAACATCTCCAGAAGACCTTCTGCCACCTGAACACTGTCGATAGTTTTCAGTGGAACCGCGTCGGGATAACGAGTGGACATGTCAACAAGGGTCAACACATATCTGTTGCCTTTGGATGATACTGGAGTGATTGGTCCAACAATATCAATAGCGACTCTCTGAAATGGCAGCTCGATGGTCGGCATCTTGCCTAACGGCACAGGGCTAATTTGACCCTTTGGAATTGTGCGCTGGCACACATCACATGACCGAACATAACGTTTTACATCACTTTGTACCCCTGGCCAAAAGAATTCTTCGGTGATTCTGGCCACCGTTTTCTGTACCCCCTGATGCCCCGCCATGATGCTATCATGCCCTAAACTCAGCACCGTTTCTCGAAGACGCTTTGGTATCACTAATTGCTGGACCTCCCTACCAGAGCTAAAAACACATTTCCGAAAAAGTAGGCCCTCCTGCAACTGGAACTCAAAGGAAGTGCGACTACGTCTCCTTTTCAGCAGCTGTCCTATCTTCTCAAAGCAAGAGTGCAAGCTAGGATCATGTTTTTGCTCACTTGCAATTTCCTCTGGTGTTATACTCAGAGGCAATGCATCCACCGTGTGAAGAGGGTACTGTTTTGCTTTAGCCTTTTCTCCGGCCCTCGTCTCGACCGCCGATGCAAAATTAGCTGCACATCCTCTCGCCTGCACTGTCTCATACCCTTCCGCTTTTTGAGGCTCCTTTTCATTGCGCATGCTCCACTCAGCATCAGGATCATTGACCTTCCTTATTCCTGGTACATTGCCCAGGATAAGGTCATACAGTGGCTCCTCGACACACTTTTCCACGAGCTGCCCTGTATAATATGGCGTAGAGACGACAATCTTAGCCTCGGGAAGGTCCCTGATAGTGCCATCAACTAGCGTGACCGAAGATGATAGCCCTGTGAACTCCTCATCTTTCACTAAACTTCTCCTAACCAGAACTGTGTTCGCTCCGCTATCTCAGGACCAAAATGTGCTGGCTCCCTATAAGTCCAACAACCACTGGCATGGCTGCGTTCGAATGGCGCGTTGCATCTACCGTTTCATACTTGTGCGGCGTTTCATCTTTCGTGAACTGTGGAAACTCTGGCAATGTGTGCCGTTCTTTCCCTAATTCTGCAACGCATGCCGCCCTGTCCTGCGTTCGATATTGGCATTGTTCGACCGAGTGCCCACTCTTTTTGCATCCTTGACATATACCCTGTGTCATTCGAGCTGCACTACCCGTCCAGCAGTCAGCTGCCCGGTGTCCTACCTTGTTACAAAGGAAGCACCTTAGGGGTGTTTTAGGCGCATTGGCGTGGGCCTTGGGTTTCGTTCGATATGACTCAGCGCTCTTTGGCGCTTCCTCCTTCACTTTACTTATATTTTTAAGCCCTTGGGCTTCTACAAATTGATCTGCGGCCTCGGCAAATTCGTCTAAACTATTTAACTTCCTTTCTTTCAGAAAGATTACTAATTGTGGACCACAACAAGCCAAAAACTGCTCTGTGACCATCTTGTCACGCACCTCTTCAAAGGTTTTCCCCGTGTTTGACATGTCTAGCCACCTGTCAAAATAGTTTATCAAACGGCAAGAAAACTGCTTAGCCGTCTCAGAGTCCTCGGGTTTCGGGCTTCGGAATTTCTCGCGAAAACCCTCTGCAGTGAGCCTAAATCTCTGCAGGAGAGCCCTCTTGACTTTGTCGTAGTCCATTGAGTCACTGGCGGGCATCCTACCAAAGACGTTTAAGGCCTCCCCGACTAAGCACATGCTTAAAGGCCAACTCCGGCGATTTTTGGAGGTCGATGGATCTCAGTGAAATTCGCTGGGTACGTTCCTTTGCACGTTTCCGTCATTTATGCCAAATTACAGGCTTGAGACATGCGCAGATTGTTTGCAAATTAATTTTAAAGATTGTCTGCAAACGCCCTCCTGGCTTCCCACAATTATTGGCAACATTGCGTCTGTGACGTCAGTATTGGCAAGGCGGCGGAAGTGACGCAGCCGAGGGCACCGCTAACTTCGGCGCTTAGGCCGCTACAGCGAGCGTCTGCTGTGCACAAAGCGACAGACAGCGTTGGTTTGGGCGGCGCTTCGCTGGTCGTACCGGCTGTCACAGTTTTCATACTCCGCGCCAGCGTGACCGGCATGCCTTGCACGACTTCCGGTTCGTTCGTAACAACGTCTACGTCATACGTAGACAGTACACTCGGTTGGGTTTCGGTTTCGGTGTTGAGCTTTTTTGCTTATTTAAAATTATTCTCCAATTTGCCGAGTATTTCTGCTAGCGGGCCCGTAACAGGAGCGTCTCAGGAACATAAAAGCACCATTACTTTGACATGGCCAAAAAATCGCCGGAGTTGGCCTTTAACGCTGTCGCCCACTCACTACGCTCCCAGCCTTGACCGAGGGCTATTCGTTCAAACCGGTGCAAGTATGCATCCAGGTCGTCCCTTCTGTCGTCAAATGGAGCCATTAACTTTTTGGGGCACACTCGCGTCGCTCTCTGAGGTTCTCTTTCTACTGTGGAGCCCCTATCACCTGTGCTCATCTCGCTACCTCCCTCCAAAGTCCGCTGTTCCCACAGGAGGAACTCTTTCTCGCGCTCAATTCTCCTCTTGTCACGTTCCTCCTCTTCACGCCTCTCCTCGCGCCTCTCCGCTCGCTCATCCCTCAGCCTCTTTTCCTCGCCATCGTATAGACTCATCGCTTCCTCACTCGACATACCAAGCTTCGCAGCCGACTCTAATATCTTCGTCAAGTCCATTCCTTCTGCCGAAACGAAATCCGTGAGACCCACAACAAAAAATAAGAAAAAGGATCCTGGCAGGCTCGCCACTTGTTTTTGTCACGGATCTCCGGACAACAGTCGGCTAGAATGAACGGACGAGGCGAGAGCGTTACACAAACCTATTTTAATTACACACAAGAAAAACACACATTGTTAACTCAAACCACTGCAAACATTAAAAAGGAACACACAAAGAATAAACTAGCGCTAAACACAGTTATAGCTCAAAGAACAATTGAGTGAGAGAATCAAACAACTAAAATTACGAGGCGTTCATCGCTTACGCCACTCAAGGCGTTCTGTCCCGTTGGAAGAGTCGAGGCGTTGCGGGGGGGCGCAAGCGTTGAAGTAGGCGTCCCAGTCGATGTCCCAGGCTTTAACCGTGGCCGAATGCGGACTGGCGTTGTAGACGAGGGTGGGCAGCACCGGGTTCAGTGACCTGGGCGTCGCAGGTCCTGGAGATGGCCAGCGTCTCCCGGGAGGAGAATCTCGCTCTGTCGGAGCCTACGGAGCGGTGCCGTAGGCCGGTGCGCTCGGTGCACAAGCCGATGGCGCGTCCTGGGCGTTGCTGGTAGTCCCAGGTCCGTGGACGTGTCCTCGAACAGGCAGTGGCTACGGTGCGATGCCGTAGCACGAGGAAGAGCCGGAGCGCCCGGAACACAGGCCGGTGACGCTCGTCCCCAGCTTTCCAAGCCCACGCGCTGCCGTTCGAACACTCCCGGCCCCCTCTGGCCACGTCACCTTCTTTTTTATACCTCCCGCTTCGTTTTCCTCTTCTTCTAGTCATGCGGTTATACGTCACGATACCCTTGGCATCTTCCTCTTCTTTTCCCGTGTCTTTGCTGTCACCTCTTACATGTGACAGTCACGCCGAAACCAAAACCAGTTTATCGGGAACAACTTTGTCGCAGTAACACGGTGCGATTAGCTCCGCCTGCCGCAGCTTTCGCCCCATTGCCACAGAAAGTCGTCCCCGAGAATAGCAGATCTCCTCTACTCCATTGCGAAGGATCTACTAATACATAGTGTGGTTAAGGATAGCATAGAGGATTTCAGTCCTGTCGCTCTTCAAAACGCTTCGGGGATCTATGTTGAGAGTTCTCTGCAAATGCTCACCTTTTATCTTTCATCTGCACTTGTTCATTTTAACGGTGATGCCTTTATTCAAAGGGATGGCGTTTGTATTGTGTTGTATGACGCATCGCGCCAGTTTCAAGTGATCTATTTTCTTTCTACCTTTTACAAGCAAGTGGACGCATGTGTTGACAAAAGGTTAGTCGAAAGAAGTGTTGGATGTGTTGATGATATTTTCATTTTAATGAAGGGCGTGGCTAACGATGAAAGGGATGTGAATAGTGTCCCCGAAGCTTTCAAAGGATGTGCTTGCGGGCTTAGGTTCACACATGAGATGCCAGTATGTGGATGCTTTCATTTCCTTAATCTCCACATTAGCTTTATTGAATGTCGACTCCGCTGGACATATTGATGCTAGACGTACTGGACGACATAGTGGTGCCAAGTCTGAAGGAACAACGGAGCTGGACAGTCTTTCTCGTTTCTGTTTATTTTTATTTTAATTCCTTCCTCTCTCTTCCTCTCTCTTTTTTTTCACCTCTTTCCTGTCTCAATTTCTGTCTTTCTTTCTCTTTTTATTTCTTTCTATTTCTTGCTATTTATATCTTTTTTTGTCGGTCATCCCTTTCTCCCTCTCTTTTTTTATTTCTTTCTCTCTCTCTCTTTATGTTTCTTCCTATACATGCTCTACTCTCTTCCATCGTCCTTTCTCTCCTCCTGACCCTCACTTGCCTTTCGCAGCCCCTTGCTATATTATACAAGGCTATGTTATGCTCTGCTAGCCTGCCTACGATGCGGTTACGTATGACTAGTTACGCGTGCCTACGAGAGGTTACGATGCTCGCCTTCGGATCGTGGGTACGCCGGTTCGAATCCCGCCTCGTTGGGAAGTTTTTTCGCCAAGAGTTTGTTTTTCTATCTCTTTCTTTCTCTCTCTCTCTCTGTAGTCGTCCTCTCACCCATCAGAGTTCTCATAATCGTGCGCCGGACAAAGCGGCACACATGTTCTGTGGGCGAAGCAGAAGATGAAGAAGAGGACGAAGAAAGCGCGTGCCGCATTATGATGATGATATTTTTCGTTCACGGATTACGGATTGACGCTCACCTTAAACAGCTCTGCTGTTAAAAACTCGTCCTCAACTATGATTCCGCTCACTCGAACACAGCCAAAATGGGGATTGAGTGAATACCCTTCCAGCAGCCTTGCAGAAATGACTTGAGTACCAGGTAGCCTGTAGCGTTATGCACCAGGTCAATATATTGCGGTGCGCCAGGTCCTCTGACGGCGCGATAGTGTCTGTAGCGGAAAGCTTGTGGGAATCGCGCTCCACCCGATCACGACACGTGCCGCACAGTAGAAGTGCGCGCGTCCCACAGACGCCCTGCAAAAGCGCCCGCCGACACGATGCGCGGGCAGTTGGCGACGGACCTGCGGAGTGTATGCGCGCGAGTGGTAGACAGCCGGCGTGGCGAGGGCTGAACTGAACTGTTGATGGCATGTGTGGTGGCCGTGAGGACTGAGTTGTTAGATTAACGTTTGGTCGTTTCATTTACTAATAAATGTTTTTTGAGTTGTGAGGCAGCGCGGCAACTCGTCATTTGGTCAGGCGGCGAGGAACCCCTCAAGTGGCGCCCAACGTGCAAGCGGCTTCGTCTGACCGGCAAGATGAATGTGGCGTTGCAGCGACACCTGGAGACAATGGAACGCCTCGACGTGGCCTCCGCAGTGTACTGCGCGGCGCGGGGACACGCCGAATCCACAGCCTATTGCGCGGCGAAGGGCGTGGTGGTCCCAACGATGAACTTCGAATGGCTGACGGCCCCAGTTGGACGGGACTGCACACCGGCGCAAGGCGACAAGAACGCCGCGGGAGACTCGGCTACAAAGGGCGGAGACACCAGTCCCGTGTCGGAGACGGCCATGCTCGTGCATCGCGACGACAACGACATGGACGTGGGCAAAGAGGTGGATAAGGAAGTCGCTGCGGTGAAAATGAGTTCAAGAAGCACTGAAACGCCGAAACCTTCCCCGGGTGTCGGCACCGAGACAAAGACCACCGGAAAGGCTGTGGCGGAGGGCAAGTGGGACGCCGCCAGCGGCGGTGATGCCGGCACCAAGGACGCCGTTGCGCCTGAACCAAAGGCTGCATTCAAAGTCTCAAAGACGACCGCAATGGCAACCACGGAAAAAGAGCCCGTGTGTAGCTGGCGGCAAGAAGGGCTGGCCAGCGCCACACGAGAGACCAACCTTACAGCGCCGTCCGGTAAGCACGAGCCCCGGTGGTGCTCTTCGAAAATCGGAGTAGATAGGAGCTGGCTCGGCGGAGGCTACAAAGACCACGACAGATGCGACGGCTAGCCAGGCGGTCAAGAAGGCGCCGACGATAATGAGGGCGACATCGTCGTCAAGGATGACATCGCCAGCGAGGCCGAGGATGGTGACGAAGGCCAAGGACGATGCCGTTCAAGGCGGCGAAAACAACCGGCAACGCACCTTTCTTTCTGAGGGGTGGAATGTGTGGAAATCGCGCGCATTTTCACCCGATCACGACACATGCCGCGCAGTAGAACTGCGCGCGTCCCACAGACGCCCTACAAAAGCGCCCGCCGACACGATGCGCGGGCAGTTGGCGATGGACCTGCGGAGTGTATGCGCGCGTGTGGTAGACAGCCGGCGTGGCGAGGGCTGAACTGAACCGTTGATGGAATGTGTGGTGGCCGTGAGGACTGAGTCGTTAGATTAACTTTTGGTTGTTTCATTTACTAATAAATGCTTTTTGAGTTGTGAGGCAGCGCGGCAACTCGTCATTTGGTCAGGCGGCGAGGACCCCAACAAGCTTCAGTTCAGAGGTGAAGCATGCAGGGCAACACCTGGGCTCAGTGAGCAGCACACTAAGGTGCGCCCTGTACCGGTGCCGTGCATGCAGCGTCGCACCGTCTCAAGAAGGGAGCACTGAAGTGCGGCATTTCAGTAGTTTTCACTGAGCCGAAAGAAACATTCCTGGATGTGCCGCATGGTGAATCCGCGGAGAGTGCTCGATCATTGTAGGTAGCACAACACTCTACGAATGACGGACACAGAAAGTACAAATCATAAGTGTTTTATCTGTTTCCTTCATCTTGTCCTTCGTCCTTTTCCGCGCTAATTTATTTGTCTGATTTCGCCTGTCCGTCGACAGCATTCTTATATTTATGGTGCTGAAAACTCGATTGAGAACGTTTGTTTTCTACCACAGCTTGGGGCATCTACTCGTCCACTCCGCGTCGCGGGTGGTGACGATCGACAGACCGGCGATCGCTTTACTGAACAACACTGTCGAAACCGAACTGGGCGCATACCTGTATAGCTGGATAGTTTACTGATGGACGCCTCAAGGCCATGCGTGCCGACTGACAAACTCACAACAGCAAGCTACAGCAGGGAGACCGAGCGCTGCTTACGAACTCGAACGTCCCACTATTCCCACTATTCTTACCAGCCAGAGTTCCAGCAATCTCTAAAATTGAAGTTTCAGTGCCTCTCTGCAAGAGCGCGTTCCCGACGACCAGCTCCATCGAAACTGAATTTAACACTGTAGCAGTTCACAACGATCGGGTTACAGGCATGCTGGCTGAATTGCGTTGTCAGGTCGCGACACTGGAACATGTTGAAAACCAGCCGCAACCGGCAGATTCTCCTCAACCAAGTCCAGCATTAAATATGCGGCAACGTTTCATTGGAGATTACGATTGCCTAAGCTCGACATTGCAACTTCCAATGGAGGCGTTCACCACTACATAGAATATGAGAAGCTGTTTGCGCAAACTGTTCGTGTGAAAGAGACACTGTAGGCGACTTAATTCTACTACTTGCCGAACTGCCTGTGGCAGCGTGAACCGCTCGATTACCGACCACACAATCTTCTTACGTGGATGCTAATGAGCATGTTAGAGAATTATGTGGTCTCCCCCCCCCTTCCCCCCAACAAAAAGAAAACGATCGACCAGTATCATCCGTAAGCCTTGACAGAGATCTTTGTTCGCTATATTTAGGCATGGTCTTCCGGGTGTTCTCCCCTTCCAGGAAACCATGAGCTTTCGCCGCATCGACGGCTCTCGCTACGAGCTTGCGCTTGCCTTCCAAGGTGGAAATGGCTAAGGTAAAGTCACGGGAACGGGACTTCCCGTTACAGTGATTTTGACCAAGGGACTCTCCCAAATATCAGGGATGTGGTATCCGTTGCATGTACTAAGAAGAGACTCTGTACGCCCCCCTACTACGTCGCAAAGCGGGCCCGGTGCTCCACAAAAGTGGCAATGCGGGGAGGACATGTGGGTGTGAAGTGGTAATTTCGAGATAGGTGGGAAAGCTGTTGGCTTGCAGCGTTCACAGCATGCGGTCATACACCGGCACGTGTGTCTGATTGTCAGGCAGCGCTCTACACCTGAGCATGCAAAGAGTATGTGCAGATAAGTTTTCTGCTTACTTTCTGTTCCGCCACTGTGCGCCCCTTCAGTTGATAGTTGGCGCTTGCGCTGTCTCGTTCTACGCTCCTTTGTCCATGTTTGCGCGCCCACTTTCGTTCATGATCAGCCCCTCGCTGCTGGTCTTCTCCCTCGCGCGAAGCCACTCGAATTACTTATGAACAAATGGAAGGAAAATTCGGCTTTTTTCTTCTTTTTTTTCACAAAGGGAGCGGAAGCGAGCACACGTGGATTTCACCAATCGCGAGGGCCATTCACGTGACCCGGTATAAACCGGTTACTGCGAGTCGCGATCGGCCACACTACTTCCGTCAACCAGGCAAACCAGTGGGACTCCAGCGCCGTGATGAAGGCCTTATAATACGCTGGCCATATCAATGACACCACCAGCGGCGTGGCACGCATCCCATTTTGACGGAGCCCGAGGTTCTGAGGTTAATAATATCTGGGGTATAACGTCCCAAAACCACGATATGATTGAGGGACGCCGTAGTGAAGGGCTCTGGAAATTTTGACCACCTAGGGTTCTTTAACGTGCACCTAAATCTAAGTACACGGGCCTCAAACATTTTCGCCTCCATCGAAAATGCAGCTGCCGCGGCCGGAATTCGACCCCGCGACCTTCGGGTCAGCAGTCCAGCGCCATAACCACTAGACCACGAGGTACTGAGGTAAGCCGGAAATTTGACATTTGTCAGCGCCAGAAGGAACGAGCAAATAAATTTACCACTGCCACTTTATTAAGCGGCTGGGCCGTCTTTCCGCTTAAGGGTTACAGAAATGTTTAAAGAGATTTAATCCACGCTGTATTGACATCTGTCTAAAGAAAATAGTGTGTAAACTGAGGTGCCATCGAGATTTCATTTTGTTTAAATTATATGATATTTTTGTATGTAAGTTAAGCGTTATGTAAGCTAGTAAAAATAAATTATTTCCTTGCCGTTGATTGCGGATCAGCTACTGTTCTGATTTCCTACCAAAACAGTTTTATTGACTGGATATCCTACCTTTATTGAGCACGACCAAAAGAAGGTGGCATGCTAGCTTGCGGTACGTGATTGCCAAAAATGGGAGCCAAGTACCTGTGCGTTTTGCATTGAAGGTTATAACGAAAACGAACCTAATTGGCGCGTATTGATCGAAAACTTCTCTTAGTGACTGCAATAGGAGCGCACGGACAAGAGGAGTGATACCGTATCTGACAAAAAAAAAACACTGCGACTACTAAACGAAGATCCTACGCATCCACATCTAAATAAGGTATCCACATATACACTGTTAAGAACTTGTTGTAGGACTAGTAGCTCATTTTTGTATAACATAATCGAGCGCAAATATAGCACATTCGCATGTACACACACGCGCACGTAACATGCAACTAAAAAACGTACTGAGCCTACATGTGCGGGATTGCAATCTGTACGTGTGGGTCTGCGCGTGTGTGAGCGTGCGATATTTGCACTCGATTAATTTTGTGACGGAACGCACACGTAAGCTCGAGATAGCATCCTAACAGAAAGAACTATACCGTGAATCCTACTAAGAAAATCCACGACGTGTGCCTCTTATGTTCGTAAGAAAATAGAAATAGCTATGCGAGAACAGCTGAAACACGTAGCCTATTTTGCGCTGTGCAAGAAGAAAGTCCCTTAGGAAGCGCGAGCTGCTGGTTGATTGTTGCAGTGATCAGCCAAAAAATAGCTGCGAACTCAAGCCGCGTGCCGATGTTCTTGCCGGGAGCCTCTGACAGGTAACTCAATAAATAAATAATCAACTAGATTTATATTATTCTGGAGAAATTACTACACATCGGAAGGAAGTGGTCGTGTTACACTCCAACGCCACACCTTTGTATACCACGCATATATGCCTGAAAATATGCGCACTTGCATGACAGCAAGCCACTAACCTTTAGATGGAATTCGTGTGCGTACCACTACTACATAGTAAACGTATTGTCTACTAAATAAGTAATATGCGGCAGCCATACTCACGCTAATGCGGACGGTGCCCTCGACGCGATGCAGGTCTCCCAAGATCGCGGCTAGAAGTGTGGACTTGCCGCTACCTACGAAGCCAACGATGGCTACTAGTGAACCTGGAGGCACGCTTAGGTTGATCCCTTTAAGAGCCGGTGGGCAGTCTTCATCCCCGGTCCTGGAGAACGTACAGTCTTGCAGGAAGACCTCGCCTGCACAAGAGTGTTCGACTTTTATACTTGAATTGGCTTCAACCAGCCTAAAGAACAAGCCGGTTTCTGTAAAGACTTCTTTGCGATGGATCACATTCATGTGATAAAACAGATAATGAAGAAGGCTGCTGAAAACAACTCCTTTATTTAGCATTCATAGACTAAAAAAAGGCATTTGACCCGGTAGAGATATCTGTAGTCTTAAAAGTACTAAGTCGGCAAAGAGTACCTAAACCTGACGCCAATACCTTAGCCGACATCTACAAAGACTCCACAGCTTCTTTCCTTCTCCACAAAGAAAGCGATAAAATTACGATAAAAAAGGAGTCCGACAATAGATAAAACATCCCCAATGTCGTTCACAGCATGCTTAGATAAAACACTTCAACAGCTAGACTGGGCAGAACCAGGAAGCAAGGTTAACGGAGAATGGTTCAAGAACCTATGATTTGCAGCTGACATAGTACTCTTCAGTAGGGATAGCAACGCAATGCAAAAATGATTGAGGATATAAACCGAGAAAGCATTAATTTAAACCTAACAATGAATACGATGAAGACAAAGAAAATGCTGAATAGCCTGGCGAAAGAGAAAGAGTTAGAGATCGAAAACTACACATTGGAGTGTACACAAGAGTATGTATACCTAGAATAACTACTAACAAGAAAACGAAAGTCACCAAAGAATAAGATTGAGCTGGAGAGCATTCAGCAGGCACTCCCAAATAATCTCAGGAAATCTGCCACTGTTATTAGAGCGAAAAGTATACAATCACTGCATACTGCCAGTTCTAGCGTATGGGGCTCAAACATGGAAGATAAGAAGGTAACTAGGGAAAAAGTTGAGGGTCACGCAGCGTGCAATGAAACGTAAAATTATAGGAGTCAAACGAGGGTGTTTCAACGGTAGAAGTCGTTACACTTGAACAGGGGGTTTTCCTGCTACAAGGGCTAACTAGAGGCGCGGGCAACGAGCGTAGTCTTCTTTTTTAGTCAAGCCCTATGTCCACTGCCTTCATTACAATCACTCTCGAACAATAAGGGAGCCATCCTGGTGACCTAAGGGCTAGAGCACAAAGAGGGATCGTGGTTCTGCTTGAGCCGAAAGATGTGCATGATTCCTTGTCCACGACGACGCTTGTACGAAGACTCATTGAGCGCCTCCACGAGGTAGTTGACTGCAGACGTTTGTTGCAGTACCCGATAAGTTACTGCAACAAACGTCTAGCTTTCGTGAGGGTGCGGCTGGTGTAAGAAACGAGTACTCTGCAAAGCTATCTTTGCGTGGGCAAGTATGGCATTAAACCCGACGCCACTAGGGTCAGTATGAATAACTGTTGATGTTGACGGATCGAAATGTCGCCGTACTGGCGGGTCATTGAGAAGGCGCCGAAGTTCTTGAACTGCATCATCGCACGCCTTCAACCAGCCTGATGGACCGGAACCGCTGGAAAGAAGGTTGGTCAAGGTGGCCATAATTGCAGCAAAATTACCGATGGAGCGTCGGAAATATGAGCATAAACCGATGAAACTTCCAAGCTCTTTGATGGTGGTTGGTTTCGGGAACGCGGAAACTGCACTAAGTTTCGTAGGGTCCGGAAATATACCGTCCCTCGAAACTACATGGCCGAGGATGGTAAGCTTGCGTGCACCGAAGTGTCATTTCTTCAAATTAAGTTGAACGTCTGCCATCGAGTGGCACTTCACGACTTGTTCGAGGCGACTGAGGTGGGATGCGAAGTCGGTTGAAAATACAGCAATGTCATCTAAGTGACACGGACAGGGGTCACATTTCACACCGCGAAGTGTAATGCCCATTATTCTTTCTCCAGGTGCAGGACCTGGAGCGCCTTGAGACGGTCCCGAATCAGTCATCGCGTAAGATCGTGGGAGTGTCTGGTTGCGCAGTTCCAGCAGCTCCAGGGTGAAGACCAGATGTACGCTGCGCCTCCACCAGTTCAAACGAGGGTGTTTTAATGGTAGAGGTCGTCACAACTGAACACGGGCTTGCCTACTACACGGGTTAACTAGAGGCGCGGGTAGTGATCGCACGTCTCCTCTTAGTCTACTCCTGTGTCCACTGCCTTCGTTACAGGAGTAATATTAGGAGACCGGAGGATGGCAGAATGGTTCAGAGAAAAAACAGGGGTTGCAGATATCCTAGTTGACATCAAGCGAAAGAAATGGACCTGAGCTGGCCACATAATGCGTAGAACAGACAGCCGGTGGAGAGTGACAGCAACGCAATTGTTACCAATAGATGGAAAACGGAGTTGGCGAAGGCAGAGAGTTAAATGGAGTGATTCCATTACATCCGTGTAATGGAATCAGCTCGCACATGACAGGATAAATTGGAGAGTTTTGGGAGAGGCCTTCGTCCTGCAGAGGAATAAAAGAGGCCGAGAATGATGATGACTGCTATCACAATGCATCTTGACTGCGCAAATGCCTTCCCGCACATTTTAACACATTTGCTAACGCACGAAAATTTTTTTCAGGTATGTCAATTGCACAGTACGTTACAGCCTGTGTGGGGCAAAATATCTTTTGGAAGGCCTCGCTCTACTTCAAAAGTGAAACATATAGTCAACTCCTGTGCTTTCCAAGGCGCCCTATAATCAACACACTCAAACATTATACGTATTTGCAGCTAACAATTGTAGATGAAAGCTGAGCTGCTACTGACAAGTGGACGAAGCAAATGGCTGTGCCGCACTGAACTCAAACTAAGAAAAAACTGTGCGCAAACCAGAATTTTTGCTGGGCCCAATCCCGAAGAATTATTTCCGGAATACGCCTGAAGACAAATCAAACTCTAAACAAGAACTACCAGAAAAACCATAATAAGGGAACACAAAAGCCTTCAAGCATATGAGGCGCGAGTGGAAGCACAAATAATAAATGATACAGCCAATAGTAGATCGCGACGGCTCACGAGGACCGTTAATTTCGTACGAGAATGGCGGTGGACGACAGTTAGGAGTTGGAACCTAACAGATGACTGTTGTGGCTCAAAGCCACGCGCTAAGATGTCTGCTACTCTGAACACGTCCATGAAGCTTGCGTTCAGCAGCTGAAATGTTCTTTCAAGAGACTCCAAAAATTTGACAGATATGGTTGTGTTGTGTCGGAGAAACACGGACTCGTTAGTCCATTCCTACATTTTGTTAACTTATCTGCTTCGGCAAGACAGTATACAGGCTTACTTAAATGGGCCCTGAAGCACTTTTTCAGCATGGTCAGAAAACGCTGCCGATGAATAGTCGAGGCTCCCGAGAACACGAGAGCCCAACATTATAGCGCAGCATGCGGCCTGGGATTTAAAATAAATTGTCAGTCAGCTAAAAAACGCTTCCTCTTCTCTCGACAAACCATGCTATTGACTCGAAGTCACTGCGCCACTGACACAAGTTCCACGCCATTGGCTGATTTGAACATGGAGCATTGGGTAGTTACTACGGCTGCCGCGGGAGGCCATCACTTGCCCCCTCCCCCCCCACACGCGCGATCGCACTGAAAGTACGTTGCGCGTTCGAAAAAAATCACAGCATATCCACGGGTGAAGGATGAAGAGCTTCGGCGAAGCTCCTGAAGCAATCATGGTCGCGGGATCCGCTTCTCGTTGAGCCCGTTTCGCAGCGGCGTCCTTGGCGCGCACCGTCGCGGGATCCGCCTGGCGCCGCACGCGCTTGGCGGCGGCTTCGCGGGCGCGCACCGCCTCGAGTTCCACCTGGCGCTGCGCTCGCTTGGCGGCAGCCTCTCGAGCTCGCACCTCGGGATCCTGCCGACGAGCACGGGACGCAGCGGCCTTCCGCACCCGGCGCTCCTCGTCGTCCATGGTCCGCCAAGCAGCACGATCCGGCAAGCACACCCGTCCACGTACGGCGTCGATCAAGGAGAATGAGAGATAACGGGCGCAACAGCCAATCTGAGAGCAGCGGCACCTATAACGCCATCTAGCGTGCACTCACCCAACCGCCATATTGCACACATCTCTATTGGACAGCGCCATCTAGTATATCGTCACCCAACTGCAGTTTGCGTGCATCTCTACGGGACAGCGCCATCTATTGAATGATACGAGAGACGCGACGGCGGGGGAACGCCGGATGGAGCGACGACCCACCAGGTGATGCTATAAGGAGCTTCGCCCCTAAAAAAAGAAAAAGAGCGCAAGGTCACGAGGCACGCCTGACGTGCCTTCTTCCCCCGTGCCACCACACCCTGCTTACCTTCCAGCGCTTTCGTCAGGACGAGAGAAGATAGAAAGCAATTACAGCGTGCGGCAAATCTTTGTAACTCCGCTCGTACTGGACGGATTGTAAAGATTTTTGCGGTGGTCGATTTGTGAGGAAATAAGCTTCTTTAGTAAAGCCATTCCATGGCAACTGAGAAAAATGTTGCAGGGCCCCTTTAAGTATATATTCCACAGAGGTAAACACGATTTATCGTACCTTTTTGAACGCACGAGTAGGTGATGAGTGCTTGGTCATCCGTTGCTTCTTCGGCCGTACATAACTTCACCGCTCTGGTCAGAGAAATGCCAGTCTGGAAAGAAAAGTACCATTCCACCTCTGTCAGTGGGTGAGCTAATAGCTGCGGTATCAATGCCACTGCAACGTAGACCGCAGCCCTCTGCACTTGCCATTACAGACAGTCTGAATTATTTTCGATATCTTCATGTTGCACTCAATAGTGTGTCTGGCTCTACCCAGAATGGGTTGAATACAAGTTGAACGAAATGCATTTTAGGCTGTTTTAGGCCCGTGATAAAAATGAGCGCGCATGTCAGAATCGCTAAAATATCACATTTAGGTTTTTTTTCCTGCATGGCTCACGTGTATTCGATATCCAGCCTAGCTTTCTCCGGTAACTTTCTCGGTTCTCTCTTTTTTATACCTTCTAAAAAAAGCGCGCTCCAGTGAAGAAATTAACAGCGCAAATACGGTGGATGAAGCAAAGAAAAGACGTTGGCGGGCGCTGACTGCCAAAACATTTATTCAATGACACCGTCACTTCATTCTTCATGCGTGCTACGCGTATATATCTTCGCATGTATAATGATTGTTTATTAAGACAAAAGCCTGACATTTCTCATCAAACGCGAAAACTGCCGTCGGCGGCTTCGGTGTCCCGCGGTGTCGACGTAAACACCAGTGACGCGAAATATCATCCTTACGGGATGACATCACCATACGAATTAACCATGGCGCCACATATCGCCAAAACTAGTAACATAATCATGGCGTTACTATGACGTCACCTAACGTGACGTTACATGAGACGTCCTCAGATGACATCGTCGCTTGGTCAAAGGTGGGCCGATCACGCAGGCTCTGCGAAACCAGTTGATGTGGAGAAATCTTGCAATGCCTTCGAATCTAGAGGCCGCGCAAAACCACGTTAGGTGCAGAAAGCCTTTTGCTGAGGTGGGGAAGGATGAGCTAATCCACTGAGAAGAATAAAGAGATGGCTTTCGCCTTCAATTAGACTTAGGCGAATATATAAGGGACCCTCTGAGTTTTATTGACATTCATGCACGATACAATGTCATCTCCGTCAATCGACTAAAGCCGGCGCACACGGGCAAGCCGCTAACGGCACCGCCCCTCTAGAAGTGGCAGATTGTACATATTTCTGCTGCCTACAACCGTCTAACATGCTCGCTTCTTCATTCACGAGGAAGGGGAGCCGTATGGGAACAGAGCTTCGGTTTAGCGAGTTTCGAGTTTGCTTGCGTCGTCTCGCAACTACCAGTAGCTCCTAGTATGCCGCCTAATGGCACGGGTGATTATACACCGGTTCAGGTCACTCCCAGCGTCGCAGCAAATAATGCAATCACTGGGTGCGATGTCTTCGAACACATTAAAAAAATAAGACGAGAAAATGCGCTGGAGTTTTCTGGCAGTTTTCTGGCCTTTTGACATCACCTCCAGTGTAGCTTCCAGCACGCTCGCCGGAATCGAAAACAGAAAGAGCTGGGAGCCTGTGACTGATTATTCATGAATTAACGTGGGGTATTTTTTAAGCGTGCAGACGTGGACACAGAAGAAGCATAAATAACACAAACGCCATGCATCAAATGAAAGGCTGCACAGTGGCGAAAAATATTGGAAGCACAGAACTGATCGCGCATGCCCAGGTATTGAAGCCAAGGAAGGTATAAGGGATGTCAACTGCAATGTTTTAATTGTATTGTGGTGATTGTTACATAGATGTGGAGCCGGTAAATTCGACGAAAAGACAACTGGCCGCCGGCAGGGACCGACCCTGCAACCTTCGGTATGCGCCCCAATGCTCTTACTAATTGAGCTACGGTGGCGGTCGTCCCTTCGTCCACTTTATCGGCTATTTTATGTGCATGCAAACCTGAGAATGTTAGTCAGCCCCGTTGGACTCCATGACGGTAGATAGGGGACACTCTTATCTTTCCCATCTAGCGTCACGTAGCACGTGATCCTTTAACGAGTGGACAGCTGACCAATAAGCCCTTGCATACGACCATCAAATCTGCCGGAATGAGACGCTCGCTATGAATGAACAACATCGCCTGTACTTTTTTTTTCAATGCCAGTGCAAACGTTCGCTCTTCAATGGGAACCGTTGGTCCGTCTTATTTCAGGGAATGGTCGTGGTGCGACGCTACATAAAGGGCACGACTAGTGCGACTTGCTTGAACATTGTGCGGACAGGGCTGCGTGGAGCCCTGCAGAAGTCCTGTCCGCACAATGTTCAGGCAAGTTTGTGTGGACAACTTGTACCTCTGCATAAGGCGGACTACCCTCGTCAAACCGTGATGTCAGTTGCTGAAGCGCTCTTGAGGGAGCTCAAAACTAGCTTTAGAGGGAATGCGGCCAAGGTGGACTAGGACAAACGCATGCTACGGCTTTCAATCCCGTACATTCACCGCGTTTCCCACCGGCTCAAAAAAGTGGCGCGAAATTGCGGTCTTGGTGTCCTGTTCACGGCTCCTCATAAGCTGGCTGGACTCCGTTCCGCTGTGACGGAACCTGAGAAGCCGCGGTGTGCTAAGAAACATCAAAGTACACAGCTTGTAAGACAGGAGTCTTGTACACACTTCCACTCATAGGCGTATCTACCGGGGGGGGGGGGGGGCAAAGAAGGCGCTACCCCCCCCCCCCCGCCACTGAAAAATGTTGGGAGGCGGAGCGCCCTCCCCCCCCACTTTCGACAGTGGTTATTGTCGGCTGTAGGCTGGGAAAGTAACAATTCAGGCAAAGTTTTACTTCAACGCAGCAATAACGTAATTTTGTAATAACATTTGGCTACCTGCTGTGCGGGCTGCCTATTCCAAGCTTGTGTGTCTTGCGCTTGAGCATTGCAGAGGAGGCTATCGCTCAGCAGCGGCTCTATAACATTACAGAAGTTTGTAATGATATTATTTTGTTCTACCTGGCCTGAAATTTATGTAATCGGCGACGCGAAAATGGGTGGGAACCACTACCGTTCTATTACCGATCAAACGCTCTCCTTTTTACGGAAATTCAGTTCCTTTCTTCTAAAACGAATAACATCGTCGCTGCTCCATATTCAAGCTGCTGTGAGTTGATGAGTGTGCAGAAGTGTCGAGTATTTTAGTTGTGCCTAGCCAGTACAGCTGAAATAGACTCACACTTTAGTCTCCAATTAGCCTGCTTCACTTCGCTTATCATATGGTAGCCTGCAGCGATCGTGGCGGCTTGTAACGAGGCAGTGGACTCGAGCACATTGAGAAGCCCAGCTTTCAAGTTTGCCCCGTTGCTTGATCTACCTCACCAAGGAGATGATCAGCGTTCACGGTTTTCTGGACTAAGAAGGCTGCCTACCTGCAAAGGATTGTGTCTGTCTCTAATGTTCATTTCTCTCTCTACCTCTTTGTCTGCAACGATGAATTCACAGAGAGTTGTACACGCGCAAAATTAGCTCAACATCGTTGTACTACAACTGAAAGTATCAATTATACACACATGAATCCATCTCGCCCGCTGCTATAAGCAGCCACTGCCAATGTGATTGACAGGCAGCCTTCTTAAATTACGTTCGGAAAGAGATACTCTCTGGCTATTCAAAAAAAAAAAGAGTTATTGTTCAGCACAGTAATGTGCTGCGTATTGTGCACACTTCATTTCAGCGCCGCATGTTTTCGCAGACTTGTGACGTCGGCGATTTTATGGCTTATTGAAAATTTTTGACGAATAACGAAGAACCAATGACAAACAATACGCCGTATTGAAAATAGTTCATTATTATTATTTTTTTACACAGTAATGTGTGCGTGGTCATTAAGCGGTGGATCATTTACGCGTCACTTGTTGCGTCGTTTTACGAGGAGGTGCTGTGAGTATGATCCAGGCAATTTCGACCAATCATCAATGCCGGTACGCGTGCTTTCTCGCCGCTTCACGGTTCTTCACATTTTGAAGATCCGGTTCGCGCCGCAGCCGTGCAGCTTCGGCCTCGCGGGCTCTAACGGCGGGGTCTTCGCGCCGCAGCCGTGCAGCTTGTCGAGCAGCTTCGGCCTCACGGGCTCGAACGGCGGGGTTTTCGCGCCGCAGCCTTGCAGCTTGTCAAGCAGCTTCGGCCTCGCGGGTTCGAACGGCGGGGTCTTCTCGCCGCAGCCTTCAGCTTGTCGAGCAGCTTCGGCCTCCCGGGCTCGAACGGCGGGGTCTTCTCGCAGCAGCCGTGCAGCTTGTCGAGCAGCTTCGGCTTCGCGGGCTGAAACGGCGGAATCTGCTTCGCGGCGTCAACGTGCAGCTTCGGCCTCGCGGGCTCTCACCTCAGGATTCTGTCTGCGAGCGCGCGCTGCCGCCGCCTTCCGTGTCCTCCGTTCCGCAGCCTTGTCTTCCATCTGGCGACTCCGAGCTAAAGAGAAAGTGTGCCAAGAGGGAGCCTCATGGCGCGTTACTTCTGAAATGTTGTTTTCGGGTGTCGTAGAAAACACAAGACGTAGTAAAGAAGAAAGAACGCCACACAGGCGAACACGCAACGAGAGTGTCACTCGTCAACGTCGTCTTCTTCTTCTACTGCATACCAGAACGCGCGCAGTAAAGAAGAAAGAATGTCACACAGGCGAACACGCACGAGAGTCTCGCTCGTCAACGTCGTCTTCTTCTTCTACTGCGTACCAGAACGCGCGCTTCTCGCGATCTAGAGGTGGCTACTACAACGCTACAAACAAACGCAGGATGGACAGACGCACGGCATAAGGAGCTTCGCCCCTAAAATCAGTTAAAGTCTAGCGGTTGTCCTGTCTCTTTTTATGTCGTCCTTTGTGCGTGTTCGCTAGCAATATGGAAGCATGCAATACAAACGCACGCGGCGTCGGGTCAAACGCACAGGACGCCACACGTGTCGAAATTAAAATTATGCGAGACGCGGGCCATGCTGCATCGTCGCCCGCGCTGCTTTGGCGTCGTATTGCTGACGACCTACGCTAGTTTTAATTTTGGGGTTGTAGCGCCACGCGACTCGTGGCTAGTCGGCCAAGGAAAAAGAAGAGCGTCCCGTGGCTTGTGATGGCGCGATCTAGTGGAAACGCTTTGGCTCTTGTATACTTATGCCACAGGAGGGAAGAAACGAGATGGCTGAACCAGAATCATAGTATATATGTTTCACGGCAACCAGAACCATGAGGCGAAAATTACAGCGCAAACGAACAAGCCACCCACGAAGAAAGGAAACGTGCGACACAAGCACTGACTAGCATTTTTTCATAACCAACGCATATGTAAGCCCAAGGCAAACTTACCACACATGCATACAAACAATAGTGTAGGCATTCATTGGACTTCATCTTCCTCATCTGTACATAACCATCATCAGTCATCGGCTCGGGCCTCTTCTTGGTCGGCGCCATCTTGCCTTTGGCGTAATAAAGCGTCGGCTTAACCGCTTTATTTCAAGTGGTGGAGGAGCTTTCCGATCCCTTCGACCTCTTTTCTTCTAAAGATCTCTCCTGGAGCTCCGTTCGGGACGCCGCTTACGCCAGCAGACCACCATGTCACAAGAAGAGGCCCGAGCCGATGACTGATGATGGTTATGTACAGATGAGGAAGATGAAGTCCAATGAATGCCTACACTAATTTCCCCCGTTGAAGCTAAATATATTGCCTCGTGCGCCCTTTGCCAACACCGCAAGCGGCCTACTACTGTCCCAGTCGGGACCCTACAACCACTTCCTTGCCCAGCACAGCCGTTCTCTGTCGTCGGAATTGACCTATTCGGGCCCCTCCCAACTACCCCAGACGGCAAGAGATGGATCGTCACCGCTGTTGATCACTTGACCCGGTACGCTGAGACGGCCTCGGTCACTTCAGGAACTGCTTCCGAAGTAGCAACCTTCTTCTTGAAAGCTATCTACCTACGGCACGGAGCCCCTCACGTTCTTTTGAGCGACCGAGGCAAGGCGTTTCTCTCAAGCACGCTTAGTGAAGTTCTCCAAGCGTCAAACACAATCCACAAGACAACGTCTAGCTACCACCCACAGACAAATGGTTTGACGGAGAGATTTCATCGCACGCTCTGCGACATGTTATCCATGTATATCCAACCTGACCATCGTAACTGGGATGCGGTTCTCCCATTTGTAACGTTTGCGTATAATACGTCAGTTCAACGGACCACAGGCTACTCTCCGTTTTTCTTAGTATACGGACGCCAGCCAACCTCATCACTCGACGTTTCTTTCTTCTCTGGACCCGTCAATTCTTCACCATTCATTTGCGACCAGTTTCTGTACCGGGTTGCCCAATGCCGTCGTCGCGCCCGTATAAACACCGAGGCTAGCCAAGAAGATCGCAAAAATCGCTACGATGCCACTCACCGCGACGTTTTCTATCGCCCTGGCGACCCTGTACTCCTATGGACGCCTGCACGGACACCTGGCTTATGCGAAAAGCTTGAATCTCGCTATATTGGCCCTTACACAGTTATAGACCAGACCTCGCCGGTGAACTACCGTGTTACACCTGTTCATGCCTCCACTGACCAACGCTGCCGCGGCACAGAGGTTGTGCACGTTTCGCGTCTCAAACCCTTTCATCTGCGTTCCACAACGTAATTCGCGGCCAGGCTGGCCGCTTTCGTCAACGGGGGAAATTAGTGTAGGCATTCATTGGACTTCATCTTCCTCATCTGTACATAACCATCATCAGTCATCGGCTCGGGCCTCTTCTTGGTCGGCGCCATCTTGCCTTTGGCGTAATAAAGCGTCGGCTTAACCGCTTTATTTCAATAGCTCTAAACCAAAACGTATAACAAGAATGATAGTTTATTAGATACACGGAGACATTAAATTATATTTAGATGGGTGCAGGGACAAAGAAGTAAAGAAGAAGTAAGAAGGACAAAGAAGTGCCTTTGCGCTGTAATTTTAGCCTCAGGAGTATGTACTAACTTGAGCCAAATGAACATTTATCTTAGTGACCAGAATCGACGCCCGCAGGGAACGTGAGCCTTGGCTTCACGTGCCACTGCCAAGCGCCGTCTTTATTTTCTTCTGTTGAGGTCGTGTGCTCTGCGGTTTTGTTTGCCGCCCAGAGGAAGGCGCTGCATGGTCTTGGGACAACGCGAGCGCAAGAGTCCGAGAGTGGACTGCGTTCTGCGCATGCGTCCTGGCGGCTCGCAAATTTCTTGGGTCCCCAACTCTAAAACTGTCTAGTATTTCGCTGGAGTTAGGCTGTGCGCCTTCGACTTCCACTTTGGCATACCGGGCGTGGTCGACCGTGCTCGCGCGATTATCTCTTGAGGAGGAGTTTTGTATGTCTTGTGCTTTCACCGCAAAGTTTGCGCTGAAGCTATAGACCACAGGAAGGTCAAATCGCTTGCTGCAGCGGCTGCGTTTGCGAAATGAGTGATCTGATAGCTAGAAGAGCCAAAGGGGGGCTGTAGAAGTAACAACTGTGACAGTTCGCGCTCGTCCAATGTGTACCTGTGCGTTCTTTTCATGCCTCCTTTGTGTTTGAGCAGCGCACTGCAAGTGTCTAGCTGTGACAGTGCGCACTCACCTTATGTGTTTTCTTTTCTGCGTCCTTTGTGCTTGAGCAGCGCGCAGCAAGTTTATAGCTGCTTGCCACTCTTGCTCTCAAATTCCAATTTCTTGCTATCACATTAATTTCTTCGCCCTTAAGGCGAAACTGTGACTTTTTTCCTGCCGGCCATTTCTGCGCCATTTCAGCGCAGACTAAGAAACACTAGCATTTTCAGCGCAGCCTAAGAAACACTAGGGTCTTTAGAAATACGTATACATATATATATTTTCTGGTAAAGGAACGCACCACCTAATACTTACGTATTAATGTTGCGCCTCAGAGATGCGTAATATTTGCTTTTTGATCGACAATATTCACAAGTATGAACGCAGCTACCAGTTCAACATGGCTGGGCGTTCAGCAAGTGCCTAAACTTTGGACAGGGTAATCGTGTGACAGACAGACAGGCAGAAAGGCAGACAGACCAAAATTTCTGCGTCTGAGTTCCGCAAGACTATCGTCGTTAAAAATACAGGAGGTGTTGGCACAAATGAAATGAAATTTTGAGGGTTCTTTTCTTTTTAGGAGCGAAGTTTCTTGGACCCGCATCCCGCAGTCGCCGTTGAAGCTCGCTTCTCTTATCCATCGCTTTGGGTTGCAGTGACCGGTGATTTAAGAGCAAGTGTTTAGGCCTTGAGCGGTTTGGTTCTAGCGCACCAGAAATTCGAGGTTAATCGAAATAACCTCTGTGCACAACTGGTTTTAATCGTCGTCTTTACTTTGACCACCTTTATCGTGGATTGTGGAATAACAACCATCATACTAGCGTACTACGGGCGCTTTGTCGAAGGTAGTAGCAGACGCTCTCCCCACCCGGCACCGGCTCAAAAAGGCAATGACAGCGCGTGGCGTTCGGCGCGCGTTGCGCAAAAAAACAGTTTCAAAACATACATAGTCGTTTGCGTCCCGTTTCTAAGGAGCTTCGCTCATCGGTTGTATTCGTACACGGAATAACTGCTGATTTTGCTTGACACAACGTTAATGAAACCCACATCACAATCTACGAGGGTGATCTGAAATGTTCTCGGCCTCAATAAAAATCACGCGAGCTAGCACTTGCAGCACTCATGTGTACGTTCATACAAGTCTTTGGAAGTCTCAGATGAAAAAAAGCCGGCAGATCCCACGCATTGTGGGAATCGATGTAATGCGAAGCAGCCAGCAAAGAGCTGCATACATCGTCTTGTATGTCATTGAGGAAAATGCGTGTCATGGTTTTCATGTCAACTCCTAATATTTATGTTCGTCACACACTAACGTCGCGCAATACTAACTTCGGTGTATATCAAGCTAGCGAAACGGCCGCCAGCGCCTCATGAGCGTGGCACGTAAGTCATGCTGTACATGACATGCGTGTCCTGATTTTCATGTTAACTCGTGTTATTTATGTTCGTCACACAGTCACGTCGGAAGATACCATTTTAGCTGTATATCAAGCTAGCGAAACGGCCGTCAGCGCACCATGATCGTGGCACGTAAGTCATGCTGTACATGACATGCGTGTCATGATTTTCAAGTTAACTCGTGTTTTTATGTTCGACACACAGTCACGTCGCGCAATACCAAATTCGGGGTAGATCAAGCTAGCGGAACGGCCGCCAGCGCCCCATGAGCGTGGCACGTAAGTCATGCTGTACATGACATGCGTATCATGATTTTCATGTTAACTCGTGTTATTTATGTTCGTCACACAGTCACGTCGGAAGATACCATTTTTGGTGTATATCAAGCTTGCGAAACGGCCGCCAGTAACCCATGAGCGTGGCACATAAGTCATGCTGTACAAGACATGCGTGTCATGAATTTTATGTTAACTCGTGTTTTTATGTTCGTCACACAGTCATGTCGCGCAATAACAATTTCAGGACAGATCAAGCTAGCGAAACGGCCGCCAGCGCCCCATAAGCGTGGCACGTAAGTCATGCTGTACATGACATGCGTGTCATGATTTTCATGTTAACTGGTGTTTTTATGTTCGTCACACAGTCACGTCGCGCAATACCAATTTCGGGGTAGATCAAGCTAGCGAAACGGCAGCCAGCGCACCATGAGCGTGGCACGTAAGTCATGCTGAACATGACATGCATGTCATGATTTTCATGTTAACTCGTGTTATTTATGTTCGTTACACAGTCACGTCGCAAGATACCAATTTTGGTGTATATAAAGCTAGCGAAACGGCCGCCAGCGCACCATGAGCGTGGCATGTAAATCATGCTGTACATGACATGCGTGTCATGATTTTCATGTTAACTCGTGTCATTTATGTTCGTCACACAGTCACATCGCGAGATACCAAGTTTGGTGTATATCAAGCTAGCGAAACGGCCGCCAGCGCACCATGAGCGTGGCATGTAAATCATGCTGTACATGACATGCGTGTCATGATTTTCACGTTATGACTTGCCATTTATGTTCGTCATACAGTCATGTTACGCCATACCAATTTTGGTGTACATTCCGTTAACCAAGCGACCAGGAGAGCCCAAAGTCGTAGGCGGCTGATAGATAGATAGATAGATAGATAGATAGATAGATAGATAGATAGATAGATAGATAGATAGATAGATAGATAGATAGATAGATAGATAGATAGATAGATAGATAGATAGATAGATAGATAGATAGATACGCTCAAAGTCGCAGAAGTTCGCTAAGAAATGCTTCGCATTTAAAAGCCATCTAGTGCCGATTAGCAGTTTGGCTTTGACAGTCGATGACAGTGGGTGTAGTGTGAAGCATCGTAAGGCATGGAGAAGCTTGAGTACCGTGCAGTGATGAAGTTCTTTGTACAAGAAGGTTTATCTCTGAATGAAATTCACCAAAGGTTTGTTAAAGATCGCTTCAAAAGTTCAAAACCACGTATGTCCCTTGATGAAAAACTTCAGTTGGTAGTAAGGAAAGCCGAGCTAGTTGGTGCGAATGCATAGTGAAGTAGCGCAATAAACACAGGGACACAGGCAAGAGCGCCTGTATTGTCCCTCTTGCCTGTGTCCCTGTGTTTCTTGCGCTATTTCACTATTTAGTAGGTAGCTGGACTCTTACCTCTTACTGCGAAACATGACGATCGAGGGAAAAGCGTTCACGGAGAACACAATCTGGATTCATCGTCTTCTAGAGTCAATAACCTTGAGAAAGTAGCCTTAAGGTAAACGCCTTATGTATGCCACCGTGCGCTTGACCTTCAAAAAGCATTGGCATTACTGCAGGGAGTAAAAAAGAACCCACGTGACTTTCTCCTGGCCGGGGACGTGTGGAGAGGGATCAAATGGCTCGCAGACAGAAACAGGGGAGCTATTCTTCATGTGTCCATCTAATGGACTGTTCATTTGTGCCGCTATGATTAACTCGATCTCAGCAAGCTGCGCCTCCTCGGTTTCCGGTTCTTCCACAGCGTGATTTTAACGTCACTGAGCTTTCACAATGCTCGACACAAATAAGAGGGATTGAATGCGCTTTAACGCAATGCACGCAGCTTCCAGAGATCCGCTTTTGCTCGCGTGAATATGGGAGGACGTGCATTAACTATGATTCCTCCTGTGATAGCATTAGCCGTCAAATTAGGTTTAATGCAGCCGCCCATGAAGGTCAGTACGCATTCCCAGCATCGTTTGCAAGCATCTGAGGCATGTGCATACGTAACGACAGACTTGTCAAGTTTGATTAAAGGGCTCCTCACCAGGTAACATAAGAAATTGTAGTTAGACACTGAGAGTTGTTGTGTGCCTAAGAGCGTCGTGCCACAAGAATTTTTCAAATTGGTTCAGTACGAGCGGAGAAAAACCATTATTTGGAAGCGGCGCCGAACCATGATGCCAGGATGCGAGCTTGAAACCCTTGCCACTCATCCCCTGTAGCCTTCGCAAGCCAAGTTTTTTCCCGGCCCCGTTTAGTATCCCAGCCAGAGGATCACATGAAGCATACGCATTAACACGTCATGCGCACGCAAGGTCGCGTGCGCATAACATGCCCTAGCCAGCCCGAGCACGCGAGCGCTGTTGCGTTGTTTCGGCGTTCTCTGTAGTGTACTGCCTGTTTGTGCGGGGTGCATCCTTCAGTGCGCGCAAGTTTAGAGAGTCTGGCACGGATCATGGATCCGTACCGCAATACACCGCGTCGCACCACTCGAAATGCTGTCAGGGATGATGCACCGAAAACGTGCCCAAAGTTGTCGTGGCTGGAGCCTGCACGGCGTGCAAATGGCGAAAACACGAACGCATGCAAAATGGAGACAGATTAGTCTGGCATCTCGCTGCGATTCGAAGAAAATAACAACAAGCACACATTCTGTTTATGTGTTTTATTGCGATAGCAATTATGTGGACACTCTCGGCTGATTTTGCCGTCGCCGTCATGCCCCAGATATGTATATGTATGTATATATAAAGAAAACCAACAAAGAAAAATAAATCCCAAGAAAAAATTTTCGAAGTGCGCCTCAAGGATTTGAACCTGCGACCCCTCGCTCCTCAGCGCGCCGCTTCAAACAAGTCAGCCACGCGCCACCTTTTTTTCTTAATTACGGATAGTTTTCAAGTTCATGTCACAAACATACATATTCAACGCACAACATACAAACAACACGCACAACAATGATGGTGCTATTTAGAAAGATCACTCTGTTGAAAACTTAGAACCGCTTCAATGATACCAGGTCATCTAACACAGACATCCATATTGGTGTTTAACTCGATAGGCTCCGGTTGTGCGGAATAATAACGGTGAGCTATTTATATATATCATTCAACCCTGGCGGTATGCAGATCTCGGAGGTGCTTCCGCGTGTGCAGTATCACATAGTTTCTCACAATAATACCTAGAGGAATATCTATAGTCGGTTACAAGCTAAGAATAAAAAGTAAACTGTACCGCTGTCCATTTGTATTATGCGCGTCCAACTACGGCCGCTCATTACCATGACGTAACGGTTAAGACGAACCAATGAAAAATGCAACATGGCGCAGTTCGCGACAAGAGGTGAGGTACCGCTTCACCGAGACCGAGATCCGCCAATTCAAATTTCCTGCGGTGTTTGTTTCTTCCAGAAGAAGCTTTTTCCTACTGTTATCCGCACGTACCCAGCATCATCCTCGCCGGTCGTCATCCGATGCAGTAGAAGCTTCTGACTGCGCCGCGTTTGCAGTGCACCGAAGCGGCAGCAGCTCGGAATGTTTTGCAACGCTTCAGCGCGTTCCGTCGTTTCGGCAGCGACAAGTTGCAACACAGCGTGTGTTACCTCCATCGCTCGGATACACCAAGCATATCGCCTGAGGGTCACTACATCGGCGATTGTCGTCGCGTTCATTCGTGTGCAGTGACGTGAAGGTGAAGTCCGAATGTGCGCGTCTGTGTACGATTTACCGCCCGCAAAAGCCATGGCATTAGCGTTGCCACATGTGCTCGTGTGTGTCTGTGTTACTTGGAGCTCGCAACGTGGGAAACTTGGTGATCTATTGTGATATGCGCCGTGCTGTGCGCCTATATGAGTGACGTATGTGCGGACGAAGCGTGAGAGAAAGAAAGCGACCAACATAACATGTTAGCGCAACACAATGCGAAAGTAAACAAACCAGTTGTGGAGAATATGCAGTGGCGTGTGCATTATAAGAATTGTGGTCATCTGGTGCGTGTGTGATTACGTGACGTGTGCCTGTTGGTGCAGTTGCGTCGTCTTAACGGAATTCAGTTCCACCAGCCCAGAATGATGTACTAGCTTGAGTGTCCGTCGCGTAAGCATCGCGCTCGATGCGCGAACGCCTTGCAATGAGAAAGGCCGTGCGAGGTAATCGTTAATTACAAACCGTGAAATGATGCGCTCGCTGTGACACGTCGATTGCATGGATCGTGATCGTAACTGAAGTGACGCCGCTAAAACTAGTATTGAGGAAAAAAAAAAGCTTTTGTTTTTAATGGCGTTGCAACATGCTTCATGATATCATATTTGGAATTCTTGTTTTTGTTTAACGTGCGTTTTTGCATTTCGCGTCTATTGTGCGCATGTATTACGCAGTGATATTTTTTGTTTATATTAAACTCGTGAAGGGCTTATAGTGCACAGACCCTTTTTTAAGCGCTTCTCCCTTCCTGTGAAGCCTCACCCCCTCACTATGCTTCACGAACAAATGAGGAGGGGTGAGCCGGAGAGATGGGGCTTGACAATGTACGAAAGGAATGTACTTACTGGTTGTGTCACCGAGATTATCTATATAGACATGTATATGTTTTCCTTTTTTTCTTCGAGGATGCACGTGTTTTTTCTATGCCCGAGTGCATACGTGTGGTCTTTTGGCTACTGACTTTTTCATTTCTAGGTTTTTTATTTATTTATTTTTTCTTGCTGTACCTGCACACAGGACGATGCTATAAAAGCGCATCGAAACCTCGTAAATTTTGCCTTGATAAAGATTGGTCTCCGATCGAAACGTTGAGTAATAAACATGTCTATTGAGAAGCGCGTATCTTTTCCCTATTTGTCTTACGTCAACCGATGACAGCCTCTTCACAATATACGTAAATATATATATGCCTTCGCACAGACACACATATATATATAGAAGGTAAGGGCCCCTCTTCTAGCAAAAGTGGAACCCCCTGCTGTAATGCCCACCGGGGCGACGCAGGTATGTAATAAATAAATATTTAATACATTAATTAAAAACTTGAACGGTCAAGGGCTTAAGGGGTAATGGCAGTGCCAGTGCAAGTTGACGAAGCGGAAAACAATCCCACGTAAACCTTTAGACAATGCCTAATTAGCCGCGTACACCTCCTTGGCGTGAACGTAACGGCAGCAAATGCTATGGCCCCCACAGTTAAACGCCATGTGTGCTACGCGCTTTTATTTCGTTCAAACAAGACGTCAAATGAAGCCTTGGCGTTTTCCTCAAACACGATGACAAGCACGGCGTCTAGAGACGCAAATGAGGTATTTACTGCAACACAAGAGTCGAAATTGACAAAGGCAATCTCAGACCACTTCGCCATACTTCGCTTTGAGTCACAGTTTCCATAGTTACCGCAGACAGTGAAGAAAACTGGCGGCGAGAGTTTCGCAAAAAAATTTACAAACGACCTTATTAAATGTGATTAATTTCCCTGTTTTCTTCTGCGAAACCGTGAAATAACGATTCCTTTATTTTAAGTTTTATTATAAATCTGGCATTCTTTGTTTTAATACCATAATAGGTACTGCTCAGAAACATCACCTTTGAGATGTACGTCACTTCTTCGTATAGACTCCGAGATGAACGCGGCGCGGGGTGCGATTTAAACAATACATATATTGTTATGCTGACGCTGAACTCCGTGCCTTCACAATTTATGTTATCTAGCTTTGTTTTCTTTATTTCAGTATCAGTGCAGTATTGCAAAATAAGGTTTAAATGCGTGAAGATTATTGCCATTGTTTAGGAACTACTTCGTTTGTAGCGCGGAGGCATGCAATATATGAGCAATGCGGCTTCGTGGGCGGAGCTTATATTTATTCTTAGGCTGTCACCGACTATAGGTACTATTACCGTTGCCGCGATGGGAATGACGGTATATGTGCGTGCAAGGCTTGTTTTGGCTGGTGTTGAGCGAGGCTTCGGCTAAAAAGCGGGTACGACTGCGCAAATAAAGCTTCTCTGAAACAAAACTTTTATAAACGGACTTCATTCACGCGTATTATATGCTAAAATAAGCGCCCACTCACCTGTACGGCATAACCACACGTCGAAAGAAAGAGACGACGAGCAGTCGCCGAGCGAACGCTGACCCTGTGGATTGCCCTCCAAGTTTAGCGGCCATTCGTTACTTTTTACGCTTCGTAAAATTGTACATGAACGCATAAGTTTGCAAAGTTAAATAAGGCTCATGTCTGTGCAATGATAAAAGAGCTTGCTACGTGCTCCTTCAGTACGAAATGAACCATTCTGACGCAAGAAACGCGTTGAAGCCAGACGCGTCTTCGAGGTGTCCATTCTCATCGTGAACGATACCAAACCGAGAAGAGTCCTAAGCGCACATATATCGTCACTCCCATGCATGCAACAGTTCACTATCACCAGATATCCCTCTAGGTAATTGTGAGAAACTCTATGCAGTATCATCCGCGAGATTGCCGGCAGGGTGCGCTTTAAAGCAATTATAGATAGGGAGCCTTCATGCGCGCGACTCCGTGCCTCCGTGCACGGAGGCGCGCACATAAAGGCTCCCTAATGGTAGATTTTCTTATGTTTCAAAACTGCCCTTGAGACGCGCACTCAAAAGTGGTCCAATTCTGTACCCAGACGCGATGTGGAACGCCGGGTAAACAATGCGTCGAACGCCACCGCGCGGCTGGAGACGCGGGGGGGGGGGGCAACTCCACGCGCGACAGGTTTCAAGAAAACAAAAAAGATGGTTGATCCCTCTGTCATAGGAATCGATATAACACGACAGTAAAATGTGTCATCACAGAAGTAGTTGACTGCTTAGTGCATTGGTATACCAGAGCTTGTATAATGTCTATTGTTGTTTGGCAGATGTAGCACCGCCTCATGTGGACGCACTCACGTTGGCGCCTAGTGGCACATCTCCGTACCGACGACTAACGTCCATGATGATGATTTAACCCTTGCGGTAGCTAAACTTAACATTTACGTGTACACCGCATATGGTGAATCCCGCGCAAATATCGCATCAACAAGTACATAATAAACACTCCTATTTGATATGCACTCCTCCAAAGCGTCGTGAAACGCGAAGGCCTGAACACACGTACGCGTTGCAGCGTGTCAGCGCGTAGCTTTGTGACGCGTCGCCGCGCCCTCTCCCTGTGAAGAGACAGGGCGCGCAGCTTCACGTAGCCGCGAGCCCTCCCTCCCCATAGAGAGAGGGCGCGGCGCCGCGTCAAAAGGTCACGTGCTGACACGCTGCAACGCGTACGTGTGGTCAAGTCTAGAGAAACGCTGCGCGCGTCGTGTCTTCCTTCTAGCCTGGCAGTCAATTCTCACAGGCCGAGCGCGGAACGGGGTGCGAAAGCCAGGCGAACATCGGAGATCTATTTTTCGACATGGATAGATGCTACGAGCGAGGCTTGGGCTACAGCCACTACCTCCCGGTGTGTAAAATGAAATTACACTTCTATTGGAAACGCGCCGAATGGGACGGTCGCAGCAACGGCGCGGGTTTTTTTTTTGTTTTTTTTTCGAGCCTGGTGGCACACATTTCACCACCCCGTTATAAAGAGGACGCTCATAGCATCCATCCATCCATCCATGCAAGAGCACTGCGAGAGGAAAGTGTGAAATATGAAAGGCTCGTTCATGTAGCCTCTGTTATGTGTTTGGCGGTAGCTCAGTGGGCTAGACGCCCGCCAGCCGTCGTCGCGCTCCGAGAGGTCGTGGGTTCGACTCCTGTCGACGGAACTTTTCTTATAGTTTTTTTCTTTGCCATTTGATGGCTTTCATTTTGCTTACGTATTTCCGTGACGGAAATACGTCATGAAAATCTTCGTGGACCTCGGCATAAAACACTTTCGTGTTAAAAACATCTAAGAGCGATGGGTTGTAGCGCGCCGCTCAAACACGTATAAGTAAATGGGACAGTTGTTTGTTCGCGCTCGGGCGTCCTTCGTTGTGATTGAGCAGCGCAGCACGCTGCAAGTGTCGAGCTGCTACCTTTGTTAGTTCGTGGTCATCCTGTGCGTGTCCTTTTTGTGAGTCGCTTGCGGTCGATGGGCGTGCTGCAAGTATCGAGCTGCTTGGTGTTCTTCTTGCGACTTTGTAACAGGAACGTTGCTTGTTGGGTGAGTTGGAACAAGTCAGTCATAATGGTATTTAGCGCAAACACTAGACAACAGACAAAGGAGCGTCTACGTCTTCTCCTTTGTCTGCTGTCTAGTTGTCGCGCTAAATCCCACTATGACCGACTTTGTAATTTGTTGCTATCTCATTCATTGCTTCTGCTTTGCCACGAAACTGTAACTTTTTATCATTTCTCTCAACTTTCATCTATCGAAGCAACTGATTACACAAATTACACGTCCCCTCGAATAATCCTCGCAGTTTCACCTGATACAGTACGCGACGTCAGAACATCGTTGTCTATACTCTATCTCACAAGCTGGTTGCAGCACTGTGGAAACTTAGCCAATAGGAAGAGCGAACACCTCTCAAGATGTATTAATCCGCGCCGCGTCGTCTGCTCGGCGTCTCCATAGCGTCCGTGCTCACCCGTTGAGCGAGTAGAGCGGGCCCATGGCAACAAGCAACGCTCTTAGCGTTGGGCTGCAACAGCAAAGCCGGAAAAAAAATTGGCCGCGTATCTGCGTGCTTCGCTGCAAATGTCGTCTAAAGACGATAGAAGAGGCGCTGCGTGAGATATGAACGCCATCTGGCAATACGTCGGGAAACGTGAATGCTGTGTTGCGGGCTGGTAGTCCCGGCGCAGCAGCAGGCGAAGACCGGCGGTGACCAACGCGACCGGCGGGGACGCCAGCCAGCCCGAACACGCGGTTTGGCGCGAAGCGCCGAAGCAGAAGAAACGTCCGCACTCAACGAGTACTCTCCACACACTCTTTTATATTCACGTCGCCTGGGTAAAGCAGGAATGCCAGAGCGGCGCCCCATGGCATTCGTACAGTGCAATACTAAACCGAAACCGAAACACAACAATGAGCTCGTGCAGAGGGCACGGAGGAAGCCAAGTTTCGGCGCAGTTGCATTTTCAGCGCAGCTTAAGAAACTAGGGTCTCTAGAATTACGTATCTATGTATTTTCTGTTAAAGGAACACACCACCTAATACTTACCTAGTGATGTTGCGCCTCAGATATGCGTAATGTTTGCTTTTATTGCGATAGCAATTATATGGACAGTCTCGGCTGGATTTTGCCGTCGCCGTCGTCATGCACCGTATATGTATAGGTATGTATATATATGTATATATATATATATATATATATATATATATATATATATATATATATATATATATATATATATTATGAGGTCTTGGTAGGGCAGACGTAGTTTATTTGGCCCGAAGACCCGGCAGCGAACAGGCACGATCAACCCACACTGATGATGATGATACACGACGAAGATGAGGATGCATAACCAAATGCATCATGATGGTGATAATGTACACATGAAGAAGATCTGCATAATAAATGCCCACACTAATTCCCCCCACGTGAAAGCGGCCAGCCTGGCCGCTGGAGGTCAAGGAGAGGAGGAACGTCGTATGAAGGGCTTGATGCGGGAGACGTGGACAATCTCGGTAGTACGGTAACGGCGGTCTGCTGGGGTTACAAGTGGCGTCACGCGATAATTCACAGGTGAAGTCTGTTCCAGAACTGTGTACGGCCCGATAAACCGTGGCTGAAACTTCTCACACAAACCAGGTGTGCGAAGAGGCGTCAAGAGCAGGACCTCGTCACCGGGTCGGAAAGAGAAAGCACGATGCGCTGCATCATAAACAATCTTCCTGTCTTGCTGTCTGGCTTCGGTATTCAGGCGAGCACGCTGGCGGCACTGGGCGAGTCGTGAAACGTATTCCTCGGCAGAGGATGGCGACGGATTTACGTTGGAGGTAAAGAAAGAAACGTCCAGAAGGGAAGTAGGGGAACGTCCGTAAACCAGGTAAAACGGTGAATAGCCGGTTGTCCGCTGAATGGCTGTGTTATAGGCCAAAGTGACGAATGGTAAAATCGCGTCCCAGTTTTTGTGGTCTGGTTGAATATAGGCGGAGATCATATCGGCAAGTGTGCGATGAAATCGCTCGGTCAGGCCGTTAGTCTGAGGATGGTAGCTGGAAGCGGTCTTGTGAGTGGTGCCGGAGGATCGGAGAAGTTCGTTCAATAGTTGAGAGAGGAAAGCCTTTCCACGGTCACTGATCAGAACACGCGGAGCGCCATGGCGGAGTATAATGGCTTGGAGAACGAACTCGGCAACTTCAGAAGCAGAACCAGTAGCCACAGAAGATGTCTCAGCGTAGCGGGTCAAATGGTCCACAGCTGTCACGATCCATCGTTTGCCGGCGGCAGTGACTGGAAGGGGGCCAAAAAGATCGACACCTACAACTTCAAATGGTGTCGCGGGACACGGAAGAGGCTGCAGTTTACCGGCAGGACCAGATGTTGGGAGTTTTCGACTCTGACAGATAGTGCAGGACCCGACGTACCTGGCTACGCTAGTAGTAATGCCAGGCCAGTAAAAACGACTTCTAAGGCGGTCGTAGGTTTTATGAAAACCGAGATGACCTGCAGTCGGATCATCGTGGAAGGCTGTGAGGACGTGAGAGCGGAGAGAGCGAGGTAGAACGGCCACCCAGCGCTGACCGTCAGGATGGTAAATTCGGCGGTACAGCACGGAGTTGTCGAGCTTAAATTGCGAGAGTTGGCGACGTAGCCGCGCGTTAAGTGGACAGGAAGTTCCAGAGAGATGGCCCATGATCCGTCGACAGTACGGGTCAGCTAGCTGGCGAGAGGCAAATTCTTGGTTGTTGTCCGGAGGCAGGTGGTCTATAGAGGCCAGAGAGGGGACCGATGTAAAAGTGGGCTCGCAGTGTTTGGTATGCGAGGCGGTTGCGGAAGCGCCGAGCGGGGCCGTAGGTAGCGGGCAGCGAGAAAGAGCGTCGGCGTCTTGATGTTTTTTGCCACACTTGTAGATGATATCGAACTCATACTCCTGAAGACGCAGAATCCAGCGACCGAGGCGTCCCGATAAGTTCTTGAGTGTGGAAAGCCAACATAACGCGTGGTGGTCAGTAACAATAGTAAAATGACGGCCGTGCAGATAGGGACGAAACTTCTGCACCGACCAGATGACGGCCAGACATTCCTGCTCGGTGATCGTGTAGTTCCTCTCGGCTGGAGAGAGTACGCGGCTGGCGTATGCAACGACTCGCTCTCGCGAAGAGTTGTCGCGCTGCAGAAGAACGGCGCCTAAACCGCGGCCGCTAGCGTCTGTGTGCAGGAGAGTCGGAGCAGCCTCGTCAAAATGGGAAAGAACAGGATCGGTCGTGAGGGCATCCTTCAACATGTCAAAAGCCGATTCACATTCCTGAGACCACTCAAAGGGCGTACCGGAGACAAGTAGCTTGTGTAGTGGTGCAGCTATGGAGGCAAAGTTTCGTATAAATCGACGAAAGTAAGACGCGAGGCCAAGGAAACTTCGCAAGTCTTTAGGTTTCTCAGGGCGAGGAAAGCGAAGCACCGCAGCGGTTTTGTCGGGGTCAGGGCGTATTCCGTCCTTGCTCACGACATGACCGAGGACTTTAATGGACTTGCTGGCGAAATGGCATTTCTTGGTGTTAATTTGAAGACCAGCGCCCGCAAGGCACGTCAGAACTTCATCCAAGCGTTGCAGGTGTTGAGAAAACGTTGATGAAAAGACAACAATGTCATCTAGGCAGCACAGGCAAGTCTTCCATTTCAGACCACGCAGCACGGTGTCAATCATACGCTCAAAAGTTGCGGGTGCGTTGCATAGCCCGAAAGGCATCACGTTGAACTCATATAGGCCGTCCGGAGTGGCAAACGCTGTTTTTTCTTTGTCATCTTCGTGCATGGGGATTTGCCAGTAGCCGGAACGCAAGTCGAGGCTCGAAAAGTATTCCGCGCCTTGTAGGGAATCAAGGGCGTCGTCAATCCGTGGCATAGGGTATACGTCCTTCCTAGTGATCTTATTGAGCGCCCGGTAATCGACGCAAAAGCGTACGGAACCATCCTTTTTCCGCACCAGAACAACGGGAGACGACCAAGGGCTGGCTGAGGGGCGGATTATGTCCCGTTGCAGCATGTCGGCTACGTTTTCTTCGATGATTTTTCGCTCGGCTAGAGACACGCGGTACGGGCGGCGGTGCACAATCGATGTTCCGTCGGTCTGAATGCGATGTGCTGCAGCGGTAGTTTGGCCCAAGGTGGACGAATAGGCATCGAAAGAGGTTGCGTGCTTGGTCAACAAAGCAACCAGCTGCTGCTTGTGCGAATCTGTCAAGTCACTGCTGATGACTGCTGTAAGGGCTGAGGAAGAAGTACGATCAGCAGTAGAGTGGCCTTTGGAGCAGACAGGCGTAAGGGGCACGACGCATACAGGCTCCGGATCGGCAACGCAGGCTACCGTGGTGCCCCGCGGAAGTAAAATCTTTTCCGATGTTGCGTTCGTGGCGACGACGAGAGCTGAACCATTGTGGAAGCGAACGACACCCGATGCAAGAGGTATGCCTTTACTAAGGCAGCGGGGTGACGGGGTGACCAATACGTCACCAGAGTCGACGTCGTTGGACACAACCGTTACGATTCGCTGTTCACGTGGTGGCAGCTCGGTATCTGTAGCAGCGACGAGGCGAAGTGGCTTGTAGATGTCGTCGCCGAGCGAGTAGTCTGTGCCGGTAAGGTGGACGACACGTTGGCCACAACAAATAGCCGCGGAAGCAGACGACAGAAAATCCCATCCTAAAATGAGTTGGTGAGAGCACGGGTACAGCACAGCGAACTCTATGTGGTGAAGAATGTCATCGATTAGTACGCGGGCAGTACACAGAGCGGAAGGGCGAATTGTGTTCCCCTGGGCTGCAACCAGCGTAGGTCCATCGTAAGGCGTCATCACTTTCCTGAGACGGGCACACAAATCAGCACGAAGAACAGAAAACGTAGCACCAGTGTCCACCAAGGCATCGACGTGCACTCCTTCAACTATTACAGAAATCATATTGCAAGGGCGTGCTGGAGGAATTTGAGTCCTGTGTGTGAATGCAGCTTTTCCTCCAAAAACTGCATCGCTTAGTTTTCCGGATGGTGGTCAGAGGTGAGGGAGGCAGGCCGAAGCGGAGACGAGGAGCGACGGAAGGGCGAAGGTGAACGGCGTCTGGTTGGCCGATAACTATTGCGCACTTCACTCGATGCGGGCGGAGATGGTGATCGACGCGGAGGTGACGAATAACGGCGGCCTTGGTAAAAGGCTCCTCTGGGGAAGTCACGCTCGCACATGTCGTATCCTCGACGCTCATCTTGCTGGCGCTTGCGGCAAAAGCGTGAGATGTGGCCGCGATAGCCGCAATAGTAGCACGTAGGGCGAGATGATCGCCAAGGCGGGTAGTAGGCAGGGTTTGGGGCACCGGGTGATAGCGCAATCAGATGGGCAGAGGAGGGCTCAGCCGGCGGTGACGGGAAGCTCGCAGGGGGCGCGGCAGCAACCGACGCGTATGTTGATGGCTGCAACGTCGAGTTGGCGTTCCCTAGAGGTGTGGCAGCAACTTGCGCGAATGCTGGTAGGAGGCGAGACGCAGCGGGTTGAATGTGCGCCGAGTGAGTCAAGGACGCTAGCTCCTCCCTGATGACATCACGCAAGGCCGTGCCGGAAGGCTGACTGGGACACAGTGTAGGCACTGAGAATCCCATGGATCGCAATTCGTCACGTATCAGTGCCCTTATCATGCCTCGTAGGTCTGCGTCCGTTGTAGACCGTGTTTCGTCACTGTCCGGTGGGAGGCGAACAGACTCGAGTTCGTCGAGGCGCTGACACGTTGTGACAACTTCAGCAACGGTAGCCGGATTCTTGATGGCAAGAGCATTGAATGCGACAGTTGTAATGCGCTTGAGAATGTGGCGTACCCTGTCCGACTCTGACATTGATGGATTGACACGTCGGCAGAGCGCAAGAACATCCTCGATGTAGGACGTGTACGACTCGCCGTGATGTTGTTTCCGAGCCTCGAGGGTTTTCTTGGCGAAAGCCGACCGAACGGCCGGTGTGCCAAAGACTTGGCGCAGCTGTTCTTTGAACGTAGCCCAGTCGGGGATGTCAATCAGGTGGTTGGAGAACCACGTCTTCGCCACACCGGTAAGGTAGAAGGAGACGTGAGTTAGGTTGTACGTGTCGTCCCACCGATTAGCAGAACTGACACGCTCGAAATCGTCCAGCCAGTCCTCCACATCTTCTCCGCGCAGACCAGCGAAGAGATGAGGTTCGCGCTGGGGGCTGTTTACGACGTGTGAAGGCGTGGCTTGCGGTGCCAGAGTAGGGACGGCAGCAGCAGCGACCTGCTCGTGCTGTGACATATTGCTGCACAGCTGGCGCAAACGGCGACCTGAGCGAAGCTCCAGGAGGTAGAGCGGACGAGTAGAGGATGGGGGATCCAGAAGCAACCTCCACCACGTATGAGGTCTTGGTAGGGCAGACGTTTATTTGGCCCGAAGACCCGGCAGCGAACAGGCACGATCAACCCACACTGATGATGATGATACACGACGAAGATGAGGATGCATAACCAAATGCATCATGATGGTGATAATGTACACATGAAGAAGATGTGCATAATAAATGCCCACAATATATATATATATATAAGCCCCAAAGAAAAATAATTCAGAAAAATGCTTCCGAAGCGCGGGATCGAACCAGGGACCTCTTGCTCCTCAGCGAGTGGCGCTATCCACTACGCCACGAAACGCAAATCCTCCACGTAGCTAACGGCGAGCGTTATATACACTAGAGCACTGCACGGGCCGTAATTCTCGGCCCAGGCCCGGCCCGGGCCCGGAACTTGTTCAAACTTACCCGCCCGAACCCGGCCCGGTGACTCAAAATGATACCCGGGCCCGGCCCGAACCCGAGAAAAAATTTCGCCTACCCGGCCCGGCCCGGCCCGACCACAGATCAGGCCCGACTGAGGCCCGACCCAGTAATCTAGGTGGTGTTGCCCGAACATGGAATCGACAGCAAGTTGTTTTAAGTGGCAAATATCTACGCTTTGTTGGCGTATGTTTTGGCTAACAATTATACTTCACCATACGATAATTTCTGGTAAAAAGGGGCTCACGGTGCAAACAGTTGAGCGGACATATTGGATACAATGATTGTTTGTTCGGCAGTGGTTTACCGTACCCATTTTTCTGCAAATACACTGGGGATCATGAAGGGCGTTTTGTAGCAGACATTGTAGCAACGAAAGTGATTTGCAGCACGAGTTCACTTTTGAAAGGGAGCACAATAACAACAAAGCATGGATTGATGGATGGATAAACTTTATTATGGTCCATCGGAACGTGCTCTAGCACGTTGCGGGCCGCTCCGACATCGGAACAGAAAGACCGAGTCTCTCTGCTGCGTCGCAGGCCCGTTGGACAGCCCATATAGCTGTTCTAGCGCGGAGGTGGTAATAAAAGCCTCCCATTTGGACCGCGTGATGACTTCGCCGCCACGTAACACGGAGCACCGCCAGAGCATGTGTTCTAGATTAGTCTGGCAGAGAACAAAACGCTCACTTCACTTTGTTTTTATTGCACTATAGCCTACTGAAATTTATAGCATGCTGTAACCACAAAGCCAATCGTGCACCCTTCTCGATTTGTACCACCTGTTTTCACCATTGTAGCGCCTTGCCACAGCAAGAGAAACAGAAGGAAGAAACCAAATTTGTGATCGTTGTTGCAAATACACTAATCTAGGTAAAGGTATCGAACCGCGTGCACCACGTGTATGCGTATAAGCAGCCGAAAGGAAGAAAAAAAAACTTTCTCATAGCATTATTTTCATACACCACACCACTGCTAGTATATACAGTCTATAAGTTTCTTATGGCATACTTTATAGTTTACTTCTTCACATATTATTGTGCGAAAAATCAAAGTATCAAGATATTCGTGCTTTAAGCCCGTCATGCCATGTTGCATCACATATCCTGCCGCGCTAAAGCTTCTTGCACTACTCGCGCTGGCCGAACGGGCGCACCACATCTGCCTTGCCAATTGCGAAGGCGTCGGCAGTCGTTGTTCTTAACTTCCACCACTGGAGCAAATCTAGGATGTCTTTGTGGAGCTCTGTAGAATGAATATGGCTTGTAGCTCATCCCTTCACTTCTCTCGTTCCCGAACGTCGTGCCACTCTTCAATGTCATCCATAAACCTCCTCTTTGAGGGCTTCCCCTTGCAATTTTCAGCAGTGCATGTTATGCACGGTTTGGACCGTGCTCGTTTTTTTTTTTCATATTATAATGGCTTATGCGTTCCCAGCGATGTTTTACCGGTAGAAGGTGGCCATTGGACTACGCGGTTAGGACTGGCAGGAAGTGGACGAAGCGATTTCAATGTATTTTCGGGGTTCGTTCGAGTTTGGTAATAAAGGCGCGACTAAGCTTCTCGAAGCTAACTCATTAGATGCATATGGTTCGAGGTAAAGGGACATCATCCGGCACGAAATCTGTCATTGTCCTTTTTCAAGCCAGATATTTTGTCAAGCGAATATACTTCACACCACGCCTTGTTTAATGGACCTATTCTGTTGCTGCACATTCCAACGCTGTTGCGGCAGTATCACGTAGCTCTCGCACTATATAGGGCCTCAAACACGCGGCTCGCGGACCTCTCGCTAGCGGCCCGCCACCCGCACATGACTGCCTTGATCCCATTTTTTTTCTTTATAAGTATGTTCTTGAGATACACAGGCATCACAGATCGAAAGGATATTTTTCGTGAGGCGCCCCCTGCGGTCACCGTGTGTTGATACATAACCGTGAAACAAGAGCTATATTTCAGAATCGGCGTCCAGATTTTAGTCATTATGGGTGATACGAAATGACTGGTTCCCCAGACGTGAAAGAGAAGAAGAAGAACAAAACTTTATTTTGAGGGAATGGGTACAAAAGGGGGTACTCAGGAGCCTGTTGGTTGGGGCCCCAAGTCCAGGGCCCCACTGGCTTGCGCCGCTCGCCTAACTTGACTCAGAAGCGCTAATTGCACCTCTGGGTCCGAGCTGGCAAGTTGTGCCTCCCACTGCTCCGAACGTCCTACAATGTTGCTGCCTAAAAATGAGTTTAAATTCGCTGGCTTTCGGTCACACTCCCAAGAGATGTGATATAAAGTTGGCAAACCGCCGCACCACGGACAAGTGTTACGGTACAACGTGGGATGTATTTTACTGAGCCGCGATAAATTTGAAAAGACTCCCGTCTGCACCTTGCGGAGATCCGTAGCGTCTTCCCCTTCAAGCGATTTATGGGGGGCACTATATTTTTGCCGTGTGCTCCGCTGGTAAGCAAGAATGTCTTTTGGGGCCATTAAACGTGAAAGAGAGACGCCCGTTTAATGGCAATACTACAGGCGAACTGCTGCGCCGACCACGTGCACGTGCCCTCGATGTCCCTCGGTTTCCTCTTCTTCGATAGAGTCTGGCACGCTCCAAGCTGCCCCGTTCCGCACTATTTTGCAACAATGGGTATCGATATGATGTGGGACTCCTGCCGCCAAATCCCCTTCAGAAATGATCCCGTATGTGAGATATGGGAAAGGTCTGCTGTGAAATGACGGTAGTTTTAAAACCTGTTCCCCCTCCCACGCTCCTACCTTCGTCATTGCCCTAGCCCTTGCGGGAGTAAATTTTCGTGAATTCGGCCCGTTAGCTGAGGTGAGTTTGAGACCCCTGATATGGCGGAACAAGACGAAAGCTGAGACATTAACAATGTGTCCACAAAAAGCAGGTTGTGCATGTCCATCTCGCGCCACATGACCACTGGGAGCCGTCACAGAGTCACAGAAAAAGAAAGTGTCTTTAGAGGGATTCTATGTGCAGTCCTTCTTTAGAGGGATTATATGTGCACGGAGAGAGACTCCGTGCAGTCCTTTCGTTTTAGAGGGGGGTTCTAACTTTCAACAACGTTTCCCTGCTTTGTAGCTCTGTGATCGCTCTTGCGATGACATCTCATAAGTATAATTTTATTATATTACATTTATTACTGCGATTACAGAGTAACATTTAGGAAATAAAATAATAACGAAAGCAAATAAAGCACGGAATAGCGAGATGTTACATATAAGCGGCTGGTCTATTTACTTTTAGCTCGCCCGTTTCAGATAAATCAAGTAGCTCATATGCAAGAAGCAAAATAAGTTCAGTACTTATCCATCATAAAACTTCTCCAAAGAGCTTACCCCACATAGAAAAAGCGTTTTTTCGAGATAAAATGTGGGGCTTATACGTAAGCACAAAACGATTTTCCTATTGTCAGTAAATTACTCTTTTACCAATCCAAAAGCACCACGCTCGCCGCGACAAGACTCTTGGTAAGAGAGAAAACTCGCAGGAAAATGCAAGTAACCACGCCAACTTGAAATTTACGCACCAAGCGCCGCGACGTCATAGATTCTGATGGCATCTACTGGGCCCTACGTAGCTTATAGTGGGTAAAAATGAAGTACATTGACCTCTGAGGGGCCTTAACAGAATTGATATACCAAGTTTCTGTAAATTTCGTTGAGCCAAGGTCCCCAAAATACGACGAATACACTTTAAAATCCATGACGTCACGTGCGGAGATTTCAGATCGAAATTTCAAAATGGAACTTTGACCTTGATTGCCTCCTTTGTTAATAGACTCACTGATGGTGAAATTAATGACGTTCGGATTCTCTATCGGTCTAAACCGATTCAATGTTTCACTTTAGGGGCCCTGTAAGCACGGAGCAAAGTCCAAGCTCGGCCTGACCCGAGCCCGCCACCTCAAACACGGGCCCGGCCCTAATCCCGGAGCTTCAGGCCCGAGCCCGGCCCGGGCCCGCCGTGAAAGCTACTTTACCCGGCCCGGCCCGGCCCACGGGCCGGGCCGGGCCCGGGTTTCCGGGTAGGCCCGAGCCCGTGCAGTGCTCTAATATACACACCCTTTACCGCTGGACGGACTCAGAGACGGCTGCGCTTATAAGCGTTTCTTCATTACCAGCGAGATGGCGTTAGGAGCGCGACGGGCGCATTTAAAAGTCGTCGTCGGCGAGCTCGCTCGCTTCATCTTATACTTGCGCAAGGAGAACCTTGCCCTTCCGCTGTCTGCTCGCGCGGCTTTCTCGTGCTGAGGGGAAGAGGGATGTTTCACTGGTTTCACGCTTTCACCGTGATGTCCGCGCTCATGTCACGGAGTGTACGAAAGCCACTCGAGCTCAAGGGACGCCGCACAACGAACAAACAGAAGATGAGCGCGAACTATCAAGTGTCACAGCTCGACACTTGAAGCACGCTAGTTTCCTTCGCTGCTTCGGCCGCCTTTGCAACAGGAGCGCTGTTCAAACTGAGAGTATTCATTGGCGAGCCTCACTTCATATAGCATGAGTTTCTTGCTATAGCATTCATTGCTTTTTGATCAACAATGTACACAAGTATGAACCTAGTCAGCCGTTCACGATGGCTGGCCCTTGGGCAAGTGGTTCAACTTTGGCCGAGTGGCTGAATCGAGGGACGTGCCGACAAACAGAAAGACAGACCAAAACTTGTGCGTTTAAGTTCCCCAAGAAAGACTATCGTCTTTAAAAAAAAAGAACGCGCGTTGGGAGCCTCAACGCATGGCCGAGTAAAGCGAGCACACGGTAGCAATGAACGCTTGTAGCGTTGGGCAGCAACGGTAGCGCAGGAAAAAAGTTGGCCGCGTATCTGCATGCTTCGCTGCAAATGTCGTCTAAAGACGATAGAAGAGGCGCTGCGTGAGATATGGACGCCATCTGGAAATACGTCGGGAAACATCAGTGCTGTGTTGCGGGCTGGTAGTCCCGGCGCAGCAGCAGACGAAGACCGGCGGTGACGAACACGACCGGCGGGGACGCCAGCCAGCCCGAACACGCGATTTTGCGCGAAGCGCTGAAGCATAAGAAACGTCCGCAGTCAACGAGTACTCTCCACACACTCTTTTATTTACACGTCGCCTGGGTATAAGGAATGCCAGAGCGGCGCCCCATGGCATTCGTACAGTGCAATACAGAACCGAAACCGAAACACAACAATGAGCTCGTGCAGAGGGCACGGAGGAAGTCAAGTTTAACGCGCCGTAGCATTTTCAGCGCAGCTTAAGAAACTAGGGTCTTTAGAATTACGTATGTATGCATTTTCTATTAAAGGAACACACCACCTAATACTTGCCTAGTGATGTTGAGCCTCAGATATGCGTAATGTTTGCTTTTTGATCAACAATGTACACAAGTATGAACCTAGTCAGCCGTTCAAGATGGCTGGCCCTTGGGCAAGTGGTTCAACTTTGGCCGGGTGGCTGAATCGAGGGACGTGCCGACAAACAGAAAGACAGACCAAAATTTCTCCGTTTAAGTATCCCAAGAAAGACTGTCGTCTTTAAAAAGTACACAATCTACCACTATACTACCACTGAATAGGACCATGAGGCGATGCGAAGCCGGAGCACTTGCACGATCGCGTTCCGTTGGCTTTGTTTGGGCATGCTACTGACCTCGCGTCGTGGAACGCGAAGAGGAACGCTACGCGTGTCGTGTCTTCCCTCTAGCCTTGGTGTTAATTCTCACAGGGCGAGCGAGGAAGGCAGTCGTCAGGCGCTCGAGGGGAGGAGCATAGGAGAGGAGAGAGGGGGAGGGGACGCGCATGCGCTGGCGCTCATCGCGGCGTTGCGCAGGAGAGGGGCGATGCGAAGAAGCGTTTCGGCTTGTCGAGCCCGCGTTCCAGAGGGGGAGTGGGAGTGGAAGAGGGACGTGGAGGAAAAAGGGGGAGAGGGTAAGTGGATAGGGCAAGTGGAGAGGGGTTTGGGAGGAGGTGTGTGGAGAAGAGGTATGTGGAAAGGGTTTGCGCATGCGCAGTAAAGGCCGGTTCACACCGCCGACTAGCAACGGTCGCGCGACCGTTTGCGACTGGCGGTCAAAAAGCGACTCAAAGCGACCGATGTTTACACCTGCGTGCGACCAATATGCGCCGCCATATAGAATTCACGTCTGCTCATATACAGCTTGCATTGCCGTTGCCCCGTAAAATAGGCTGATGTCCTGTTCCTGCGCACGTGATTAGTTCAGAGGTCTGCGACTGCAGTCACACGACTGAAAAATCGAGCAGCGAGCGACTGAGCCAAAGCAGTCGCTTTGCGACCAAAACGGCCATTTGCGACCGTTTGCGACCAGTCGCTTTGCGATTAACTTAGTTGCTCGACCATTGCTAGTCGCCGGTGTGAACGAGCCTGAAGGGTGGTCACGCCGCACACCACCACCAGTTTGTGCTCCGCCAAAAGATACTTCTTATCTAAAAAAATCACAGCATATCCACGGCGTGAATGATGATGAGTGGGCGAAGCTGCGGAGGTTCATCGGTAAACCGTGAATCTTCCGTGAATTCTGCCCAGTACATCATCACCGACGTGAGATCGGGCGCGTTTATACTAAAGGTTCGATGAGAGTTATGATGACTTGCAGCTCACTTTAAGTTTACATGTACGCTGTGAATTTTCATTGTTTAGAAAACCATTGCTTTAGAAAACATCTGGCGTCTTTCGTTAAGCAGCTGGCGTCTTTTCGTTTTGCTTTAGAAACATCTGGCGTCTTTTCGTTTTGCTTTTAGAAAACATCTGGCGTCTTTCGTTGGTTTATTTCATCAATCAACGGCGTTTTGAACAAAATTTTTATTTTTTAATCACGCACAGGAGAAATCTCACCAGGCACTACCTTGGAGGTAAACAATGGCTGCTAATGGGAATGAGAGACAGAAGAAGTCGGCTTTTAGCTAACACTTACACTTCTACTTCTACTAACGTTTCCTACTGGAACTTGCCAATGGCTGCTAATGGGGAATGACAGACAGAAGAATTCGGCTTTTAGTTAACGCGCACGCTGCGAATTTTTTATTGTTCAACAACGCACAGGAGAAATCTCCCACCGGCACCACCTTGGAGGTCAAGATCTGGTACTAGCGTTAAGACTGGTTACGCACTACGACGGGGACGAACGGGTGCCGCTTTAAGAAGCTTCGCCCCTAAAAAGAATATGGCAGCACATCTCGACGCTTGTTGCTTGCGCCTCGAAATTACGAAGTGACCATCATGAGCTGTGTGGCCCGCAAGTTCTAAACCAACGCTTGTTTTTCTGTTATATTTGCGTTTTCGCGCTTCGACAGCAATGTATTCGTGTCTATTTTGCACTGTTTCCAATACTCGCTTTTAAACTCTCCGGTACAATGCTTAGCAGGCGTGGCTGAAGAAACAGCTATATCTCAATAATAAGGACAAAGCGTACCTGATACTTTGTCCTCAGCGTGAGATGACACAACGCAACAGCCTCTTCCACCGTTTATTTCTTGCTGTCAGGACCGCGGGCGAGTTGCAAGCGTGAGTTCGCATCGAAGCGGGGGATCGAATATGGCAACGTGCGCGCTGTCATGCTTGTTCATCATCAAAATTATCGGCATTTACCGATGCAATGTTTAAATGCTTATGACCTACATGCGAGTCTTGATTAGCATATCACGTATTGCTGCGACGTAGCACGTGCGAAACAAACGAAGCTTTCTTAACCTTCTCCAATGATAATGCAATTACAAACAGAACTATGCATTGCTGCGCAAGCGTCTGCTTTGTTTACACCTCTTAGCTTCCACGCTGCTGCAACCAGCTTGTGAGATGGAGTATAGGTTGTTGAGCGAACGTCGGAGCACAGATAACTACGTAGGGCCATTCCTTGTACGTCATCTCCTCCATCTGGAGGCGCGCGCCTGCGAGACTTGTAAGCGGCGTTCTGTTTGAAATTTCACCTCTTTCCGCGGCGCGTAGCGCTGCAAATTTTGGCAGACGTGATCGTGAGTGCCCAGTGCACTTGTCAGCTCGAAATGCTCAGACATGGTGAGGAGCCCTTTATAGTGAAGCTGAAGCATTTTTTTAAATGACATTATAATGGGTAATCACAGTTTGACCCTTGCTGAATTCGAAAACCGATGTGAGAGTTCTGAAAGTGAACGCAAACAGCACTTCTTGGCAAAAAACAGCGGCTGCAGCTGCAGGGCTTCTTGAGATGCTGAGCGAACGCAGTGACGTCATCTTCGGTGTGCCGTGTCATCTGCAACAGCAGCACTGTTAAAGCGTGGCCTCCGCACTCCGGCAACGCGCGCCGCCGGAGCAAGTCACAGAGACCACGGTTGAAGATACAAGGGTTTAGCCAAGGGTTCCGAAGAGGACGTAGTTCCGGTTAGTTCTTTCTACGCCCACATTTTAGGCGCGTTCGCGTGGGCGAAGCAAACCAAAATTTTCTTTCGCACATTTTAAAGCTTTTTCTCCAACAACCGCGATAAAATTGCGAAATCGTCGACAATAATGTGGATCCTTGTTAACCACAATGTTTTACTGAATTCTAAAACCACTTAAGTTTCGCTTTAATTGTTCTTTGTCTGTACATCTCGTGCACTATTTTCTAGCGCTGGGAGTGTGGTGTGCGGGCGTGGTGCGCCGACATGATCAAGAGCGCGATGACGTCATGGCTGACCGCCTTCTCGAGTAACTGAATGCGCTCCACCGAAATGAACATGTCCATTAGATGGAGAGCTGAGTATTAGATGGAGAAAGCTCCCTATGTAGGGCGCCGCAGACTTGACGCGATGGCCCAGGTTCCGGCAGCAGGTAATGGCGGAGGGGCAGGTATGAACAGTTGGCGTGCCGCTGCCATCACATGGCGCGGCTGTGGCAGCACTTGACTGCGCAGAGAAATGGGGGTCACCTTTCGGGGCCTATGCCGTATGCTACGCCAGACGAGGCCTTACAAGCGGCAAATGAGGCCCCACGTGCTAAACGCGGGAGCAAGGCTCCCCGCATGATGATTAAGAATGACCGGCGAGAATTTCATTATGTCAGATCTGGGCTCCGAGGAACTCAATGCTTCACATTTCAAATGGAGAAAGATGAAGGCACTCTTTGCCTTTAATGTGCGACCGAAATATGTGACAAATGTGTAACGTACTTTCGCCTTCAAGTTTTAAAACGCGGGAAAGCTGCCGCGTTTTTGCTGCAAGCGTGATTTCATGGTAACAAACATGAAATATTGTTTCCAGGCGAGGAGACACATCAGGGAAAAATTGGAAGCACAGGTATAATCGTCCTGATCCCACGCCTTTTCCCGCTAGTTATTTTTGTGTCTTGGGTCGAGCACGCACAACTAGGCCAACTGTTCTTTTAGTGCGCTTAATAATCTTGAATTCATATGGTGTTGCAGTAATCCGAGGACAACATGCGGATACTTCTGTATTATTCTTCAGCGTATCTACCAAGTATAGAGGAGGGTGGCACATGCGGTGCAGGTTGCGTTTGTTCCATTGAGTGCGTCAAGTGATCTTTAGCGACGGAGTTTTCGACATTGTTGCTAAAAACGACAATTGAACTCGCGACTTACCGCGTTTATTGTCCTCATGGCGATAGTGAGAACTGCACAGAAGCCTTCGATGATCGAAAGGAGGTAGATACAAGTGAATGCTTCGGAAGCCGTAAGCAGGCGAGTCGGGTCCAGAAGAGCCAGCGACCCGTACATTACGATGATCATCTGCGAAAAATAAACACGCTCCTTAGCCTATTCTGCCCCCCAGAATGGAAGAACACATAACAACATAAAGCATGATTAGTGCCCGCTTATAACAGGGGATATTCAAAATGCACAGCGCCATTTGTCGACAGTCCCATAAGCTCAATCCGCCATGCTTAGTTGGGTGCGAAAACAAAACCAGTCGCCTATCGCAGCCTTTTAGGTGCCACCTACTGGTTTTTTATCTTCGTTCTGCGATGCCTTTCCAATACTGCGTGCGCTGCTCAGGCAATTAGGGAGCCCTGACAATGCCGGTAACAAGGTAACAAACACCATAGTTAATCGAGTTACCTGAACCATCGAGTTACCTGAATTCATCAGTTACCTGAACGAGGAAAAATAATGTGGCAACGCGAACTTGTTTCGTGAACAAGATCGGCACTGTGCCTTGGTTCGGAAATGATCGGCGCGCGCAAAAGCATTCTTCAACCTCAGTTCTTATTTCTCCGTGCAATTTAGTTGCTCGCCTGCACAATGCCTCCTTTATAAACATGCCTGCGGCGTCGCTGGCTACGCCATTGTCGCCGCCCTGCCTTGAGTTGTGGTCGCTTGTCGAGAGATGGCGCCACGTACTGCCCTAATGTTTTTAATGGGGCTTACGTGGTGTGACGTCGAGGGGGTAATGCGCGCATGCGCAAATGTGTGTTGCAAGCGGCCACCGCAAGGATCGCGAGCTACTGCCCTCATTAGAAGCGCGGAATGAGGGAAAGGGTAGGGCAGGAGTTTTTTGGCTCACACGGCAGGCATCTTTCTAGAGGAGGCGTTGGCCTGCAACATAAGCCAGACATTCAGAACAATATATTGCGATATATGCATTTTAAGACAGACGGCTGACGTCGCACACGTGCGAGAGTGCATGATTGATCAACATCAGCTTGTCCGGGTTGTAGATCGATGAAAGCTATGATTTACTTATGTAAACGCGTTTAGGCAGTGTCACAGACGCTGCTGCGCGCGTCCGCGGTAAATCAGTGCCGCCAAGCAAGACTCGATCAGTGCAGATTCCAACAGACATCTATTTGCGAGCTTCGCAAGGCGGTATGCGCCGAAGTACATAGCCCGCATGCCGCGTCTGCCGTTCGCTTTACACCCCCTTATCTCTCCCCTTTTATTTCTCTCTTGCTTTCTTCGGTCAGCGTGCGTTGAGAACACGGAGCTGAGAGTTACAGAGCCGTACAGTAGATGGGGCTGTTCGTTCGGTATATCTATAGAGTTGATGCATTTTGTCCCTACGGGAGCAGAGTTGCGCATAGGTCCGCCATGAAACTTGAGTAGTTTCTCTTCCTTGGTGTTGTGTAGGGCAGGAGCGCGGCGTAACCCGCGGCGGGCCGACGGAGAGGCCGAACGACGGGAGGGCGCGCGGAGTGACGACGCAGAGACCAAGCTCCGGCGAGACTGACGGGAGACTGCTCTCCCGCGTTTATTGCAGGCGGTTTTAAGGAGCGAGAAGAAAGGCTATTGGTCCGCGAGGCACGGGTCACATGACCGGCATGGCCACGCCGGATTGGTGGTAGCACAGAGGCATGGCAGAGACCCAGCTCCCCCCAGTAGCATGAATAGAAAGCACAACAGCACTGGTGTCTCAGCATGGCACCAGGGGTCGCACGACACAACATCGTCCCGCCCTGGGAAGAATTGCATCCTTATACAATTGTAACTGTGGTACATCAGGAACCACTAAAAAAAATTCACATTCAAGTTCTCCTAAAGATGGCACCTGCAATATGCAGAAGTTCAGTCCTAGATGTACATATTACCACCTATGTTACACACACAAAAAAAAGTCACTTCACCACGCCAACACAAGTGCCAGCTTGCACTATGCACGAAAAGTTCACACAAACACTAGACCTCTGCGGCTATACTGCGGGCCTCTAAGGCAGTATAGCCCCAGAAGATGCGGACTACTTTAGTCTGTGATGTAGTCCTTCAAGTGGGCTGGGGGCTTGCGCGTCCGCTGTGGGCGACGTGACCCAGTCCCTGCAGGAAGACTGAGAGTTGCGGCTGTCAGGAGCCGACTTTGAAGACCCGTCCCCATCTCTCCCAGAAGAACTTGGCGGATTGTGGCTGCCATGAGCCAACTCTGAAGACCCATTCCCATCACTCCCAGGCAAAAAACTTTGTGGGCTGCGGCTGTCTTGAGCCGACTTTGAAGACCCATTCCCATCTCTTCCCTCCCCCGTGTTAGAATTTGGTGCATTTACTGTAGGTGAGGAGGAACACCCAGGACTTTCCTCCTGAAGTCCCGATGGTTGATCCTGGGTCGCAGGCATCGGAGTGTGCACTTCAGCCGGTGCGTCGTCGCACTGGACAGCCGGGGCACTAGGAATGGATTGCCGAGGCAACAGCTCTGTATTGGAAGTAGAGGGAAGATTACCCAAGTCATCGTAACAAGAGAGGAGATCTGCATCAGTGATGGGCTCAGAATGAGGCATTAACGGAAGGGATGCTGCAGCTACATGCGGAACGAGCGTTAACTTTGAAGCATTCCACTTCCTGCCATCGCTGAGGAGGAATGTGGACGGATTGACTTGTTGTAGGACTGTAAGGGGTCTGCTGAACCTGAATGGACCTTTCGTATGTAGCTTAACCTTTACCTTATCGCCTACTTTAATCCGAGTTTGTTTGGCGCCCTTGCGCACATCTACATAGGACTTAGTATTCTGCTGCTTTTGCTGAACCTTTTCACGAAGTGCTGAAGGAGAGGTTTGTGGCAAACCCGGAAGCTTATGTTTACTGATGTCTAAGGTTGATCGCGGTTGGCGACCGTGAAGCAGAACAGCTGGTGAACAACCAGTAGTAGAATGAGGAGTGATCCTGTAAGACCCTAAGAACTCTGTAGTGCTCTGAATGACATCTTTCTGTTGCAGTTTAGCTACCTGAATGTGTTCCTTGAGAACACGGTTAAATCTCTCTATTAGCCCGTTTGCCTGCGGGTAATAGTTGGATGAGAAGTGATGGACGATGCCTCTTTCCTTTAAGAAATCGTGAAATTCTCTGGACGTAAACTGGGGTCCATTATCTGTAACTAAGGTTTCAGGGAGACCTTCACGGCTGAAAGCAGCATTGAGCAGCTTAATGACGTCTTGCGTCGTGATTGAATTGGTAAAAAGGACTTCAGGCCACTTAGAATAATAGTCCATTAAGGTGATAGCATATGTAGGGTTAGGAGCTGTACGCAGAGGACCTATGATGTCCATACCTAACTGCTGCCATGGCTGCTCAGGCCACTGTACTGGCTGAAATGGAGGTACTGTAGTTTTAGCCGACTTATCAGCGAGCTGGCAGATGTGACATTGCCTTACAAACTCTTCCACACACCTATCCATGTGAGGCCACCAATAGCGCTCACGTAGCAGCTGCTTAGTGCGAACAATACCCTGATGCGACTCATGGGCTAACTGCAAGAAAGTCTGTATTAGGACATTTGGAATAACTACACGTTCGCCCCGCATCAGGAGTCCGTCAACGAAAGAAAGCTCGTCCTGTACGTGGAAGTAGGACATCAGTGCTGAGTCTAGAGTTTTTTTCTGGGGCCATCCTCGAGTTACGTAGTGAATGACCCGTTGCAATGCTTCATCAGACGCAGTAGCTGCCTGAACAGTCTGCTTGTCGACTACAGTGGTTACAAGGGAGACAATCTCCTCGTCCTGAACAGTAGAACTATCATTTTGTAATGGAAGCCTCGACAATGCATCAGCCACACGGTTCTCAGACCCTTTGCAGTACTCTATGTGGAAGTTGTAATACATTAGCCTGGCCGACCACCTGGAGATACGGAGAGGACGTCTGCCCGAGTTACCTGCCGCTAGCAGGGCAACTACTGCCTGGTGATCCGTCCTGAGCGTGAAACGCCTTCCCCATAGATAGACGTGCCACCTCTCACATGCAAATAGACATGCTAATGCTTCTCTCTCGCCCACAGAGTACTTTCGTTCTGCAGGGGTTAAGGTCCTAGATGCAAAGGCGATGGTGTGTAACTGAGAACCGACAAGTTGCTGTAACACTGCACCCAGACCAACATCAGAAGCATCTGTCGTAACAACCACCGGTAATGAAGGATCAAACATTTTTACGACAGGAGCACATGCAAGGCGAGCTTTCACTTGTTCAAAGCTGCGTTGCGTATCTTCTGACCAAGAAAATTGTTGGCCCTGTCTGAGCATGTTGCGGAGTGGCTCAACGAGGTCTGCGTAGTGGTGAAGGAATTTTGCGTAATACCCTGTAAGGCCAAGGAAGGACTGAAGGGTTTTCAGGCACGTAGGAGGAGGAGCATTAAGGATTGCCCGAACTTTGCTTTCCATGGGCGATATACCCTCTGCAGAAATTTTATGCCCCAGGAATGTTAACTCCTTCACCGCAAAAATGCATTTCTGGTTCAGTTTCATGCCACTCTGCGCAATGCAGGTTAACACTTTCTTCAAATTCGCATCATGCTCAGACTTTGAGCTTCCCCATACTAGTATGTCGTCCAAGTAACACGCAACATTGTTACAGCCTTGCAAGATACTAGACATCATTCTTTGAAATACCGCAGGCGCGGAGGCTAGACCAAAGCATACTCTTTTAAAACGAAACAATCCTTCATGTGTAATGAACGTAGTTAAATCTCTACTAGATTCCTCTAGGAGCAGTTGGTGGTATGCTGATGCTAAGTCCAATTTTGAAAAGTATGACGCACCATTCAACATTTGAAGCAGTTCATCCACATGGGGCAGTGGGAACCCGTCGACGACGATGGCCTTGTTCGGTTCTCTCAGATCGACGCATAGGCGGATGTCCCCGTCCTTCTTACGGACGACCACGAGTGGCGACACCCATTCGGATGCCGACACCCGCTCGATGACGTCGTTGTCCTCGAGTCGACGCAGCTCGCTGGCGACTTGTTGCCGGAGCGCCAGAGGCAGGCGACGTAGCTTGGCGGACACTGGTACGATGTCCGGCCGCCTCTTGACCCGGTGGACGTAGTCCCTGACAAGTCCCAGCTCCCCGTCGAACAGGTGCTCGAACCCCGGAGGCACACCTGCAGGAAGCTGCGAGGAAACGGGTGAAGCCAGACGACACGTTAGCGTTGCGCCGTCGATCAGGAGTCCCAACTGCTGGATGGCGTCGAGCCCCAGCAGTGAAGTGCCGTGTGCGGTCACGTAGAAGGTGACAAAGGCCCGCTTGCCATGGTGCTGCAAGTCTGTGCGGAAATACCCTAGGACCGGTATGCGGTGCTTCGAAAAATTCTGCAGTTGGATGGACGTTTGGAGCAGTCGGTGCTTCGAAGCGAAAAGCATGTCGAAGTCCTTCTTGGTCATTAATGATGCAGTGGCTCCGGTTTCCACCAGCAATGACATGTGGCTATGTCCTCCGACGATAACAGGGATGCGCAAGTCTCTTGGGCTAGTCGGCGCAGCCTGCACGGACAGGACTGTGGCAGTGCCGGAGTCAGCGTCTTGGACGGGGGCAACTTCTTGCACCGACGCTTGCCGTTTACGGCAGACTGCCGCGAAATGCCCCTTGATGCGGCAAAATTGGCAAGTTTTGTTTTTTGCCGGACAATTTCTGGAATTCGCCAAATGCCCTGACTTGCCGCAGCGAAAACAAGGGCCAACTAGAGGCTTGGAAGCAGGCTGACCATCTTGGCCGCGAACGCCGTCCTGGAGGCGCGCTGACGAGCCCGCGTAGCCATCTTGGACGCGGCCACCCGAGTTGGGGGGGAAGCCGCCGCCATGTTGAGTCACATGCGGGGCCGCCGAGGTAGCCGACCCGCCATTTTGTGAAGCTGCTGCGTAGCCACGTGCGACGCGCTGGACGCTACCGCCGTCCCCGGCGAGCGAGCCGAGTAGCCGTTCATTCGCTCCGAATGCCGCGTTGGCTTTGTTGAGCGCCTCCAAGTCGCGTCCAACTTCTTCGGCTTTCTGCAACGTAAGGCCTTCCCCGTACGACAGTAGCTTGGCCCGTACATGTGCGTTGGCGACTCCGTGAATTACTTGGTCCCGCACTCTGTCGTCGTAAGTGGCGCCAAACTTGCACGAGAGGGCTTTCTCCTTGAGAGCTGCGACGAATTCGAGGAAGGTTTCGCCGGGCAGTTGTTCGCGGCTCGTGAAAAGGTGCCGCTCGGCTAGCACGTTAGTTGTCTCGGCAAAGAGCCCGTCTAGGAATTGTAGCAACGTGTCGTACTCCGTCGCCGCCGCCGCTTCCGTCGTCGACACCGCGCCTGTGCCCAACGCCGCCGGCGTGCTGGCTGTGTGTGGAGCATTTTGGACGCCTTGAGCTTCGAGCTGCTCCTGCGCGGCGAAGTATTTCCGCTGGCCCTCGACACCGAGCGCGCTGAGAAGTGCTGACGCGCGTCTTTCGTCCTCCCAGCCGCTTCCGCCGGCCGCCTTCAGGTGTACCTGGAAAATTTTTTTCCATTTATGCCACGGAATAGGAGGCGTGCCGGGCACGTCGAGGAATGGAGGAAGGTTGGCAAAAAGGGCCGCCATGTGTGCAGGAGGTAGGCAGAAGGCTCAAGCAGGAAGGTGGCGTCGTTCGGTAGCCGGAGCAGGAACAAGGGAATTGCAGGCCGACGCCAATGTAGCAAGCAGGAAGAACAAAGCACCGACGTGCAGGAAAAATGCGACTCGAGGTGAGTGTCACTTACGTCGTGCTCTTCCTGGCGTCGCCTGTTGAACCGGGTTCAGTAACTCGTCGCCATGTGTTGTGTAGGGCAGGAGCGCGGCGTAACCCGCGGCGGGCCGACGGAGAGGCCGAACGACGGGAGGGCGCGCGGAGTGACGACGCAGAGACCAAGCTCCGGCGAGACTGACGGGAGACTGCTCTCCCGCGTTTATTGCAGGCGGTTTTAAGGAGCGAGAAGAAAGGCTATTGGTCCGCGAGGCACGGGTCACATGACCGGCATGGCCACGCCGGATTGGTGGTAGCACAGAGGCATGGCAGAGACCCAGCTCCCCCCAGTAGCATGAATAGAAAGCACAACAGCACTGGTGTCTCAGCATGGCACCAGGGGTCGCACGACACAACACTTGGACCAGCAGAAAGCACATGTTATTTAATGCGCTTGCCATCAACTCACCACAGAACTCAGGGCACTGTAGATGGCATCCACTGTTCCATTGATGATGTTGACTTTGAGAACATGCTTTAACTCCCGCTCCCTAAGGCGCTTCAGAGAGTCGAGATGACTTTGTTCCCAAGCATACATTTTCACGGTCCGTATGGAACTGAGCAGATCCAGCATGCTCTTGAGCCGGTCGTCACGAAGCTTCATACTGCGACGCTGCGGAGGAAAAAAAAGGAGAGAGAAATTCGGCGGCATGTTACACTCTCTGCAACACTTCAGCGAAAGGCTTCTCCGCACTATAGTCCGTGACAGCTTAAGAATAAATATAAGCTCCACCCATGAGGCCGCATTGCTCATATTTGCATTCCTCTGCGCTACAAACGAAGTAGTTCCTAAACAATGGCAATACTTTTCACGCATCTGAAGATTATTTTGCAATACTGCATTGGTATTGAAGTAAAGGAAGCAAAGCTAGACAAAAAATTGTCAATGCACGGAGTTCAGCGTGAGCTTAACAATATATCTGTTCTTTAAACCGCATCCCCCGCCGTGGTCATCTCGGGGTCTACGAAGAAGTAACATCTCAAAGGCGATACTTCTGCGCTGTACCAATTTAGGTATTAAAACAAAGAATGCCAGATTTGACGTAAAATTTAAAATGAAGGAATCGTTTTTCTACTATTTCACAAGACAAAACATCGACATTATTCACATTTGATAAGGTCGTTTGTAATTTCTTTTTACAAAACTTTCGCCGCAAGCTTCCTTCATGTCTGCTGTGACTATGGCAACCGTGACTCAAAGCGAAGCATGGCGAAGTGGTCTGAGATTGCCTTCGTGAATTTCGACTCTTGTCTTGCCGTAAATACAGCACTTATGTCTCTAGTCACCGTGCTTGTTATCGTGTTTGAGGTAGAGCACTGCACGGGCCGTGATTCTCCGCCCGGGCCCGGCCCGAGCCCGGGACTCGTTGAAATTTACCCGCCCGAACCCGGCCCGGTGACTCAAAAGTGAGACCCGGGCCCAGCCCAAACCCGAGAAAATATTTCACCTACCCGGCCCGACCGCACATCGGGCCCGACACGGGCCCGAGCCAAAAAATATCTAGGTGGTGTGGCCCGAACATGGAATCAACAGTGAGGCGTTTTAAGTAGCAGATATCTACGGTTTGTTGGCGCATGCTGCGCTAACAAGTATGCTTTTCTACGGTAATTCCTTGTACAAAAGGGCCTCACTGTGGTAACAATTGACCGGACATACTGGGTACGATGAACGGTTTTTGCGCAGCGCCATACTGTGCATAATTTTTCTACAAATGCAATGGGAATCATCAAGAGCGTTTGGTAGCAGGTATTGCAGCAAGAAAAGTGATTTGCCGCATGAGTCCAGTTTCAACAGGGAGTGCAGTAAGAACAGAGGAGACAGAGAACACAACGCTCTCTTCACATTGTTCTTATTGCGCTCTCTGCTGAAATGTAAAGCGTGCACTACCATCAAACCCAATCGTGCACCCTTCTGGATATGTAGCACCTGTCTTCAGCATAGTAGCACCTTGCCACAAAAAAGATAAATATAGGGGATAAAAGCCAAATTTATTAACTTTGTTGTAAATACGCTAAGCTAAACAAAATTTATAACAAACTCTGTGCACCACGTGTACTTTTCGAAATATGTAAAAACAGCCGAAAGGACGAAAAAAACAATTTCTTATGGCATGATATCCAGTTATCACACCACTGCTAGTTTATACAGTCTATAACACGAAGAACTTGTATCTTTATTTATTTATTAGGGGCGAAGCTCCTTAAAGCGGCACCCGTTTGTCCCTCGTAGTCGTAGTGCGTAACCAGTCGTAATGGTAGTACCAGATCTTGACCTCCAAGGTGGTGCCGGTGGGAGATTTTTCCTGTGTGTTGTTGAACAATAAAAAATTCGCAGCGTGCGCGTTAACTAAAAGCCGAATTCTTCTGTCTCTCATTCCCCATTAGCAGCCATTGGCATGTTCCAGTAGGAAACGTTAGTAGAAGTAGAAGTGTAAGTGTTAGTTAAAAGCCGACTTCTTCAGTCTCTCATTCCCATTAGCAGCCATTGTTTACCTCCAAGGTAGTGCCTGGTGAGATTTCTCCAGTGCGTGATTAAACAATGAAAATTTTGTTCAAAACGCCGTTGATTGATGAAATAAACCAACGAAAGACGCCAGATGTTTTCTAAAAGCAAAACGAAAGAACGCCAGATGTTTCTAAAGCAAAACGAAAAGACGCCAGCTGCTTAACGAAAGACGCCAGATGTTTTCTAAAGCAATGGCTTTCTAAACAATGAAAATTCACAGCGTACATGTAAAATTAAAGTGAGCTGCAAGTCGTTATAACTCATCGAACCTTTCGTATAAACGCGCCCGATCTCACGTCGGTGATGATGTACTGGGCAGAATTTACGGAAGGTTCACGGTTTACCGATGAACCTCTGCAGCTTCGCCCACTCATCATCATTCACTCCGTGGATATGCTGTGATTTTTTGTTTGCGGCATTTCTTGTTTGCTTGTACGTCTATTTTTTTTACTCAATCCCCTCTGTAATGCATTTGACCTTGATGGTATCAATAAATGAAATGGAGTAAGTTTTTTGCGGCATAGTTTACAAAGTTTACAGTTCATTTATTCACACGTTATTGTGCGAAAAATCAAATTGTCAGCAGATTCCGGCTGTAAGCGCACGTCATGCTCTGTTGCATCAGATATCGTACAGCGTTACAGTTTTTTGAACTGCTTGCGCTGGCCTCACGGGCGCACAAAATCTGCCTTGCGAATTGTGCAGGTGTGGTTCTCAGACTTCCACCACTGAAGCAAATTTCGGACGTCTCTGCGGACTTCTGCAGAATGAACATAGTTGTCCAGCTCATCCCTTCATTTCTCTTGTTCCCGAACGTCGTGCCACTCTTCAATATAATCTATGAAACTCCTCTTAATAAAACTCCTCTTTGAGGGCTTCTCCTTGCAAATTTCAGCAGTGTATGTTATGCACGGTTTGTGCTGTGCTCTCTTTTTTTTACATCATATTATTGTGTATGCTTTGCTGGCGATTTTGTACCGAGAAGGTAGCGATTGGACTTCACTGGAAGGACTGGCAGGAGGTGGACGAAGAGAGTTCGATCTAATTTAGGGGTTTGTTCCAGTTTGGTAATAAAGGCGCTAATAAGCCTATCGAGATATAAGGACACATCACCCGGTACGGAATTCGTAACTGTCATTTTTTCAAGCCAGATATATCGTCAAGTGAATATGCTTTGCCACACACCTTGTCTAATGGACCTTTGCTTTTACTGCACATTCCAACGCTGTTGCAGCAGCATCATGTGGCTCTCGCACCGTATAGCGGAACACGATGAAAGCTCAGACCTTAAGAATGTGGGCACACAAAGCAGGCAGTGAATGTCCAGGTCACGTCACGTGACCACTGGGAGCCGTGACGGAGCCACAGAAAAAGGCCGTGTCTTTGCAATGATTCTATGTAACGAGACTCCGCGCATACCTTTCGTTTTAGTGGACTGTGGGAACTTTCAAGAACGTTGCCCTGCTTTAGAGCTTTGTGATCGTTCTTACGAAGATAAGTTATAGATATATGTTTATTATATACATTTATTATATTACATTTATCACTGCGATTACACAATAACATTTAGGATGTAAAATAAAAGTGAATGCGAATAAAGCACAGAATAGTAAGATGTTAGCTACATGAGCGCCTAGTCTCAAATAGCCCCATATGCAAGAAGCAAAAGAAGTTCAGTACTTATCCCTCATAAAACTTCTCCAACTAGTTTCTCCCACATAAAAGAAAGCACTTTTCTGAGATACAATATGTTGAACATATATGTATGCACAACATATGTGCAACAATCTTAAGAACTGAGCAAAGTCCAAGTCCGGATCGACCCGAGATCGCCACCTCAAAGCCGGGCCCAACCCTAAGCCCGGAGCTTCAGGCCCGAGCCCGGCCCGGGCCCGGCCCGTGGGCCGGGGCGGGCTTGGGTTTTCGGGTAGGCCCGAGCCCGTGCAGTGCTCTAGTTTGAGGTAAACACCAAGGCTTCATTTGACGTCTTGTTTCAACGAAATGAAAGTGTGTAGCGCACATGGTGTTTAAGTGTGGGAGTCATTGCATGCGTTGCCCTTACGTTCACGCCAAGAGATGTGCGTGGCTCAAGTGGCGTTGACTAAAAGCTTTATGTGGGATTGTTCCTTTCTTCGACAACTTGCACTGGCGCTGCCACGACCCCTTGAGCCTTTGAACGTTCAACTTCTTTATTTATTTGGATTGTAGCGAACCCTTGGAACTCTGCAGTGAGTCGTCCTCTCCAACTCCTTCTAGTGGGTCGCCCTCTTCGGCTCCTTTTGGAGAGAACGCAGCTCGTGCAGAGAGTTGGCCCCGCCTTGACTGTCGCCATCATGTGTCGTCGCCGAGTGCCCGCTAATAAACGCCTTTACAATTTGGTGGAGGGTGCTGTGCCTTCACAACAACTTTGGCCCTCATTCGATGCCCCTGGCTCTTCGATCCCGTACCCTGCCAGCTGCCATGCCTCAAGACGCCACCCAGCAAACGCCCCCGCCTGCACCGACCTCATGTCCCGGTGTCCCTCGTATCCGCGACCACCCAGTCTTCACTGGCGCATATGGTACTGACGTGGAGGACTGGATCACGATTACGAGCGCGTGAGTGTTCCCAATAAATGGGACGAGGCAGGAAAATGGACCAACTTGGTTTTCTACGTCGCGGGTGTGGCAGGCCTGTGGTACAACAACCACGCATCAGATTTTACGACGTGGACCGACTTCAAGACTGTCATTATCAACGTGTTTGGCCGCCCTGCCGCTCGTAAGCTGCAGTCCGAACAGCGCTTACGTGAACGAGCTCAGTAGGCCGGCGAATCATTCACAAGCTACATCGCGGACGTCCGCCATTTGTGCAAGAAAGCCGACGCGACCACGCCCGAAGCTGACAAGATCAGGCACATCATGAAAGGAGTCGACGACGATGCCTTCACCATGCTGTTCGCCAAAAACCCCAGCACAGTGGCAGAGGTCATAACGCTCTGCCAAAGCTATGAGAAGCTGCGCCAGCAGCGGTCGATGACCCGCCGCTCTCCATCACGCGACGCCGAGCTCGCTGGCTTGTGACAATATCCGACCACTCCACGTTGCTCGCAGAGCTGAAGTCATTCGTGCGCGAGGAAATCGTGCGCCAGTTCTCTCTGCTGGAATTCGCTCGCCCTCAGTACGTTCAACAGTCGTCGACCACACTTCTGCCTCCTCTTCTTGAGCAGGAAATCGCGGAGGTCATGCACGAGTACCACCAGCACTATCCGGCTCCTGCACCACTTAGTTAAGCCCAAGTTGTCGCAGAAACGTCCCCAGCAATCACTACGGCTGCCCCACACATTTACGTCAAAGCCACCGCTCGACCTCAGTCCTTCGAAGCGGGTGTACCGGCAACCTACGCCGACGTCATGCATAGGCCACGACTGCAGCCCACCACGCAGTCATATCAGTTGCCGCCCCGTCAGTCCCGTCCTGCACAATGGACGGGCCCCTGCCCCAGCGAACTGATGGCGCACACCTTACAACCGCCCCATATGCTTCGTGTGCGGGTACGCCGGCCACGTGGCGCGTTATTGCAATCGCGTGCAGCCGCCTAAAGTCTCGTCGCCTGCGACGAGCCAGTCGAACCACCGATATTAGACCCACCTACGCCTCTGTCACCGACGTCTCGCCCAGCTCTACCTGCCCGCCGTTCACCGTCACCACGACGCCGCTGACTGTCACCGATGCGGTCACGTCCGGTCCCACGCGACCAGGAAAACTAGTCGTCGAAGTCCACGAATCATGGGCTGCGACGCTATCGAACTGCGAAAGCCCTCAGCGAAGCCCATCGAACGTACCACACGTTTTTTTTTAATGAATGAATGAATGAAACTTTATTTTCATGAATAGATATATGCAATTACAGGGATTATTTGGACCGATAGCCTAAAGTGGCTAGTGGCCGGTCCAATACAATGTGCAACATAAAAAAATGTGCAGGTCAGCTTTGAAATAACAAACAAAAGCAATCATATAAATACAGACAACACAGTAATACATTTTCTCCTGCAGACATGGATACTTATTAGCTTGCAACTAGCTTGCTATACATAGGCACTTATTAAAATAACAATACAATGAAAATCGAATCAAACACACACATGCTTACATGTCTTGACTCCACAGAAAAAATGATTTATATGCCATGCTGAAATTACGTGCCGTTTTAATCTCTAGGGGGACCATGTTCCATATTTTTAAGTGCGAATGCACTTCTTAAGCGACCCCAAAAACTCCGCCGGCATCCGCGCTCCTCCTCCTCTCTCCTAGCAACGGCGCGAGGAGCGGAGAGGAGCGTCTGTAGCAACGGCGCAGCGACGTCACGCCCCACGTGACTGCGCGCGCTCAGCCCTCCGCTCCGTGGCTGCGCGCGCCCCACGCCGGCTCCGCATAGAGTCACTGGAAAAATTTCAGAGTATCGCATCTGTTTTCCGCGCGCCGCCGCCGACGCGATTGGCTTATTCGCATCACGTGACCTCTCGCCGCCATATCCCTTCCAAGCGCTTTGGGTGCAGGCGCGTTCAATGCAGAGCGTGGCCGGACATTTAGCAGTACCACGGTCCCCAGAAGTACTTCGTCGCTTTTTTTAAACGCGTCATGCAGACAGGGGCGTAAGGAGAAATTTTTTCCCGCGGAGGGGGGGGGGGCACGGCTCGGTGTGCCACCCCCTGGCTACGCCACTGCATGCAGATGCCAGAAGAGGGTAGCACATCATCAATCGAACGTTACTGGTGAGCTACTCTGGGAATCTCGTTTGCCGTGTGGGAAAGACTAATGTCAAAAAGCGCCGTTTTACGTGGCTGCATAGTTGGCTTGAACGAATTCGCCCCCCTCGAATAACACTCCTTCCTGCAGTGAACTACATTAACTTTGCTGGAAAAGATCTTATGCGACAGGATACTTCACCTTTTCGGTTCGCTATGGTCAGCGATATTGCAAACTACATACCTTTCTTTTTGCTCGGCCGTTTATATCTCGATCTGTTGAACAGATTACGCATGCTATCCGAGTTATAAGCGTGTCACGCACGAGAGCGAAATCGAAGATTTAATAAAATAATAACTATACTGGTATACCTTGAAGGCAATTGTGGCATGATCTTTGGCATTGCAGAAAACAGAAGCGTGGAACTCTGTTGATAAACTTTGTATAAGGCAATGTTATCAGGCGTATTTTTAAATTTGTCGCAAAAAATACCGCTAATGCTGCATTGCACCGAGCGTACCCTTAAAATACTGTATAGTTCGTGAGAAATGGTCACAACAAAAAAATAAAAAATAAAGGAGATCCCACGCATTGAGGGAGTCTATTTTATGAGAGCCCTAGGTCTATATACATACTGTGTTGCAGTAGCATGCGCTTTAAAAATTCCCGGATGTGCTATTTCTGATCAAAAGAACATAAAGCACCGTGCCGAGGAACTTTTAATAAGAGTGCATTATGAAAAAAAAGTGCAGCAGTGCAGAAACCGAACCCCAGCTGTTTACGCGCTGGTAACGTCAAAAAAAGAAATGTTTTTTCGAAAACAGTAAAATATTTGCAAATTCATTGCAACGTTGGGAATATTAAGGAGACACGAAATAGGAAATGAAATAATTAAGTAGTGATGTCAATCATTTTTGATGGCCTATTTTCTACGTATCGTAAGATAAGATACACCTTACCTACCGCACGCCGATTCGCCCGTGCGTTCGGCTGCTGGCGTGCCGAATGAAGACGTTGCGCACAACTTCCAATTACTGTACACATACAACTTCTATTACACATATCAACCAGTTGAACAGCAAGCACGGTGCGCAATCAAGCTATGCGTCAGCGATCAGTCGAAGGACGCAATGTTGAATGTTCTCGATGTTGTTCGATAACGTTTTCGAGTGCAGTGAACCTGAACACCGACTGCAAAGCTAGCGCAAACAGCCAAGATTCACCAAATGTCGCAGTAAATGGCATCTCGCACGATGTCACTGCGCTAATGCAAGGATGTTTACAGATCCAGACCTAGCGAACACGCCCGGGCGTGACACGAAAAGAGACCGATGAAGCCATGAAGAGAGTTCGCGAGCACATGGCAACATTCGCCGTACGTTTCATTAGTTACACCGCTAACCGCGCAGTCGATCCATACCTGTCGATGACTAGAAATCACTTCTAATATCCTCTTGAAGAAACACACACACATAATGCCGTTCTGCCGAGCGTAACACGGCTAAAAGATCGGTCACTTCACAACACACGCTAGCAACGCGCCGGACGGTCTGGAAGGGTCATGGCCGTCGCCACCCAGTGTTGCCCGCGTGCAGCCTACCTTTGCGGTACTCTGATTTTCCAGTGACTCTAGCTCCGCACCGCTCTGCGCGCGCCACTCGGGCGGTCCACGAGGCCCGTTCCAACGGTTACGACGTGAGGACCGAAACCTGGGTGCCCATCGAGATGCACTCTGCCAACGTTACCGTGGACCGAAAGGCCGGCATCGCTTGTAAACGGACGCAATTCCCCCTCGTCCAGGCCAGCGCCATCACCGTGCACAAGTCTCAGGGGGGAACCTACGCCTCGGTTGTGTACGACTACTCGAAGACGCACCCGCAGAAGCTAGTCTACGTTGCGCTCTCTCGGTGTACCAACCTCAACGGACTCTACCTCACCAACGCCGAGGGAGACCACACCTTCTACCATGAGCAAGACAACCCCGACAAACCCATGGTAGATGGGTTTCGGAGGCTCGAGAATCACCGTCTCGTCACCGTCACGCAGCGCTACCTCTCCGCTCTGAGGGACCAGCAGCTCCGCAGGGTGTGCGAGGATGGTTGTAGGGAGTTCACGCTCGCGCTCCTAAACGTCCGCTCTCTCTCGGCGCATGCACTGGACGTTGCCAAAGACCCCGTACTCTCCAGAGTTGATCTCCTCTGCCTCACGGAGACCTGGAACCGCTCCTCCGGTGACTGCGCTGCCGATGTCGCCCTGAGTGGCTACGACCGCGTGACCCGGGCCCTCGCCGAGAGAAGGGCTGGTGGAGTGGACGTCTTCCTAAAGCGCTACCGCCCCTTCAGCGAAGAGCTCAGGCGACAGCAGGACCGGACCCAACTCCTGGTCTTACAGCGCGCTGACCTCGCTCCTGGTGCATCGCCTCGAACGTGTCCCACTGACGACCCGTGCTCCTTCGCCCGGAGTGGAAGCCGGGGCGAGTACTGCGGCGTGTGCTTGGTTGGGCACGTCTACGCCAACGTCCTCTCGCATGCCGCGTGTACTTCGCCGCTCAGAGACGAGTCGCCGCACGCCTCCGTCTACACCAGTGCCTACTCCGGCGATGCCGTCCTGGTTGTGACCGTCTACCTAGCCCCCAACCTCTCGCGAGATGCCGTCTTGGAGCAGATGGATGCGGCGATGGAGAGTGTGTCTGTGCGCGCGCGTCCCTCGGTTCCGGTTGTGGTGGTGGGTGACTTTAACGTGGACGTTAGAAAGGACAATGGCTGGTTGGTTGACCACATGCTGAACAATTACTCGATGACGTGTCCGTCTCTCGAGTTTCCGACCACGATCAACGGTGGCTTCATAGACTTGGCGTTCAGTAGGAACTGTACGGTCCGCGCCGTCTTGCCGGATCCGCTCACCGTCCATTTCTCGGATCACAAAGCGCTGGTACTAACCGTGAGCTACAACGATAACACGAATAGGTGCTGATCTGTAGTGGCGTGTGTAGTGTGTGTATGTGTGTGTGTGTGTGTGTGACGCACTCGCGAGGTGCTTTAATGCATCATACGAAAAGCGTGAAGTGTAAAATAAATAAATGATACTTCATATATAAATGTGTGTGTGTGTGTGTACAAATGCATCATGACAACAACACTTTAAATCATTAATTACACTTAATCATCATCATCAGTAAAAGTGCTTTGCACTTAAAAACGGCCAGACCTCCGTGGGTCGGCTGGCGCGTGCTCTCTCGCTGCCGTCTCCTTCGCTCGGCTCTGCAGTTTAGTCGCGCGCGCCCCCTCATAGCATCACCCCGTGCTTCGCACTTCCTCATACTCCCCTTCGGGGAAATGCGGGTTTTTTGTTCCATTAAACTGTATTAGTCTTTCTCCGTAAACATTAAAACATTTGGGCAGATTGAAATTACCATTCGAAGCATGTCGCGTATTGCGTTTAGGAATTGAAAAAAGATCAGCAGGCAAAGGTGAATTTCTATTAATTATGTTATTTACTGAAACAGCAATTTTGTAGTCGCGCAACATCGGAACCGAGAGAATGCGTTGTGATTAGAAAATATTACTTACTGATTCACCTTGGCTTATGATTTTCAGTGTACGCTTTTGAAGTCGTTCAAGAGTTTTTAGATAAGTGTTGTACGTCACACCCCACGATTGCAGACAGTAACCTATGTGACAGTGACACAATGAAAAGTAGAGTGTGCGAAGTATAGCTTGTGGAAAATATTGGCGAGCTTTTATTAGCGAATAGCAGCCATAGGCTACCTTTGCGCACACATTCTTTACTTGCTCATGCCAGTGTAAATGCTCATCAAAAGTGACGCCTAAATAATTAAAACAAGGAACTTGTTGGATAGGAGCGTTGTTTATTGTTAGGTTAAGAGATTCAGCGTCAATATGTTTCCCTACGAGAGTGAAACACCATGTACTTTGTTTTAGTACAGTTAACAGTCAGCTGATTCCTGGCAAACCATTCCGAAATGTTCGATAAATCGGTCATCGCGTCATTTTGTAGATCTGCTAAGGAGTGTCGTGTGAAAATTAAACAGTGTCGTCCGCGTACATCAGTGCCCTTGACCTCTGTAGGGATCGCGGGACATCATTGATATAAAGGGAGAACAATATAGGGCCCAAAACTGAACCCTGTGGCACCCCGCATTTAATACAACCGTAAGATGACTTGATGTCACCAATGACTACCTTTTGTTTGCGTCCCGATAAATAACTAGAAAAGAAATCAAGCGAGTTACCTTTTATCCCCATAGGAATGCATTATCCCATAGGAATGCAATACTGCTATTGCTATGTTGTTTTCATGTAGCGCGGAATAATATATTGCGTAAGCATCGAAACAGCAGTTGAAGTGGACCTGTCAGCAACAAAGCCGTGTTGCTGAGGACAAAGTACATTCTGTTCACCCAGGAAGCGCCTTAATTGCGACGAAATTAGTTTTTCAAGCGTAGTGTTAATACTACTCAGGACAGATATTGGTCTGTAGCTGTCCGGAAGATTCCGATCACCAGATTTGTACACTGGTATTACTTTGGCGGTCTTAAGTATACTAGGATAACTTTTAGAGGAAAATGCATGATTAAATATATGGCATAAGGGACCACACAAAACATCGATATTCTCCTTTAAAATCCTCGATGATATGGCGTCATGGCCAGCTGCCTTGTTCCCTGGTAACTTCTTAATAACTTGTCGGATGTCATCCTCAGTCACATCACATAGATGGAAATTATTGGTAACAGTACAGGGTGCATTTAAATTCGGCATATGAGCAGGGAACTTCGTCGCAAGGCTGAGACCAATATGAGTAAAGTAATCGGATCGGTAATCCGATCGGATCGGTAAAGTTCCGGATGGTGTATGCGCATCTGCCTTTATCGACACTGGAGCCGCCGTATCCGTTATGGACGCTAAACTTAGCCGACTACTATGAAAAGTGACGACGCCACTTTCCAGGCTCTTCCTCCATACAGCCAGCGCCCAAAGCATTCACCCGACGGCGGTATGCACAGCCCGCGTAATCATTCAGGACGCTCTGCACGCTGTCGAATTCATGATATATTTCTTCATGCTCTCACGACGTCATCCTGGGATGGGATTTTCTCACCCGCCACGACGCAGTAATTTATTGCGCACCAGCCGAAATAGGGCTCTCACCATTCTCGGATTTGACGCCGGCATACAGTTCCTCGGCTGCGCCCAAGGTACTCGTCAAAGACGACACCACAGTTCCTGCAAACTCGTCAACGGCTGTGTCAGTCTATTGCACCGATCTCTCCGGCACCGTTGCACTCCTTCCTCCATGTGACCGCATTTTCACTAGGAAAGGCTTGCTGGTGCCGTTTGCAACCACCGAAGTCATTCAGGGCGACACCGATATTTTTGTTACCAACACATCCCCGTTCATTGTTCCGTTGGCGCGTGGGGAATGTCTCGGCAGAGCGGAACCCCTCGAAAACGCACAAGTTATGGACGGGTTACACGCACTGCGCCAGCTCCCGTATGCTCAGTGCTGTTTCCACATCTGATTCGTCATCCGCTGCGTTATTTCGTTCCTAAATTGCTGACAACCTTACGTCGGTCGAGCGTTCCCAGCTTTCACGCCTGTTAGAAGATTTTTGTTCTCCGTTCGATGTCGCGCAAATTTCTCTCGGCCGCACGTCCGCTGTCACGCATCGCATCGACACTGGCGCCCAACCACCACTGCGGGAACGTCCATATCGCGTATCTCCAGCGGAGCGTCGTGTAATTAACGAGCAAGTCGAAGACATGCTTCGCCGCGATGTTATTCAACCCTCAAACACCCCCTGGACGTCTCCTGTCATTCTCGTTGCGAAGAAGGACGGCTCTGTGCGGTTCTGTGTGGACTACCGACGACCCGTAAGGACGTTTATCCCGTACCTCGGATAGACGACGCCAGTGAAAGTCTGCAGGGGGAGAATTCTTTTCATCGCTCGATTTGCGCTCAGGGTATCGGCAACTCCCCATGGCTGATGACGCTCGACCGAAGACAGCCTTTGTCACGCCCGACGGACTGTACGAATTCAACGTCAGGCCGTTTGGGCTGTGCAATGCGCCCGCGACCTTTGAGCGCATGATGGATACTGTTCTGCTCAACTCAACGTCGTCGTTTCCGCCCCGGACTTCTCCACGCATCATCAACGCCTGCGGCCTGTTTTGACGCGTTTGAGCGACGCCGGGCTACAAATGAATCTAAAGTGCCGATTTGAAGCACGGCAGCTGGCAATACTAGGCTACGTCGTGTCCAAGGACGGAATTCTCCCCGATCCAGCCAAGCTTCGGGCAGTGACAGAGTTACCCAAACCTACGTCTGTCAAGGAACTGCGCAGTTTCGTAGGACTATGCTTCTACTTTCGGCGCTTCATCCGGAACTTCGCGAGTATCTAATCGCCGCTGACGAAGCTCCTTGGCAGCAACGGGCCCCTCAGTTCGTGGTCGTCATAGAGCGAAGACGCTTTCGCAAAGCTCCGTCGTTTGTCGACGTCTCCTCCCATACTACGCCACTACGACCCTACGGTCCCTCCAGAGGTACACACCGACGCCAGCGGTGTTGGCCTCGGCGCTGTTCTTGCGCAGCGCACACCTGGGTTCCCGGAATATGTCGTGGCATATGCAAGTCGTACGCTTACTAAAGCCGAGACGAACTGCGCCGTTACGGAGAAAGAATGCCTGGCAATCATCTGGGCCCTTACGTAGTTCCGACCTTATTTGTATGGTTGCCCATTTGATGTCGACACCGACCATCATGCACTGTGCTGGTTGTCGTCATTGAAGAATCCCTCGGGCCGTCTCACCCGTTGGGCACTTCGCCTGCAAGACTACAACATCCGCGTGCTGTACCGCGACGGACACCAGCATGCTGACGCAGACGCCCTCTCGCGCTCTCCCTTGCCTGACGACAATGTCCACAGCTTAGTGTCTCACTTTGCCGTTTCTTCCATTGACATTCGCACCATCGCTACCGAACAGCGCAAGGATCAATGGATTGCCTCACTGATAGACTTGCTCACTGATCCATCGGCAACACCATGCACTCACGCGTTGCGTCGTCAAGCCTACCATTTCGCCGTTCGCGATGACCTACTCCACCGACAGAATTACAACGGCGACAGCCGCTAGTGGCTACTGATAAAAATTGTGGGACCCTTAAGCTTCGCCTTTAAGGGTTGAACGCGATAGCGAAATCCGGCCCCTGGTGCGCACTTCAGCCGCTAAGTGCACACTTATTAATGTGTGTTGTTACACACACACGCACACCGACACAGACACGCGCGCGCTATGTATCTATAGTAATGGTACAGGCGCTGGTACAGGTTTTCGATCTAAAGCACTTCCCTGTGCTAGAGTCGAGACATATTTCTCACAATGCCTCACAGATGGCAGCACATTATCTAACGTTTGCTGTTTGCTTGATCAACGCCTCCTCTAGAAAGGAGCATGGCCTCCGAAATGGCGGAGACGCCGCGCGCAAGCCATCTCGGATGGCGGGCGCGCGGCGTCCCCCATAAATATTATTCAAACTACATCGTTTCCTTAGAAATTCTCGTCTTGTTAATTGAATTTCAGCGTACCTGAACAATTCCTCAGAATGCCTCACAGATGGCAGCACATTATCTAACGTTTGCGGTTTGCTTGATCAACGCCTCCTCTAGAAAGGAGCATGGCCTCCGAGATGGCGAGATGGCGGAGACGCCGCGCGCCCGCCATCTCGGATGGCGACGCGCGGCGTCCCCCATAAATATTATTCAAATTACATCGTTTGCTTAGAAATTCTTGTCTTGTTAATTGTATTTCAGCGTACCTGAACAATCGCCACCAGTTTGTTGCGATTAAAAGCCATCAGTCTAATTACCTACCAGTGCAATCGGGTGTCCCGCAGGGCTCGGTCCTGGGGCCACTCTTTTTGCTTATATTTATAAATGACATACTAAAAGACATCTCTGTCAAAATGAAATTGTACACGGATGACTGTTTTCTCTATACAAAGTTTAATGACCAATCAGATCAGAAACTATTGAACAACGATTTTCAGCGTGTTGCTTCATGGTGTAAGCGGTGGCACACGTGCATAAACCTCGAGAAGACAGTTTTCATTCGAATAACTCGAAAGTAAATGCCCTTAATGTTTACATATAATTTCAACAGTGTGATTTTGTCTGAGGTGTCCGAATGGAAATATCTTGGGCTATGGATATCGAACGATCTTAGGTGAAATAAACATATTCGTTACTTTACTGCTAATGCTTACAGGAAATTATTCTTTTTAAGGAGAACTAGAACTTTGGCAACCCCTGCGTTAAGAAAATTGCATACAATTCCATTGTCCTACCAGTCTTAGACTATGCTGCTGTAATACCGGACCCCTATACAAAAGGTAATGGGGTGCTTTACCAGATCTTATACAAAAGGTAATATTCTGAAACTAGAAAATGTCCAAAAAAGAGCCATACAGTTCATTATAATGATTTCCGACGCAGTTCAGTACGCGGACTGTAAGCTCGCGCTAACCTATCGTCGTTAGCCGAAAGAAACCGCTCGTCACGATTAAAATTTCTATATGAGTTAATTAACGGGCCCTATAGCGCCAACGTTATTGAATTGATTTCGTTCTCATCCGGTTATTGAACGCGCCAAAGGCATGAACTAACAATCACTCCTTTCCGTTCTCGTAACTGTTTCAAGCATTCTTTTTTCCCACGAACAGTCACAGATTGCAATACCCTTAGCAGCACCGTCGTTCGAGCACATTCTTTTTCAGCATTTTCATCCTTTCTTGATGGCTAAACATAATGAGTTATTTTTCGTATATACTTTGTGTATTACACCTCCCTTGCTTGTTGGTTTATCTCATTTACACATTTGAAAAATTTTTTGCTATGTAATTGAGCCTAAATTCGTTGTCTTTGGTGTGTCTGTGTGTTGTAAATTATTGTAATCATCTTCCTGTACATATATATTTTGAGTGCCATTATGATATATTTTCTTCGTGTATTGTATCCCACTCTGCTAAAACCCCGGAAAGGGTCGCAGTATCAATTAATTAATTAATTAATTAATTAATTAATTAATTAATAAAATATCCTGCTTATGCAATTCCCTGTCTCCTGATTGTTTTCTCTGTAGTTATTCCTCGTTCACGAGTCAGCTACGCCTAGCCACGTTTTCTTCCCACCCACTGTGCCCGAAACCGAGAGGTGCTTTGTACACGTTTGTTTCACTCTATGCCATTTTGCTGCCCGATGAAATAGCTTTCCAAGAGCACCCCACCCCTTTCATTTCTGATATGATCCTGCTGAGCCCTTCCCAAACATAATTTCTAATACGTGGTGGCTCTTCCAAGTCTCTAAGGTGTGTTTCTGTAACCGAATTAACACCTCACATCGTAACGCCACCGAGCATCACAATTCAGCTATGAGCTTAATCGCACAGACTAGGCACATGCACGAAAAATGAAAGGTTCTTTCATCACGCTGCTACGATGCCTCGCATTCAGTCTCACCGCGCTCACAAGGTACCATTCTTAGCCGCGTTGCCTCCTTGGAGCAAGCGCCCCTGGCGACATCCTGTCCATTTATTAGATGCGAAGTATCTTAAGGCGGAGCTCAATCCGGTGGTGGTGGTGTGCGGCGTGACCACCCTTACTGCGCATGCGCATACCCTCTCCACACACCTCCTCTCCACTCACCCTCTCCCCTTCCCCTCTCCACATTCCCTCTCCACTTTCCCTCTCCCCTCCCCCTTTCCACTCTTCCTCTGAAACGCGGGCTAGACATGCCGAAATTCTCTCCTGCGCAACGCCGCGATGAGCTCGAGCACATGCGCGTCCCCTCCGCTTCTCTCTCCTCTCCCACGCTGCCCCCCTCTCGCCTGCCTGTCGACCGCGTTCCCCGCTCGCCCTGTGAGAATTAACGGCCAGGCTAGATGGAAGATACGACGCGCGTAGCGTCTCTCTTCGCGTTGCACGACGCGAGGTCGGTAGCATGCCCAACGAACGCCAACGGAACGCCATCGTGCAAGTGCTCCGGCTTCGCATCGCCTCATGGTCCCCTTTAGCGGAAGATGGTGTAATTCTTTATCTGTATTATTCGAGGGAAGCGAAACGAGTTGTGCTGCCCTTGTTGTCTTAGAGAGTGAAAATTCCTATGCTCCATGGTGGAACGAAAATTACACCATTTCCCGCTAAAGGGGACCATGACGCGATGCGAAGACGGAGCACTTGCACGATCGCGTTCCGTTGGCGTTCTTTGGGCATGCTACCGACCTCGCATCGTGGAACGCGAAGAGGAACGCTACGCGCCTGTCGTCTTCCCTCTAACCTGGCCGTTACTTCTCGCAGGGCGAGCGGGGAACGCAGTCGGCAGGCGTGCGTGAGGGGGGCAGCGTAGGAGAGGAGAGAGAGGGGGAGAGGACGCGCATGCGCTGGTGCTCATCGCGGCGTTGCGCAGGAGAGAATTTCGGCATGTCTAGCCCGCGTTTCAGAGGGAGAGTGGAGAGGGGAAGTGGAGATGGTGCGTGGAGAGGGTATGCGCATACGCAGTAAGTGTGGTCACGCCGCACACCACCACCACCACCACCACCGGATTGAACACCGCCATAAGATACTTCGCATCTAAAAGAACTTGCCTTAAAGAGGACAAAACGCCCACCAACATGCCTGTGGGAGGCGCGATCTTCAGTTGGCAAAGAGATAGTGCGACCACTACTACCACTGCTATGACAACAACGGCAGCATAGCTAGCGGCAACATCAACGACAAGGCCGGCAGACGGGGTCGACAGCTGCCTTCTCCATGGCGGTTGTGGATACGGAGGGAAAGGTCCGGGTCACGGCATCGGTGAGGCTGCCGTCGTCCCAAGCTGCGGAAGAGATGGCCATAGCCCTCATGGTACTCCACGGAGGTACGGAGGACAACTTGATGATCAGTGACTCGAAATGAGCAATTCGGAAAGGCTGGCTGTCCGAGGAGGTGGCTCGCATGCTCAACGCCAAGGCTGGGGGCTTCGGGTCAGGCACGATTACGGACAAGGCCCTCAAGTGGTTCCCCGCGCACATGGGGCATTGCAGCTATCAACACCAACAGCCGTAAAAGCAACAGCCGCATTACCACCGGCCAAAGACCCGCCGGCACCCCACCCAACCACAACGAGCACGCCCACCTCATCGCGAGGCAACTTACCCGCCGCGGCGCGGTCACCTAGGGAGCAGCCGCCGCCTTTGTTGTGAGGGGCCCCTGCGGAGGAATGGCGGTGGAGACCACCGGCTTCGGCACCACCGCAATGCCACCACCGCAGCCTCCATTCTTACGGCAACCGAAGTCGTGGCGGAAGGAGCAAGAAACCAGAGGCACGCCGACTGCTATGCCGAAGAGTTGCCGACCACGTACAGTCGAGCGCGATTTGAAGATCATCGCGAGAGTGTCGACCAAGAACTACAAGAGCGCCACGTACCAGAATACCCTTTCGAGGAGAGGGAGGTATCAGGCAAGCTTCACTCACTCTGTTTGCTGTTTATAATCTGCGATCACTCCCGCCTGAGGAAGACACATTTAAATTTCTTTTTTTTTTATGGCAACGCGATATATTTCGTTCTACTTAGAAAGCTATTGAAGCGAAGCAGTGCCAAGCACCAGCTTTACCAGATCTTTGCCAGCAATTTCGTTATCGTACGCGTATACATAAGAGCCACCGAAGGATAGACTTGATCGCAACGAATGGAAAGCTTAAAATAGAGAGAAAGAGTGTAGCGTTCGTTGTACGGGCGATTGTTGCAGCATGGAACAGCCATCGAGGGCGAGATGAATGCGCAACCTTAATTTCCACTGTTCTAAAACGTGCCACTAGGCCTCTAGGGCGCTAGGCCAGTCGACGCTCGCGCGATTACCTTCATAACGCACTCGTAAAGTCGAGCGCGATATGCTTGTACAGTCGAGCTCGACAAGGTTTACCGCAGTGCCCTCCCCCTTTGTTGGTCGAGTCCGAAAGAAGACAAGGTCCGGTATGGATGCAAAAAAATATATGAAGTGATGACATGCTTTTCACAGCGGCGTGCCATTGGTCCGTAATTTTCCGGGCGTAAAGAAGGTTCGAAGCCCTTGTAACAGCGGCGTAGGCAGAAATTTGTTGTGGGGGGAGGGGGGAGAAGAGGGGGGTGCGCGCCCTTGATCCCGCATGGGGTCCGGGCAGGTAGGTGTGGTGGAGTGTAATTTTGTGCTCTGTATCCCGTGGGAGTAAAAATTTCGGGGGGGGGGGGGGTGCACGGGCCTGGTGGGCCAACTCCTGGCTACCCCACTGTAGCATGGAATGCAACATCAAGGTTCTTCAGCCACCCTTATTGTCAAAAAAACTTGAGTGGCCATAACCCTGAGCATTAAACAATGACGTGACAGGCCTAACTGAGAAAAGGTGTGGGGCAGAAATGGCGGCTCCTAGTAGATAACTAGGGAAGGAGGGGCGGGGGAGGTTCCCCTCCTTTCTTCCCTGTGCGCGCGCCTATGCTCGTTACACTAAAGTTTCAGACCGCGCAACGACCCATTGGTGCCTACGATAACCCAGTTCGCCTTCAGGCGGTGCCGTCGTGTAGTGGTTAGCGCACGCGCGTGGTGATTCAGTGGTCGCGAGTTGAAATCCTGTGTGTTCGCTGCAAATTCTCTTAAACTTATTTCTGAATGTGATGTCTGTATATCAATTGTGCATCTACTCACATATCCGTATAAATCTGAAAATTCTCGATAAGTCAACAAAAAACTGAATTGTTTCTCGCACAAAAAAATTAACTTTTGCTCCCTTGAGGAGTATTGGAAGGGAGCATCCGTTGCTCCCTTGATAAGTATCGGGAAGGAGCAACTGTTAAGGAGTAACTGCGTGGGAGAGTAACAGTTCATCCTTTTGGCTTCCTTTACTTCTTAGAAAACAAGAATGTTCTCTCTAGTGGCCTACAAAGCTTAATGGCAGTCAGCAGGCCTAGCGAAGACAGACGCCGAAGCAGGTCAGTGCATAAATATATCTGAGCTAACACACTCATGAGTCGGTTCACTCTGACTCAGATCAAGCTGTGAGTGTGAGTCTTGAGTGAGTCCAGGCGAGTAAAAGTTTTGCTAGTTTGAGTCCGAGTTAGTCCGGTTAAGGAAACTTTTAGTGAGGTTGAGTCAGAGTCAGTCCGGTTGAGGAAACTTTGGTGAGTCCGAGTGAGCCGTAAGCGCAAACTACATTCTTTGAGTGAGCCTGAGTGAGTCCCACTGTTTTTGCCGACGTATTTAACGGAGCACAGTGCCGAGATGAACGAGAATACGCGCGTGCGCGCGATGAGAAGTGCTGTGCAGCTGTCTTCTGCTAGAATGTTGCGGGAACAGGACACCACCCCCGCTTCTTTGGAGTACCGTTTTCACGACCCCCGTCTTTTTTTTTTCTGCGCGCTGCCATCAAGTGAAAGTTCAAGTGGTCCCACCAGGCCCGTAGACAGGGGGGGGGGCTAAGCCCCCCCCCCCGAAATTTTGGTGAAGTAGGTGTTATACCAAAAATAAATAATAAAAATAGCTGTTTTTCTCCAATAGTCAAGGTTTTCAGCAAGTGCCCCCACCCCCTGAAAAAATTCCTGGCTACGGACCTGGGTCCCACTTGAGATGGATGGGATGTGATATAGACCCGCTTATTATACTGCGTGCGTATTAGTATTTTTTTCTGTGGTTCATGCAGCACTTTCCTAGGCAAAAAGGATAACTGCCACGACAAGCGAAAGCAGGACAAAACAGCAAGGACAAAAAAGCATGTGGGGTTGGGTCCGTTCCGCATAACAGCCTGGCAGTCGAAAGCTCCACAGCATCGTCCACTACGTGGTGGATCGACGACCTCGTATAAATTGAGTAGTTATCATATCGAAAGCTTTTGCAAGGCATGTCGACTACACTCGCATGTTACGGGCAGCACACACGTTACTGCGGAGATGCAAGTTTCATCTCAGCGAAGTGCACGCTACGGTACGATGACGTGGATAAGTAGTGGTCGTCGGCGCATTCGAGCAGCGCTTAACTGTAGCTTCCGAAGTTATTGATGTACACATGTAATGTTTACTCCTTTCCAACAGTATCGTATAGCTAACACTGCAACCATATTTGGTGTTGCCCCGACATGATGCTTATCTAGGGTCTTTTTCTTAAGCGGTTTGAAGCGCTGGCGTGGTTCTGCGGTAGAATACTGCCATGCAGAATGCCTAGGTTTAACACCGGCTCGAGCCGTGATTTTTATTCCATGCTTCTATCGGGATTCTTCGCTCATCGACAACGCCGTCGACGCCAGCACCGGATTTTCGGTTTCTTCACGCTGTTGAGTTCGCATTTCCAATGTCCATTCTCGCTAACCCTCCATTACACAGACTGTGAGTCATCTCTGGCGCATACCAAGGGGCCGTGGTATGCAGGTATGTGCCTCACGTGACTGGCGGAAAGTGTTTCATGACGTATGCGTCAGGCAAGTCACTTTATTCATGTCATCAGCTATGAATCGCGTTCGGCATACACTCATGTCCTCCTATCACGCATACGAACCATACACGTCCCCTGAGGTAAGCGTGGTCACTCCAGAAAAGGTTTTTACGAAGAAATATGGAGCGGGGCATAACGAGCTTAAAACTAGGCTAAACATTTCTGCTACACAAAACAGACCGCGCCAGCTGCAAAACAACACTAAAGTTTAGCTGTAACAAAATGTCTGGCACATGACCGATGAGCCAACGTCGGACACCTGTTTTCTCGTTTCACAGATGCGGCCCATTTCTTGCGACGCTCCTCGCGAAATGGAAACCGACGAAAACGTATTAAGCATTTCTTGTGCCTGTCTGCTCAACCAACCGCGACGCAGCTACACGGTATGCCGTTTCTTTTAGGGGCGTAGCTCCTCTTAGTCTAACCTTGTCACGTCTCCGTTGTCCGGCGTATCTCCCGGCAGCCGGCAGTAAACGTCAGTCTCTGTCCGGTGGTGGTGGTGGTGGTGTGCGGCGTGACCACCCTTACTGCGCATGCACATACCCTCTCCACACACATCCTCTCCACTCCCCCTCACCATTCCCTATGTCCTCTACCCCTCTCCACTTCCCCTTCCCCTCTCCCATAACCAGTCTTAAAAACGGAGGGGGCGTGCACACATGAAGGCTCCCTAAAGACAATGCGCTGCGACAGTACGTGATATGTATCGGCCTCTCCTCTCCTACGCTTCCCCCTCTTTCTCCTCTCCTACGGTCCCCCCCCCCCCATCTTGCCTCGCGGCGCAGCGGCATCGACGCAGGCAGCGTCGCGGCAGCGTCTTGATTGAAAAAACCGACCGCTCGCGCTGCACAACCGTTCACTGACCACCCCGTATATATATGGATTTTGACCTCCAAGGTAGTGCGTGTGTGCGATTTCTCCTGTGCGTGATTAAACAATGAAAATTCACAGCGTACATGTAAAAATTAAAGTGAGCTGCAAGTCGTCATAACTCTCATCGAGCCTTTAGTATAAACGCGCCCGATCTCACGTCGGTGATGATGTACTGGGCAGAATTCACGGAAGATTCACGGTTTACCGATGAACCCCCGCAGCTTCGCCCACTCATCATCATTCACTCCGTGGATATGCTGCGATTTTTTTCCTTGCACGATGGTGAACACCACAAGCACCAGGGAAAACACAGCGGCAACTGTGATAGGCACGGCGGCGGATGCCCACCACGTGAAACTGAGCACACGATGATAGCGCCACCGCATTTTCGTGACCTAGGGGCGGTGGAATACATCTATACGCAAGATATTTACCTGTAACAAAGGAATAGGGTCATATTTCCTTAATCATAGCAATTCTTCTTTCGTTATGAAATGTCCGCCTCTTCAAATAAACCAGCTGATCACACATAACGGTGGTAGCTAGAACATGCAATACTTGCAACCGTTTTCTTTTGATTACACATTTGCTGAGAAGCATTACACGTACCTGTAAGCTGTAGTACGACACCACTGCGATCCAAAACCCAATGAGCGCGGCGAATAGAACCGATGCGCAGCTCAGTCCTGAGCCCACACCTACTCGAGTGGTCAGCATGTAGAGTGCGATAGGCAAGCTCAGCAGGCCGGACAGAGGCAAAAGAATGAGCTGGGCACTGAACGCCAGAATGGTACAGTCGACGCCCATGACAGACACGATGTATCCAGAGGAAACCTTAGCACGTGCCGCTGGAGAGTATTTCAGCACCTGCGTGCAAGGAAATGGCATGATAATGAGTACTGCGATATGTTCCGACTGTGAGATGAAGCCAGTATTTCACCTCAGGAAATAATTACGGCACTACAGAGAGCCAGAGAAATTGCGTAAGTGTGCTTGCCGCATCTTTCATATATGGGAAAGATGCAGAATGTCTCACTGGGCAGCGTCATTCTGCCTTCGCATGGGCGCCTCCTTTTTGCTACAAATTGAACTTATAAGATTCCACATTTCAAATCACGGCTGTTTTTGAACCCACATATTAAATGAGCCCATGTGTTATTTCCCGCACGCTCTCATCTTGGCTCCACTGTCAGCTGTATTCAACAGAGCTCACGCGCTCCCTTATGCATTCGCCTAAAGGCTGCTTCACATATGCTGCGATTGCAGCGAAAAAAGAACGCTGGCTGATCCCTCTGTCATAGGAATCGGTATAGCACGAAAGTGAAACGTGTCGTCACAGAAGTAGTTAATTGTTTATACTGCATTGGTATATGAGAGCTTGTACAATGTCTAAACTTGTTTCGCAGATATAGCACCGCTTGATGTGGACGCACCCACGTTGACGCCTAGTGGCACATCTCCGTACCGATGACTAACGCCCATGATTATGATTTAACCCTTGCGGAAGCTCAAGTTGTCAAGATATTCCTGGACGCCGCAATATGGCATAAACAAGCACATAATAAACGGTGATGCCTGATATGCACTCCTTCAAAGTGTCGTGAAACGCGAAGAGAAACGTTACGCGCGTCGTGTCTTCCCTCAAGCCTGGCCGTTAATTCTCAAAGGGCGAGCGGGGAACGCAGAGCCACAGCCAGGCGAGCTTCGGAAAGCTGTTTTAATCTATGGATGGATGCTATGAGCGAAGCTTGGACTAAATACGCCACCTCGCGGTGTGTTAAAGCGTCGACGAAATTACACCTCTATTGGAAACGCGCCGAATGGGACGGTCGTAGCAACGGCGCGTTTTTTTAAATGCGGAGCATTTCTTAGCGAACCTTTGGCATTTTGAGCGTTTCTATCTACGTATTTATCTATCTAGCCGCCTACGTCTGGGTGCTCTCATGGACGCCTCCTTAACTTGGTGTAGACCAAAATTGGCATGGAAGGGTAAGAAGATTTGACAAATGTGACTCTCGGGTCATGATATGAGTAACGTGAAAATACTGTCGCGCACGCAGTCAAACGCTTTCCTCCAGATACGTGTGGCACATGCCCTTGCACCACTGGCTGCGGTGTACGAGTATGCGCCACAGGTGATTGACAGTTTATATCCACCTAGGAACTGCCAGAACAGATACTGGTAATTTAAATGCCAGACCCTTCAGAAAAACCGACAACGTCAGCCTTCACCCGACGAATGCAGAGAATAAAAATTAGGATCCCAGCAGGAATCGACACCAAACATTCTGGGTGGCAATCAGGTATTCTACCACAGAGCCGCGACAAGTCTGTAAACTGGTTTGGAAAAACAGCCTACGCAGGCGTAATGTCGGTGCAGCGTTAATTGTGGCTGTGGTTCTGGCCATCTAATTTTACAAGAAAGCAATAAACACTATATTTGTACTCCTACGACAGAGTCATCATGTCAGGTTAACGTCTGCGGTTCCAGCGTTGGCTCCGCTTTTATAGCAGCCTAATACACATTGCATTTATATTCCTATAATTCAGCAAGCTATATCGTAGCATTGCTCGTCCCCGGAGGAATACATTAACGTAAGTTACGTATGATAATCGCATGACTGCGCCATAAAGTGCCCTTAGTTTCGATAATACTGTTGTATGTACTTTAACGTGAGGGCTGGCATTACGTCGCACCATAAGTTACCCTTTAAACGCCAGAGTTGTCGGCATGCCTGGTAAGGCGACGATGGGCAAAGATCTACTGCACTTATAAAATACGTAGATCCACCTTGTAACGCTTGGCTCAAAGCCATAATATACAACATGGAATAAGTACTCGCTGACTGCTTCGCATGAAACCGATTCCCACAACGCATGAGAGCTGCCGAATTTTTTTTGTTTTTTTTTGTTTTTTGTTTCGAGCCTGGTGGCACACATGTCACCGCCTTGTTATAAAGGGGACGCTCATAGCGTCCATCCATCCAAGTAATAGCACTTGGAGAGGAAAGTGTGAAAGATAAAAGGCGCGTTCATTTAACCTCCGTTATGTGTTTGGAGGTAGCTCAGTGGGCTTAACGCCCGCCAGCCATCGTCGTGGACCGGGAAGTCATGAGTTCGACTCCTTACAACGGAACTTTTTTTTATAGTTTTCTTTTTCTTTGCTATTTGATGGCGTTCATTTTGCTGACGTATTTCCGTGGCGGAAATACGTCAGATAGTCTTGGTGGACCCCGGAATAAAACACTTTCATGTTAAAATCATTTCATTCGTTCTCTTCGCTCTGCTCGCAACCGCCGTTATGGCGGTTTTATTGCACATAGGCTGCGAATGGGCTGCGAGTCTTCCTCTGCGACTGCCGTGGCGCGAGGTTGCTTGCTGCCGTTCTTTGTAGCAGACAATGCATATATTTTATTTGTGAAATATATTGGAAAAAAGAAAGCCTGGGCTAATGTGGTTCTTCTGCAGGTGTTGGTGTAGTTATAAATCCCGCGCCTAATGTAGCTATGAGCACAAACTGAAAAGCGTCGCCGAGCTGGACATTATGCGCAGCAGTATAGCACTACAGCACAATAGGTGCTTGAAGTCAGGAGATGGGTCGAACCTCGCTTTATATGGTAAAGGTTGCGCTTGCTACCCACGGTTGAAGAATACGGATGTCGTAGGTCGCGGAGGCACGAAATTAGAGCGAGAGATTTTAGAAGATGCTTTGACTGAACATTGTGGACCCGACTTGTGCGTGAGTGTCGCTTCAGTCGCAAGGAAGTGCGTTTCATAAGTAGCCATATTTAAGTGGGTTTTCCACGTCGGTATTTCTTTTTAGTAGTTCATGTTTTTTTAGCCTATGGTTATCCTGCTTAACTTCTTTCGCGGTTTTACGTAGTCAACTTGCGGACATTCTTGCGAATTCTTTTGCCAGACGTTAGTGTTGTCACGGGGGTGGATCTTGCGCCTGGCTGTGTTATTGGTTGTTTTTGTTGCTGGTCATCAGTTCTTTTGTGCTCATACGAATATTCTATAGCCGCGGCGATTCTTTTCAATAACTGTTCACAGTGATTAGCACCACCTCGTCCTGTCTGTCTAGCTTTTTTGTCCCGTTTATTGCGCTTCATTTTCACCAATTAATGCAGCTCCACTACCGTGAAACCTCAGGAAGTGCATAGCACGGACAACACAGCGATTCATTTGGCGCTTGCCACCGCCTCGTCAAGTGCGCGCTGCCCGAGGCAGTGGTACCCTCTCTTGCGCGGCGCGGGTATCAGCCGCACGTTCCAGAAGCGTTTTTCGCGATTTTAGGCAAAATATTTCGATTAATTCTTGGTCATTTCTGTAGTTAATATTATTTTAGACCTTTTTTTATACCTTCAACTGGTTTTGAGCATTGTTGGCCTTGTTTTAGAGCTGTACTGACCACTTCGTGACCATGCCACATGGGACGCTAGATGGACCACAAGCCGGGCCCTACGCACCTGAAATCTGTGCACTTCGATATTTTTAACTTTTCATCAACGTTAGCGAAGACCATCTGTGTTTCGTCATTTAGAAAGTACTTTCCGATCAAAATTCATGTCAATGTGCGCAACAGCGGCCATAACCAAAGCAAACTTGTCGGCGCAATTTTGACAATTCGGCCGGCTCGGCGCCATTTGGACGGGTCCCGACGAAAAAAATCGTTGCGCCGCTGCGAAGAGAGAGAAGATTTGCGAGCATGTTGGTCGCTCGCCGCTGACCGTTGTGGCGAGAGAGACCGGTCGTTTTTTTTTCTGCGAGCGAATTTGCCGCCTGAAGATCGCTGTACTTCGCGTCATGTGAAACGTCATGTGATGACTTCAGTAAGTCGGTTGTACTGATTTTCTTCCCCGCCCCTCACCAAAGGTCCTAACGTGGTTTTGACACTGGCTGCAGGATCGGCCCACCTTTGACCAAACGATGCCCTATGGTCACGTAATGTTGTAACATCATCGTCACGTCTTGATGACGTAACACAATTTGGCTATTTTTGACGCTGTGATGACACCATAGGGTGACGTCATCATATAATTATGGCTTTTGGATCACCTTCTCAAGCTGTACTGTGTCGGAAAACCTTGGAACGAAGCAGATTTATGCATTGGAACATGAGAATATCGTATAAAACGCGCTCGCAGTAGGTATTGTACAAGTTTTCACGTAGCGCAAAAATTTGACACAGGACAAGAGAAGGGAGACGAGCGCTCGTCTTCGTCCCTTCTCCGATCCTGTGTCAAAATTTCGCGCTATCTGAAGAGTTATGCATCGCCAACAAGACCAACTTCACAGTCTCGTCACAGTGGTTCTTTTTTCCAGACACTGCTTCGGAGCATTTCGGAAGCACCTGGCTCGTTCGAGAGCGTCTTTCAGACCTCACAATGAAAGTTGCACACAGTCCCTTTAAGCCTTCCTGCGTTTCTCTTGCAACTATCCCTCTTATACTCTGCAAGGTCCAACTTGTGCTGACCAACCGTTACATAAAACATATTTGTTTTACTGTACCCTTCGTAGAATGGCGCCTTGAGTGAGCACCTGTACTCTCTCGGTAAACCGCAGAGCATTGTGGTTCATGTAGCAAGTGAGAGCTGCGTCTGCAATACAAGATATTGCGAAGAGAAGCACCATGCACGTCATGCTCGACGTCCCCGCAATCAGAGACCTGCAACAGGCGAATGATATTCGTCATCTCATTCCGCAGCCAGTGCGAGATACGAAGTTTCCGCTCAGCGAACCTATGGTACTCACTCGAGAACCAGGGCCTTTCCGATGACGACAAGGTAGTAGGCGAAGCCGGAGGATAGAATCCACACCAAGTCGCGCCACACAACCCGAAATAGTCCCAACAGGAAACGTCGCTTGCTTCCGGGCACCACACTGCGTTTAGTCGCGAAACGTACGACGTTAAAAATGTGAGCAGTAAAGTAAATCTGATGCAGTCATTGAGTCCTGCGAAACTGGATGTACAGTGAAGTTGACAAAAACCGCGGCTGGTGTAAAAGACGTCTCAAGTAAGGCGACGAGTTAAAGCATGGCCACTTTACCGCGCATTATCATGCTCACCCCTTCCTCGGGTGTATTATTTAGGCACAGTAGATTGTGGACGGGCGGTCTTTCCTTCTGCTACCATCCCACACGCTTACAAAAATGTTTAATTCCCGGATCAGGCTCCCGTTTCCAGCTTACGCTGAGCCTCTTCGGAACGTAATTCATCAATTTTCGCAGCACGCCTATGCTGGTCGTACTGCTGTTTTTTATTCCATCTTTTATTGAATTCCCTTTTATTCCAATACGCCAATAATAATAATAATAATAATAATAATAATAATAATAATAATAATAATAATAATAATAATAATAATAATAATTGTTATTATTATTATTATTATTATTATTATTATAATTATTATTATTATTATTATTATTATTATTATTATTATTATTATTATTATTATTATTATTAATGTTGATGATCAAGTCGATCAGTTTACGGAGCTTATCTTGACCAGCATGCGCAAGTTCATTCCCCAGTATACACCTCATCATTGTAAATATCCCTCCTGGTTCTCATCAGAACTTATAAGTGCACTGAAACATAAAGATCGTGCACACAGGAAGTATAAACGTTCTGCATCAACTCATTGAAGGAAGAATTCTGTCGTTTTCGTACTCTTTGTAAACGCCTTTATAAACGGGATCACAGTCTATATATTTCATTTTTAGAAAAAAGCGCGTCTGACAGGCCGCCTGAGTTTTGGAAGTATGTGCGCAAACGGTCGAGCAAAAGTGGCGAGTCCTTCAGGATACTGGACCCACATGGAGTAGAAGTTCAAGCCGTTGCTGACTGTTTTGCCATGCATTTTTCATCTGTCTATAAGTCTCCAGCCTCTGTAGCTAGTAACGGTCGACAGGTTAAGGCAGTTGGCACAGCTGATGCTGTGTCGCTAGATGAAGATTCCATTCCAGAATGCATTAAGCGCTTGAAACCATCCTTTTCAGCTGGCCCAGATGGCATCCCCTCTGCCATACTAAAAGCCTATGGCAGTATACTTGTCCCAGTATTGACTGCCATATTTAATAAGTGTCTGCATGCTTCAACGTTTCCTAGCATGTGGAAAACTGCTCGTGTTTTCCCAGTGTTTAAGTCTGGCTGTAAAAGTGACGTCTCGAACTACCGCCCTATTTCCCTTCTTTGTGCCGCATCCAAAATCTTTGAGCTTGCTCTTCACAAAATATTGTCTTTTGATGCAAAAAAATTCATTGATTGTGAATCAGCATGGGTTTCTTGCTGGCCGCTCAACTGTCACTAATCTTGCCAGTTTCATGATGCAAGTCTCCACGCCTATTTCGCAGAGAGGACAGGTTGACGCTATTTACTGTGACCTTAGCAAAGCTTTTGATGTTGTCAGCCATTCGCTGCTTGTGGATAAACTTGCACACTTTGATGTTGATTCTTCAATTGTGGATCTCCTCCATAGCTATCTTCTGGATAGATTATGTTACGTTGCCGTTAATGGCCAAACGTCCTCTTTGTATAAAGCTACTAGTGGGGTTCCTCAAGGGTCGGTACTGGGCCCACTCCTCTTTTTAATTTATGTTAATGATGTTTCTTCTGTCATTCGGAATTCTTCTTTCCTTTTGTATGCCGATGACATAAAGATATTTAAGGAAATTCATTCAGTTATCGATTGTCGCTTGCTGCAATCTGATTTGTGTTCTTTTTCTGAATGGTGCAGGAGCAATAACCTCTCCCTAAATATTTCAAAAACCAAGGCAATGAGTTTCACTCGAAAAACATCTAGTGTGCCATTTTTATATTCTGTCAATTCTGTGTCGTTGTGTAAGGTATGTGAGATCAATGATCTAGGTGTTCTTTTTGATAGCACCTTACACTTTTCTGCTCACGTTAAGCGTGTTGCTTTGCGGGGTCTTCGCACCCTAGGCTGTGTTTGCAGAATGTCTAGAGAATTCCGTTCTCCTGTGCCCTTCGGAAAATTGTACACCGCGCTATGTCTTCCTCAACTAGAGTATGCATCTGTGATCTGGAATGGCATTCCTAATTCCAGCGGCAACGCCATTGAGCGAGTCCAGAAAAAATTCCTAAGCATTTACAACCATCGTTTCGCTAGAAATGACTCTGGATCTCGTTGTAACGCTGCTGGATTATTATCATTGCCATCACTTTGCTGCCGACGAAATCGCGCTGATCTGTTATTTCTTTACAAGCTTGTGCATGGTATCATATCCTGCCCTGTACTGCTCAACTGTCTTAATTTCCGAATTCCACGTAAGCTGACCAGAGAGAATAGACCTTTTCATGTAACCGCCTGCTTCTGTGAACATTCGACCATTGGCAGGATACAACGTCTTTACAATGCTTACTTTTTGGAGCTCGATGTTTTTCACAGCTCCCAGTCGTTGTTCTGCTCCGAGCTTTGCACTGTACTTACATAGCCTTGTACACTGTTGATATTTTTTTTTCTGCCTGCGCATAGTTGTATATGTGCAATTTTGTAACGTTTTTTATCCCTGATATTTTATTATGAATGTTTCCTTTGTGTTTTTTTTTTGTTTTTTTTTTCGTGCGCCAGTACAAAGACCTTACGGTTGTTCCTGGGCACATTAAATAAACGTTTGATTATTATTATTATTATTATTATTATTATTATTATTATTATTATTATTATTATTATTATTATTATTATTATTATTATTATTATTATTATTATTATTATTAAGATGTTTATTGGACAGCACTCGGCGACAATGAGCTATGGCAACAGTCAAGGCAAAAGCACGGGCTCCGAGCGTACAGTACCAATTGCTTCGCCACAATTACCCCGGGTACGAAAAGGGGAGCCGCCGACGACCTAACAGCTCGTCACTATGAGTGGGTCATAGTAGGCCTTCAGGCGCTCCACGTTGACTATGTCGCGCCCTCGACGGCGCATGTCCGAAGCTGGTTCGATGGGTTCGATCAGGTAGTTGACCGGGGAAGTTCGCTCGACGACCCGGTAGGGGCCTTCGTATTTTGGCAGTAGTTTTGACGAGAGACCAGTTGCAGTGGTAGGGACCGAGAGCCATACGAGCGCTCCGGGGAGGAACGTGGACTCGGAAGTGGTGGTGCCACCGCGAAGGCTGTTCTGCTGCTCTTGTTCGTGCGTTGTAAAGGACTTTGCAAGCTCGCGACACTCTTCAGCAAGCCTGGCTGCGTCAGAAATTGGCGCACAATCAGATGGATCCGGCTTGTAGGGTAGTATCGAGTCAATAGTGTGCGACGGGTGCCTTCCGTACAACAGGAAGAAGGGTGAAAAACCAGTAGTGCTTTGAGGGGCGGTATTATTGGCGGCGAGGACATACCGTGGCGCCGTCTGCCGGAATCTCTCTGTGACATATAAAACGGCATCACGTGGTACCGAGTGCGCGGAGTGTTCGACATCGCCAGTGTTCAGCCACGGTTATTCTCGTTTCGCAAATGTTGAATGCACTTGTATTAGCTGTGAAGCAATCAGTGCCTTTGCCAGCAAAGGTTTTTCGTGAGCCAACGCGCTGTCATCGTCGCGTCGTGCACTCTCGACGGAGCGAGTGCGCGCGGAGCCATGGACACCGAGCATGAAGAGGCCACCCTTGTAAAAGGTGCTTCGACACTATGCTTCGACACTGGTTATTACGTACGCGAGATCTTTCGTAAAGGTAGCCATAAGTTATTTTGCCGCAAACGATAATGTCCACAACGGTCGTTGTGAGTGCCGCTTACCCCTTTAGCCAGAACTGTTGCTGGGCGATGATTTATAACAGATATATTTTAATAAGTGGAAGTTCAACCGCATATATTTTTGTCTCCTTTATCCACGCTTCCGCTTCGTGTGCTTCTCTGCGAGGGGTACATTGACTGATGTGATATCAGGCCAGCACGTGTGAATCGCCTGTTCGACTACTAATTACAATTACCGTATCTCGTTTTCAGTGACTCCGCCGGTCTCTGGCATCTACGAGTTCGTTGACCAGCAGTTCAGCACATCGCGGCTGCTAACAGAAGGAGAGGCAGTCTATGAAGCCGACCACGTCCGAATATGCAGCGTGAAAGAACAACATCGAAACAAAGTCACTCTCGCCGCCCTTGTGCCGAGCGCCGTTCGGCGACGCTCGGTGTCAGGGGCGTAGCCAGGGGGAGATGGGGGGGGTTGACCCCCCCCCCCGAAATTTTCCAGTTTTGCTTGCACATGTACATACGCACACATACAAACGCACGCACGAACATACATAAAGTATGGTTGAACCCCCCCCCCCCCCCCAAAAAAAATATTTCTGGCTACGCCCCTGCTCGGTGTGTTTTGGACGGTCCAAGGGCCGGACTGGAAGGTTTTGCGACGGCACTGCTTCGGGAACCAGGCACCGTCTTTTCCAGCCTGACGTGAATAAACGTCGTAAATTCCTATCTGTACAGTCACGGAAAGTCTCACATAGTACTTACCGAACATGCTCCAATGCAGTACACAAAATCTTCGCGAAAGTGTTTGCTACACACGCGATAATGGATGCTGGGTTGCTTCCCCATTCTAAGCTTTATCAACCACGCATTTCGCTGCTTCTTGGTTTTGGGATATGCGTGGAAACTCACAACGGGCTTGGTCGAATACGTTCGGCACTGCGGCACAGAGCAATAGATCACGCTGAAGAAAAAACAAAGCTTCAACTTCGGGCATGAGGCGCAGCGAGCAGCGTTGGCAAAGCTTTCGGCGGCAAAGGAGAGTCACGTGATGGCGTTTACCACGTCATAGCGATAGCAGCGCCGGTCTCTCCTGTAGTGGCCCTCGATGCCAATAGGCGTAGGTGACGAAGTGCAGAATGACATCCCAATTTGTGTGATCGGCGGCGACGTACATTGAGAGCATGTCGCCTAGCGTGCGGTTAAAGCGTTCGGTTAGGCCATTCGTCTGCGGGTGGTAAGCAGTAGTTTTGCGGTGAACAGCATGGCACTCTTTGAGAATGGCTTCGACGAACTCCGACGAGAAGACACGGCCTCGATCGCTGAGAAGCTCCTGGGGTGGACCGTGACGCAGCATGAATCGGTGCAGCAGGAAGGAGGCAACATCGCGCGCTGTAGCCGCTGGGAGGGCTGCGGTTTCGGCGTATCGCGTTAGATGGTCGACTGCGACGATGGCCCAACGGTTACCAGCCGACGTCAGAGGAAGTGGTCCATACAAATCGATGCCCACGCGCCCAAACGGACGGTTAGGGCAAGGTAATGGTTTTAGACCGACTGGTGACACGTGCGCTGAAGGTTTTCGGCGTTGGCAATCGAGGCAGGAGCGGACGAATTTCTGCACGTAGCGGTACATCCCTCGCCAGAAGTATCGTTGTCGAATGCGCTGGTAAGTTTTGGATACCCCAGAGTGCGCGCAATGCGGATCAGAGTAGAAGGACTCGCATATTTCAGCACGCAGACTTCGGGGTATTACAAGTAGCCACTGGCGGCCGTCGGCGTTGTAATTGCGCCGGTGCAGTAGGTCGTCACGAATGGCGAAATGGTGGGCTTGACGAAGCAACGCGCGAGTGGTTGGCGTTGCCGACGGATCAGTGAGCAAGTCTATCAGCGAGGCGATCCATTTATCCTTGCGCTGCTCGGTAGTGATGGTGTGAACATCAATAGAAGAAACAGCAATGTGAGATACTGAGCAGGAGGCATTGTCGTCAGGCGAGGGGGAGCGCGAGAGGGCGTCGGCGTCAGCATGCTGGCGTCCGTTGCGGTACAGCACGCGGATGTCGTAGTCTTGCAGGCGAAATGCCCAGCGGGCGAGACGGCCTGAGGGATCCTTCAATGACGACAGCCAGCATAGTGCATGATGATCGGTGACGACATCAAATGGGCGACCATACAAATAAGGTCGAAATTTTGTAAGAGCCCAGATGATCGCCAGGTACTCTTTTTCCGCGACGGTGTAATTGGTCTCGGCTCTAGTAAGCGTACGACTTGCGTATGCTACGACATATTCGGGGAACCTTGGTTTGCGCTGCGCAAGAACAGCGCCGAGGCCTACACCGCTCGCGTCCGTGTGTACCTCCGTTGGGGCCGTAGGGTCGTAGTGACGTAGTATGGGAGGAGACGTCAATAAACGACGGAGCTTGGCGAACGCGTCGTCGCATTCGGACGACCACGAATGTAGGGGCCCGTTACTCCCAAGGAGCTTCGTCAGCGGCGATATGATGGTGGCAAAGTTGCGTATGAAACGTCGAAAATATGAGCACAGTCCGACGAAACTGCGCAGTTCTTTGACGGACGTAGGTTTGGGAAATTCGGCCACGGCCCGAAGCTTGACCGGATCGGGAAGGATTCCGTTTTTGGACACGACGTAGCCTAGGATTGTCACCTGCCGTGCTGCAAAACGGCACTTCTTCAGATTCAGTTGGAGGCCGGCGTTGCTCAAACGCGTCAGAACATGCCGCAGACGTTGAAGATGCGTGGAGAAGTCCGGAGCGAAAACGACGACGTCGTCCAGGTAACACAAGCACGTGTGCCATTTCAAGTTGCGCAGAACGGTGTCCATCATGCGCTCGAAGGTCGCGGGCGCATTGCACAGACAAACGGCATGACGTTGAACTCGTACAAGCCGTCGGGCGTGACAAAGGCAGTCTTCGGTCGAGCATCATCAGCCATGGGTACTTGCCAGTACCCCGAGCGCAAATCGAGAGATGAAAAGTATTCTGCTCCTTGGAGGCTGTCAATCGCGTCGTCGATTCGCGGCAGCGGATAAACATCCTTCCGAGTGATCTTGTTAAGCCTTCGGTAGTCCACACAGAACCGCACAGAACCGTCCTTCTTGGCAACGAGAACGGGAGACGCCCATGGGCTGTCCGAGGGTCGAATAACGTCGCGTCGAAGCATATAAGCACATCGTCGACTTGCTAATTAATTACCCGACGTTCTGTGGGAGACACGCGATATGGACGTTGCCGCAGTGGTGGTTGGGCGCCAGTGTCGATGCGATGCGTAACAGCGGACGTGCGACCGAGAGAAGTTTGCCCGACATCGAAAGAACGAAATTCTTCCAACAGGAACAGAAGCTGGGAACGCTGGACCGACGTAAGGTTGTCAGCAATGGTGGGACCAAATGCATCCGCGGGTGATGAATCAGACGTGGAAACGGCACTGATGGTGCGGGAACTGGTGCAGTGCGAGTCATCGGGTGCGTCCAGAACTTGTGCGTCTTCGAGGGGCTCCACTCTGCCGAGACATTCCCCTCGCACCAGCGTAACAATGTGCGGGGATGGGTTGGTAACGAAAATAGCGGTGCTACCCTGAGTGACTTGCACGGTCGCGAAAGGTACCAGCAACCCTTTCCTAGTGCAAACGCGGTCAGATGGCGAAAGGAGTGCAATGGTGTCGCAGAGACCGGCGCAGTAAACTAGCACGGCCGTCGACGAGTTTGGGGGAACTTTGGTATCGTCTTTGACGAGGATCTCGGTGAATGCCGATGGACTGTCTGCCGGCGTCAAATGTGAGAACGGTGAGAGTTCGAGGGCGGCTGGTGCGCAGTGAATTATGGCGTCGTGGCGGGAAAGAAAATCCCATCCCAGGATGACGTCGTGGGAGCATGCAGCAATTATGATGAACTCGACGTCGTACAGAACGTCCTGAATGACGACGCGAGAAGTGCATACTGCTGTAGGCCTAATACTATGGGAGCTGGCGGTACGGAGGGACATCTCAGAAAGTGGCGTCGTCACCTTTCGGAGTAAGTGGCTAAGTTTTGCATCCATAACGGATACGGCGGCTCCAGTGTCGATATGGGCAGATGCGCGAACACCGTCCACAAACTCGTCTGTGACATTCGATGGACTTCGCTGAGGGCTTTTACAGTTCGATAGCGTCGCAGCGCTTGCCTCGTGGACTGCGACGACTAGTTTTCCTGCTCTCGTGCGACAGAAGGTGGCCGCATGGGTGACAGTGAGCGACGTCGTGGAGACGGAGAGCGGCGAGTGGATGGAGCTGGGCGTGACGTCGGTGACATAGCCGGGTCGTAGAATGCACGGCTGGACTGGCTAGTGGTGGGTGACGCGGCTCGAGGCGGCTTCACGCGATGACAGTAACGCGCCACGTGACCGGCATAACCGCATGCAAAGCAGATGGGCCGATTGTCGGGTGTGCGCCATCGGTTCGCCGGGGCAGGTCCCGCCCATGTCTTAGGATGCGATTGACGGGGCTGCTGCTGAAACGACGGCATGGTGGGTTGCAGTCGGGGCCTAGGGATGACGGCAGGATACGTAGCCGGCACGCCCGCTTCGAAGGACGGAGGTCAAGCGGCGGCTTCGGCGTAACTCAATGGAGCTGCCGCAGGGATTGCCTCTGCGTCCTGGCGGCAACTTGAGCGTAACTCTGTGGCGCAGGAGTCGGAGGTTGCTGGTGGTACTTAGGCATCACCTCGGCAATTTCCTGCTCAATTGCTCGTCGGAGGGGAGGAAGAAGGGTCGTCGACGACTGTTGAACGTGCGGCGGGTGGGCGAAGGCCAGGAGAGAGAACTGGCGTGCGATTTCCTCGCGAACGAATGCCTTCACTTCTGCCAGCAGCGTGGCCTGGTCAGGTATGGCCGCCAAGCCAGCAAGCTCTTCGTCGCGTGATGGAGAGCGACGGGTCATCGAACGTTGCCGGCGGAGTTCCTCGTAGCTCTGGCACAGTGTTATGACCTCGGCCACGGTGGAAGGGTTTTTGGCGAGCAACGTGGTGAAGGCATCGTCGTCAATGCCCTTCATAATGCTCCGGATCTTGTCAGACTCGGACATGGTGCCGTTGGCTTTCTTACACAAGTCCAGGACGTCTTCGATATAACTGGTGAAAGATTCACCGGCCTGCTGAACTCGTTCGCGTAAGCGCTGTTCTGCTTGCAGCTTACGAACTGCAGGGCGGCAAAAACGTTGATGACGGCGGTCTTGAAATCCGACCAAGTCGCAAAATCGGACGCGTGGTTGTTGTACCACAAGCTTGCTACTCCCGCGAGGTAGAACACGAAGTTGCTCGGATGCTCGGACCGTCGCGGATGCGTGGGACACCGGGACATGTGGTCGGTGTGAGAGGCGGCGTTTGCTGAGCGGCGTCTTGAGGCATGGTAGGCGGCAGAGTACGGGATCGAAGCTCCAGGGGCATCGAATGGGAGCACAGTACTCTCCACCAATTTGTTAAGCTGTTTATTGGACAGTACTCGACGACAATGAGCTATGGCGACAGTCAAGGCAAAAGCACGGGCTCCGAGCGCGAGCGGCGCTTAGAAGAGGACGGCCCACTAGGAGCCGCTGGAGAGCGCAATCGTTAAACAGTACCAATTGCTTCGCCACATTATTATTATTATTATTATTATTATTATTATTATTATTATTATTATTATTATTATTATTATTATTATTATTATTATTATTAGTCCCGCACCATGGCTCCCAGTCGGCATGCATGCTTGCTATGCTCCTGCCCGTTTTTCGGTAAGCAGCAGTTTTTCCGCTGTGAAAATTGCTCTAAACGTGTTCATGCGAAGTGTGTAACCTGGCCTGATCACGAGCTGCAACTTCTGAAGTCTGGATCGCGCTCATTTTGCTGCAATTTATGTGATCTGAGCCGTGCTGCTGGTAAGCCTAGCGAAGACAACTCGGCGGCGTGCAGCGATGAGCATTGCAGCTCTCAAACCGGTTCCCTCTCCACGTGCACCCCTCCGGGTGGTGATCTCGCCGGGCTGCGCCGCCTCCTCCTCGACGCGTTGGAGGGAATCTCGTTCCTCAGCGACAAAGTATCCCAACTACGCGAAGAAAACGAGCGCCTCCCTAAGGACCATTCCCGCGGTGTTGAACAACAAGCCCGCGTGGTCGCCTCCCTTCGTGCAGAGGTCCGCTTCCTGCGTGAGGAGCTGACGCGCCGCACGGCCGGAGTGGCAGTGAAGGCACCTGCGATCCCCCCAGCGCATGTGATCGTTGACCGATCAGTGACTTCTGAGCAACCTGCCTGCTCTGAACAAACTCTCTCCAAAACTCTTTCATCTTCGAATTCGCCGCCAGCTGACATAGTCACGTCCGAGCGTGGCAGTGTGATGCATGCGACAGCCTCCTCTGCAGCGGTAACTGAGGGTGATAGAAAGGGGAAACCCGCCTCATTTGGAGCTATGACAACATCGAATATATCTGTAGCTCAACGGCCACAACGGCCACAACGGCCAAAGGCCATTTTTGTTACGAAGCTGAGCCAGGACACCACTGCTGCTGACATCAAAAAACATATTGCTTCATTGGATCTGTCTCCCATCTCCTGCCGGCGACTTCAAGCCAAATTTCAGTCCTATTCTTCGTTCTACATCGAAGTCGACAAGGAAACACTACAACGCCTGAATGAGCCTTCGATGTGGCCCCTCGGATGCCTCTTCAAGCCATTTCGTGGGGAGCTGCGCGATGACATGCTTCATCCCTCTGAGCTAGTGACTGGAATCGAAAGTGCCGTGTAATGTAGACATATTCTACCAAAATGCTCGTGGTCTACGTACCAAGACACGCGAGTTTTCCTCTAATGTTCTTTCGTCTTCTTTTCTTATTATTGCTATTTCTGAAACCTCGCTAGGCACTGAAATTCCCTCATCCACTTTTTCCCCCGACCTACACCACCTTCCGCAGTGACTGAGATTTCCGTGAAACCAAAGAGAGAGGCGGTGGCGTGCTAATTGCCATTGACAATTCACTGAAATCCGTTAGACGGAAAGACCTTGAAACTATCGAAGAATCAATTTGTCTAGAAACCAACCTTGAGCGCAGTGAAAAATTGTTGATTGGATGTTTCTATTTACCGCCCAGCATGTCCCCTGCCTCGTTTCTTGATGTCATGCTTTCCATTGAACTTGTGGTATCTTCTCATAGTGGGCACAGAATTATTGTTCTTGGGGACTTCAATGCACCCGGAATTGACTGGAGCACGCTTACTTTTTAAATGCGAAGCATTTCTTAGCGAACCTCTGGCACTTTGAGCGTTTCTATCTACGTATCTATCTATCTATCTATCTATCTATCTATCTAGCCGCCTACGTCTGGGCGCTCTCATTATCGCCTCCTTGACTTGGTGTAGACCAAAATTTGCATGGGAGGGTAAGAAGATTTGACGAATATGATTGTCGGGTCATGACATGAAAAACGTTAAAATCCTGTCGCGTACGTCCTCAAACCCTTTCCACTAGACACGTGTGGCACATACCCGCTTACCACGGGCCGCGGTGTACAGGTATGCGCCACAGGTGATTGACAGTTTATATCTCCCCAGGAACGGCGAGAACAGACATTGGTACCCCAAATGCTAGAGCGCTAAGGAAAACCAACATTGGCAGCGTTGACTCCACGAATGGAAAGAATGAAAATTAGGATCCCAGCAGGAATCGAACCCAAGCATATTGCGTGGCAATCAGGTATTCTACCACTGAGCCACGCCAGGTCTATAAACTGGTTTGGAAAAACAGCCTACGCAGGCGTAATAACGGTGCAACGTCAGTTGTGGTTGTGGTGGTGGCTGTCCAATTTTACAAGAAAGCAATAAACACTACATGATACTCCCACGATACAGGCGTCATCAGATTAACGTCTGTGGTTTCAGTGTTGGCTCCGCTTTTATAGCAGTTTAATAAACAATATGTTTGTATTTTTATGATTCAGCAACCTATATTGAAGCATTGCTCGACCCCGGAGGAATACATTAACGAAAGTTACATATGATATCCACATCACCGCACCGTAAGGTGCACTTCGTCCACCAGCACGACGCAGTGTCCTCTTCATTTCTTACGAGGCTGGGCGATGGCCTCATGCTGACCGAGGATGACGCCAGATTGATTGACAGCCGCTTTGTAGACTAGGCTACGTAGGCCACATACGCCCAGGTTGTCTACGAATACGACAAACCCCATCCACTGATGTTGGTCTACGTAGCACTATCCAGGCCTACCAGCCTCGACGGCCTATACCTCACCAACGCGAAGGATGGTTTCAGGTTCCGACATGTCGCCGGCTCTGTCGACAGACAATTTGTCGACGAAGTGACCGAGGCATCCACAAATTCCAACAGCTCTACTATACCACATACTTCACTACACATGGACCCCTCGTCACCATGATCACGACCGGATCCTGTAACAAGCATGACTAGCTGCTGGTGCTCACTGATCACGGTGATGATGCCCTTGTACAAGAACTGTCAAGAACTTCTTGCACACACGCACACGGGTTCGTGAAACGTGCGTGCGTTCTCGGGACACGTATAAGCACTACATATCAGCTTACCGCTTCTAATGTTGGTAATACCCACGTTGCCATTGGCAGCCTTACCCAACCGTAAACAACTGGTTATATAACACATATGCGGCTCTTCAACATATATATATAGATGTGCGTATAAAATTTAAACAAATCTTTAGCGTCATTTTGAACGTGTCCCCAAGTAAAAAAAAGTTACGCTACAGTCAACTACCCGCCGCATGCTTCGCATAACATCGACTCCTATGGTACGTAGGATCTGCCGAATTTTTCTCATTACAATCATTTCATAGAGAAAAAGTGCAGCCTGCTTTTGGACTTTCTGGCGTTTAATTCCCTACTGCAACATAACTCAGTCGTCAATTCCAGTGGCAATGTCTTAGACCTGTATGTGTCAAACGATCAACCCCTTGAAGTTTCCCGCTCCGACATCTCTCTTGTACGTCCTGACAAATTCCACCCACCACTTAACGTAAGATTATCCGCATCAGCCGAAACAACGAGCTTCAGCAGTTACGTAAACAAATCTGAGATTTGCCTTCAAGCGAGGTGATTACATGGGCTTGTATCATCACTTGTCCACCGTTGAGTGGTCACAGGTTACTGACAAACCAAATGTTGATGACCAGGTTGATCGGTTTACGGAGCTTGTACTGAGCAGCATGCGTAATTTTATTTCCCAATATACATCTAAACAACGTAAATATCCCAACTGGTTCTCATCTGAACTTATCATTGCACTGAAGCATAAAGATCACGCACACAGGAAATCTAAATGTTCTCCATTCAGCGAGTGGAAGGAAGAGTTCAGCTTCTTTCGAACTCTCTCTAAACGCCTATATAAACGGGATCATAGTTCGTGTATTGAATTCTTAGAAAAAAGCGGCTATGACAGGCCGGCTGAGTTTTGGAAGTATGTACGTAAACGGTCTAGCAAAAGCGGATAGTCCTTCACTGACTACTGGACTCAAATGGGGTAGAAGTTCATGCCATCGCGGACTGTTTTGCCATGCATTTCTCATCCGTTTATAAGGCCTCAGACTCTAGCACTGATATCACACAACATCCCAAGGCAGTTAGCTCATCAAGTGCTTTGTCGCTGGATGAAAATCTTATCTGCGAATGCATTAAGCGCTTAAAACCATCATTATGATGTGGCCCAGATGGCATCCCCTCCGTCGTACTAAAAGCTTATGGTAGTATATTTGTCCCGCTACTGACTACGATATTTAATAACTGCCTGGACACTTCCACACTTCCTAGCATGTGGAAAACTGCTCGTGTTTTCCAGTATTTAAGTCGGGCTCTAAAACAGATGCTTCTAATTATCGCCCGATTTCTCTACTATGTGCCACATCAAAGATCTTCGAGCTGGCTCTTCACAACATATTGTCTTTTAGTGCGAAAAACTATCTAATTCCTAATCAACATGGTTTTCTCGCTGGCTGCTCAACCTCCACAAATCTCGCTAGTTTCATGACGGAGATCTCCACACCTATTTCTGAGAGAGGACAGGTTGACGTAATTTACTGTGACCTGAGCAAGGCTTTTGACGTAGTCAGCCACAAACTGATTATGGTTAAACTTGCGCACTTTGATGTTGACTTGTCGGTTGTGAATCTCCTGCAGAGCTATCTGCTCAATAGATATTGTTAATGGCCAAACGTCTTCTTTGTATAAAGTGACTAATGGGGTCCCTCAAGGGTCGGTATTAGGCCCACTCCTATTTTTAATTTACGTTGATGATGTTTCTTTTGCCATTCGTAATTCTTCTTTCCTCTTGTATGCCGATGACATCAAGATTTTTAAGGAAATTTATTCAGTTAACGACTGTCGCTTGCTGCAGTCAGACTTGCGCTCTTTTCCCAAATGGTGCAATGGTAATAACCTTTCTCTGGATACCTCGAAGACAAAATTCATCTATCACTCGCAAAACATCTAGCGTGTTATTTCAATACTGTGTCAATTCTGTGTCCTTATGCAAGGTTTATGAGATCAGTGATCTTGGTGTTGTTGTTGACAACGCGTTAAACTTTTCTGGTCACGTTAAGCGGGCTGCTATGCGGGGCCTTCGCTCTCTGATGTGTTTGTAGAATATCTCGAGAATTCAGGTCTCCCATGGCCCTACACAAATTGTACACGGCAATATGTCTTCCGCAACTTGAGTATGCGTCCGTGATATGGAATGGCATTGCTCAATCCAGCGGTAACACCATTGAACGAGTCCAGAAAAAATTCCTCAGCATATATAATCATCGCTTTGCTAACAATGACTCTGGATCTCGTTCAAATACTGCTGAATTATTATCACTGCCATCACTTCACTGCCGACGAAATCGTTCTAACCTCTTATTTCTTTACAAGCTAGTCCACGGTATCATATCCTGCCCTGTACTTCTCAACTGTGTTAATTTTCGAATTCCGCGTAAGTTAACCATACAGAACAGACCGTTTCATGTTACCGCCTGCTTCTTCCCACACTCTACCGCTCACAGGATACAAAGTCTCTATAATGTTAATTTTCTTGATCTTGACGTTTTTCATAGTCCACAATCATTGTTTTTATCCGAGCTTTGCACTGTTTTGACATAGTGTGGCACAATGTACAAAGTCTTCCCTTCTCAGTCTTTCCGCATAGTTGTATATATGCAATCTAATTTTTTATTCCCCGTCAATATTTCTCGTGTTGTCTGATTTTACTCCTCCCCTTTTGTGTTCATTTCTCTTTGTCTACGTGTTTTTGCTCTTTTTATTTCTGAAAACTGTGTGTATTGTATTGTTTATTTTTTTATTTTATTTTTTTCTTTTCGTGCGCCTGCACAAAGACCTTACGGTTGTTCCTGGGCACGTTAAATAAATAAATGATTGATTGATTGATTGACTGATTGATTGATTGATTGATTGATTAGTAGTAGTAGTAGTAGTAGTAGTAGTAGTAGTAGTAGTAGTAGTAGTAGTAGTAGTAGTAGTAGTAGTAGTAGTAGTAGTAGTAGTTGTAGTAGTTTATTATTAAATGCCTTAGAAGTACGGCTTGCTGGGCGAGTTGGCAATCCAGCGTCAGTCTGCAATCCTAACCACGAGTGTTTGTGTTACATGTGTTGTACTATGTATGTTTTTGGCGATAATTGCGGCCGTGGTGTTGCATTCTAAGGACTGTGTACTTCTCATGTTTACCCCTGAATGCCTGAAGCCAAAGGCAGGCCGTTGTTAGAAGCACGTAGTGACATTATTTTTATTTTTTCATCGATCGCGAAGCTTATATTGTTTAGGACTCGACCAATGGTAAGAGGGTGCGGTCAAACTTGGCCCTCCTAGCGGCGCTCGCCGATGGTGCATCTGAAGCCCTGAAAATAATTCCGCTATATCTTCTGGGCACGGTACGAACATAGAAGGATACTGTTAAAAGCGGTGATGCTGTTGTTTTATTTCTGTTTCAGCTGCTTCCGTATCACCTGCAAATATTATGTGTCTCCCCGCCTCCATATTAGCAGCCACAGCACGAGGCGAGTGCGCGGATAAGTGAAATATAGCGGAATGTCCTCACCTCTTTGGCACCACACCATACAGCCTGCCTACGGTCCTTGCACACAGACTGTGAAGGCTTGGCTTAATAAGTTCTCGAACTCTAGTGACAGATTTCCCGAGAATATTTTTGAGGTTTCTGAAAGAAAAAGGAAAAAATTAAACAGGTGAAGAAAGAGACCGTAAGCACGGAACATGGAAGGTTGACATATGCTGACACGAATCTGCGAGCACGTCTACGCTGCTTGAAAAATATTGGTAAGCAATGGAATCATGATTAAAAGAATTGATACTCTTGGACTACTGCATGGCGAATCGTACCAACCACTAACCAGCATTAGCCATTATTTCATCAAAGTAAACCCTCTTATAGCTAACGTCTAGCCAGAATTAGTTGGTGCTGGTTCGTTGCACGCCAACTGTCGCAATCTACCTGTCGCTCGAGCAAAATTATTTCCCTAAAAAAATCCGAAAAGTTACACTCACATGAACATTAATTCCACAGTATCTTTTCCAATTTTTTTAGCAGTAAAAATTCCTTGGGTACGTGAGACCCACTTAAATTTCACGAAACTGTGGGAAACGACGCGCGAATAAAAATTCGCTAAAAATGGAATTCTTCGCGCATACTTTCAGCATTTGTTTGTATTTTACGTTGTCTGAGCATTGTACTTTTATTGTAAGACAGTTTCACATATTAGCTTTATGTTTTTAGCTCCTTAGCACCGAAGTAAATTTGGAAAATTACACTGTATTGGGGAACTTTAAAAAAAAAAACACGTCATAGGCCTAAAACATAAATTACTTCTACAGAATCTTCCTAGAACGTACTATCTCCTAAAATTTTATTTTCGCCTATGTGTTGAGCAGGCTCTAACATAAAATCTTGAACTTCCCAAAAAAGCTACTTTGGCCCATGTTCTCATAACACACGAAAGTTTTTCAAGGAAAATCAAGCAGAAAACCGCACATGATTGAGAAGCGAAACAGCTTTCGTACCACAAATTTTATTGAAATGATTTTTGTTTTAAACGAGAAAAAAGTTTTTAACTCTTTCGTTGCACTATTTTGATTGGGAGTTCTACCTCACCTCATAGTAGTACGCTGGCGGGAATTACAAGCCTGGATGGCGCAGATGGTAGTTTGTGCGGCGATGAATAAAAGCAGTAATAACGAGGAATTGGTGATAATTTAAATCCTTAAGGTTTGCATAGAGAAGTTCTGTGCGCACTCCCGTGGTACTGTTTGTATACGTATGCGAATGCCTGCGCCTAAATGGGCACTAATCACTTTTCATTATTATCACTTACCTATATCCATAGAGTTACCTAGCAAGAATATTCATCACATTATTCATCTTTTTCGCTAGTTTGATTGCAACTGAAAATGTGGTCGTCCTAGACTGTGCTCATAAAAGGAATTTGCGCCGAGGACCTTATTTGTGTATCCGCGTAAATGCAGTCGTGGGCAGCAGGACTTTTTTTTTCTTTTTTGCGGTTACAGCTACAACGGCAATGTGAGAGTCATGCTAGCTTAGCTTTAAAAAAATGTGCGCAAACACAGACAGCAGAGAAGAGGATGGCGTTTGTGTTCATGTGCAAATGTTTGTACGCCTTGAGACCCCTTTCATATATTAAGCCTCATCGAGGGGCAAATAATGAAACAAACTGACGTGACCTTGCCTGTACCGAGTGTCGACGCGAGAACAGGAGGCAGTTAAAAACAAGTCAAAGAAATGCTACGCGGCGACATCATCCAGCTGTCCAAGGCTCTGTGGGCCTCTCCCATCGTGTTAGTGAAGAAAAAGGATGGGACCCTACGTTTCTGCGTCGATTATCATCGCCTGAACGAAATCGCGAAGAAGGACGTGTACCCTCTCCGACGGATAGACGACGCCCTGGGTCGACTACACAACGCGAAGTACTTTTCGTCGATGGACCTCAAGACCGGCTACTGGCAAGTCGAAGTCGATGAGAGAGTCCGAAAAAGTCGTTGTGTTTTCCTCAAACTTCGATGAACACCTCCCGCACCTTGAAGCTGTACTTCAAGAAATCAAGGCCTCCGGAGTCACCTTGAAGCCAGAAAAGTGCCGCTTTGCGTACGAGAAGCTCTTGTTCTTGGTCCACGTCATTGGAATGTCTGGAGTTCACCCCAACCCGCGTAAAACAGCCGCCATCGCTTTCTTCCCGCCGCCCACTGACAAGAAGGCCGTACGCCGATTTCTCGGCTTGTGCACCTGTTACAGACGATTCGTCAAGGAATTTTCACGGATTGCCGAGCCACTAACTCACCTCACCACGAAGACCGACGTGGAATTCAAGTACGAAACGGCGCAAGTCGAGGCATTTCAAGAGCTGAGACGACGCCTGCAGAAACCTCCGATACTTGTGCATTTCGACGAATGCGCCGATAGGGAAATCAACAGATGGCGCTGTACATTTTCAATATGGGAGAGGACGGACGTGTTTTTTCGTGGGCTCCGGAATGACAGCGTCAGATAAGTTGTTGTTTTTTTTTGCATGATTCGAGCTTGTTTTTTTAGTTAAGCCACTAGCTTAATAGAGCTTATTGCAGCTTAATTTTTTTTAATATTTGTTTGTTCGGCCACCACGTGGCTGAAAGGTGCACGGGTGATTTGAAGTGTAACATACTTGCGGAGTTTTGTGATATCATTTGGCTTTAAGTGTATCTAATACGCCGCGTGAACGATCTATAGCCATGGTCAAAAAGACCGTAAAGTGTTCAGTATGCGGAATGGGGCGGAAAATAGAGGTTTGTGAGGATGAGACGACAGAGAGAGCTGACGCCAAGTGTAAGCAATGCGAGTTAGAGGCGAAGATGGAAATAATGATGGCCGCCCAGAATGAGCTCATGGTGACAATCTCCGAGCTGGAGAAAGCGGTAGCGACAGAGCGGGAAAAAAACGATGGCTATGGCGGAAAGGCTTAAGTCAGCCGAGGAGGGATTAGCAAAGGTAGCCATGCCAGCAAAGGTAGCCACGGGGAACAAGGAAGCAAGCGACAGCGGGAACAATGGGGCATCGACCCTCACAGTGGTAGGCGCGAAGGGGGAAACAGGTTTGGAAAAGACAGGTGCAAGGGTCACAGGACCCACCTTCCGCGAAGTAGTCTTGGGAACGGGAGGGGACAAAACAACAGCAGTAGCACGCGCTAGTAACAGGTGCAGTGGCCAGGTGCGGGAAAGTCCAGCAGAAAAGTCGGATCACGTGATAATCGCCGGGGACTCGAATTTAGCTACATGCGCAGAAGCAGTCAAGGAAAGGGTGAGAGGCGACAAACGAGTTTTAATAGGGAAGTTCCCGGGCCATAGGCTGGGATCAGTGATGAGACAAGCTAACGCAAAACTCGCAACTAAGTCTAATGGACGTAACCTCGTGATAATCGCGGGAGGTCTAAACGACGTCTTGAGTAACGAATCAGCCGAACTAGCGACCACATTGGCGAAAGGGGGTCGATGACATGCGCGCCATTTCCCCTCAGGTGCAGATAGTGGTATGCACAATACCGGAGGTACCGGTGCGTGACGCCAACCTGCAAAGAGCGGTTGTCGACGCAAACAAAGAGATATGGCAGATGAGTAGAGAGAAAGGCATCGAGGTAGTGGAAATAAACAGAGAGGTGCACAGGTGGGGTGGTTTTCGAAGAGACGGAATACACTTCGATAGGAGGCTTGGCCATGAGGTGGGTTGGCGTCTTGCAGGACGCGCAGTAGCTTTTTTGGGGGGCACGCGGGCCCTTCGGTGCCCATGGTAGCTTGTAATGAGGAAAACAACCAGGGGGACTCTTTGACAGGTAGTATAGCGAAAAAACAGAGAAAAGGTAAAAGAAGGGAGAAGGCGCGTGTTGCAATTAGTTACATTAACAGGCAGGGTGGCAGAAAAAAGGCAAAATGGTTAGAGATTGAGGGACAGTTAAACAAGGAACAGATAGGTGTTTATGCGGTTACAGAAACACACCTTAGAGACTTGGGAGAGCCGCCACATATTGAAAATTATGTTTGGGAAGGATGTAACAGGATCACATCAGAAAGGAGAGGTGGGGGGGTTGGAATGCTAATTCATAGCAGAACAAAATGGGAGAGAGTGAAACAAACGTGTTCAGAGCACATATGGGTTTCGGGCACAGTAGGTGGAAAGAAAACGTGGCTAGGTGTAGCTTACTTGTGGACAGGGAATAACTGCAGAGAAAAGAATCTGGAGATAGTGAAATGCATAAGCACCGATATTAAAGAATTTGGTCATGATGCCGAGATAATCCTTCTAGGGGACATGAACGCTCACATTCATGACCTTGACGGATATTCAGACACCAATGGCAAGTTATTGCTAGATCTCTGCGAGCAACATAGTCTTGAGATAGTTAACGTGGGGCCTAAGTGTGAGGGGCAGATCACGTGGGAAGTCGGAAATCGGCAATCGAGCATTGATTATTGTCTCATGACAGAAGGAATATATGACAAACTTAGAGAGATGAGAATAGACGAGGAAGGCATTAACAGCTTGGGTAGTGATCATAAACGCATAATATTACAAATGGGATATAAAACTGAAAATAAGAACATAGAATCAAAGTTTGGCAGCTCGTATCTAAATGACAAACAAATAACAAATATAGCCGCAAGAGTCGAGGAAAAAGTAGACGAACTACCAGGCAAAGACTGGAAGTATAGTGAGCTGCTACATGTAATCACGAAAGAAATGGAAATATAGAAGAAAACTATTTGTTGGAAAGGAAAGAAAAAGCCAAAAAGTTGGTGGAACAAAGAAATCCGGGAAGCGATCGAGATGCGACGCCAGGCATCACGGGAGCACAGACAGGCAAAAAAGGAGAAGCGGCCACAGGACGAAGTCAACCAAATATGGGAAATATATTTAGAGCAAAAATCCATTGTGCAGAAATTAGTCGAGGCAAAAATTAAAGGTGAAAGTGAACGCTGGATGACAGAGATTCGCGAAACGAAGAAGGCCGCGCCTAGGATATTTTGGAGCCACCTAAAAGCGCTGGGTAGGAAGTCTGTCACAATGCAACAACATATGGTAGATGAAGGAGGAAATAAATTGGAAGGATATGAAGCGCTAGGTTAAATCCGAAAGATAACAGCCGATTCGTTTAAAAAGGTAGCCCAGGGGATTCCCCCGGTGAGTAAAAGTACGCAAAGGGGTGCAACCGACGAAGATGTAGTACTAGAGAATTTCAATTGGAAGAAGGCCGAAGGAAAAATTCCTAAGCGCACTACTCCGGGCTTAGATGGGGTTCCCGTCAGCCTCATTAACGAATTCGGACATAACACTAAAGAAGCACTGCTGAAAGCCGTAGAAAAGTGCTTACAGGAGAGGGAAATACCAGACAGTTGGCGAAAAAGTAGAATGAACTTAATCTATAAAGGCAAGGGAGAAAGGGATAACATTCGCTCGTATAGACCGCTAACAATTACATCGGTGCTATACAGGTTGGCGATGCAGGCAGTAAAATTAAAAATAGAAGCGTGGGTAGAACAAAACGATATTTTGGGAGAACTTCAGAATGGATTTCGAATCGACAGGCGGTTAGACGATAATCTGTTTGTTCTTACCCAGTGTATAGAAATATCTAAAATAGAAAACAGGCCCTTATACGTAGCTTATCTAGATATCACCGGGGCGTATGACAACGTTAATCAGGAAATTTTGTGGGATATATTGAAGGAAGTGGGCATAGGTGACGACTGTGTACAGCTTTTGAGGGAAATATACCGAGAAAATACAGTTTGTATAGAATGGGAAGGAATAAGTAGCAAGGACAGCGTTGAAATTAGCAAGGGGCTGAGACAGGGATGCCCTTTGTCCCCGCTGTTATTCATGCTGTACATGGCGAGGATGGAAAAAGCGCTAGAAGGTAGCAACATTGGATTTAATTTGTCACACAAACAGGTCGGAGCGATGGTTGAGCAGAAACTTCCAGGTCTATTTTATGCTGATGATATTGTCTTATTTGCGGACAGTCAAGATGATATACAGCGACTGGCAGATATATGCGGAAGCGAGTGTGAGGCTCTAGGACTAGGATTTAGTGCAACAAAATGTGGATTGATGGTATTCAATGATCACGGAGACCATACGTTCTTAATACAGGGCCAAAAAATACCGAGGGTAAGCGAGTACAAGTACCTCGGAGTATGGGTAAATGAGGGGGATAGATATATGGAGGTACAAGAGAAAGCATCGGTAACAAAGGAAAAGAGGAATGCTGCAATTATGAAGCACAGAGCCTTATGGGGATACAATAGGTACGAGGTGCTTCGAGGGCTGTGGAAGGGTGTGATGGTTCCGGGGCTTACATTTGGGAACTCAGTGGTGTGCATGAAGTCAGAGGTGCAATCAGGAATGGATGTAAATCAAAGGACGGTGGGCCGCCTCGCGTTGGGCGCTCACGGGAAGACGACAAATGAGGCGGTAAAGGGTGATATGGGATGGACAGGCTTTGAAGTGAGGGAAGCGCAGAGCAAAAGGAGATTCGAAGAGAGGCTGAGGAAAATGAAGGAGAGTAGATGGGCAGAGAAGGTTTTCAGGTATTTGTATAGGAAAAGCGTTGACACGCAGTGGAGAAAAAGAACTAGGAGGCTCACCAGTAAATATACGGCTGGCAGTGCGGGCGATATGGCAACAAGGAGCATTAAGCGGAAGGTCAGAGAGGCGGAGAAGACTTATTGGATGCAAGCGATGGAAAAGAAGCCGGCTCTGAGTAACTACCGAAAAGGAAAAAACGAAATAAGGAGGGAAAGGTTTTATGATAATTCAAGGGGAAGCGCTTTACTGTTTGAAGCAAGGTCGGGCTGATTATAACGCGTTAGATTCAGTAACGAAGAAGAACAATGTACATGCTGCGGGGGAACTAAGGAAACGATGGAACATGTACTGATTGAATGTGGCGATATTCACCCAGGTATACGTGTGGGCACGAGTCTACATGAAGCCTTGGGTTTTAGGGACAACAATGGAAAGCTGAACACGTCCGCGATAGAAATAAGTAAGAGACGGTTAGAGTATTGGTGGCAGAAAAGTAGAGATAAAGTACAAAAATAAATAATGGGGGAAAATAAGGTCATTCTGCCTTAAGAGGCAGAGAGATGGACCGTGAATTTATATTTTTTGGTATAATAACATAGATTTAATCAATGTAGATAAGGCAGTAGGACAACATGAAACAAGGAAGCTTTTTTTCTTCTTTCTCTTTTTTTTTTTCGCCTTCGAGCCTGGTGGCAGGCATGTCACCGCCCCGTTATAAAGGGGACGCTCATAGCATCCATCCATCCATCTCGTATTCTCTGTAACTGCGCTCGTACTTGACGGGTTTTATAAACTTTTGCGCCAGTCGATTCGTAAGGACGTGAACATCTTTACTGAAGTCATTCGATTAATACTTGGAAAAGTGTAGGGCCCCTTTAAGGTAAGAAATTTCGCAGCTCCTCGTGCACGATCGTGCACGATCTTCGGTGGTATCGCGCAGCTTGTTGATTCCCAGCGCTTGAACTTCCCCGCAGCTCGTCGTGGGCATGAAGCGGTTGTATTGCCTGGTACGAATTTCTAGCGACTCTTCGATTGTTGTGACCTCCGAAACAATTTCGGAGGGCGTCTTCGGTGGATTGCGTGTAAGACGAGTGAAAAGTTCTGCCCGCATTCCCTCCTCAGGAGGCGAACGTTTATTTTCTCGGACATGTCGGCGTCGGCATGGCAAAATATGTGAGTCACTTCTTCGGTGTACATGCCGATGTTTTCGTTGAGAAGCTGTATGCGTGTTTAAGCTGGGTTTCAGCTCTTTTCCTGCGGACAACGCTCGTGAAGATGCACACCATCGCGAAATTTTCCGCTCCTCGCGTACTATCGCCACTAGGGGTATAGCTAAGGGGGGGGGGGGAGGAGGGTTGGTGGTTCAACCCCCCCCCCCCCCAAAAAAAAAAAAAATTGTATACTTTAACGGGATAGCGTTACAGAGCTCGTGTCGCAGAAATTCCGGTGTCGGCGACCATGTTGGCGTCGCTACTGACGCTTGTGAGCGAAACAGCGTCTGTGACCGAAACATCGAGAAAGACGCAGATAATATACACAGTAAAAATCTGCGGTCCTATTGAGGATCGAACCCGGGCCGTTTGCGTGGCAAGCAGAAGTCCTACCACAAAGCCACCATGTTATTTTTTTTTTCTTTCATGGTATTTATCACACTTAGTATTACAGTGCACAATAATAGCACAAATAAAGCAAGCAAAGGTACAATCACATAGCGACAATGTTACTTGCAGCTGCTTCGGGAAAAAACACTACATAAATGCCATGTAGTGGAAGGAGTCTCCTTAACGCATTTTGTTCGGCAGGTGTCACGACGAAAATGAGCCCATTCGGCGATTTGTAGGCGCATTGGCGAGGCCATCCAACTACGTTTTTTGCGCGATGCCATGCTTCAAAGAAGGCCGGTATAGTGCAGCCATCGCCGCTAAAAACCATGCTAAAGACACACACATGCAAAATTACAAACAGCCCCAAAATGGACAACTATGTCCATCTAGCGGAAAACCTATAAAAAAACAGCAAACCTTATGGCCTCCGAGATGGCAAACGCGCCGCGCGCCTGCCATCTTGGAGGCCATGCTACTGAAGCAGAGCCCTTGCTAATCGATGAGTGCCGGCGGGACATTCATGTCAAGTAGTCGCTCTCATGTCAGGGTTTTCTTAGCGACGCTGACGCCTGGCCTCTGCTTCTCGAGCTCGAAGTTCTGCGTCATTATGGCGTCGTTGACGCCTGTGATCGGCTTCCCGCGCTCGTAGTTGGGGATCCACATCAAGGCGACGACGCCTAATTTCAGCTTCCCTGGCATCTTCAAAGCATCTTTATGGCGTTGTTGGCGTTTGACCTCCGCTTTCGTCGCCTGACCGCGTCGCGCGCGCGCGCGCGTGTGTGTGTCTGTTTGCGCGTGCGTGTGTGTGTAACAACACACAATAATAAGTGTGCACTTAGTGGTTGAAGTGCGCACTAGGGGCCGGATTTCGCTATCGCGTTCAACTCTTAAAGGCGCAGCTTAAGGGTCCCCCAATTTTTGTTCACGTATATACACGCGCACACATACAAACGTACACACGAACATGCATAAAATATCGTTTAACCCCCCCTCTCCGAAAATATTTCTGGCTGCGCCCCTGATCGCCACTCTCCGATGTTTGGCACGTGCCTCGTGCCCTTTGCTCATGACACGTATGCGGAGTGGCCAGTTTTTCAAAGCCGCCATCGTTCAACGGATGTGCTTTACTTGACACACCAGCTGCTTTTCTCGTTTGCATTCTTTCCCAGGCTTTCTTTACTTCCTCGCACGATGCAGTGATGGCGTAGAGGTAGAGTATTAGCCTGGCGTGCAAAAGAACCGTGGTTTTAATGCCGATTCTGCGCTATTCCGCACCCGATTAAAACATCCGCGTGCTGATTGAATTTTATAAATAGGTCTGGGGTGCGGCGTGATCCCTGTGAACAGAGCCGGGAATACACTCCCTCAATAAGAAATTACAGGATCCCTTAAGTATTCACCTGAGACCACTGAAAGGCGAAATCCGCCTTCTTTTTCTTAGTCGATGTATTGATCCTGCCCCGCCACCCACCGAAAGATTTTCGCACTTAACGCGGTTATGGACTGCCTCCAGGATCGGAGGTGTTGCAAGCTTTCTGCGCTTCTCCTGGTTTCGCACTGCCTCCGTAATCGGCCCACCTTTGACCAATCGAAGATGTCACATAACGACGTCATCATTTGACGTCAAATTTTGGTGATCTGTGGCGTGATGATATGGTTATATGGGGACGTTATCACGTGATGATGTTTTTTTTTATTCGTTTTTTTTGGCCCCGACGCCGCTGGACGCCGACGCGGGACGCCGGTGAATTTTCACGGTGATGAAACATCTAAGGCATCTAAGGCTTCCGCGTTAAAAAAGAGTCGGCCACCCTGGTGCAGCACTTCACCACTACCTCTTGTATGAACACACTTATTAAGACTCGGGCCTCGGTGTCCAGCGGATGCGAAGCAACAGACCAAGGCCTCATTTAGGCCTTGAACGAAGAAGAGGGTGCTAAAAACATTTGGGCCCTAACTGGCCACTACCGGAATCTAAGACTGCTAACATTTAACGTTAGAATGTTACCTGGTGAAACGAGTCAAGCAGAGCTGTTCAGGGAGCTACAAGGCACGAAACGGGAGGTAACAGCGCTCAGTCAGGTCAGGCGGATAGATGAAGAATATCTAGCGGTAAATGACGGGCACGTCTTACTTAATACTTGCTTAGAGGACCGAATATAACAACGAGTGGGATTCTTGATCAATAAATATATAGCGTGTAACACGCATGAATACTACAGCATTATTAAGGGGGTAACAAGTGGCGCAACTAAACTAAAAAAGACGTGCAATTTGCAGGGGGTACAGGTCTATCAACCTATATCTAGACATGACTACCGCCTAGTTGAAAGTTTCCGTGAAGACGTTGAGTCGGCACTGAATCAGATAAAACACAGCATACTATTTTGATGGTAGACCTCTATGCTAAAGTAGGCAAGAAGGAGACTGGAGGCGAGGCAGTGGGGCAATATGGCAGGGCAACTCGAAATAGCAGAGGCTGACACTTCGTCGGCCCGGCTTACTATTCAATATATGGGCTGGGCTTCGTAAAAAGTATGTGGAACCAATAACAAATGGGCTCGGCTTCCGTGGCAATGGATTCAGGAGCTTAAAAGGCCTACTTTTTAGGCCATGACAAATGATTTCTTACTCAGTAAAAATTGATAAACAAATGAAAACTTAGAAAAGCAAGTGTGACAAGTCAAGCGAATATAGTTACACTGTGGGTAGATACAAAATGAAAGTATGCTAACACTGACCTGTGTATAGAAACGCAGACGAAGAGCCCTAATGGGGAATATGACTCTTCTTCTCCAGTCAGCTGGAACTGAAAAGAATGAAGGACAACACCCCGTGAGGGTTTGCATTGTGGGCAACGTAGAGGCATACTGTGTTTACCGTTTTATACTAGATGGCAACCTTCTTTGCCCTGAATGTCACTAAACGGTAGCAACGCCCGTGAATGACACTTCAGGTCATTCATTGCCGTAGGCTAGCGACGCCATGAAAGGAGACTAAAGAAAGACTCAAAACCACTTTTCGCCACTTCGCGTCACTTTCTTTAGCTACGTGTCCTTTTAGCACTACCGCAACACCACGAAGTACGAACTTGCCCAGCTTGAAATTCCGCTTACTGTTACGTTTTAAATGATATAGTTGCAGCTGTGCACAAACTTCATGCTTTACACAAGGAGACATTTTTAATTAGGACGACAAGTGCTCAGCTCACTGAATTTAGGTAGTATGGCCCAGGATGTAGCATCCTCAAAGTAAGTAAATAACTCTGCACCACAATATTCTATTTTAGTAATACTGGTACGACTTCTATAATGAGAAATAACACACTATCAAGCCAACGAGAGTATAGGGGGAGTTATTTGTAGACAACATTTGCGTGCCTTCTGCCCAGCGTCCAGACTTGTGACAAATATCCAGTTCATGGTAATGCTCGAGTATAAAGTATGAAATATTACACATATAACTTGCTCCTCTTGTGCGGACAGGAGCTAGTCATCAATACGTGGATCACAAAGAGCAGTATTCGTTTCAGATAGCTATCTGAAAGCCGCCATGAAAATTCGCAGTAACTGATATCTAAAGTGAAGGACAATATTCATCATAATGAAGACATCTCGCAATGTGGAAACCAAGGGACTGAACGAATAAATAATTAAGGCTGATGTACATGCTACTTACTTAGTGAGCGCCATGTACCTTTCCAGTACATAACGTAAGCTTTTTTTTCTTTACTTTTATTTCCCAAGGTGCTCCTTATTGAAGAATGGACATTATAAAAAATATCCTATTTTTATACCTGTGTCACAGTATATATCACTTCGCGCAGGCAGCAGCCCTATGCTACGAATATTATTTATTCAGGCATGTGCACATACACAATGCCACTGATAGGAGGCAAAAGCAAACAGACAAAGCTGTTTCCTGACGAGGCCTACATCCCGGTCACGACACCGTTAACCTGGTTCGCGAGAAATTGGACAGCAGTAGGATCACCGGGAAGAACATTCAAAAGCAGCTCAATTGAAATACGCGACCACACAAAAATCGTGAAAGGCATATTTCATTTACACGCAAACTTTCGCAGTAAAAGTAATAAAAGCTTTAACAATTTCACCTTATATTAATAATATGATAAACAAACATAAAGAAAATCAGCGCTAAAAGCTTCCAGCAAGAATTATAGTAAAACTAACGATAGACGTAAAGTTAAATCTGGTAAATAGTGAAATACAGGTAAGCGAAACAGAAGTCGACATGCCAAATGGTAGTGCGAACGCATGTATAGAAATGCTGAAAAAAAAAGAAAAAAGAAGAAAGCAAACGCTTTAGGTTGGGTGGAAAAGTAATCTTACTTCCATTTCGAAACGGTATACAGATCTGCCTGACTGCGCAGTTTTCACTGCAGTAGGCAAATTACTACATATTTATACTATCTCAGGGTCAAGTGGTTTTGTGGCATAATTCCTCCTTGACCGGGTCGAAATAGGTGAGGTCGCCCGTATGTTACAATGAATGTCACGGATGCGGTGCATATTTCTGAATGAAGAAAAATTCTTGTTAAATACACTGATATACAAGGGCATTAGAATAACAGAGAGCTGAGCTAGTTGGTAAGTATTCATTCTAAAAAGACAGGGCGTGCAAACACGGACACAAGAAAGAAGTCAGGACACCACAAACGCCGGTGTTTGGGGTGTCCTGACTTCTTTCTTGTGTCCGTGTTTGCACGCCCTGTCTTTTTAGAAAAACGCATCACACGAAAAGCTGACAATAAGTTGCTATGTTTATCTGGCCTTCTTGTTAATAGCCTAAATTGCTCTTTTTATTTTTGTTACATGATGATCAATTTTTGTGCATCGGTCTTATTACACGCGCCACAGACTAAGCCGCAGTTAGCAAGGTGCGGATGAACAAGAGAAAAATATAACTCCCTTGGCACAGAAAATAGAATAAGATGCTTAATGCGGCTGATAACACCTATAGATCGAGCCATCTTAATTTTAAGATCAGTAACATGATCATGTCAGGTCATATCGCTGCGGAAGCGTACGCTCAAAAAATTGGGCGACGCTTGAGCTTTGCCTTCAAGAGTAAAACGCGATAGCGCAATCGCGCCCCGTGCACATCGCCTCCTCAACTGTAAGCCTCGCTTCGGTTCTCGTTGCATGCCTCAACCATACCGAAAGGAAACGAACGATCGTGCGTGTTACATTGGCCATTTGAAACTATCCTAGAATGCCTACTGTAAGTGCAGCGGCGCAGTGCCCACTACCCCATAATTCCTTTTGCGAATCAGCGAAGAGCTTACTACGCGTCCATAAGACGGAGCCTACGCAGCTGCTTACTTTGTTGATGCTTTTGCTCATTGTTATGATTAAATATATGTGAGCCCTTTGTTATTGGTGGACCTTTAAAACACCCGCACGTTGCGCAATTCACATGTTTTGACGCCTGGCGCCATTCTACGCATCGGCCACGGAATATTACATGCGTCATAGAGATTCCTCCCACAACATGACAATCATATAGAGTTTTTTTTTTTTTCAAAGCAATCTCAAGCAATGGCGTGTATCCGTGGTCGAACACCTGCCTGCCACGCAAAAGGCGTGGACTTCGATTCTTACTGGAACCTAGAAGCACTATTACATGCGATTTCGGAATCACCGAAGTACAGTTTTGGTTTGTGGTGTTTTAGTGCATGGTTTAGTGCATGGCTTTAGAGCGCTGCTCTTAGGCGCCCGTTCCTGCGTTGAGCGGCGTCACCGTTGCCGTCGCCGTCGGTGTTGTAACCGGTAGACATGAAAAAATAAATCTGAAAGAAATACCCAGGATAGAATGGGACTTGAACCTGGGCGAGTGTTCTGCCACAGAGCCACGCTGGTGTTTGAAACTCATTAGCAAAAAGGCCCTATACAGATGTCATGTCGGGCAAGGAATCGCGTTGGCACATGTAATGTAGCATAGCAGAGAGATAGAGAGAAAGAAAGAGCAGAGGAAGGCAGGGGAGTTAGCCAGACGGTAGTATCCGGTATGCTACCCTGCACTGGTGTTAAAGAACAGGGGGTTGAAAGCGAGAAAGAAAATAAATAATAAGGAAAAAAATCACAACCGGACACACACACGAGAGCGCTCCGCTCAGAGGCGTTCTCACAGGCCAGTAGATCGCAGGAAGGCTAGTACTGCTTTTAAGGCCTTCTTCTGCGACGTTATAAGTCCGGCCGATGGCGTAGTAGTCTTTCTTCCGATAGAGGCTGGTCGTCTAACTTGTTGAAAGCATTACAGAGAGCAGACAGAGCATAGCAGAAGAGCAAAATAAGAACCAGTCTTCGCAATGCTAATTGCGCTACGAGTGTGTGGTTTAATGCTTTTCATCCACTGCAAAGTGCTCAGCCATCATTCTTCATCGTCATCGGCCATATGCAGCAAAAACAATTGCTCATAATACCTTACAGATGTGTAGCCGGTACCCCGCTTATCCACGGAAAGACGAATAATGGCGTGGTGGGTGGTGTCCTACTTCACAAAAATTATGATTTATGCCGTAGTCGATACCTTGCGTAAAAACAGTTGGCCTTGCCCCAACACGAAGCTGCGTTCAGAATTCGCATTACGTAGTATCGTAATCGTCTTTGATTTTTTAGCATAGAGCAGTGTAAAATTTCTCTGTTTTATTGTGTAACCTCAGTTCATTTACTATCAACCAAGTCTGTAATTTGACAAGCTGCATATGCGCTCGCTCTTTAGGTTCTATTACGTCAGAATCAGAAAAAAAAGATTACTTGGAGTTGTCAGCGTACAGGAGTATAGTATAGGTTTAATGCTTGAACTTGAGGGAATGTTTATAATGCCATTTATGTATACAATGAATACGAATGACTGTAATATGGCCCCTTGAGTTGCACCGTATTTTTATGTCCGATTGTCGGATCTGGTGTTATTATGCATCTTTGTGCACTGTTGTCTTCCAGTCACGTCTTTCGCAATACCAGGAATTCCGTAGTAGTATATGATGCTGTACTGAATGAAACGCTTTATTGAAGTCAAGAGAGAGACCAATAGCAAAAAAGTTTCATTTCAATTTTCTGAAATAGGAGATTTTTACATATTGTAAAACGGCCTTAGTCAAATTCTGGGGTTCTAAACCGTATTGACGATCACTTATCACATTATTGGAGGAAGGAAAACTGAAGAAGCGTGTGTAAACTATCTTAAGAGTGGAGCTGTTTAAACCGACCGCAATATGTGCAACTCGAGCAAAAAACAAAAAACTCTTTGACATGATGATGTCACCGCGCGTTGCCTAGCAACCGGCTGCACAGCTGTGCGCCTGATTCGCCACCGGCCCTGCTCCGCCACCAGCGCGCCTGCCTGGACGCTGCGCAACCACTCGGTCGAGCCAGACGTGACGTCGCGGCCAACTGCGCATGCGCTCCTTCGTTCACTGTAAAGCCAGCGCGTGGCGGCGGCGCGCGGCGAAAGACGCAGATTTGGGGAGAACGAAGAAGGTTCGCACTGCAGATGAGGAAGCCGCTTACCAGGAATCGTGGCGTGCTGCCAAAAAAGACTTCTGTACTCGACTCGTTTAAAGTAGTCCACGACGTAGTACGGCCGAAACGGCAAGAGGCGACTGTGTTAGACTCTACTGGAACTTGGCGTCAGTGGGGATTACCTCGTATAACTTAGCAAGCATCACTTGGCATCACTTTGTATAACTTGACATCCTTTCGTATCGCCAGGACCGGCTAGGGACCAGTCAGCTCCACTATTCATTTAGCCTTGCGCCACTACTGCAAGGTATGCTGGGCTTTTCAGCAATATCGGAAAAAAACTGGCAGAACTGAAATTGGCCGGTAATTGCCCAATTCTGTTTTCTTTTCACCTTTAAAAACAACAGTAACGGAGGCTACTTTCAGTCTATCCTAGAACACGACAGTAACCAACATTTCATTAAATATATAACACCGGGGCTAACAGCGCAATGTTTATGGTTAAATGCTTATGCTTAAACGAACAAATGTATTTCTTAGAGAACCAATAATGGCTGTAATTTCTGCTTCTGTTGTTAGCATCATAAATACCAAGTCATAATGTGATACGCGAATGTGGGAAGTAACAGAGGTATTATTTGGTAGAAACCATGAGGCGGCATATTTGCCCGCTTCCAGTAAATGGGCAGTAAATTTATTCGCTAACACAACTTCATCATAGATAGCAAAGTGAGGTATTGGGCTAGGTGGTTTCGCATGACTAAAGTACTGCGCTACAGTTGCTGGGACAAAAGAAGTTAGGGAGGAGACGCACGAAATGGACATGACAAGCGCAAACTATTAACTGAATTTATTGAAAAAAAACATGAAGGAAACAAGAACTCTGGGAATGGGAATGTACAGTTTACGGTGGAGAAATCGAATTCATCAGAAGCAACATGTAGCAGTTAAGACAGCCGACTCGGGAAAGAACTTCATGAGCCATCGCCATATCCAGTAATCAACCCACGTGTAGCATCAAAAGACCGTTCCGCAAGATTGTCGTCCCCTCCCCCACCGTAAACTGTTGGTTTCCATACCCAGAGTTATTTTTTTCCTTCATGTTTGTTTTAATCGCGAAGGTGTTTAGCAAACTGTTCGTTGTCCGACAAACCAAGAAACTATCATCACCATAGGCGAGTACGTGCCACAGAAATGGGGTTAATTCTACTACTCACCACTGGTTTACTAAAAATGAAGAAGAAGATAGTTAGCCCAACAAATGTGCAACAAAAATTAGTTGAATCCCACTACTCAACGCTGGTCCACTAAAGATGAAGAATGTAACAGTTATCCCAACAGCAAATGGCTTCAAAGCGACGGCGGCGGGCCGAAGACCCCGGGTTCGTACAACGAGAGACTACAAGGTAACGGCAAAGAAGACCCCCTAAGCCATGAATGGCCTGCGCCAAGGACCACGTGCCCGTATATCTATGAGAGGTGCGAAGCTTGGCTTCAGCGCGAGTTTCTATATCTCGAGTTTTGGACATGTGTAACGTGTCTGTGACTGTCTGTGGCTTAACTGGAACCTCTCTGCACTGAGAATCAACGTAGAAACAACCTAGCATCACCTAGCTAAGACCTCCACCTAGAAGCAACCAGGTTAGACTTCCTAATCGTCCAGTTTCGTTGATTCAAGCCTTGCGCGGCTTAGAGCAAGCTTCGCCAACTATTTTTTTTTTTTTCAATAAATTCAGTTGATAGTTTGCGCTTGTCGTGTCCACTTCGTAACGCGTGTCGTCCCTAACTCCTTTTGTTCCAGTAAATGTAGCGCAGCTTTTTAATCATTCAATATAGATACAACTAATAATCAGCATTTCGAGAGGTATTGTGTTAGTTTTGTTACCAATGAGAGCTTTAATTCCTTCCCAGGTATGCTTTAGCTTTTTACCTACGCTTGAGAATTTTTTTCTGTAAAATGACGACTTTGCATTCTTCAGATCAGTGCTGAGCACATTACGAAACTTTTCTTCCTCGGCTAACGTATCGGGAATTCTTGTTTTGATATCCTTGGAGGACATCCAGTTTTTTTGTTTTGGTCTTCCAAAGCGAGCCTAATATTCTCGAGACTTCCTGTGCTTTCTCATCGGTGCCAAAAGAGAAGCAATAATTCACTGGTTAATCAATTTTCCTATGAAGTTATCCCACGCATCCTTTGTGTCACTTGCGCCATAGACGTCTGTCCAATCAGTTTTTCTCATCAGTTCACAGCAAATAGCAATACTATTCCACTCATTGATTCTACGTGAGCAAAGAGGAGTGGTTTGTTTTTTTTAATTAAATGAGTAAGTACAATAAACGGCAAGCGGTTACTTAGACCCGATGAAAAAACTCTAGTAAAGAGCGTGTTCATCGGGTCAAGAGTGTAGTGAAAGTGCAGTCCATCTGTTTTATTTCAGCTTCTGCTCCCCCCGGCCCTCCCTTTGTGCGTGGCTGTGCGCATTTAAGCGATAAAAAGATAGGCTAATATTTATACTCTATCCAGGTATTTTTAGCAGTTCTTTGAGTCAATCAGTAGAAAAAGAGGTCATGATTCATGAAGTACCTCCCTGAGCAACACACACAGTTCTGGACAATTTCGTCTAAGCCGCCCTCATTGGTAATGTAAATCGCGTGAGTACTTGGTTATTTTAAAGCAAATATCTTGCCGCCCATCGTCCAGACAAACCGGCAGTGTGCCTTCTATGAGCTTATCACATGTGTCAGACATATGCTGTACAGACATCTCAATGTTGCTGAATGCATTCTCTTTGGGTTCCACAACAGCATCTTGCTTCGATCAGTTAAGATGTCGAAATATTTAACATTCTTATTGCATCGCTTCAGAGGGCTACTCTTGTCAATCCACAGTGCTTTTCCGGACTGTTTGCAAAACCTGACGAGAACGACGGGAATTCGATTTGAACGAGAGGCAAGGCGGTGCAGACTATCGACAACATTCTTTGTAAGCACCGGTAAATGAATCATGATAGCGAGTTCATTAATTCTGTCAGTGAAATCTTCGCGCTCAGTTTCAGGCAAGCCGTGCGTTTTCATGTTTTGTGTTCTGCTGTATTGATTGAGAGCATTCATCTTATTACGTAGCTCTGCAATTCCTCCTTTATTAGTAGCAGCTTTGAGAGTATCAACTCTCTTTTTAGGGCTTCGATATGCTTGGCATCTTTATTTGAAACTTCTATGACCTTATCATATGTGTCAGACATGTGCTGCACAGATATCTCAATGTTCCTCAATGCATCTCTAAGATTCAATATCTCATCGACCTTCACCGTAAGTGTAGCGAGCGTTCTGCTTATGTAGGCCAATTGCTTCCTCGAGGCAATGGGCACACTTAACATCTTGCTATCGAAACAGTGTCAGCGCTTCGAGACATTGTTACGCGACATGCGTAGTATAAGTGTCGTACCTTTCCTGATCGTCGATCGTAAACAAGGGTGTCCCGCAGGCCTGTCATCACCAGGTTACCGGCAGTGACGCAGAGTAGCAGTGTGTTCAGGACGACGAGGCTTGTCCTAAAATCACCATCTGAAAATGACTGAAATAGATGACGCAGAGATTTGATGAATGTTTGCGTCGTGTCTTTCGAATACCATGTTATTCTTAGAGTGCTCAAAGTAAAAAAGTGTTTTTGCAATTCAAAAAATTTATACACCATGCACACTATTACCATGCCTCAAATTATTCAAAGTGCTGCCTTTGTGCTGATTCTAACGTGTTTTCCAAGCTCCAGTTGTCTTTCCGAAACTCCGAACATACAAGAATACCACCGTCGCATTGTATATGCCATTTCCTGGTACCTGACATTATAAACACATCAACAACAAAGACTGCTGTGTTCACTGTTTGAAAGCTTCAGTATGAAGTATTGCAGCAATGTAATACACGCGAAAAGCAAACAACATACGTCTGGTAATCAGGGGTAAAATGGCAACTTGGGCGAGTTGGTATCGGTTCATACTTCAAATAACAGCGCACCAACAAAAGGAGCACACTAAAGGGGAGGAAACGACGCACACAACAAGCGCTGTCTAAGGCTCGCAATCCATAGAGACACCAAGCAAAAGCCACGGGACACAGCTGGTGCCTCTGCGCAGGAGGACGATGCATACAGTCTGTACGTCTCTGTCAGTTGCTGTGCAACATTTTTAAAGGACACAAAATTTACAAGATAGTTATTATTTGCCACAAGCGATGCTGTATTTATTGTTACGACGTTCTACCAGATAGTCTGCGCTATATGTGCTGCACCCTATTACTGAAATACAGTTAATGCAATTTCGTTTTAATATTCTGCGGTAGTAAGCTCTTACAATTTCCATTATTTATGCAGATCTTAGAGCTCGTTCATACTAGTTTTTTAACAGATAAGCTGTTCATGATCGAGGTTTTCCGGGTACTCTCAGTGTAACGCGGCTCGCAGCTCCTATAGCAGGTATGTGCCACAAAAATTGGGCAGGCACCATTACTCACCCCCAGGTCCATTAAAAATGTAGAAGCTCTCTATACCAAGCCTAGCGGGTTGTGCCACAGAAACTAGGCAAGCTCCACTATTCACCTCCGATACACTAAAAATGAAGAAGCCATCTATACGTAGCCTAGTGGGTATGTCCTACAGAAACGGGAGAAGCTCCACTATTGACCTCCGGTACACTAAAAATGAAGAAGCCATCTATACGTAGCCTAGGTGGTATGTGCCACATGAACTGGTAAAACCCCATTATTCACCTCCGGTCCACTAAAAACGAAGCTAGCTGTTTATACATAGCCTAGCTGGTATGTGGTGTAGAGAATAAAACAAATAAAGAATGAATGAATGAAACTGGGCAAGCTCCGCTATTCTCCACGGTTCCACAAAAAATGAAGAAGTTGTCTACACATAGCCTAGCTGGTATGCGCCACAAAATCTCGGCAAGTTCCATTATTCACCTCCAGTACACTAAAATGAAAAGAAAAACTGGGATGTAGCTAGCCTGTACGCCCCGCGGACCACGTACTATGCAATAACCGCGAAAGCGGCATTCGTTTGCCGGCAGGGGGAAACGTATGTGATTCAGAAGCCCGAAGGTCTCTTTAGAATGTTCGGTGATAGGTTAAGTCCAGGACTCTCCGTATGACGACGTTGTCCGTCGTTTTGTGGAGAGTACAAATTCGCGTGTGAACGGCAACGACGACGTGATTCTGATCCAGAATACCGCGCAATAGATGCCTAAGCCAATCGAAAGCGGACGGCAGAACATCCCTAGCTTCGAGTAAGTGGAGCTGAGGTTAGACGTAACGGGGTGCATCAGACCGTGAGTTGGAAATGAGGCAACACGAAGCGTTGGGGCTGTTTCGTCTTAGCCACATTAAGCCAGTGAAGCAGGGCAAATTGTTTTGTTGTTGTTGCTTTGCGCACCCTCCGCGTGATCGTAGCTTTTCTTTTAACATCGCAGCTGTTATAGCCGGCCGTAAAATATCCATGGTAACCAGAAAACTACCATCATCAACGGGTATGTGCCACAGAAATTGGACAAATCCCACTGCTCACCACTGGTCTACTAAAAAGGAAGACGGCAACAGTTAGCCCAAGAAATGGCTGCGAAGCGACGGCGAGCCATAAAAATAAAAAGGCAGAAAGACATAGACAGAGAGAAAAAAAGTTAGAAAGAGCGAGAAAGAAAGCGATAGAAAGAGAAAGAGAAAAATAGACAGAAATAAAGGGAATAAAGACATAAAAAGATAGAAAGACAGAGCAAGACATAGAAATATAAAGAAACTGACACTAAAAAGAGGTAGAAAAAACAGAGAGAAAGACAATAAGAGAAAGAGAGATATGAACAGAAACAAGGAAAGAGATACAAAGAAGCAGAGAGAGAGAGAAAGGGAAGAAAGAAAAGAAAGATATAAGGAGCGAGAAAGAAAATATACGGAGAGAAAACAAAGAAATAGAAAGAAACAGATATGAAGAATATTTAAAAGAAACGGAGAGAAAGAGAAAGAAGAACGAATAAAGAGAAACAATAGAACTTTAGAAGGGTAGAAGTCTTGGCCACTTGGTGATGCATACTTGGTAAAATAAAGCGCAATAGACGGGACAAAAACGGTGAGCGCTTCGTCCCGTCGGTCCCGCCTTTTCTGTCTCGTCTATTGTGCGTTATTTTACCAAGAAACAAGGGAGGCGTTATTTTACCAAGAAACCCACCGGCGCTTTCTTCAGGCTTGGCACCACTAGTGCGAAGCTGCCATAATTTTTTAAGGAAAGGGAGGGGGTCGTGTTTTCTTTGTGAGTGTGATTGTGCATCCGCCTGTCTGCTCCGTCGATCAGCCGATTGCCGTGAGAACACCTCATACATATCCGCCGATATTACTTACTAGTTTAAAGTATGCACACCCATTTGTTTGGCCTTCCATTTCATGTTTCCATCAAGGCCACATGCGAATGAACACTACGTACTTCAATACCACAAAGCCTGCCACTGATGCTTAATGATCATCGCTTATGCAAGGTTATTTTGTCTGATTTCAATTTTCGTTATTTCTGCTATATAAGCTTTATTTCAAGGAATAATTAAGTTACATAGACCGATATATAGCTATTTCTTTCTTTATTCAGAAAGTACTCCTTACTTTGACTTCAAAATGAGGCCAAGAAACGTTGCACAATTGACCACAAACGTTTTATTTCGTTATCAAAATTCAAGGCAAAAAAATTGGCGAAGCTTGCACTAAGTCGCGCAAGGCTTGAAACAGCTAATCTGCACGATTCTGAAGACTAATCTGGTTCCTTCTAGGTTATTTCTAGGCTTTACTTAGGTTAATCACGCCACGGACGTTCAAACTCCAGAACCGAGCGTTCACACCTCTCAAAGAACGACCCTTTCTTTATCTCTGCTTTTTATTGCGAGAGCAATTATATGGGCAGTCTCGACGGATTTCTGCCGTCGCCGTCATGTCCCTCCCGTATGAACCCAATTTGATAATATCCCCCCGCTCATCGTATGTTTTACCGCGGGTAGAAGCGCGCGAGCGGGGGCGACGAACGCGGCCGAAGCAGAGATCAAACGAGCCGGCCCATTTCCGCCACTCTAAGGGTGCATACGATAACATCACCCCGCTCGGGAGGCCTGCCGTTGAAGCAGACAGGAAACGCCACGCGCTACTTTAACGAGCATGAAAAAAACGCATGCACCCTCCGTCGCTCGGAGGGTGCATTCGTGGGGGGGTGTCGCGCGAGCACCGCAACTTTGAACTTTGAATCTAAGGGCGCGGTAGGGATCGCTGGCGCGCGCGCAATCTCAACAGCCATCACAGCGGGCGGCTCGTATACCCTTCTACGTGCTGCGCTCTCAATGCGAAGGGACCATGCGGAGAGTATCTCTCCCTGTAGCGGCCGTATTCTCTTACACCAGCGTTTTGTAGTTACGCGAGATCGGATACAAAACTGCCAGCCTCACTTCGTATAACACTACAATTTGGTGCTGTGGCATTCATTGCTTCGCCCTTGCTGTGAAACTGTGACTTTTTCCCCTCTCTTTCTCTTTATCTTCATTTCTATCTTGATTTTTCTATTTTTTTCTATCTTTTTCATTTTCTGCTTCTTTCTCGCTTTTTCTCTCTCGTTCCATATCTTTCTCTGTCTTTCTATCTTTTTATGTATATATTCCCGTTATGTCTCTCAATTTTTTTCTCTCTCTTTCCTTCAATAGCTTTCTCTCTCTTTCTCTCTCTCTTTTTCGTAGTGGACCAGTGGTGAGTAGCGAGGTTTTTCCAATTTCTGTGGCACGTACCCGGTCATGATGATGACAGTCTTTCATAGGCCGCGCAAATTACGGCTAGCTGAAACAGCTTCGCTGATAAAACATAGTGAGAAATACTACTGCGTCGATATATGTTTAATGACCATAGCGTATCTACCGGAGGGAGGACGGGGCAAGGGAGGCGCTGGCCTCCAGTGTCACAAATAGGGGGGGGGGCTAAGAACTCCCCTCACCCACTTTCTAAAGATGTCACTGTCGGCGGCACAGTGGCAAAACAACAGCTAAGGCGTAGTTTCCTTTCAACATAGGTGTTACATAGTTACGTAACTGAATTTTATACCAAATCTCCGGCTTCAGTAGTGAAGGCTGACTTTCGCGCCGTACTAGACGCGTAGTATAGCTTTCCCGCGTTGGAAGCCGCTTATTCACTTCGTTCGCACCTTGCGTTTTAGCAAGGAGGAGGCTACCACTGAGGAGGGGCTTCCTTAATGCACAATATTGCGTCCTGTGTTCACTCCGTTCTACGTGATGTCAAAGTTACATCGCTGGCGACGCAAGCGCGGGCGACAACAGAAAATTTTATAAAGGTGTGAATCAATTCTTTCAAATGTTTATTCGTCAGCACCGCATAATATATATGCGTGGTTTTTCTGGTGTTCCGTCTTTCGCACTGTTTCCTTTCCGAGAAGTCGTACCAACACTCCCAAGCAGCCACTTTAGGTGAGTAAATTGCCGTTACAGTTTTGAGGTATGTTGCCAACCTTGAACACGATGTTTCTTTTTTCAAAAAAAGTGAGCTTCACTTATTGATATTTTAAAAATCTACAGACATTAAGAATTGTGAATTCAGCATCTAAAATGGCAGATGTGAGGGTGGCTTTATATGACCTCAACGGAAGATCTGCCCCCGGTCCCGACTGGATGACAAACAAGGTGCTCCGCAATTTGGATGACGAATCCATAGAGTACTTAACACAACTAATTAATAAGATGTGGAAGAACGGTGAAGTTCCTCGCGAATGGGAGACCGCTAACGCCATTTTAATCCCAAAACCGGGCAAGCCCCCAGGCCTTGAGAATCTACGACCGATTTCCCTCACATCGTGCGTGGGAAAGGTTGCTGAACATGCTATGCTAAATCGATTGTCTCGATACCTAGAAGAGCTCAAGGTTTACCCTCACACGATGATAGGCTTCGAACATGGTCTATCTACCCAAGATGCCATGCTCCTACTCAAGAACCAAATAAATCAGCCACAGGACAAGGGACACGAGAGCAACACTGGGACTAGACATGGAGAAAGCCTTCCATAATATCCACCACACCTTTATACTCAAGACCATTTCGAACCTCGGTTTGGGTAGTCACTCTTATCATTATGTCGAGGCTTTTCTCAGCGGAAGGATGGCAACGCGCAAGGTTGGGGATCTAATATGATATACAGTGAAGCTAGACAACCGAGGTACATCCCAAGGATCTCACCTACCCTTTTCAATATGTATATTATAGGTCTCGCCATAAGACTCGAAGACATCGAAGGCATAGAGTACACACCGATTTACGCGGACGACGTCCGCAGGCACACGATTTACGCGGACGACGTCACGATATGGTGTACTGGTGGCAGCGACGGAGAAATAGAAGAAAAATTACCAGAAGCTATAAACTTCGCTGAAGAGTACCTCATTCCAACGGGACTCTGATGCTCACCCAAGAAATCGGAACTCCTGTTATACAGACCTTAGAGGCCGCAAACCCAGGCGTTGGATTCCTCCAGAGCAGAACGAGATAACGCTCTATACCAAGAGGGGAAGCGTCATCCCAAGGGTTAATTCTATCCGGGTCCTGGGCTTGGTGATAGAATCCAACGACTCCAATAATCATAGAACGACCCTTTCTTTATCTCTGCTTTTTATTGCGAGAGCAATTATGTGGACAGTCTCGACGGGTTTCGTATCGCCAAGAAAGTGGACAACGCAATCAGGCTCATCAAAAGAGTGACTAACCACCAACAAGGGCTTGGAGTAGACAACGGCGTAAGACTAGTTCACGCCTTTGTGCTATGTCACTTCGCCTACGTAGGCGAAGTGACATTGCACAAAGTCCCGCGTCTTCGCCGCGCCGCTTCGAATGAGTTGTCGTGTGCTCGTCAGCGTGTTAAACTTGGGAGCGACTATCTCAACTGCACTACGTGCGAGCATGTCGTGAAACAGTTGTGCGCGGCCAGTGGCGTTTGAAGTACCGCAAGAAGGAATGTCTTTATCACGAAGAGCTGCAAAGTTCGTTTATAAAAATGGGGAGACCCTTAGGTTTGGCCTTTGAGAGTTGAGCGCAATAGTGAAATCCGGCCCCTAGTGCGCACTTCAGCAATTAAGTGCAGACTTATTAATGTGTGTTATTGCACAAACACGCACGCGCACACAGACACACACACACACACGCGCGCGCGCGACGTGGTCAGGCCAGGAAAGCGGAGGTCAAACGCCAACAACGCCATGAAGATTCCTTCCTGAAAGCCAGGGAAGCTGAAATGAAGCGTCGTCGCGGTGATATGGATCCCTAACTACGAGCGCGGGAAGCCGATCACAGGCGTCAACGATGCCAAAAAATCCCGCCATAACCACGAAGTGAATGGTGATTGAGGAGCTGGCTCGGATATAATCGGGTAAACCGTGAATGTTCCGTACAATTCCTCTACTGTCATATAAAGACGTCACACGTTGTTATATTAGCGATTGTTGTCTGGTTGTTGTCGAACCACAATCGGTCGCAGACCTTGCAGCTGTGGTCGAACGTGTGGTCGAGGAAATCGCACTTGAAACGAGCGTCGGCGCCACCAGCTTCAGGTAGCGACCGCTTTCGGTGGTTTGCCGCGACATCCCGTGCCCCATAGTGTTAATATACTGACTCTAGAGGAAAAGTTCCCCATAGGGCCCATACATTGAAACCTATACCCGCATGGGTTCCGCCATGAAGGAACAAAACGAACGTTGCCAGACCTTGAGAGGCTCGCTATATTTCACGGTAGTAATCAGTTTTAATCTACCAACCTAAGCCAGATACGCACTGTTCAGGGAACATCAGCTGCGTTTTGATGCGTGAAGCCGTGTGTTAGTGTAGCGCTGTCTGTGCAGCTGGCCCGATTGATAACAGTTAACATTTCCACCTGTTTGTGCATAGTTTTTACTAGGCACGCCCCACCGCTAGCGCATAACGAACAAAGTTTCTCCGTTCGCTGGCACAAGGGTCACTCGACAGATTCGCACCTCGACGCAAAGTGCGTAGGCCGTGGTCGCGCGGTGCTTCGACTTGCAATGACGAGATACCTGTATCCACGTTCTTTTTCAGCTCATTGCTGCCGTGCTTCAGCACACAGTGCCATAAAGCAGAACTATGTCGATTGCAGCATGCAGCGGCGAATGTGAGTGAGACGTCATCCGAAAGCTTCAATCAAAACTAAAGATACACGGCACATAAAATTTTATCGCCGTCAAAAAGACTGAAAAAAAAAACTTCGGTTGCGCCTAGTTACATAACTTTCAGTGCTCGTCTCATCTGTTCTTTGCCGTCCGTCCTGGTTTGCATTGAAGCTCTCAGCTTCAAAGAAAAAAGGGATGTCACATGAAGTCGAGTGGTACGTGGCAACAAAAAACGCACACAACGGGACGCTATGACAACTACGAGATACACGACGTATCGGATGTTTCATGGGCTTTAACACGACGCGGAAACCGGCGCAATCGGTTGCGAGCGCACTCTCGAGTGTTGGCGTTGATATGGTGGCGCCATCTAGTAAACCAGCCTGCAAACGCTCCTTTCCGCGCACGCTAAATTCCATAAAATAGCACTCGTATTCTTTCGTAAAAGTATTCAAAATAAATACAAAACAATATCCGCGCGTTTTTAATTGTGGAAATGCTTCTTAAGGATTGATATGTGATGGAAAGAATGACAACGTTCCAAGATGTCAGCGCTCTTGTGGTAAGCGGTCTCGCGGCCCAGCTTTTCCTCTAGAGTCAGTATATTAACTCTATGCCGCGCCCGTACCTCTTCGAGGTTCTCTTGCCGCTGCTTCCGCGCTGCTGCGGCTTCGCGGGCTTGTAGCTCGGGGACCGCACGACGCTGACGTCTCTCTGCGGCTTCGCGAGCTCTTACCGCAGGGTTTCGGCGCTGAGCCCGCGCTGCTGCTGCCTTGCGAGCGCTCCGCTCTGCCGCCTTGTCTTCTTCGTTCATGTTATTAGTATCGGAGCGCACTGCCGGAGTGGGGTGAGTGCCGCATACAACGGTTGGCTATGCTACATGTGGTTTTGCCTGCGTTAATATCATCATCAAGGCGCTCGAAGAACAAGAGGAAGAAGATTCTCTTTCGCGCGAGCTGTGCCTGTAGTGATCCGCTCTGCAAGTATGGTTACGCTTACGGCGCGGTACTTTGCCCCAGCTTAAAAACCTGGCGAACCAGCGCCTAAAATAACACAGAACTTCGAGCTCGAGAAGCGGAGGCCGAGCGTCAGCGTCGCCAAGACAACAGTTACATGAGAGCGACCAAGACAACCCTGACATGAGAGCGACTACTTGACATGAATGTCCCGCCGGCACTCATCGACGAGCAAGACTGCAGTGGGGCCACTTCCCTGTGCTAGAACGGCGGAACCATATAGGCTATGCTGTAGTCGAGACACCTTTTTCGCAATGTCTCACAGATGGCAGCACATTATCTCATGTTTGCTGTTTAAAATGCGGAGCATTTCTTATGGCATCTTCGACAAATCGCCCCGGTGCGCACCGGGGCACAAAGGCGCTACGATGATTGGACGAAACGGTGCACCGAGGCGCCCCGGTGCGCACCGGCGATTTCATGAAGATGCCATTATGCGCACCGGTGCGATTTCATGAAGATTCCATTAGTCGCACCTGCGGCGTCGGCGCCGTCCACACCCCCACTGCGCATGCTCAGCTCGTCTCGTGCCGGCAGCAGGCCTCTCCTCTCCCTCCCCTCCCCCCATCTCCCTCCCCCTCGCTCGCGCTGCACAACCGTTAAACACAGGCAGCGTCTGCTAGCGAGTTTCTTGATTGAAAAAACCGACCGCTCGCGCTGCACAACCGTTCACTGACCACCCCGTATATATAGGCACTGGATTTTGACCTCCAAGGTAGTGCCTGTGTGCGATTCCTCCTGCGCGTGATTAAAGAATGAAAATTCACAGCGTACATGTAAAATTAAAATGAGCTGCAAGTCGCCATAACTCTCATCGACCCTTTAGTATAAACGCGCCCGATCTCACGTCGTTGATGATGACGACGCGATACCCCCACCACTCTGCGACGCATTTACTCGAGTTCCCCCCGTGGTAAGATGCGGGCGGCTTTTTTTTATAGGTTTTCCGCTAGATGGACATAGCTGTTCATTTTAGAGCTGTTTGTCATTCTGTGTTTGTGTTTGTTTGTTTGTTTGTTTGTTTGTTTGTTTGTTTGTTTGTTTGTTTGTTTGTTTGTTGTTTGTTGTTTGTTTGTTTGTTTAGCGGCGATGGGTGCACTATACCAAGTGTATAGGTGTTCTCTGACTATACCGGCTTTTTCGAAGCATGGCGTCGCGCAAAAAAAAAACGTAGTTTGATGGCCTCGCCAATGCGCCCACAAATCGCCGAATGGGCTCATTTTCGTCGTGACTCCTGCCGAACAAAATAAAGAAGAATCTCTCAAGGCTGTGCTTAGTTTCCAAGGCACTCGGCAAGAAGTCCGAGAGCCGATGGGAGTGCGAAAGATGTCAAGTAGGTCTTCACATGCCTGTGTACTGCACAATTTTTCTCACACGAAAATCGCACTGAAGCAGTTGCAGTTAAGCGTCGCCTTGCGTAACTGCGCGCTTCTGCCATGCAACAATAAATGCGTTAAGGAGACTCCTTCCACTGCATGGCATTTATGTAGTGTTTTTTTTTTTTTCCGAAGCGCTTGCAAGTATCATAGTGGCTTTGTGGTAGGACACCTGCTTGCCACGCGAACGGCACGGGTTCGATCCTCAATGGAACCGAAGATTTTTATTGTTTCTTTTATTTGCACCTTTCTCGATTCTTCGATGACGGACGATTTTTCGCTCACAACCAACGACGCCGTCACCGACGCCGACACCGGAATTTCGGCGGCACGAGCTCTCTAACGCTATCGCGTTAAAAGCTTCCAGGTAGGACTTCGCATGCAATTTGCCTCTCTCCACGCGTCATCTCAATGCATTGAACGTTGCCCTTACCAACGCCTCCTGAGGCGCTGGCCTTACACACCCGGAAAACGCGCTGTTCTTCGGAGCTTGATGGCGACAGAGGCGAAACGCGCCAGCGCGGACGCCCGGTAGGGACGAGACGCGCAGAGCGTCGACAGCGTTTGTGTGTGGGAGGCGTTGGTGTGTGTTTGTGTTAGACGGGGGGGGGGGCAGTCGCGAATGGTGTTCTGAGCAGTGCGGACGTGTTTCACCTTTAATAAATCGTTGAATAAATTGTTTGTTGTGGTTAGTCACCGGACTGCTTACTTTTGTGGACAGGGCAGGAGCGCTGTCCTGCCCACAAGTTTCTTTGTTCATGCCAGCCAGCATGGCCCAAGCGTGCGTCTCCAGGTGCCTACTCGTTGCTGCTTGGACCAGCGTCAATTTCAGAATCGCTTCTTTGCAGAGGATCAAAGCGAGAATGATTCTCGACGTCGCGAATCGCAGAGATTTCCAATACCTCAGTATTTCCTTCACCACTTGTAGACACTTATGACGGCGGCGACGACGATGGTGGTGGTGAGGAAGACATACAACACGTGCGCGCCCAGGCAGACGAAATGACAGCTGAAACTTGCGTCACCGCTTTGAGTGGCCACGCCCTCCTCGGTCATGCCCTTTTGGGGCGTGACCGAAGGGGGTGACTGCGCGGCAGCGCTGCCTGCGCTTTAAAGTTTCGGGATTTGCACCCGTTTTGAACCGCGTTCGTTACTGATCCTACTAATCAATATTGCAGATGTTACTTCATCTTCCAGTTGCATTATAAGTGGTGAATCGGTGTTAGGGGGTCGATAACTACACGTGGACGCAAAAGACGCGACATCCGTAAAAGGAGCAGTAAAAAGGAGCAGTGATATCACTGCTCCTTTTTTACTGACCACAGCGTAAATAGTCTAGTTCATTGCACAGCCTGTATGTACAGCTACATTGCTGCCAAGTCATTTTTGTTTTGTATTAGAGGATGAGTGTATTATTGTATTTTTAAACAGCCCTTATTTAAACCGACACAAAGCAAATCAGATTAGGATCAAAACCTAAAATATTTCCAACAGGGTCGCAGCATACTTAAGAGCGGAGCTTCTAAAGCTTTTCGTTGCGCCGGGTAGTGCAAGCAGAAACTATCATCAGCATGAATCGGCACGCGCTCTCTGCGTCCTCTTCTTGCTCTCAGTCCTCTTCTTCATCCTGTGCTCCGCTCCCAAAACACGTGCGCCCGTTTCTCCGGCACGGGATGGAATATAACTGTGATGGGTGAGAGAAAGAGCACAGACAGAGAAAAAAAGAGAAAGAAACAGAGAGAGAGAGAGAACGAAAGAGAAATTCTTAGCGAAAAGTATTCTTAGCGAGGCGGGATCAGCATCCGCGTAAACACATCCGAAGACGTGCGCACTAACCACTCGGCTATCCAGGCATGCTAGCAGAGGGTAGCATAAAATTGTATAGTATAGTATCGTATCGTATCGTATCGTATCGTATCGTATAGTATAGTATAGTATAGTATAGTATAGTATAGTATAGTATAGTATAGTATAGTATAGTATAGTATAGCATAGTATAGCGTAGTATAGTGTAGTATAGTATAGTACACGAAGGTGGCGTCAAATGAAAGTGAGGGGGAGGAGGAGGGAAAAGAGGTGGGGAGAGAGTAAAGCATAGCATAGATAGAGAGAGAAAACAGTAAGGAAGAAAGACAGAAAGAGAGAGAATCAAAGAAAGAAGCGTACCATAGGAAGAAGAAATACAAAGAAAGAAAGAAAGAAAGAAAGAAAGAAAGAAAGAAAGAAAGAAAGAAAGAAAGAAAGAAAGAAAGAAAGAAAGAAAGAAAGAAAGAAAGAAAGAAAGAAAGAAAGAAAGAAAGAAAGAAAGAGAAACAACGAAGGTCGCGCAGCTGCGCACTTCCTTCTTCAGGCTTGGCTGTCTTAATCTTTTAACATAAACTCGTTTTCTTGTTCTTATAAAGCGTTCTCTTTCTGCAAATGTTTGCCTTTCTGCAAACATTTCTCTCGACTTTGCCTTGCGCTATCTCTCTCGCCACTGGCATGTTTTTTTTTTTTTTTCTGCAAGCACAAAATATACTCGAGATGCCGTGGATAACCAATACTAAAGGACACTGCGCTGCGAAGTATTCAGTGAAAAACCACTGCCGTAACGTAGCGCTGCAAGCATGCTACGTATGAATAAGTTCGTTTTTGCAAGCTAGTTGGTTTGTTTTGAACTTGTATATGTACTGCACGAAGCAATAACTATAAGGTTCAGAAAAAAGTGACAGAGCAGGAAAGAAGACAGAATACTTGTCTAGACGCATGCAGGTGGTTCTTGTATAAAAGAGATATAGTTTCACGTACGTGGATACTTTGAGTACACAAACGTGCATGCGTCCGCTATGTTTACATTTTCACGTAGGCAGATGCAGCTCAAGATATCTCTGCGTGGGGCTCTCACATTGCGCTTGCTTTCGCGTGACATTTCTTGTTCCTTGACGGCAGACGAAGACACTACTACAATGAAGTAAGTTCACGCGAAGATGCATGCTTCTGTTGCAAGACGAGCAGCGCAAATCGTCCCATGGTCGCCGCGTACTTTTGAGCAGAAATAAAATTGGGGCAGCTGGGCACTAGTGGTGCGAAAACTGAGGAAACTGCAGAGCTGGTGGCGTTGCCCTCCTCGCTTCTCTTTCCCAAGCCCTTGGTAAACCATACTATGCAAGGCTATGCTAGGCTGTACTCCTTTCCCGCTTCCACACCCTGACCTATCTCCTCCTCACCCCACTTCGCTGTCCCACCCGCTTGCTATACTGCACTATACAAGGCTTTGTTATGCTCTGTTGGCGTGCTTGGATAGCCGAGTGGTTACCACGCTCGCCTTCGCATCGAGGGTACGCGGGTTCGAATCACGCCTCGCCAAGAATTTCTCTTTATCTTTCTTTCTGTCTTTCTTTTTCTCTCTGTAATCGTTCTATCTCACAACAGAGTTATTGCATTCCACGCTGGACAAATCGGCGCAGGTTTTTTTTGGGAGCGAACCAGAAGACGAAGAAGAGGAAGAAGGGGACGAACAGAGCGGGTGCCGGTTCATGGGCATCATAATTTCTGAACACGACTAACAGGCTTTCCCTGAGCTTAAACAGCTGTGCTGTCAAAAGAACTCGCAGCATGTACTGTGACCCGCATTCGTTTTCGGTGTTCGTTTGAGCAACACTTGACGGCGTCCCCATGACGGAGACAGAGCAGCTTGAGAGACTTGGCTACGTCAAGGATCTGATGAGACACAACTGAGAGCCAGAGTTGCTGCTTCCTGCGCGATCTCGCAAAGTTTGGGAGGGGGCGTTCACTGAAGACTTCTCTGGCCGCCGTGAGGCGCACGGCGATATTAAACCATCTCATCGGATAGTGTTTCTTGTGTTCACTTGGTTTGCACTCTCGAAAGTCGCAAAGCACATCCAAGTCGTCGCTTTTCAAAAACATTAGGTGCAAAGTGCTTCTCGGACCATTCACTTGGACTGCCACCATCTTGAGACCTGCCGACTTGCGCTCTATAGTTAGTTACGTAATCTTGTTAATGCGCTACGTAGGGCCACCACGTACATAGAACGCAAGCTAGAAGATTTCACGCGCGTCCGTAAGGCGCGTGAGTGGCCTCTACGTACTGCGCATGCGCCTATCACTCACGCAGGAGCTTCGCGTACGCGAACTCTTCCACGCACGTGGAACTAAGGCTGCAAGTTTCTTGGCGCTCGCCAAAATAAAACGGGCTGGTAGTCTGCACTCTTACCTAACTCGGCTTTTTTTGCACGTTATGGTGATTGCGTCACGAAGTTTGTGTTTGTAGTGCAACATTCTTCTTGTTTGTTTTTCTTTTTATATGCGCGCTCTCCAGCTTTTCATTTTGTATCGATGACAACTTTGCATTCTTAAAGGGTCCCTCACCAGGCCACATAGCAAATTTTAGTTAGACGCTGGAAGTTGTTGTGTGCCAAATGAAGAGCAGTTTGCGGCAAGAATTTTTCAAATCGGTTCATCACGAGCTGAGAAAAACAATAATTTGTAGCGGCGCGAAACCATGATGCGAGGAGGCGAGTTTCAAACCCTTGCCACTCGCCCCGTGTAGCCTTAGCAAGCCAAATCCCTTCCCTGCCCTCTTCACTTCGCACATAGGCATGAACACGTCATGCGCATGCATGGTCACGTGCGCATGACGTGCCCGAGCACGCGAGCAGCGTTGCACGGCCGCTACCCTTTTTTTTATGTAGCGGCCGTGGGCGTTTTGTCGGCGTTCTCCGTGGGTACTGCCTGTTTCTGCGGGACGGGCATGAAAGTTGAGACATTTGAACGGGCATGAGAGTGGCGGTATCATGAGCCAGAGCCGCATTAACGTTTGCTTGGACGCGGTAGAATAAATGAGCATAATGAGTGCTCGAACGCGCCAGAACATTACTTTTGTTTCCATGGCTGGCGTCTGCTCGATGCGCTAACCGCGGGGACACGAACGCATAGGAAAGGGAGGTACATTAGCCCCGCATCTCGCTGCAATTCACAAAAAAAAAGAAAAAGACGCACACATTCCTTTTGTGTGTCTCATTATTTCTCCCAAGTTTTATTAATCTATTCAAGCAAGAAAGTACACAAACTAATCATGTCATGTCAAATAATTATCGCAGTGGCACGTGCTACTGTTGACGACGTCAGAGCACAGTCGTCTACGTAGAGGAGCGACGTCACAGCACTACCATATACGTAGGGCCATTTTCTCATGTACGTCATCCCCTCATTCTCTAAAGCACGCGCCCGCGAGAGGAAGGGCACGCAGCGTTCACCTTGAAATTTGACCCATTTCTGCGGCGCGTACCGTTGCAAATTTTGGCAGACGTGATAGTGAACGCCCAGTGTATGCATTGCGCTCGTTAGCTCAAAATTGTCAAACCTGGTGAGGGGCCCTTTAAGTATGCCTAATTATGTATTATTTCATTTCTTTATATGAACTTTTGTTTTATAGTGTGTTTTTCTAATTTTCTTTTTTCTCGCTGCCTGAAAAATAGGGCCATGGACCACAGCAAGCCTTCCTACGTTTCAGTTCATGGTCCTTAAGATAACTTCTATGTATCTTGAAAGAAAATTTGATTTGTTTATATTTGATTTGAGTACATATACACGCTAAGAAGTACACGTCGTAACGAAGGACATAGACCATCGGCTGTGCTTGTGCAATGCGGTACGGAGCTTAAGACGCGGCGTCTAAATGATAAGTAGATAGCAGGTTTCACTGCCTCGCTAGGTTGACGGCGATCACTTACCGTGAAGGTTACGAGACTGGTTTCAAATTTACAAAAATCCGTGGCCGCCGCCGCGAACACGATGGCCACGACAAGGAATATGTATGACGAGGAGTACTGCTCACAGAAGAACCTTTGGAGAGACGCCAAGAACACGATAGCCTGCGGACGAGAAAGAAAACACCGGGGATGTTAACCACATTTTATGCACAAACTGCATCAGCGCTCTAAAGGCCCACTTTGGGGTTACCTGGGGGGATAAGAGTGTATATTAATGCAAAGGAAGCGGAGGCGAGCATGCCTCCGTATATTCAGCATATCTATATTTTTCACTTTGCGACCTCATGCAACCATCTCACATTGTACATCATGCAATTTCTACAACCCACGCAAAAGCCTTACAGCCTACAAAACAAAGCTTGCAGAGGGTCGTTCGTATATTCGAATAAGATGAGAACACCAAAGCGTTTCTTTTGCTTAGGTTACAATGTGGTGCAGCAATGTCTACTACGGGTATCCACTGCTCCTACACCGCGCATGCAGGTGGTTGTTGCGTCATGGTGGACCTAGGGGAACCTAGGGTCACTGCGGCGAGGCCAGCCGGGTGCGCGCTTTCGCTAACCTAGCCAACGAACGCGGCTGTGGCATTGGTTTGCGCCTGCGTCAATTCTGCTGGCAGCGGTTAGCTGCTTTCCAGACACGGCTTGAGCCTGCTTAGTGCAGCGACGAAACGACGAAGGCTGAGGAAAACAGAATATGTCTTCGTGTTTTCGCGCTTTCCTTCCCAACTAGCTCGATTTGTTTCAAAAGGTCGTCCAGGGGATTTCTCCGGTAAGTAAAAGTATGAAGGAGAGCGCAACCGAGGAAGAGCTAACACTTGAGAAGTTCAACTGGAATAAGGACGAAGGGAAAATTCGGAAGCATGCTGTCCCGGGTTTAAATGGGGTTTCTGCCAATCTAATCAACGAATTAGGACATAACACCAAAGATGCACTGTAGGAAGTAGATAAAAATGCCTGCAGGGCAGGCGAACACCGGACAGTCGACGACAAAGTAGGGCGAAATTGATATACTAGGGCAAGGGAGAGAACCATAGCATTAGCTCACATGGACTAATACATCGGTGCTGTATAGGCTGGCGATGCAGGCAGCAAAGATAAAGAAACATGGGCACAGCGTAAGGATATTTTAAGGGAGCACCTGAATGGATTTAGGGGAGCACATGAAGAGGCGGCTAGACGATAACACGTTTTGTTCTTACACAGTGTATAGATATTTGTAAATAAAAGAGGCCCTTATGCGTTGCTTTTCTAGACATCGCTGTGGCCTGTAATAATGTTAATCGGGAAATCCTATGCTATATATTGAAAGAAGTGGGCACACGCGATGACTGTATACAGCTTTTGACAGTGATATACCTAGAAAATACAGTTTGCGTAGAATGGTAAAGAATAGTTTTATTTATTTATTTATGTATTTTTACAATACCGCAGGCCCTTCTCGGGTGCATGCGGGAGTGAGATCCACTTTGAATACAGTTCAAAAAAATGGAAAAGAAATGAAATCATATTTAAAGACCGAAGACAAAATGAAAATACAAAATACGTATATTATGCTTAGGAAAGGTGTTCATATCAATAGGGAAACAACGTTCATAATAACTCTGCAGGCTGACGGGGCTGCATAAGAAATAGAGATAACACCAATGATTTTTACCAGTTGAATTCTAAATTCTGAATGCTGTTAATAAGTTCATTGACAGATGAGCAGTGTACAGCATCATCAGGCAGTATACTCCAGTGAGAAATGGCGTACGGAAATAGAGAATATTTCTAAGTGTTATTATGACACGGTTGTTGACGTATTGTTTTGCTATGAATCGTCCTGGTTCAATGCCTGACTGGTGCATGAATATATATCTACTGGGGCATTCGATAACAGCCGTGATAAAGCAGGAGGTATAAAAATTTCACTCTAGAAACCATACTCAGTTCTACTAGTGGTTGGATAATAGCCCCGCCACGCAAGTTCCTAACACTCATTTGGCGTGGGTGTTGCGAGCGTATAAACCGCAGTGCTAGGTTCTGTATGCATTCTCATTTTTCGCTTAAATATTTCTGGTGTGGGGCCCATACTACGTCCGCATACTGTACAGCTAACCTAATGAGAGTTCTATGTGCGTTTAATCAAACGTAGCGAAAATAATTTATAAGTAGCAAAGAGAACGTTGATATTACTAAAGATTTGAGGCAGGGATGTCCGTCGTTCACGCTGTTATTCGTGCTGTACGTGGTGAGGATAGAAAAGTCGCTGGGAGGTAGCAACATTGTTTTTAATCTGTCACACAGACAGGCCGGTGTGATGATAGAGCAGTAGCTTCCAGGTATATTTTGCACTGGCCATATTGTCTGATTTGCGGACAGCCTAGATGATATACAGCGGCTGGAGGATATATGTGGAAGATGAACCTCTTGGACTAGGGTTTTGTGTAACAAAATGTAGATTGATGGTATTCAATGATTCGAATGATCAGGCGGTGTCGGGCCAAGAAATACCGCGGGTAAGAGAATACAAGTACCTCGTAGTATGGCTAAATAAGGGTAATAGATACATGGAGGTACAGGAAAACGTCATGGCAGCAAAGTGAAATAGGAACGCTGTAATAATGAATTACATAGTCATTGGCACGGAAATAGGTACGAGGCGCTTCGAGGTTAGTGGAAAGCTGTAATGGTTCCCGTGCTTACATTTTGGGGCTCAGCTGGTACACAGTGATGAAGTCAGAGGTGCAATCAGGACTATGGTGCATTTTAAGCAACGGAACGAGGGAGAGCGTGGACACCACCATGATCTTCAAAAGGACACTGCACTTTTTCCCTCTTTTTTTCTTGGCTTGGCTCGCTACGCTATAGACTAGACGTCCATGAAAGGAGTGTGGGACGCCTCGCGTTGGGCGCTCACGGGAAGACGACAAATGAGGCTGTAAAGGGCGTTCTGGAATGGGCAACTTTGGAGGTGAGGGAAGCTCAGAGCAAAACGAGGTTCGAAGAGAGGCTAAGAAATGTGAAGGAGAGTAGATGGGCAGAGAAGGTGTTCCGTTATTTGTATAGGAAGAGTGTGTACACACAGGGCAGAAAAAGAACTAGGAGGCACACCAGGCAAGTATACAGCTGGTAGCGTAAGGAATATGGCAGCAGAGAGCGTTAAGGCAAAACTCAGAGGCGTGGATGATTTATCGGACAGCAGCGATAGAAAACATTTCACCATCTCCCACTAAAGGGAACCATGTGGGGATGCGAAGGAGCGCATGGGTCGACATAAAGTTCCGTTCATCACGGGCACCTTGCCCGATGTTAACGCGTCCTTGCATGTGGAGCACACCATGAATTCACTGTAGTTGCTCTTGCTGTTACTCGTCCTCAACTCTTGTTGGAGCACGACACGCGGGTTCATCGCGCGTCTGCAGAATGTCATTCCCCGACACCATCACGTGATTGCCGAGAGAGTGTAAGGGGGAGAGGCCACAGCGTCTTACCCAGCCCCTTACACAGGCCCGAACGCGCTAGCACGCGCCAGCGCGTTCTGACTAGGATACAACGCGTTGTTTCATCGCGCGTCTGCAGAATCTCGTTCGCCGACGCCATTGATTGCTGAGAGAGTGTAAGGGGGAGAGGCCACAGCGCCTTACCCAGCCCCTTACAGAGGCTCGAACGCGCTAGCGCGTGTCAGCACACGTGGTTTTGTCTGCTTTACGCCAAGCTAGGACAACATACGGCAGCCCGGGCCCCTAAAGTGCTCTGCACGTATCATCATCAAGGCTGTCGAAGAACAATACGAAGAAGACTTCTCCTTGGCGCGAGCGCGCGCTATGCACGTATCATCATCAAGGCGGTCGAAGAACACGACGAAGAAGACTTCTTGGCACGAGCGCGCTCTCAATATGTTACAGATGGCTATGGTAGGTTTTAGAAAGCGGACGGTCGCCAATGGAACTACGGACAAAGCCCAGCGCAAAAGCTGCTTCGCATCTAAAAATTATGAGTGACCATGAATGACTTCACGTCGAAAAGATGAAGGGACCGCGTAGCTGACGGGGAAGCCTCAGCGTGCAAAGTGACGGAAAGCTAGCCAAAGTAGAGCATGGTTTAAATGAGTTAAGCATTTCCATCCACCATCTCGCCTTTCAACAAGCAGAGATGATGTCATCACCAACTTGTTGGTGAATCATTTCAACAGCTTTGATGTAGCGCAAAAAGACACACGAGAAGGAACATACGGAAACCGCACAACGCTCCGTGGTTTCCATATGTGCCTTCTCGTGTCCGTGTGTCGTTTCGCGCTGCATCAAAGCTGTTCATCACCAGCGTCATACCGCCTGTGCTCGGCGCGGCTGGGAATCGGCTCGCTCTCACAAGGCTCTGCCCTACCGCCTGCGCCACCGCTCCTCCTCCCCGCTCGCCTCGTCTCCGCTCGACCACCTGCACTTCTCCGGTGCCATTCGCCGCGAGATCGGGCTATAGGTGGCAGCACCGTCGCCGCGTTTGTGTGGATAGGCGGTCGGCGGCGCGTATACAAATGTACGCAGCGGCGCTTGTCGCAAATAAAGCGCGTTGGCTGCAGCCTAATAATAATGTATGTGCCCTCCATTGCCAAAAACGCGCGAAATCGGCCTAACGTTCCTATTACGTCCTATTACGTGTGAGAGAAGCGCAATGTGCCAATCAACGGGGTACTGGTCTTCAGTCACATTCGTGTATTGCACTGTGCTCGATGTTTTTTCTTGCTTTATTTGCGCATGTTTAAATTATGTTTTGCCTATATCACAATACAAATAGTGTTGCTCGACTAGGCCAATTAAGTATTTACTTCCTGCTCTAGTGGCTACAAATAAAAGAGGGCCTGTAATTCTGCGTAATTAGATGAGGTAGAACTTTGTGCACTCTGCCTTTCTGTTTGCATGAGTACGCGTACTGCTATAGAAATGCGTGGCTTCAGGTCTTTTTTACCGCTAACCGTCCTCTGCAGACGCTAGTTTATGCTTTGCGGTATCACAAGGATTTCCAAATCGCTAACACTTCACGAGATGGTGTCACTAAAATTCTGAATTTACACGTCGACATTTAGTACCTTTTTCTTTCGTTTAGGACGACGCCAAATGCACTATGCGATGTGCTTGAACGACTAAGTGATACCCACATTGAAATGATTTTGGCTGATGGACGGTATGATGGTTAGACCTAGTGCCATATCGACACTGGCATGCACTCGCTTATTAGAGTGCATAGAAGTCTCGTAAGGCAAAATGGTTATGTATATTGTGTAGGCATTCCTACAAACATTTGATACTGTGCTAGCACAACGGAATAAGATGTAATCTGAGGACGTGCATGATGTACGCACACATGCGAACACGGTGTGGCTAGCAGACGACGCAAGGAGCCATTCATACCACGGCGTTTCATCCGCTCACCGCTAGGTGGCGACTCTGCTCGATCTCGCGGCCAATAGTCTTCACATTCTCTCTCCCCCTTATCTGGACAACTGTCCGCTTTACCCTTTCCCACCTCTTCTTGCTCAATTCCCTTTCACTCTCCTTCCTACACTAGGCTTCACTCTCACCTACAGGGCATGTTCTGAAAGTAATGTCAGTAAGTCCATTAAAGATCATTTATTTAATTTATCGTTACAACTGTTTAAAATATTCACCAGTCTCCTTTTGCGCCGATACATGGGCCCCAGCGAGACTTCCAGCTCTCCAATGCGTTGCGGTAGTCCTCCTGCAGATTGGCCTTTAATGCTTCGGTGCAAGCTGCTTTGATCCCGTCCACTGTCCCAAAATCCTTGCCTTTCAGGGGTGTTTTGAGGCGTGGAAACAGAAAAGGGGAGCGCCAAGTCCGGGCTGTTCGAGTGCTGGGGAATCGTTGGCACCCCTGCTTTAACCAGGTAGTCGGTGATAATGAGGGCACTGTGGGCCGGGGCATTATCGTGGTGCAACTTTCAGTTGTCAGCGACGTCCGGCCGGATGCACTGGACCCTGCGTTTCGATCTTTTGAGGACTTCCACATAAAGCTTTCGGAATGCTTCACATGTCGGCCATTAAACGAACGCTTAATCCTCGGTCTGAGTTCCACAGTTGGCTCGCTCGCGTCACGTTGTCAGTCGGGGTGGTCGTGGATCGCCTTCCGGAGCGGTCGTCGTCGTCGACTTCTTCCCCCCTTCCAAAAAGGCCTTGTGCCATCGAAACACGTGTCAATTTGACAGGGCATGTTCTGTGTAAGTAGTCTTGATCATAGTAAGAGTTTCTGTATTTGTCTTGCCAACTTTCATGCGAAACTTGATCGCAAATTTTTGTTCTGACGAACGCTGCATTTTCACTTGCACAAGAATAAAAAGCAACTGTCAGGGACAGGACCGTCCTACACTCTCCGATGCTCGGAGCACACTGACCGCTGCTTAGCTGGTTTCCCCCACTACCAGTTTCAACCGGCGAGACCAAGCACCGACGTGCAGTCGCGTCACAATAAATTCACTGACATTACTTTCAGGACAGAACCTGTATGCCTGGATTACGTTATGCTTTCCCTCTCACAGTGCACTTGTCCTGTCCCGGCTGGGCTACGCTGCGAGCATCGCTTTGCCCAACCCGGTGGTTAGTAGTGGAGCTCGCCCGCATTCTGTGGCGCATAATCGCAACATCGCTGTTCCCAAAGCAGCTGGGATTTAAAAGCTTCGCTGAAACACTGGCTCTCAGTAAATACCGAAAGGGCGAACAGGAAATAAGGAGGGAAGCATTTTATGATAATACACGGGGCTTTACTGCTTGAAGCGAGGTCGGGCTGCCTTAGAACGCGTAGTTATAAAGCGAGATTCAGCAGAGAAGAAGAAAAGATTCACCAGGTCCCTTATGCATTCACTCAAGAGGACTCGAACGCGAAGGCCATCTTTTTCTTCTTAGTCGACGTACTCATCCTGCCCCGCCACCCACCGAAAGTTTTCCACACCTGACTAATGAAACCAGCCGACAGTTAAGCCAAGGAAAGCACGGGGGACATTATTTGTGGTTTCTTACCTGTAGTGAAACGATTCTCACTTAAACTGAAAGAAATATAATTCACACGAAAAGAAGGATAAAAAGGCTGCATAAAAAGAAAAATACATCTGCCCTGGCATCTCGACTTCGAGCTGGGTTAAAGCAACCACTGCATTATTCTAAAAAAGATCTTCGATGATACACTTAACCGCTTCCTCAAAACATCACCGCAAAAGTTTTGGCGATGCTTCAGTGATAGGAAAGAAGACGTACAGGAAATAAGAAAAGAAGATCAGGTACTGATAAACTAAAAAGATATTGCAGATCACTCGCTTCTTTTAGTCCTTATTCAGACCGATGATGACGTCGATGTTAGTTCGGAATGCACAGCGCCTAGCCAAATGGATGACACCAAAATTACCCAGGAGGGCATATTTCAGCAGCTATTAATTAAATGAGATGCTAAAAAAGCGAACAGACCAGATGACACACCGACCCAGTTTCTTCAAAGATATGCTGAATGGCCATCGCGTTACTAGACACTTATATTTGAAACAACACTGAAAACTTGGAGGACGCTTGAGCTTCCCCTAAAAGCAGATATAAATCGGGCCCCGAGTGCGTCGCCTTCTCAATTGCTAGCCTAGCTTCGGTTCTCGGGGCATGCCTCAACCGTGCCGTAAGAAAACAAACGACTGCGCACGTAACATGCCGCTTGAAAGTATCCTAAAAGGGCTACAGCAAGTAGAGTTGTTAGGTGCCCACTCTGTCATAATTCCTTTTGTGAATCAGCGAAGGGCCCACTGCGCGTGCGTAAGGCAACACGCGAACCTCCGCAGCTGTTCACTTTGTTGATGCTTTTGCTGCTGATGATGAATAAATATGTCTGAGCGCTTTGCAATTAGTGTGCCTTTAAAACGCCCACTCATTGCGCAATTCACATCTTTTGACGCCTGGCGTAATTCTATGCTTCTGCCACGCAATATTGCATGCGTTAAAGGGACCCTGAAACGGTTTTGACGATTTTGTACGAACACATTGAGCCGGTAGAGCAAGTCCTAAGGATCATTTAAAGACCCATTTAAACTCTGTGCGTAAACTGTGTAATTTATTGCAAGGCTTTAAAGCTGCGAATCGCCACCGATCACAGCGGCTCAGCCAAACGCGTCGTATTAAAAGCGCGACGTCACGCAGGCGGCTGATCTGATTGTATATGTCCAGTACACGTCACTGAACCTCCTGTGGGCAGCGAGCGTCATCTGCCTGTGTTACAACGTACTGCGTGTTGACGTGAGCTGAGCGACAGTGTTTATCTCGAAGTTTCTTTTCTTGGACATAATTAATTGCCCTAGCCGTGTTGTGTACCACATTGTAAAGCTGCGACATCGTGAAATGTTCGTGAGGCATCTGGCGAGCGGAATTCCTTCAGCTCGTCGCTGCAATGAGCGTCGCGCTCTCGCTATCCGTTCAACGCCACGATCCACGTTTTTGTGGCTGTACTGGAGAATAAAATAAGATCTGCTGGTAGTGTGGCGGCACCTGTCGGAGCAGATATCAACCACTCCGCGAGCTTAGTCTTTGTTGGGCCTCCGAGATTGCGCGCAACCCGTCGGCGCACAATATCCGAGGCCATGGCTGGGCGAAGCTCAAACCGTCGAGTGCGTTCATGAAGCGCTGCGATCGCCGGCGATGTCACGGTGTCTGTGAGTTGAGGGTGCAAGGCAGTGGTGAGAAGGAGGGTATAGATATAAATTCCGTAGCGGCCTTGGTACACAGTGCGTCGCTTAATTTCTGGTGCGAATGATTTGGTGATGCTCCTGCCTAAACGCTGACAAAATTTCAAAAAACCGCTTCAGGGTCCCTTTAAGAGGACTCCTTTCACTACATGAGGTTCATATAGTGTTTTTTCCGAAGCAGTTTCTAGAAATAGCGCGGCTCAACAATCAATAAAACAATTATCAATTGTCTCCGGCTTTTTGCTTAATCTGTAATTTACGTCCCAGGGAACAAAGAGTCCTTTAGTGCTTTGCCATGTCTTCACAGGAAGAGTACCTGTGTGCATCTTAAAAAAGAAACTCTTTGTTTCCCGGGACACGCACATTTTGTTAACTCGAGTTAGTGCATTAAAAAACTGAAGATTTCCAAATGTAGCCCGGTATAGTGCGATCGAAAAGTATACATCAACCGGTTGTTGAAAATCTTGTTTGCAGAACGTGTACGGCACCCACAATTTCTTCATTGTGATGCAGCCTTCTTTTGGGATGTTCTGCAACGGACACTGAAAAAAGACTTTGAAATCAACCCTGTAGACATTAGGTACCTTATTGTGACAAAGAACAGGACACTACCCTATGACCTAATCTTTCTTATTGGTCTGCATAGTTTCCGTAGAGCAAGACTGATTGACAGAAATGCTGAGCCTCCGCGATCAACAAAAATATATATTCCATTAAGAAGTGATTCAATTACGCGGGATATATGAATGTTCTAGTGACGCTCTAGCCTGGTACCCTGTGCTTGATTTGTGTTTAATTATTCCTGAGTATTATTTTTATAATATCAGTCTAAGTACAACGGTTTCCTTCCCTGTAATAAAAAAAAAAAAAGAAATAGCGCGGCTCTGTGGTTGAACACCCGCTTGCCACACAGACGGCCTGAGTTTGATTCTCACTTGAACCCGAAGATGTTTGTTATTTGTTTAATTTGCATCTGTCGCGATTATATATATTGTGTTTTTTTTCGAAGCAGTTTCAAGAAATAGCGTGGCTCTGTGCTAGAAGTTAGAACACCTGCTTGCCACCAGACGGCCTGGGTTCGATTCTCACTCGAACCCACAGATTTTTATTATTGATTTTATTGGCAATTTTCTCCATTTTTTGGTCACGGAGAAGATGATAAGATGATGGTTTTTCGTTCGCAACCAACGACGCCGCCACCTACGCCGACACCGGAATTTATGCGAAACAAGCTCTTTAACGCTATCGCGTTAGATCTCATTCTGTACCGCAAGACTGGCGCAGTGCCGTAATCATTCCGGTGTTTAAAGGAGGAAAACGAACTAAAATGAATAATTGCCTGGCTATATCTCTGACCTCCATCTTTTGGGAACTTTTGGAACGCATCATAGCGATGCATATCATTCGTTATTTTGAAAATCACTCTTTACTTTACCCATACTAACATGGATTCAGAAAGGGCCTTTCCACTATCACACAAGTGGTACAGACAAATCACGACTTCGCTAAGGCAATTGATACCAGGGAGCGGATTCATGTAACAGCCACATATTTTGCGAAAGCCTGCGATAAGGCGCCACAGAAAAAGCTGGTTTACGTGCTGGAAACATCCGGACCTAATGCCACTATAATGAAGTGGATTAAAGCGAACCCAGGGAATCGCAACTTGAAAGTAATTCGCAATGCCCATAGACTGTCGCGCCGCCAAGCGTAATTCAGGAGCGTCCTCTCGAGGAGGGTTAGTAGACGATAATATGGCAGCACTACGCAGTCTCTCCCTTGTTCGGCAGTGCTAACCTCAGTGTTAACGCATTGGCAAGGAAGGAACACTACGACTTTGCATGTTCCCTGCATCAGTGAACAAACCGGGCCCTCCGTGACACGAGAAATCTGATGCGTTCTTGCGAGGCGCGAAGTTTTCGTGAAAATACGTGACGACTCCCGCTTTCAATGCTAGCCCACAGCGTACGCATACTATCAGCTTCGCGAGGCTTTCTGTAGCCACGCAGGTTAGTTAAATGTTATCGTCTGACATATTCAGTTGAATCTCACCCTGTTTTACTTGTATATAGCATTGGTCAGTGTTTCTTGTATAGCATGAATCCCATAACACTACGCGGGAGGTCGCGCGGGCTCGCGATGTGCTCTTGTAAAACTCAGCGATCTCAAGTTGTCGATACATCAAAATAGGGCCTCTATCCTTTGTCAGCAAAGCGCTGTTACTAATCGTGCGAGCGGCGTTTCAATCATTCGAGGACGCGTCTGCCCCCCACGCCTTTCGTGGAGCGAACGCTTTCCACACCGTCCTTCGCCAGTGTGTTGGCGTTGGTTTCATAGCCAGCGCTGCGCCGTTTGTTTTTGTACGTTTGTTGATAGGTGGCAGCACACTGCAAGCGATTTGCTCGTTGACCAATCCGAGAGCATAATGTTCTTCGCGCCCAGACGTCTCTCTAATTGTAAACGTGGTGACGCGGAGTGGTCGCAGTCGTTCGGCGGAGGAATTTCTTCGGATTGCTTTCAGCAGTGATGTTGAAAGAAACCATCTTGACGACGAGGATTTTTCACTGGACATTGAAGACTGTGAAAGCACCGAGAGTGACAGCTGTGACAGCGACGATGAACGATCAGCTGAACTCACGAGGAGCGAGTTGCACTTCACGTCCCCTCGTGCGTTAATGTTCTTTCACGCTCGTAAGTCACTTTGATTGTATTTAACGTATAATATCCTTGAGCGAGATCACAATAAAAGCATAGTTCCTCTTGTGCATTGCATGTATCACAATTATTGTGGAAGCGCCGCATCGCAAACACGCTCGAGCTCGACCAGCGAAGCGAAATGGTTAGAGCGATGGAACGTGCAGTCACGGCCACAATCTACGCCTCTCGGCTAACTTCTTCGACGTTGCGAAAAGCATACAGGTGCATTCTTTTCGATATTCATGTCTGGATCGGGCTGATCGAATCTGCAACATGCGAGTGAAGTGAATTGCACACGGCTAGAGTCTCAGCATGGCTGTGACACAAGCGCTACTGAATGGGATGTTAAATGCTCGTGTTCCGTTGAAGACGTAATACCGCGTTCCCGACTGCGCAAGTAATGACGACGGCGCATTATGTTTGCAAACCATAACCACGTTAAACGTGCGGTCCCGTGCTGCAGCGATGACGCTACTCGCTGGCGGCCTACTACTGCGGCAAATCCGTCAGGCAGGCTCGGTACGTACTACCTCTGTGTGCCGTTCAGCTCATACGTCAATTTTAGTTCATGCAGTTTTATGTAGCACGCACAGGATTTCGCAAAGCATCGTTATGCACGGTAACGGAGCTGAAATATAACCTTTCACACCGCAGCAAATAATTAGGTGGGGGGGTACTTTGCACTTTCCATGGTTTGGGAAAGTATTTTAGTCTCATATCCAATTCAGCGCGGCTCATGACTTCATCCGGTGAAAGTGACACAGGCCCTACGTCCGCACGTCCTATCTGTTCCTATGCTAACAAACGGGTTGACCCTCCTCCTGGCGCCATCTTGAAAAGCACGGCGCGCCACCTATAGTCCGTGGGCATTGGGAATATTGGACGGTCATGTCTCCGACTCACTGGCAGTGCTCTCAGGAATCCTGCAGGGATCTGTCCTGGGACCACTTTTATTTTTGGCGTATATTAATGACATTTCTGCTGTCATGAAGCCAGATGTACAACTTAAACTGTTCGCAGACGAGTGTCAATTTTATTCTACGTACGAAACAAAGACGACCAACTTAAATTAATAGCTCTTTACAGGCGTTAAGCGAATGGTGCAAGAAATGGAATATGGAAATCAAATATTCTAAATCAACATACACACATATTACTACACATATTTCCGGGCGAGTTTGTACTTGCTAACAGACATTTTGTAGCGCTTAAGCACAATCACAAAAGAAAGGAACGCGAGACGACGAGACAGGGCGTGTCCCGACGTCGTGTGTTTCGTTCTTTTGTGATTGTGCTTAAGCGCTACAAAAATCTCTCTTATCAGTGTAATCTGCGCGTGTGTGTGTGTGTGTGTGTGTGTGTGTGTGTGTGTGTGTGTGTGTGTGTGTGTGTGTGTGTGTGTGTGTGTGTGTGTGTGTGTGTGTGTGTGTGTGTGTGTGTGTCATTTTGGGGGAAACAGCTTTCGGTGATCCAAATCGTAGACAAGCTATTTGGGTGAGAAAAACTGGATTACATTTACGTGATGAAAAAGTTTAAGAAGGCATATTTCGCTTTTCTGCGATAAAATACCTTCGTCATGTTTCATTTTAGCGATGCCTGAGTGTTCTTAGCTGCAATAAGTCGCGCTGCTTCCTTTTGCGAAAATTGTTATTTTATAATAAGATGACTCTGGTGCGGGTTCAAAATAAAACATACGCACTGAAGTTTCCCACAAACATTGGTAGTATGTGCAATTAACTCGTTAACACTCTTACTCCAAAGAAGCATACGAGGAAACAAGCCAAGAGTTACAAGCGACATGATTATGCCAGGACAATGTCGGAAGAACATAGGCATCTGGGCATTTAAATGATTTGGCAGACGCACGTTTTATGAAGGGGAAGTCGTAGGTTCTAAACTCACCTACGCCAGCGATCTGCTTACTTCGTTCATTCGTTCATCGCTCTAATCGTGTCACGCATTACAAACGCATGGTGAGATCTTACAGCGAAGCTACACGTGCTGGTATTCTTCGTCAGCACACGGCTGGCTTCCTCCGGCTCCTACAAAGCGGCGGTAGTCATCCGCACTGGAGCAGTCGCGTTCGAGAGGGCTTTTCTGGCGCCGACCGTAGAGGATTTCCCCTCTCTCTCTCTCTCCTCACTCGTGAACGATCGAGCGCACCGGTCGGTACTGATAGCGCGCGGTAGCGGCACGAGCGGGATCCGAGAAAACACAATGCACCCGCGAATCGGCTGTCATAAGTGAGGCCACACCGAAACAGCTTCGAGCTGCCCATTTTGTCCGGCGCTAGTGCGGGAAGCCGGCCTGAACCAGCTTTTCTGGACATTCCCTGGGCCACAAGTGGCTCATCGACGCCACCTGCGGCGTGCGGGATTTCAGCACACCAGGCCGCCTGACCTACAGCAGCGGATATATGGTCCGCATCATAGGTCCCTCCTGGACTTTATGGAGGAAGCACAGATGCACAATTCGCGTAAGGTGTATCGATGCCGTAGGCCATAATAACTAAATAAAAAATAAATAAATGCCGCCCGTGACGAGCCTTCGTTGCTTTTTCTTTGGGGGTATAGATGTGCGGACGCCCGCTTCGCATGTTCGTTCAATCACGTTAGCTTTTCTCTCCATGAAAAAAATTACAATCAATCAAGACAATAAATATGTGTACGTACAGTACTGACGGATTCAAACGCGACATCAATTTTTTTAGTATAGCCACTTGTATGCACAATTGCTCGAGATAACCACGTCATGTCGCGACGAACCTGATCTCTAAAGACAGCGTTGGCACTGATCTACGCGTTCGAGTTGAAATTGCGCCGATATGAGCCGAATTGAAAAGGGTGGAAACGAAAGTATGTGCGTTACTTAGCCCTAAATTTTCCTGCTTCAATCCGCGAATACTGTACCTCTCGTGACAACCACCACCGATCAATACAATAAATTAGTCCGTACCTTCGTTCAAAATTGTGTCACTTCTGTTTCGAGGGCTAATAGGCTCCGCTCGTTATCCACCTTCACCGAGTGGGGTAGCAGTCACCTAAGAATGCTTACGCATCAAAGACGGTCTTATCAGCGCAATTTGTCAAGCAGAATTTTTGTTTGAGCAAGTTAGGAAATATCTATATTTCAAGAAACTTCTCTCAGCGCAAACCATCGGTCAAAAGAACGCAACGGTGCTCGTTCTAATGACTGTGTTGCCATGTCCGCGTCTAGTTTAGGCGAAAAACGTTTCCTTCAAGTATAAGCTCATTCGTTACTGCCCCCCCCCCAAAAAAAAAATAATCTCGTTTGATAGAGGTGATCGGTAGAAGTGCAACGGGAGTCTTACGACAGCGATCGCTGCGATGCAGTCACAAGCAGCAACGTTGAGTACGGCTACTTGATCCATGGGAACGAGTACGATCTGTGGCCAGAGGATTGAAGACTTCGCCACGTAGAGGAATACAGTCATAAAGGATAAAACCTGCGTCACAAAATAAAAACCAATGATCACTGTTTGTTTTCTTTATTGTGCGAGAAACAAAACTGCGGAATATTTCAAGATTATTTTCATGCTATCACCGCACAATAATATTCCCAGTTGCCATTTTTGCAAAGATCTTAATTAACGGCTGCGGTCCTGAATGTTCTCTTTTTCCCAACTCAACTTTCAGCAGAAAGAGTGAACTGTTGAATTAGGCGTGCACTTCAGAAATGTCAAGAATGTTTTACTTTTAAATAATAAAATTCCCAATTCTGCTACCCATCGCAGCACAATTTCAGGCTTAAATGAACAACTATACTGCCTGCCGAAATTACTAAGAAATCCCAAGTTTGAAAGAACGGGCATTTTGTGTATTCATGGAAACAAATTTCTCTCCTAAGAATATTCGCGCGGGGAGGTGCCTCGCTTTGTTCTTTATTATCCAATTTACCACAATCCGCAATTGAAACACGATTTCTTTCGATGCCATCCTAAGTGCAAAACATATCTGACCATCAATGGCAGGTCCACGTTCCTTTGTCACATACGAAATTCTTTAACAGTTCTTCTATTCCTAGAATCTCGAATGGCTGGAACCACCCTGTTGCCCAACTGACTGATGCTACTGCATTTAAAGCTCCTGTTAACGTTGTGTATACAGTGATATATAGCAGCATTAATTTATTTTTGTGGTCGTGTGCATATTGTTAACCACTCCCTTGTGCAACACCTTTAAGCCTTGAAGCTACTGATACACATTGAAAAGAGAGAAAGCATATTGCAACTAATTAAGAAAGTGTTATATCATTCTATTGAACAGGCCAAACAAATTTTATGCTTTTTTGCGAGCCAAATTTGCCTGGCCATACAGTATCGTTCGATGAAACGCTTACGTAAGGTTGTTCAGTGAACAACAGGACGCATATTTAGTTATGCATTACGAAGGTTTGTGCTTTCAGGCGGAAATACCCAGCATCACATGGCAAGCTAAACAGAGAAGGGTCAGACCTTCTTTGAAGTCGGTTTTGTAATGACATTTGCGCATCATTTAAAGAACTAGGACAAAAAATGAACAGATCTGTGTATGTGCATTCCTTGTCCTCGTTCATCAAAGCGCGCGAATAAGTTTACCACGAAATGACAACTAGCCCCAGCCAGCAGCCTTCTGTGCAGTTATGTTGGATTTTCGCCGCATGGGATTGGCAGAGCGCTGAAATTCACGGCGCGGTAGGCAGCACATCCGCTAACCGCTCGTTAACATCTTTGAAGTGATCAGACTTGGGTCCGCGTCCAGATCGCTTACGTTTAGCATGCATCCTCCCGAATACTCGAATTCGTCCATTTTCGACAGGCGTACGACCAGCTAGTGGTCACTGAAATTCGACTGTACGTTTCACTGACCACGCGAATCCGTCATTCAATTCGCGTCTTTCGTGCAACTTCGCCTGCAAGTCTCAGGGTTTAATTTCATACTCGCTGCTTCTTCACGAGCCCGTGTCCACAAAATTTCGGATAAGCGTAGCTTCCAACGGTCGCTTGTGCTAATAATTATCTGCGGTGACTGTACATCACCCAGACGTGCTTGTAGGAACCATGAGCTCCATATACCGATCTCATGAGGAAATAAGCAATGCGCTTGCACCGCCGCGCCGACTTTTCAGAGGCCGACTTCGCCGCGACGCTCAACCACAATTTGACGAATTCGCCCCTCGCTTACCGAACTGCACGTACGCCTCACAAAAAGAAGTGGGCCCTCTTTCTTCCCAAAGATAGCGGCAAATTCGCATCATTATTACGTGCGCCCATGATCTCCAGCCGCCAACACTTCCGTGGGTCTCGCACGCGCATAGGGCCCGAAAACATCTGATAGAGCCACGTGACTCGGCTTGGTAGATCTCGTTCGGAATTTTCTAGTGACAGCGCCAAAAAGTGGTCAGGCAACGTGGGCATGTTTTCGTGGCTATTTAGTCGTTTCGCCCGATGCACACGCTTGGGACGCTGTTTCCATTTTTTGGTTTATTGGCCCGGACAGCGGAGCTCTGCGCGGTGGCCTTGTTCTCTTGAGGTCCCGACGCAGCGGTTCGCTTCTCGGAAACCTGGTCTCCACGCAATGCTTCAAGGAATGCAGCCACATCTTTCAACTTGCAGAACCGCATTCGCTATGAACAAAAACCTCGGAAGACACAGCGAGGCGCACAGTGGCGTACCAACTTGTTCACGAGTGGGGGGGCCCTCGAAGCCCCCCCCCCCCCACATATATATATATATATATATATATATATATATATATATATATATATATATATATATATATATATATGCAGACGGCAGCGACATGATAAAAAAGGACAATACATTTTTAAAGTGACTGCAAGAATGATTACATATGAGCGTATGTAGTACATTTCAGTAGATAAATTGGTGACATTTCTTTTCTATCAATAAGTTGTTACATTTAATTCTGTTTAGTAACAGAGGTGACAAAAACTGCAGCCAAGGTTTTCCTCAATTAGTACTAACATACTTTACTTGCCAGTCTAGAGGTTTGCCTCTACATTTTGTTTTGTTTGCTTTTAGTCCAGCTAGTGATTCTGCCATGTTATAATTATTGTTAATATATTCAGTAATATTATTAGCTAGCCCAACTTTCTGCGACATTATCAGTGTACATGGAATTAACCTAAATGGAGCAGGGTTTATTATAAAAAGGCCACTGAAAAGGGTATGTACGACGCATTTCATATTGCATAAACTATGCGGTTTTGAAACAGCGCCACTTGGTAATATTTTTATTGGTGGTTATTGCTCGAACGAGCAATGCGAAATATTTATTTTGTAAAAACGTGCCTTGTGCAGAAGCGCGCCGACTGATGTAGGGCACACAAAATTTTTTTGCGTAAAATACCAATTCTTTTACAGAGTTTACTCATCATACTCGTGATGTGTTTATCACATATCATGTGTTCGTCAAGGCAGATTATTACCAGTTTGGGTGTGTTAACCCTTGTTACTAGCCCTGAACCTTAATTTCTAAGAAAAGATAAAGTCGCGCCGTCCGCATAGATCACAAATCTAGCTTTGCTATCAATGTTTAGGATATGGTAAATAGCGAGTGTAAACGGAAAGGTCACAAAGCGCTTCCCTGTGAGGTACTGCATCTGAGAATTCACCTGCAAATATTACAATCTCAGTTCCACGTTGTAAATACAATGAGGTTCAAAAACTTGCTATGCATCCTGAAGTACCATAAAATTCCAACATTCTTAGCAAAACGTTGTGGTTGACGAAGTGAACGGCTTTGGAGAAGTCTAAAAATAGGCCGTGTGCCACTTTGTGACATTGACTTTTGTAATTAATCTCATGAGCAAGCTTCGTCGATATGATTTTACGGAGAAAGTATTGAATGGGAACTAAAAGATTATAAAGCTCCACGAATGGCACCTTCGGCGTCGCACTTTCACCTTTTATTTCTGAGAGCGGGGGCAAGGAGGGCAAGCGTGCCCTTACAACTCTTCTTCTCAGTAAACATGGCTATGCAAGCGTCAGAACCTCACACTTGCATCGACTAGATCTGAACTGGCATAACAACAAAGTTGTCCGTTTTTTTTCTGTCTCGTATAAGGCAATTGCTGTTTATGATCGGTCTAAGTCTTCTGCGTCATGCCCACAGCGCCTGTTCGTAACGCGATGCAACTAGAGGCGCTGAAACGTCCCATCTCTAAATCGCTCCCCACGTATTGTTAGGTAGAAGATCGAGGTACTAAATTATTTCTGATACTGCCTTTCCTCGCCATTACTTCTTCGCTCTTGGTTATTCATCGTTAGTCGGCGCTAAAATAGCTTGCCTGTCACGCAACGCCACAAAAACCGAGAAACTGGCGACGTCAGAATTACGAGTACGCACTAAACCGCGCATTAGTGTTTATATTCATGATGAAACAAGTGCAATAAGCACGAAGACTGAGAAAGGACACAAGACGGAGCGCAGAAACAGAAATAATCGACAAGCACGAGAAGCGAACAACAAGAGTAATAATTGAAGCGTTTCGAATGGAGAAAGGAGGCGATAAGTGCGTCAGCCAGGCGTCTATTCTGCTAACAGATTCTGAATTTGCCTTCTTGGACGTAACATGACTCGGTCATTTCTTTTCTTGTTTTTTTTTGGTGGTTAACACGTGCTTACCTGCTGTATGCCATCGGTTATCATAGCGGTATTTAGCTGATTCACGCTGTTTCCGATAATAAGAGGTTTGCGGTGAAGTGCATTCATGTAATAAAAAAGGAAAAGAAGCGCTCCATCTTGTCTCTTTTCTGAGTCTTCGTGACTATTGCGCTTGTTTCATCATGAATCTTTACAAACATGCCCAACCGGCAGTCATCCTAAGTGTTAATATGTCCAGCAAAACTTGATTTATTTCGTCTTGTTCCGAACGAAAGAGAAGATGGCATCGCGACGATGGTTTAGCAGAGGCTATATGCGTAGCAGGCGGCGAGAATGGATTTATTTGCACGAAATAAATAATTGCAGGGCTTATATAATGATGTTGAACCGTTCGTGCGCGTATACGGCATCGTTCTGTAAACTCTTTTTGTTGAGGATGCGTTTTATTTATCGCCCAAATCTAAGCTACTAAGGTTGTTGCAAGCTACGGTACGATCAGACAGGCGAATAATATTAATTTGGAAACACAGGCGGAATCTTCATCCACCGCCGTTCCGCGTCAGCTCTGCCCAAGTAACACTCGCGCATCTGCGCGCTCATCGACTCACTTCCGCCAAGGGGATATGACAGGCAATGCTGTACGTTTTCTAAGAAAAAACAGATGCATTTCCTGTGAACTGCAGTGACATTTATTGACTGAAATTTTCATAAATGCTGCTGGTTCCCGCCCTAGCTTGCGTAGGCGGTGATGCAAATTTGATTTCAGGTAGAACGGAATAAATAAAGGACGGAAGGCTCTGACGCCTGAGAGCCCCTGCTCAGCTGTAGCCTCCTCCACAATGCAAGAGCGCAAGGTATCGAAGCGTTGCACAGAATCTACGGTCCGTCGTGGTGAGGCACGGAAGACGAGCTTCACTGCAGAAGCTGGGGATACTTCTAAGTCTCATAATCTAATTTTTTGACAGTTGTGTCGAACGAAAACTTTGTCATAGTTGGTTTGCCACTGCGCTGCCGGCAGTGAACGCTCACAAAAGTGGAGGGGATCAGCCCCCCCCCCCCCCCCCCCGACTTCTGGGAGTGGGGGGGCCAGCGCCCACCTTGACCCCCCGGTAGATACGCCTATGGAGGCGCAGCCCGCTCAAACAATCTTCAGCCTGACTCCATGGAGTTTTTACAGAAGGAACGCCGTTCCCTCTCCCGTTTTTTTGTAAATCCAACGAGTTACAGTTACAGTTCCTGGAACCCCTAACAGAACGGTAGCGTTCCTCTATTCCTCCAAGAAGGAGCTAACTTGAAACGTCGTTCCCTGTCATACTGTCACCTTCTTAAAGCTATTTATTTATTTATTTATTTATTTATTTATTTATTTATTTATTTATTTATTTACAGATACTATCATCTTTAACACAGGGCTATCACAAGAGCGGAAGAGAAATACATAACAATCATTCCAGAATCACAACACAATTAGGATGTGGCATCAAAACTAACAAATAAAGGGACCAAATAATTGCTCCAGGATACACAGCCAAACAATATAATTAAATGCACTAGATCATAGAGAGGCATATAAAGCTATGCTGGTTGCTAAAAAGAATATGATGTGCGTGTCTTGAGAAAAAGTCACAGTTTTGCCTCAAGGGCAAAGCAATGAATGCGATAGCAAGAAATTGGAATGTCACAGGAAGAACGGCAATCAGATGGAAACTTGTTGCGCCCTGCTCAAGCACAAAATACGCAGGAAAAGAATGCACAGGTATACATAGAACTGTCATGAACTGTCGCGGTTGTTACTTCAACTAACCCCTACTTTGGCTCTTCTAGCTAGCAGATAGCTTCTTTCGCAAACGCGGCCGCCGCAGCGAGCAAAGTGACCTTTGTGCGTTCTATGGCTTCAACGTAAACATTGCGGTGAAAGCACAAGATGTGAAAAACTCCCCCTCAAGAGATAATTGCGCGAGCCCGGTCGACCACGCCCTGTATGTCAAAGTGCAAGTCGAAGGCGCGCATCCCATTCCGGCGAAATACTAGACAGTTTTAGAATCGGGGACCCAAGGAATTGGCGAGCCGCTTAAAACAATCAGTGTGAACAGCGGGAGCACGAATAAACAATGAATGGCGATGCGTAGAAGTTTCACTGCGGAGAATATCAAAGTAGTGTGCATACCTTATCTGAGCACGATGCTTAATAATTTGCTAAAGTTGTTTGAGTCTTTCGTATTTATTCGTAGCCTGTATTGTGGGTAGTTCTGCTAGTACACGCATTTGAGAAGGATAGTCCTTCCACCGATATTTATAGAGTATAAACTGGAATGCTGGGCGCTGAGTTTTTTTCAATTCGTGATGTGTTTTCTAACAGAGAAAGGATCCCACACAATTTTGCATATTCTATTATTAGTCTAATTAGCGTTTTACAAGCTAAGCATTTTGTTTTTTGTGTTGCAAGCGGCAAATGGTGCCTTAGACACCACAGGGACTTATTGGCCTTAGCACGCACATAATCTATGAGATGATTCCAGCGAAGATCGCTTCCGAAGATCATACCAAGGTACTTATGTTGATCAAGTGTTTTAGGTTCACGATTATTATTATAAGAAAAATAATATAAATAACTTTGCATTCTAGAGACTGTCATAACTACGGTGTTTAGCGGTTTTAGCACCATTTGCCATTCATCACACCATTTCTTCTGCAAATTTTTGTGTAAATTTACCTGGTCATCTGCTGTCTCTGCTTTGTTATATATAATGCAGTCGTCTCCAAAGAGCCTGATGGAAACATCTACTTCATTTGGAAGGCCACTGATAAATACAATGAACAGAAGTGGACCCACAATACTACCTCGAGGTACTCCCGACTTTTCAGCTGAAACTGCAGATTTCGTGTCGCCAGTTTGACATGTTGCTTGGAAGAAAAAAAATAAGATGAAAACCAGCTTGTAATGGTAGGATTTTTGAACGTGACATCAATTTTTCTTAATAATTTACGGTGAGACGCTTTATGAAAAGCTTTCACGAAGTCCATGAAAATCATTTCCATCTGTCCACTAGAGTTAATAGTTTTCGAAAGATTATGGACTAATTCGACGAGCTGGGATGTTGTAAACAAGCCTTGTCGAAAGCCATGCTGGCGGTTGGGTAATACGTTATGTTCATTGACGGTTCATCGTGACAAGCTTCTAAGATTTCAGGCCTCATGGCTGACGGTACAACGAGTAGGAACTTCTCCTTGTTGTGCTCAAAGTTCCTCTTGTAGAGTGCATTAGCTCGGAGACAGAATGAGGATAATCCTCTCTTAAATGCGCGTGGAACTTGGACGTCAAACCCTTCGAGATGCTTTATCAATTGGAGCAGTTCTGTGTCAGCCCGTTGATGCTCGGCAATTTCTGAGGTTTCCATTACACAAAAGAATGGGAAGTCCTCTTCTTCTGAAGGAGTAGAGTCGAATGGCGAGCGTGACAAGCAATCAGCATCGTTGTGTTTTCTGCCAGACCTATATACAACGGTAATGTCGTATTCTTGGAGCCTGAGGCTCCATCTCGCAAGTCGTCCCGACGGGTCTTTTAAGCTTGCCAGCCAACAAAGTGAGTGGTGGTCGCTGACGGCACGGAACGGCCTGCCGTAGAGGTATGGCCTGAATTTGCTGATAGCCCATATGACTGCCAAGCATTCTTTTTCTGTCGCGGAGTAATTTCTTTCAGGTTTTGAAAGGGTGCGGCTCGCATACGCTATCACTTTCTCTGCTCCATTTTGCCACTGAACGAGGACCGCGCCGAGGCCGAGATTGCTTGCATCTGTATGGACTTCCGTGTCAGCGGTCTCGTCGAAGTGGGCGAGGATAGGCGGGGCTTGCAAACGTTGCTTCAATTCACTAAAAGCCATCTCTTGCTCAGCATGCCAAATGAACGGTATCTCCTCCTTCGTGAGTCTTGTTAGAGGTTCGGCAATTTTTGAGAAATTTTCCACAAATCGCCTATAGTAAGCGCATAAACCCAAAAATCGATGCACCTCTTTCTTGTCTCTTGGCTTTGGAAATCGTGCGACGGCCGCAGTCTTGTCGGGGTCCGGGCCAACACCTTCAGCGCTGATCACATGACCCAGGAATCGAAGCTTCTCAAATCCAAACTGGCACTTTTCCGGTTTAATCGTCAAGCCAGCGGACTCAATAGCCTGAAGTACTAAACGTAGTCTCTCTATGTGCTGGTCAAACGTTGCCGAAAAAACCACTACGTCGTCCAGGTAGACTAAACAAGACTGCCATTTGAGGCCCGAGAGGACACTGTCCATCATGCGCTGGAATGTCGCTGGCGCACAACAGAGGCCGAATGGGAGTGCTTTAAATTCATACAGGCCGTCCGGAGTTACGAAAGCAGTCTTTCACGGTCTCTTTCATCCACTTCAATTTGCCAATACCCGCTTTTTAAATCCAATGAAGAAAAATATCTTGCGTTCCGGAGCCGATCCAATGTATCATCGATTCGAGGCAAGGGGTATACATCCCGCTTGGTCACGCTGTTCAGTTTGCGGTAGTCGACACAGAATCTCAACGTATTGTCCTTCTTCCTCACAAGAACTACCGGCGATGCCCATGGGCTTTTGGACGGCTGAATGACATCGTCCTCCAACATTTCTTGCACTTGACCCTTTATGATCTCTCGTTCTTTCGGCGATACTCGATACGGATGTTGGTATACTGGCCTTGTTGTTTCGTCTGTTATTATTCTGTGTTTAACAATCTGGGTGCGCCGAACTTTTGACGAGGTGGAGAAACATCCTGCAAAATCTCTTATCAGGTCTTGTATGATTTTCTTCTCGGCTGGCGACAGATTTTGGCTGATTGCAACTGTCCCTCCGACATCATGCACATTTTCTGAGGCAGGTGGTCCTGACGCCAGGCTACTTAAATCTGTCACAGCTGCAAAACTGTGTAGAAAGGCAATGGCAGTGTTTCTTGCAACATGCTGAATTTCATTTCCGAAATTCGTGAGCAATACATTGGCACACCCACCACGTAACTGAATAATGCCCCGAGCTATGCAAATGCCTTTCTTCAGCAGCAACTCGACGTTGGCATCCGCTATGCCTTCATAGTCGACGAATGCGTCATTCCTTACGCCAACCAGCAGGCTGCATCGCGGTGGCACCGTTACGTCATCGTCGATAACACGCAATGCAGGACACTCCGGCTCCTTCGTGTCTATGGCCAGCTTAGTCGAGAAAGAAACGCTAGAATTCTGCAGGTTGATTATAGCCCCGTTCGCCAACAGAAAATCCATCCTAAGTATTACGTCCCTCGAGCATTCTGGAAGTACGACGAAATCAGCGACGTAAATAGAACCTTGAATTCCGATTCTTGCGGTACATCTTCCCAGAGGCGTAATGAGATGGCCCCCAGCAGTACGTATTTGTGGTCCACTCCAAGGCGTCAAAACTTTCTTTAAGTCCTTTGCGATAGCATAGCTTACGACTGAATAATCGGCACCTGTGTCGACTAAAACGTTCAATTCACACCCGTCTACGGTAACGCGCAAGTCCGAAGAAATTTTTTCTTTACTTATCTTAGTCCTCGTATTCTGCTCGTCGCTGCTGCGCTGGGGCCTTGACGGAGGATCTTCGCTTTGTCGGACATCAGCGGCCTTGCCTCCCCAGGTCGCTGGCTTCAGTTTTCCTGACGGGGACTCATTGAACGGCGCCTTGTTGAGCTTGAAGTTGGTGAACTTGAACGCCGAGGGCTTGGCGATCGATAACGAGCAGGCGCTGGTGACCTTGGCTCGTGCTGGAAACTAGCAGCTGGAAATTGATGCCTTGACAAGTAGGCCTCGATTTCGACGGGTCTTTCACCATTTCGGGGGCATGGCGCATTTACGGAAAACCCGCGGAGACCGACTCTTCGATATGGGCACATTCTGTAAAGGTGTCCAGCTTCTCCGCAATGAAAACAAAGCGGCGTCCTGTCGGGTGTGCGCCACACGTCGCTTTTTCGTGGCCTCAGATCTCCTTGAAAAGGTGAGCCGCTCGAAGCCGATGGACGGCCACCGGGGGCTGCAAACGAAGCACTGTGCACGACGGGTTGGCGCAAAGCGTCGGCGTACGTTGGTACTCGACGTTCCTGCAATGGCTGTTCGAGTCGAACAGGTTGCGCCTCGGGTTCCGCTTGCAGAATGGCGTGACGAACTTCATCCCGAATAACAGTGGCAAGAGTTGAGACTGTCGGCGTAACTTGTGGGTGCAGAAGCTGTCGAAGCTCTTCCTTTACAATGGATCGTACCATTTCCCTCAGCGCTTCGCTGTTGCTGCCCATGCTTGTCGAAAGGACCTCTGCAGGTACACTACTGGCATCACGGTTGTAGTGACGAGAGCGCTGCTGCAATGCGCGCTCTATGGTCGTGGCTTCGCTGCGGAACTCGGCAACGGTGCGTGGTGGGTTGCGAACCAACCCTGCGAATAAGTCCTGTTTGACTCCTCGCATCAGGTGACGCAGTTTTTTCTCTTCGGTCATGTTCGGATCGGCGCGTCTGAAAAGGCGGGACATATCCTCGATATACATGCCAACGCTCTCGTTCGTGCGCTGGTTTCTGGACTGGAGAGAATTCTCTGCCTTCTCTCGACGATCGGTGCTGGCATACGTAGCGACCAGATGTCGTCGAAACTCTTGCCAGGTCGGTATCACCGCTTCGTGGTTTTCATACCATGGCCTCGCTGCATCCTCCAACGCGAACTACACGCGGCTCAGTTTTCTTGCCTCGTCCCAGCCGTTGATGTTCGCCACCCGCTCGAAGTGTTCCAACCAGACCTCCACATCTTCGTACGTATCACCGTGGAAGGGCTCAGGCATGCACGGTGGAGACACGATGAGTTCGGATGTCACCGGGCTGGTCATCGTTCTTTCGTTGGCAGTGGACGATGCCTGTGTTGCCGGAGCAGTAGGGAGCGGTCCAAATTCAGGCGGGTCTCCTCGGAGGCGGCGGCTTGCACGCTGGTGTACTGGAGTCAGTTCACCAGGCTCCAATCGCTGAGGGTCAGGGCTCCGCTCTCTTGCACCCAGGGGACTTCCAATCATACCCCGCACCTCCACCAGAATGTAGCGTATTGAAGAGGGGAAACACAACACTCGTTTATTGTAGGCGAACTTGTGCCCAGATAACTAGGTGCAAAATCAAGGAGTCCGCTATAGCGTGCCACACATAAAAAGTGTCCGTTCGACGAACGCACTTCTTCTTCTCGCCCGCTGGTCAACTCACAGTCTCGTGACCGTGCGCGAGAGGCATGCGTTGCGCGGCCACATGAAGCACGAGCAGGCGCGAGACGTTGCGGACGCTAACCCAGCGGCCCGCTGGCTTCTTGGTAGAGAAAACTTATTGTCGGTAGTCTCTGCGGCAATATGTTCAAGCAGCTTTGAACAAGTGCTAGTAAGTGAAACAGGCCGATAATTTGCTAAGTTGATGGTACTGCCGCTTTTAGTAATATGAATCACTTCAGCTTTCTTCCACTCCTTGAGTAAGAAACCACAATGAACTGAAGACCTGAAATAATGCGAGATATTTTTGAATTCCATGCAGTGCATCGGTACAGAAATTCGTGAGGGATGCCATCGGGCCCAGCGCCTTTCTTTGTGCTCAAATTCAGCAAGATGAGGACAGACACCCTGGTCAGAAATTTTGACATCAGTAAGAGGCGGCCTGTCAAATGGTGATTCAATTATTCACTCTCTAGTATTTGATATCTCAGTTCGAATCAGTATCTAGTTGGCTAGTAGAAGTGTCAGTACGTGTCCGTTTATGAAACATCGAGGTAGGCGCTTATCAAGTCACTTGAGATCGGCGATGCTATATCGCCCGGTCGAACTGAACACTTTGGAAGCACCTTTACAGGGGCGTACTTTCCCCCCTAATGGCCGTTTCTCGCAGCATCCACAGTAATCGCTAGACCTTCGCCACACTACATCGGTGTGACTGCGACGGTGCGGCAAAGAACTCGGTGCATGGGACCGAGAACGAGATAGATTGTATGGTGATGCTTGCGGTTGCGCTTGCATAGAACGATCGTTGTCGCGTCTGTTCACAAAACGAGGTCAATGCAACCTGGGTGGAAAGCTCTGGTAGCCGGAGTACGGATGCGTGCAAATGCGTTAAACGGGGCTGGCTTTTCATTCGAAGAAAAGTTCACGGCTGTAAGCGGTGGCTGCAAGTCTCTTATGAACCACTGACCGACAAGTGGCCGTCCATTGCGACCGAGCCAAGGGAGCGCAGTGGAGAACGCCCCAGACAACCTCCTGGCTACGCCATATTCAGCGCTGATTGTCATGGTCTTAGGCGTGCGCAGGTTGCCCCATTAGGGGGAGGAGGCAGCGTTTTATCGCAGCAGCCGTCCGCCTTCCCCGTTTGTCCAGCCCAGAAGAGAACATGCTTCACAGTGGATTTTAAAAAATGAAAATGCAGCGATGACGTGCTTCTCGCAATGGCCTGCCTTTGGTCACGGGCTTTCCGTGAGCAAAGATGGCAAGTAAACAGTTCTTGTAACATCAGGGGCCGTCGGCTGCCATTATCGTCAAAAAGCTGCGTGGCCATAACCCGGCTTTTTAAACAATGACGGGACCGGTCCAACCGAGTAAAAGTAGGGGGAGGACTTCGGCTCCTCCCCCCGCCCTATTTAAATAATTATGGGGGGCGGCCACCTCTCCATTGCCCCTCCCTCACCTGTGTGCACGCCTATGGTCACGAGTAGTCACTACATGCCGCAGCACCCATTGGGAAACCAGCCGGCGCCGCGGATAGACCGCTCACAAGACCGCTGTTGCCAAGAATTCTACTGCATGTTATAACGATAAAGAAATAAGTGTATGTGCTTATTTATAATGCATCAGAAACTGCTACAGAGCCCACCTTCGCTGCCGTTTGTGCCGCAAGCCTGACTTCAGTGGAATGGTGAGACCGGAAAGCTTAGTTCCCTTGAAATGTGGCATTTTTAGTGAAATTTGCGAATGCCTCATTGCCTTTGGTAACACTGCCGCAAGTATTTATTTTATTACGAAAATTTTAAAACAGAACTCCTCTTACTACGGCGCTGCACTACGAAGTGATTGTCGGAACCAACTTGTTTCAAGATTTTGATGCTTAAGTATTACACGGAATAAATTATCCTGGATAGCGTGCTCTTCTATTCCCTTGCAGTCACACTTTCACCAGACAGACTATTTTGTACTTTCTGTCTGTTTGCTAACGTGAGAGACGCGTCATCATAAAGTCGGTTCGTTACTACAACGTGTAATGATGGCGGACACAGGGCCTAAAAATAACCATTATTTATATCGCTTGGTGCAGAATTGAATTGCTGTAAATCGTCACGTTGCGCAAGCGTGTCACGTCCTCAAACATACATTTTGTAAGAATGAGGAAGCATGATAAATAAACAAAGTCATAGCTCTGATTGGCTTACAAAGTGCGCAATATCAAGAAGTGTGGCTCCTCGTGTGTGGCCGACGACCCGCGTGGTTCTGCACTTCAGCTCCACCCAGCCAACTGAGATGAGTGTAGCCAACGCGGCTGCCTTTAGCGCGGCAGAGGCGTTATCTGGCGTCAGCGTAATTGCCATCTTGCCTCCTGTGGAAAAAAAAAAGACGAGCGAAAGTCAGTTCACAACACACCTGCCGTTTTTTATCTAAAGTGGTCATATTTGTGCTCAAATAAACAACCCGAAGGAAACTAGGAACGCACGAGGCGTGAACGCTGACTCAGAATTTCATGCATTCTTCAGATAGGAATGATTGACATAAAAACGAAGGCGCTTGGTGCATCTTAGATAAGCAGAGCATACCAGAACAACATGGCGCTTCACATCAAGGAGGTTGAGGTACCAGTATAAGAGAGGTGGAAGCATCAAAATAGCTGTAACAAGTTTTACATAGGAGGGTCCTAAACTCGTGAAATGAAATGTAAGAGGGGCATCGGTATTAGCATAGTTGGCGACATGGTGAAGTTGGCAGAAAACTTCTACTCCAAACTGTACGGTTCGCGCATTAGTCATTCAACTAGGAGTGAAACCAAACTCGAACAGGGCACTCAAGTTCTGTGTGTAGCTGCATCAGAATGCCCTGCAAGGAATGTGCTGCGCAAAATCGGTCGGAGAAGCCTGAATAGCGGTCGATGGGATACAAGATGGAGAGTAGCATGTGTTTGAAAAGTTTGCGACATACGCAGTGTCCTATGCCTTAAGTGTACCAGACAGAGCTAAGGACGCCAGTTTCATATTATTGGACAAGAAAAAAAGGCAAAAAAGAGATTCTAGATACGTCCGCCTCCTTTCAATATTAGGCGATATACTTACGAAGGTATTCTTGATAATTGTAAAAGGAACAGTTGATCTAATAAAACCAGATTGGTTACCAGCTGAATAGTGCAAAAATGGAAGGACAGGGGAGGAAATTGCATATTTATGACAGGCGCCGACTCCAAACCACCATTCATGCAGAAGCACACATGTAATATTTTTTTCCAATCCAAGTTATCCTACACATTTAACGAAAAAACACTAAAAACCATACAACAATATCACCTCCAGCAAAGAACCAAGAGAGCGGGCGCACATGTAGAAGCAGCAAAAAAAAAAAATAAAACAGTAAAACAAACAGTAAAAACATGGCTGATTCCTCCATCATAGGAATTGGTATAACACGAAAGTGAAACGTGTCTTCGCACAAGTAGTGCTTATTGTGTAGTGATATATGAGAGCTTGCACAATGTCCATTCTTGTTTGGCAGCTAGAGCACCATTTGACGTGGATGCACCCACGTTCACGCCTAGTGGCATGTCTCCATCGCGACGACTAACGTCCATGATCATGATTAAACCGTTGTAGTAGCTGAAGTTGTGAACATATAAATAACACAGGGAATCGTGAATTCCGCGTAAAGATGACATCAACAAGCTCATAATCAACACTGGTACCCGGTATGCACTTCTTCAAAGCGTCGTCATTTAAGGAGAGAAACGGCACAGTGTGCGCTTTCTAGTAATGGGTAGCCGACGCCTGTGCCCATGCATACATAACACAATCTGCGGTTCAGCAACACGGGAGGTAGAGGTTCCTAGTCTGAGCCGCAAACGAGAGCGTCCCGCTAGCCTCTGTCTCTCTCGTGTCCTTTCTGCAACACGTATTGCAGCAGTTTTGTTAGTCGTTGCTATCGCAATTCAAGCATCGGCGGCGGACAAATCCCGTTGGTGCATGTGGAAGCCGCACTACTCCGATGAGCCGGCGCACGCTAACACGAAGCGAAAGGCAAAGAACGTTACTGCGTCTAGGGTGCCCTCGACGACGCAAGCGCGGCCAGTGTCCCTCGCTGGTATCGAGACGCTTTAACGATGACCTGCTGTATTGCGCGCAATCTCAGAGTAAGCGCTAGTAAGTGTCGATGGTGACGATTACTTCTTTTCACCTCTCACAGACAGCGTCACCGCCCCGCTCGGCTCCTACACCACAGAGTGCATCTACACAGAGAGCACCGTGCGAGAGAGAATGTGTGAAAGATATAAGGCGCGTTCATGAGGTGTCCAGCAACTGCCAAGGTAGCTTAGTTGGTTTAGCGTCGGAGGCTTACTGTCGTGGCAGCAAGGTCGTGGGTTCGATTCCCAGCAGCGGATCTTTTTCTTAGTTTTTTTCTTTCTCACCCGTTGTACTTTGTGGACCCCGGCATGAAACACTTCCATGTTAAAAAGACGTAAAAAGCAGAGCATACAATCAGTGAATATATCGGCGCCATTGCTATCAAACAAACCAGCTGCTTGACATTGTTATCAGCTGTTAAAAACTATCACGTCATTGTTCAAGAGGTGCACCGAAGGTTGGCTCACGCACGGGGCCCATTGCTTCCGAATATAAGACTTGGTTATTTCCCGCATGATTTGATTATTTCACCGAAAAAGTATGGTTGGGCCTTCTACAAAGGGCTTGCACTCGTATTACTTACAATCACGGTGCTTACAATGCATTGCCTAATAGAGTAAGCCACACCATTTGACGAGCTAAGGTGCTCTCCAAGTCAGTTATTCAGAGACCAGGCCTATGTACCTTTTCCCACAACTGATGGGAATGTTATACGCAAGGTATGCATGGCGTTCAGTGAATCATGGTAAAGGACACTGCGTGCAAACGCGGACACGCGAGAGAAGTCAGGACAACACAAAGTCCGACTAACAACTGAAAATGCGCACAGCAGCGGTATGAAAATAAGCGCAAAGTTTTCTATGCATGCCTAGACAAGAGGCAATACCCATCAATGCGCCATGCGTAGGAGGCGACTAACTGTTCAGCCATTTCATTTCTTTTTATGCAAGTTAACCGAAGGCTTGCTCATGCATGCTCCACCACTATTATCAATATGCCACGCCTCAACCATTGGATGCGTTTACTCCTTCCTGTGTCTGTATAAAACTGCGCATTCATCGACTTTTGTCGCGCATTTACAGTACCGGCAATGTAAAGAGAGACAGTGAACTTCCCATTAGCGATCTCTTATGTTTCATTGATCTCTGGTAAACAAAGCGGCCCGTTTGCCCTGCGTAGAAGAGGCCGCAGCTAACATGAACTTTATACCTGTAGGCCAATCAGTAAATTTCTTGGTTTGTTTTACGAAACAAATGTCATTCCGCTTATTCTTTCTCCGCACGGCGGCACACTTTACCTATACCTTATTGTCATGAAAACAACATTAACGCAGTATCTACATCTAACTTTATTTAGCTTGCGAGATATGCAATGAACTTCATGAATACCTACTCCATCTCAGAAGTTCCCTTCAGCACTGTGAAGGCTACAGGGCCCCTTAGCCAATAGGAAGGGCGATTAGCCCCTGCACATGTATTCATACGCGTCGCGTCGTCTGCTCAGCGTCTCCCTGGCGTCTGCTCGCACGTGTAAAACGAGTAAAGTGAACAGACGGCATCGCTGAAAAAAATGGCTGCGCCCACCAGCTGGGGCCTTCCGCTCCGAATTTATCGAGTCGTCATCGTGCGTAGTGTGACCCTTAAGTTACGAACTGACGTTTGTATTTGCTTCAGATGAATGTGCTGACGCTTCGACAGCAGTGTATTCGTGACTATACTGCGCTACATGCCATGTTACATGCCATCAGGAGCAATATCATCAACCGTTATGAAATTCTCGGCGCGTTAAGCTTAGCAGGCGTGGCTAAACAAACAGCTGATCTCGCAAATAACGGCAAAATGTGCCTCACGCTTTGTCCTCAGCATGAGATGGCACAAAGGGATGGCTCATTTCACTATTTATTTGCTGCTTCCAGCGCAGTGGGCGTACAGCAAGCACAAGGTCGGGTCGAAGCGGGCGGTCGCGTCTGCATGGGCGCTACCATGTTGATTTGTAACCACACTTACCAGCGGCTCCTGATACAGCAATTAAAGGCACACGACGTCTATACGAAGAAGAATAAACATATCACACATCGATGTGACGTAACACGCGCCAAACAAGCGCAAATGTCTCAACTCTGCCAACTGTAAGGCAATTATTTCGCGAACTATGTTTGACTGCGCAAGTGGGTGGCTCGCTTACACCCCGTAGCTTTGGTAGTGCTGAACGGTAGTGGTGAGAAGGAGTATAAGTCACGTTTTTTCTTATTGCTTTCTGCAACCATGCTCGGACTTAACAAAATTGATTTCTTTAAACGTTCAGCGACAGTGGCCACTGCAACAGGAGAATAACCAATATCTAAAACGCATATATAACCTGTGCGTTGACGAAGACACTCATTTTGTGCTCACACGACTTGGTGAGGAAAGACGTGACGCACGACATGACTATACCGTTTTTTTTACAATCTTGGAATGTTTAGACGAGGAATTGAACAGTGGTATTGAAGGTCTAGGTGAATACTACCACCATGCGTGGTTCTTCTGAAGCGTTAAGCAAGTGTCTAGAAATTGTATTCCATCATTCTGAGGCAATTCTTTAGTAAAGTTCAGCCCCCCTCCAATTAATTCAAATTGTTCGTTCACTGAGCTAACCACGGATTCGAAGTCGTCGCCAACAGAAAAAAAATCAAGTAATCATCCAAGCAACGAAAAACCCTAATACCTAATTACCTAAGGCGTCCTCTAAACATTTATCAATCTTGCTATATGTTATAAATCACTGAGAATTCAGGCAATTTTAGCACGAATGCAAATTCCTGATTTCTGCACACAAACGCCTTCCTTACAAACAACGAGCGTCGACATTTTAATATATGGAAAGTATTTCTATAAAATTCCTCGCAGAAACACCACGCTTATCAGTGAAAACCGCCTTGTGCTTTTCTTCATTAATACAGACTTTAAAGCATTTTAACAACCGTTCATGCGTTAAGGATCAATAAAGCTCTTCAATGTGCATACTAAAAGTTTTAAAACCACCGGGGCTTCCTGGCAAAAAATGAACTAGCGCCTCAGAATTGCCCATGCGAAAAGGGTCTGAGAAACTCAATGGCGCTGAGCAGTTTTGCAAGTAACTAGATACAGAGAACTGCCACGTGCCTTTCTATGCAACAATTGCAAGAAAAGGAATCTCCTTCTTATGCGTTTTCGGTTAAAAAAGCCATTCTAAGGTGGGCGATTAGCTTTCTTCGCATTACAACCTGTCCTCTCAAGATTATGTCTTATCAAAAGGTCGATAGCACGTTGCCTAACGACAGATTGTTTCTGTTTTACCGTCATAAGATTATTTTTCTGGCTGATAACGCTTTTTCTGAGAACGTGCTGTCTGGTAGGAATGCCTCAAGGCCCACTGCTCTACTCCGCAAGACGATCGCCGCAAGGAGCAGGTTTACGTCGATTGGATGAGGATAGCCAACAAGCGTCCATTATTCTTGCGGGGGGTGAAACTTCGTGCGCTTCAACCAAAGCCATATCTGTTTCTAATATTTCACCGCCAAAATGCTTAATTACTGGTCCCAGGAGGGGCCGTCTTAGCCATTGCGAAACCCCAGTCTTAGGACCTAAATATTGCATTGAGCCTAACCTATAAGGAATAGAGGTTTTAGGCCTGCCGCGCAGTGCTAGTCACTGAAGAAGAGAGATGACATTTCACTTCGGACTACGTTGCCTAATGATATCTGAAGTTTAACGTCCAAAAACCACGATATGAGCAGTTCTGCAAGCAACTCATTATGAGAGACGCCGTAGTGGAGGGTTCCGGAAATTTCGACCACCTGGGGTTCGTAACGTGCACCTTAACCTAAGTACACGGGCCTCAAACATCTTCGCCTCCATCAAAAATGCAGCCGCCGCAGCCGGAATTCGATCCCGCGATCTTCGGGTCAGCAGTCGAGTGCCATAACTACTAGACCACCGTGGCGGGACGCGGACTGTATTGCTTGTATCAAGGCACCTCATGGGCAAGTTAACGCTCCTGATCGTGTCCGGCCATAGGTTAGTTATTGTCTAGAGAAGAAACTTTGGCCTGTAATTTCATATAAGGAACGGTATTTATTTATTTATTTGAATGTAATTATTAGTGTCGTAATTATACAAGACAGCCTGCTCTCAGAAAAACCTTTAAGCATAAACAAGAAGCGTGAGGCGGTAAAACTCAAAGGAGTGGTGACACAAAACTTAAGAACCTCTGTTTTCTTATGCCTTTCTTCCTTTTTCGTTCTTTTTTTTTTGTTCTTAAGCAGTGGCTACTGACTCATTAAAAAGCGACTTAGCGTCGAAGCTGCGCTGTGTGTGCGTCGCCTTCCTTGTACCTGTCTTCTTTTGCACTTTGTTCCCTCCAATTGTTAAAAGGCAACTGCAACGAAATTTGACTTGGGCAGAATTGGCTCGGAATGTGTAGTGTACCCTGGGTAACTAATGATAACGCCATTGAAAAATCTTGCGGTCGCGTATTTATTGTATAAACGTGCTCTCACTGTGAGCTTGCAAATGACGCGGGGCTCTGTCGGCATTCCCCGGCAAATCAGACTCAAAATGGAAATGATGTAAATCTCAGCTTGCCGCCGCTTGAGAGCAGAACTCCCTGCAGCCGTATCTCTTGTTTTTCTTTGTGACGCCCATCAGCGAGCTGCTAATTCAGAAGTTTCTACTCTTTTGCAGCTCGATGCCAACGAAATGCATGGCCGTAGGCTGCTGCAACACCTATATCACAGCCGTGACCAGCATTCAAGCTTTTCCGAAAAAGTCACAGTTTCGCCGCGAGGTCGTAGCAATGAATGCGATAGCAACAAATAGCAATGTCATGCGAAGAACGGCAATCAGCTCGATACGTGCAGTGCACTGCTCCAGCACAAAAGACGCACCGAAAGAACACACACAGGACGAGCGCGCACTAACGTAACGTTCACAGCTCGACAGTTAAAGCGCGCTGCTCAAACACAAAGGACATACGGAACGAAAGCACAGGTATACACAGGATGAACGCGAACTAACAGCTGTCAGAGTTGTTACTTCTTTGTTTCGAGCAGCGCGCTCCTTTGGCAAACGCGACCGCTGCAGCGAGCGAGGTGGCGTTCGCGCGCTCTGTAACTTCAAGCAAGCTTTTCGGTGAAAGTACAAGACGAAGAAACTGCCCCCATCACGTGATAAGCGCTCGCAACGAGCGCGGCGACGACCGTTCAAGCGCGCGCCCCTCGCGCCATCTCGCTGTTAATGAAGAGAACGCGCTGAAATGCGCCCGAGATCTGCGTACCGGCAGCGGTAAATGGTGTGTATAAATCGCTCGCCGTTAGTATGCTGAGGAACGTACGCTCCGTGGCTTAGCTGTTTAACGCCGCGCGCTGTGGAGCGAGGGGTCACCTGTTCGAATCCGCACTTCGAAAAGTATTCTTTGAATTGTTTTGCTTTGTGGCTTATAAATAAATATGTATATATGTGCGTGTGTGTGCGTGTGTGTGTGTGTCGGAACTGGAACTTTGTACTTGGCTTTGCTTTGGCGATAAGGGGCGCAGCACTCATGAATAACGCTCCAAAGGTGACTCTCATCGAGCCAAAACAAACATGCAACAGGCGCATTCGCACTCGGCGTTGAAGGGGGCAAAAGAGGCAAAATTCACCAGGAATCCGCCCGCGTCGCTGCCTAAGGGACTATACACGCGCTATCCGCAAATCCGCTCCGCACGTGGCGGGACACCTGCCGCCCGCAAAGGGAGGAGGAAAAACAGGAAAGACGCCAATCGTCGCACACGGGGTACCGGTTTTTCCTCCTCCGTTTGCGGGCGGCAGGTGACCCGCCACGTGCGGAGCGGGTGTGCGGATAGCGCGTGTATAGTCCCTAAGCGAGCGGAAACCCAGGATGCTTTCCGCCTCTCCGGAAGCCGTACTTTGGCTGTTTAGCTAGCATATTAACCACGGAATGTAGGGCCGCAATGTCGGACTGACGGCCAAGGAGTTCGATGTGTATCTCTATAAGTACAGGACGTGCCTTCGTGTATCTGAACCTTCTGGGAGTTCGCTGATTCCCTAGCGGCTAATCCAGATTTTATTCAGACTGCAGGCGCAACGCGAGTGTGTACGCTGTACGCAAGCCCGAGTGATTACCCTGTAAACAATTATGAGTAATCCACACAGCCATGGGCATGAATAAAGAACTCACGCGTTTCAACCAATCTCAGATTTCGACGCCGGTGCTCACCTCTCCTGCTTTGCGTGACATCTCCTTTGCCAGGAGAAAGTCTGCCCAAAGGAGTTTAATATTTGCATCCCGCTTTACCCATCGCGGTGGGCTACTGGTTATGCCGCTCGGCTGCTGATCCTAAATTGTGCGATTGAATCCCGGCCGTGGCGGCCTCATTTCTATGAAGGCGAAGTGCTATAAGGCCCTTGTGCTAAGATTATGTGCGCGTTAAGGAACCCCAGCTTGTCTGAGTTTCCGGAACCCTACACTAAAGTATCTCTTATAATTATGTCGTCGTTTTGGGGCGTAAAACCTCGAGAATATTATTACCTACCGCTTCCGCTGCATTAGCGTTCACTGCCGCGACAATATTACATTATACAGATTCAAGTGGGCTTTAAAATGCGAAGCACTTCTTAGCGAACCCAAGGCACATCTATCTATCTATCTATCTATCTATCTATCTATCTATCTATCTATCTATCTATCTATCTATCTATCTATCTATCTATCTATCTATCTATCTATCTATCTATCTATCTATCTATCTATCTATCTATCTATCTATCTAGCCGCCTACGTCTGGATGCTCACGTGATCGCCACCTTAACTTGCTTGGTGTGGACCAAAATTGGCATGGGAGGGAAAGAAGGTTTGACGAATATGACTGTCTGGCCATGACATAAATAACCTGCAAATCCTGTCGCATACGTCGTCAAACCCTTTACTCCAGACACGTGTGGCACATACCCGTATGTGCCACGCGACCCATGGTATACCCGTATACCACGGACAGCGGCGTACGGGTATGCGAAACAGGTGATTGACGGTTTATATCGGCTCAGGAACGGCGAGAACAGGCTGGTAATTTAAATGCAATAGCGTTAAGGAAAAGCAACACTAGCAGCGTTGACCCGACGAATGCAAACAATAAAAATTAGGATCTCAGCAGGAATCGCACCCAAGCATTCTGCGTGTCACTCAGGTATCCTACCACCGAGCCACGCCAGGTCTGGAAACTGCTTCGGAAAAAGAGCCCATGCAGGCGTAATGTCGTTGCAACATCAACTGTGGTTGCTGTGCTGGCTAATTTCATAACAAAGCAATAAACGCTACATATGTACTCCTACGATATAGGTGTCATGGCAGGTTAATGTCAATTTTGGTTCCGGTGTTGGCTCCGCTTTTATAGTAGTCTAATAAACATTGATTTTGTACTCCTATAATTTAGCGAGCTATATTAAAGCGTTGCTCGACCCCGGAGGAACACGGCAACAAAATTTACGTATGATATTCACATCATCGCATCATAAAATGCACTTCGATTCGATAATACTGACGTGTGTGCTTTTACGTGATTGGTACGGTTACGTAAGACCATAAGTTATCCTTTAAACGCCAGCGTTGTCGGCGTGCCTGGTTAGCCAAGATGTGCACACAACTACAAAAATACGTCAATCCACCTCGTAACGCTTGGCTCAAAGCAAGAAATTCAGCATTGAACTAGTCGCCGACTGCTTCGCATGAAACCGATTCCCACAAGGCGTGGGATCTGCCGAATTTTTTATGAAGTAGTTTCAAGCACTGGCGTGGCTCTGGGGTAGAACACCTGCTTGCTCCACAAAAGGCTTCAGTCCGATTCCCACTCATACCGAAGGTTTTTATTATTTATTTATTTGCATATATCTGGAATTTTCACTATCGGACCACGCCGATGTTTCGCTCACAACCAAACAAGCTTTTTAACGCTATCGCGTTAAATCTCTACAGTAATATGCATACATAGGTCAATTACGAACGGAGGGGGGGGATGCTTACTAACGTAAGAGAATTTCAACGACGAATACGGATGGGCAGGAGCGCATACTTCAAGTGTTCCCATATAGCCACCGGCAACTGAGCGCTGTTCCTAAAGAGGAAAGCGTACCGTCACTAGCTTTTGCCAGCACTAATGTAAGGGACAGAAACTATCAGCTCAATTTATGTTATCCTATCGTCTCCCCATTACTAGCTTCGCCCTCGATCACAGCCTTGAACAGCGAAGCTATTGAGCAAATCGTTCATTCTCTGGCACACAAAACCATTATCATCATCGTAAACGGTATTTGCCACAGAGGTTGGCTGAATTCCACTATTCATCACTTCATCATTATAAACGGGTATGTGCCACAGAAAGTGGGTAAATCCCACTGCTCACCTCTGGTCCACTAAAATTGAAGAAGGCAACAGTTAGCCCAACAAACGGCTGTGAAGCGACGGCGGCCTCGTAGCGATGGAAGGCCCACGCCAACGACGACGTGCCCGTACATCTATGAAAGGTGCTAACGTTTGATTTCAGCACGAGGTTCTCCCTCTGCAGTTTGGACATCCGTGTCGTGTCTGTGACTGTCTGTGGTTTACCTCGAGCCTCTCTGCGCTGCGAGTCAACGTAGAAACAACCTAGGATCACCAAGCTAAAGCCTAGCAACGACCTAGAAGCAACTTAAAAACAACCTGCATCACCTAGCTAAGGCCTAGAAACAATCTAGCAGTAACCAGATTATTCTTCACAATTGTCCAGTTTCGCTGTTTCAAGCCTTGCGCAAGCCTTAGTGCAAGCTTCGTCAATTTTTCATCACTTTTTTTCTGAACCAAGAACCTTACATCAAGGAGCAGCGTGCATGCCCTATCGAACTAGTCGCACACTTCATATTGCTCGCCCGCCATCGCAGACCATTGCGTTTTGCCTTTCTCTGTCTCTTAAAGTAGCTTCAGACTGGAAAGGCCTGTCATACGACATCGTTGCCATGGCCTCATGATCTACTTGGGATGTAAAAACAGCGCAAAATATAAACAAGGATAGAGGAAGAGACGACACCGCGCTGAACTCGCAACTAAACTTTATTGGAAAGTACACGCACATATATCAAGCATTCGAACCGGTCACATGGCAAACCAAAGGCGTCTGCGCAGCATAGCAAACACGGTACGAAACATGCCTAATCATTGTGAACGTCAACACGTGTGTAACAACCGAGAAAAAGCAAAAGAAACCACCTTCATATTCTCCAAAAAACATGCGCAACAGTCCATAACAAACTATAATCACTTTAACATGGCAGCGCTGAACCCAGGTACCGAACCTCCTTTTCACCAAGGGCCACAGACGGCTTACTTACACACCTTTCCCCCTCCCTTTCAATGAAAAAACGCCTCCATCACTTCCCTAGTGCATTTGTCCCGATGCCCAAACAAACAAGTGGCTTTATCTGCCATAGGTTGGCAGCCACACTCCCTACAATGAGCTGGCAAGTGCAACCCGCCAGCTGCCGTTAATGAGGTTAAGTGTTCCCTTAGTCTCACGTTAATGCACCGCCCGGTTTGTCCTATATAAACCCCCCCGCATGACAACGGCAACTTATATACAACACACGATTTACACTGAATATATCTATTTTTTTCTATATTTTGCGCTGTTTTTACATCCCAAGCATGAACCACCAACTAGCCCAACTTTCGCTATTATTGCTCATGATCTACTTTTCAAGGACGAATAGCTGATCGATCTTGTTCAATGTTAAATTAAACTTCGCGCTTTGGCTCTCTTAGTTTGCATTCTGTTGAACTTACATATTTAGTAATTTAACTCAACTGATCGGGGGTCGTCAAAAAATAAACTGAAATGAACTTGAAGCATACCAAAGAGATTTGAGATGCAGTTAAAGACCACGTAGCATGCGATGGAACGGGAAATGACAAGCGTATCACTACGAGACAGGAAGATAGCGCAGTGGCTCACAGAACGAAGACCGTGTTCGATATCCTAATTAGTATTAAGAGAAAAAAAGATGGCTTATCCCTCCGTCATAAGGATCGGTATAACACGAAAGTGAAACGTGTCGTCACAAAAGTAGTTGATTGTTTATAGTGCATTGGTATATAATAGCTTGTACAATGTCTATTGTTGTTTGGCAGATGTAGCACCTCTTGATGTGGACGCACCCATGTTGACGCCTAGTGGCACATCTCCGTACTGAGGACTAATGCCCATGATCATGATTTATTCATTGCGGTAGCTGAAGTTGTCAGGATATACCTGGACACCGCATATTGTGAATCCCGCGCAAAAATGGAATCAACAAGCACATAGTAAACACTGATACTCGATATGCACTTTAACGCGTCGTGAAACGCGAAAAGAAACGCCACGAGCGTCGTGACTTCCTTCTAGCCTAGCCTTGAATTCTCACAGGGCGAGCGGGAACGCGGTGCGACAGCCAGGCGAGCGTCGGAGAGCTATTTTAAAGACGATAGCCTTTCTTAGGATACTTGCACAATGAAATCTTTGTCTGTCTGTCTGTCTGTCTGTCTGTCTGTCTGTCTGTCTGTCTGTCTGTCTGTCTGTCTGTCTGTCTGTCTGTCTGTCTGTCTGTCTGTCTGTCTGTCTGTCTGTCTGTCTGTCTGTCTGTCTGTCACACGATTCAGCCACCCAGCCAAAGTTTAAGCACTTGCTGAACGCCCAGCTATCTTGAACTGGTAAGAGGGGTTATACTTGTGAGCATTATCGCTCAAAAAGCAAACATTACGCATATATGAGGCGCAACATCAATATGTAAGTGTTAGGAGGTGTGTTCCTTTAATTCTAAAGACCGTAGTGTTTGTTAGGCTGCGCTGAAAATTCTAGCGTTTTTCGGGGCTGCACTGAAAATGCGACTCTATGAGCCAGATGCGGCGATTCAACATAGAGGAGGAAGACTAATGCAGTACGGCCGGCAGAAGGTGTTTCGACGACATTTGCAGCGAAGCACGCAGATACGCGGCCAACTTTTCTTCTTTTTTCCCCTCGTCTCCCGCTCTCTGTTCTTCACAAAAGCGTGAAACAGCTTTCTTTCTACGATGCAGCCTGTCACCGCCCGAGACTGCGATATGCTTCGGATTGCCAGCTGTATTCATACGTGCCACTTGCTCATAAAGGCATTCATCCACCAAGTGAACACATAACCTCCAGAGGGCGGATGACAAGAAAGAAAGCACAGCATTTCAGTCTGTAAGCTTTAAGTGTGCTGAACTATACCTTAAGGGCGGCTTGTTTGCCCTATGCTCATACGCCCAACGCATGCGCTCAGCTTTAAAATGCAGCCATAATTCCCAAAACCTGACACTGACCTTCCTGTGCACGTTAAATGAATGATTGACTGATTGGTTGACTGAAAATTTTGCAATTGTCGATCACTTTTCACAAATGCGCATTAGCATCGTAATGCGGGTTTTCACGAGATAGCCGCGTTTCTTGAGGCCACAATGGCATGTGAGATATGGCGGCTGGAAGGTGATCGGACGACATGACCAAACTAAACAAAGGTAGGTAAATGGGGGATGCGATGCGAAAACTGGAACGAAGTGGTCAAGATCACGTGAACTCCTAGGCGTCCCTCGGTGTCGAAGCCAGGTGGCGCAAGTTAAAGAAAGGCAGAGAGTAATAAAAGTTTGCCAGTTTATCTGCTTCGTTATTGTTACATATATAGAGTATGTGCAAGCAACAACGTGAATTTGACACACACTGACGCAAACTGCAAACTAACATCACTGTTGTTCTTCAAAATAATGAAAGTGCATATTGAGGAGGAGAAATAAAGATAGCTGCAAATATGCTTGTGTTCATGTCTATAGTTTAGAGAATCAGCAACATTTTCTTGCCATGCGGTATGACTCTTACGCACAAAAAATTTGAATACTTGTGACAAAACATCTCGCAACTTCCTGCACGGCGAATCAGCCCTGCCAAAAATGCCATCGAAGTAAGGCCAGGTCGCACATGTGTGCGTTGTCGTCGTCTGTTTTCTTTTTTTCCTGTAATTTAGGTCATACCTCTTGTTCCAATATGTCACTGCCGCTTTTAGAGGGGGCAGTACAGTTTTACCGCCTGAAGCACTAGACAAAGGCAATGTGAGAAAACAAAAAAAAACTATGTTCCCATATGTGCATTGTGGTTCAAGGCTTAGGACATGCCTGCCATTGCACTAGTGTGGGTAGAGAAATGCAAACGTCTGCAGTGCTCTTTATAGATACCAACGACAAAGGAACTTGCGTAATCTGTTCGCAATTGGCAAGCATTTGACCAGCACGTGTGAGAGTAAACGGAGAAACGCGTGAAAAACGAGGCGCATGCCTCTGGACTACAAGGTACCGAGAAAAAGCCGATCTCATTCATATTAATTCATTTAATTTACTGCACCGTCTCGGCCTAAGCATTACAGACGAGATCAATAAAAATAAACAGAACTTCGTTGAGAGATACACAAACACAAGAAATAGCATTCCATGAGTCATACAATGTGACCAAGTCCTCGGATGAGAGCCGTGAAACAACGATTTGTGATGATGATAATGATGTCCTATGTCAATGCTCAAGCTGGGGGAATGGGGAATAAAAGAATACCTTTTAATACAAACGGACACATATCAATGCTATGACTATTGAAAAATCTTTACAATAATCAATGTAAATTAAAATGTCAATTAACCAAATTAGCACCTGAACCGGCCTGATTTAATAAAAAAAAATTGCAGTGGCTTAGCTCGGCTATACCAGGATATACGTAGCGTTGGCAAAGTTTCAGCTGATTCTTAGCCTTCCAGATCGTCTAGGATTAGCTTGATTGTCATGCTTACTGCTGCTCCAATGACACAAACACGGTATACGTCTCGATCGGCGAGCCTTGACGTAATCGACGTCGTCTTGTTGTTGCTGTTGCAGAGGTGGTCGGGCACGTCGCTCAGCATCCTGGCGACGCCGCTTTGCTAGACGTTCCTCCCTTTCCTCCAGTGTCTCCGCAGCACGTTTAGCCTTCTGCTCATTGTGCGTACGCTGAACCGCTGATTGCCAGGAAACTACTTCGGGATCCGATGAGATAAGCTTCTCGGCTCTTCTGCGCCGTCGAGCAGCATTTGCGCTCTCCTTCTCCATGGCGTCACCCACCTGCAAACGCCAGTCAGAGGCGCTATCAAGTGGCCCCAGCGCAGTGTCAGACGGCGACTGCACAGCGAAGGCGAATAGCTGCGCCTCGGCGCCACTGTGTCTACGACGTCACTCCTCTCGAATGCGGCGCAGACCAGCAGCGGCAAGCCGCGCGCGCCGGTGGCGGAGTCTGCGCGCGCGCCGGCACCAGCGTGTCTGCCGCGCCTACGACGCCACTCCTCCCGAACGCGCAGACCAGCAACGGCGAGCCGCGCGCGGCGGTGTCGGAGAGCACATGAGATGCCAGCTCCGGTGAGCCAGCTGTGTGACATCACTGATGCTCGCGCATGCGCAGCACGGCTCATGACCCTCCACGTGAAATCGGCTCCGGCTAGGCAAGTGTAGCTAACGCTACAAAATTGTCAAAAGCGGAGCAGACATGCCTGTGACATGCCACCTAACGAGGAGGCTCCCAAGGAAAGAATATTTGAAATAGTGAGGCCCAATCCAAATACATGAAATGCTTTTGAGATTATTTATCTTGAATAAATGGAAGAAACTGCATGATAAAAAAACGCCAGGCCTGCGCTGAAATCGCAGCACAGTCACAGCGAAAGCTGGAAGAGCGGCGTTTCTAGAGCCCGTTAAGCTCTCTTGGGGCTACAATACAAGTACACTAGAAAGGTACCCACTTCGTCATAAATCACAATTTTTGTGAAGTTGGGAAGCACCTACTAAGCCATTATTCGTCATTCTGCGGAGAAGCGAGGCACCAGCTACACGTCTGTAAGGCATTATGTGAACTTTGTTGACGCGACGACTGATGACGATGAAGAATTATGGCTCAGCCCTTTGTAATGGGTTGGAATCTTTAAACGGCCCACCAGTTATGTAATTTGCATTGGGTGACGCCCGGTCGCTATTTCCCTCTCCCGTCATGCTGCATAACATACGTTGACGTGGGAGAGAGACGGGGGGGGGGGTGGCGATGAACTTGACTGAGACCCCGAGGAAATGGATCATGCGCTTATGGGCTTCCTTGACAACCAATACAAGTGCACTTGCGAGGAACCCACTACGCCATAAATCATTGTAATTTTACTGAGACCCCGATGAAGTGGATCATGCGCTTATGGGCTTCCTTGGCAACCAATACAAGTGCACTTGTGAGGAACCCACTACGCTATAAATCATTGTAATTTTTGAGAAGTAGGGCAGCAGGCACTGTGCCATTTTTCGTCATTCTACGGAGAGCGTTGGTACCTGCTAAACCCATGTAAGGCATTATGCGCACTTTGTTGATGCTGTGCCTGATGGATGGATGGATGGATGAATAACCTTTATTTCGGTCCCTCGGAACGCGCCGACGATAAAGAATTATGGCAGAGTCCTTGTAATGGGTTGAAGCATTCAACAACCTACTCGTTGCGCAATTCGCATTGTGTGACGCCCGGTTACAGAATTCGCGTTGTGCGACACTTGGTGCTTATTTTACTCTTCTACCACGCTATATTGCATATGCTAATGTGGTTCTTTCCCGACATGAAGCCTGTATAGGACCTTTTTGCAAAGCATTTTCAAGCACCGGCATGGCTCAGCGGTTGAATACTGGGCTCTCACGCAGAGGGCCCAGGTTCGAACCTCGTTTCATCCTGAAATTTTTTTCTTATTTCGTTTTTTTTTATTTCGAGCGATACTAGTTACGGACACCGGCGGCGGCGGCGGACAACTACGGCGCCAAAAACGGCCGGTGAAATGATCTCATAACAGCTTTCGCTGTAAAATAGTGCTTGGTTTAGTCGTCCTTGTTACAAAATGAACACAGAGGACACGGGGCTGGATCGGCTGCATGCACGTAACAGTTTAATTGTGGAACGACTCATCATGATGATCATAAGCCACCGCAAGGCAAATGGTTCTCCCATGCTTCCCCGATCAACCTGGTCCTGTGATTGCTGCCGCTACGTTATCCCCCCAAACTTCTCCGTGGCATCTGCTCACCTAAATTTCTGCCTCCCCCACTATAGAAGACAGAGAGACTGGCGTCCCCTTCGGTGACGGTTTATTCATCGAACTCAACTTCTTTTTTCTCTCGCGGCGCTGTCCACATCCGTGCCCACGCGCTCTGCCGGGCATCGTCCTCTTCAGTTTTCATCACCACGGGCGCTTGTCTTTTCTTGGAATCCAGCTAGTTACTCTTAATGACCAGCGGTTATATGCCTTTTCGCTACATGGCCGGTCCATCCCCATTTCTTCTTGATCTCAACTAAGACGTCCTCAATTGTTCCCTGACCCACTCTGCTCACTTCTTGTCTATTAAGGTTACACCTACAATTTCCTTACCATTGCTCCCTGCGTCGTCCTCAATTAAAAGGGGTCATGAAGCACCCCTCAAGCTTGTTGAAAAAACACATCCTGCGGAAAGCAATGCTTATCCAAATATTGCAGTCGTACGCGCCGCGTGAAGGCTACAAGCGTTGCGCGAAGTTGCTGTTTTCTCAGGCGCCCTTTTTCCAAATAGAGGCCGATTCTCACTCTGCTCGGTGGGCGCGTGCCTGTCACCTGACGTCACGTTTCTGTTTCTTCGCGTCGCAAAAGACATAGCATCCTTACTGGCCCCATAGCCGACATAAATCAAGAGCGATGTTTGGATCAGATACGCTTGTTCTCATTGACATTGTGTATAATAGTTGACATTGTGTATAATAGCCTGGAAGAGTTTTTCACCGAGTTTTCATTCAAATACTCGGCCATAATGCTCACTGAAACGTGGAGCAGTAATGAAATGGATATATTTAAGCTCTCTGGTTACAGGACATTTTATTTAAACCGCCAGAGTGGTCGTGGTGGGGGCGTTGCTCTTAATATCTGATACCATTCAATGTGAACTGTTGGATTGCTTTACTCGGACTACCCCTGATTATGAAGTGTTTTGTGTTCGTGCCAACAACACTGTGTTTTCAGTTTGCTATCGACCACCACATGGTGATAATGCCGCGTTTCTCGGTTTTTATGATCAATTCCTGGCATATATGACGGAAAATAAGCATATACTTATTGCTGGAGGAGATTTCAACATTGACGTTGGATCTACCAGCTCTATTTCTCGTGACCTTAATGCTGTCATTACGTCTAAATGGCTTCACGAACACAATTACAGTACCCACCAGAGTGACCCTTGAATGCGAGTCAGTTCTTGATCTTTTTATCACAAATTTGTTCGAGATAAGTATTAGGTCGGGTGTTCTGTCGTATTGTATCAGTGACCATCTTCCGATATTTCTATGTGCTGCGCTAATGACACAATATATAACAAAGCCCCGGACAATCATGTTTCAATCCATTATGGAAGAGGCGCTGGGTGCATTTCGTGAAAGTCTATTGCAGATAGACTGGACCGATATAACCAAAATTGTAGATGCAGATGACGCTTACGATAAATTTCTTGCCATTTTCAAACGAAGATATCATGTGCATTTTCTGCTAAAAGAACGCAAATTAAACCGTAAAATACGAAAACCTTGGATAACGCCTGAGTTGCGTGATCAAATGAAAAAAAGAGATAAACTTTACCAAACCTTTCTGCGAACACGTTTACCAGAGGACCTAGCGGCCTTCAAGAGCTATCGCAACAAACTTACAAAATGTTTACGGTCCGCGAGAACCGTAAACTACGTTTACGGTTCAAACTACGTATCAATCTACGTATGTTGACGTTCCTGGCAATCGTTCCGACGTTTTATGGGCTAGATTAAACACGCTCCTTCATCGTGGTCACACTACCGCCCCTGTTTCCGAGCTGAAAGTCAACGGCAAAGATGTATTTGGGTCAGAATTGGCTGACGCATTTAATAATTTTTTCACTCATATGACTACAACCGGAAGTGCGGATGATGCTTGCGAGTACGTTAAAAATCGAAATGTTCAGTCACTGTACTTATCTCCTATCACCGCCCACGAAGTTTCGTCAACAATAAAAGGCATAAAAAAAGTACCAGTTGTGATGTTTATGGAATTCAAATACGCCCTGTTAAGGAAGTTTCTGATGTTATCGCTCCTATTTTAGCACACATTTTTAATGTCTGTTTGACGAAGGTCCGTTTTTCCTGTCAACATGCAAGTGGCAAAAGTGACTGTGCTTTATAAAAAAGGCGATCGAAATGATTTAGGTAATTATAGACCGGTTTCGATTTTACCTGTGTTCTCAAAGGCCTTTGAAAAACTTCTACATACTCGAATTTCAAGTTTTATTGAAAAGCACAATTTACTTACGCCTGCTCAGTATGGATTTAGAAAAAATAAATCCGCTGAACTAGCGCTTCTGGGGCAAAAAGAGTATATACTAACAAAATTCGAAGAAAAGGCACTCGTTCTTGGCGTTTTTGTCGATTTTTCCAAGGCCTTTGATTTAGTAAATCACAAAATACTGCTAAATAAATTACATTGCTATGGTATTCGAGGCCAGGCCCTATCGCTTATGGACTCTTACCTATCCAGCAGACGACAAGTTGCATGCATAAACAACTCTTTCTCCCGTGTGCAACCTGTGCTATGTGGAGTGCCGCAAGGCAGTATATTAGGACCACTATTATTTAACATATATCTTAACGATATCATAAATATTTCCAACGAGGCTAAATATATCATATATGCCGATGATACCAGTATATTCTTTTCAGGGCATGACATTAACGAGCTTATAAAAACTTGTAACAAAACAATGAAGACGCTAGAAAGATGGTCAGAAGCAAATGCTATGCGTATTAACGAAACAAAACAAAAGCTGTTATATTTCGAGCGAAGAACAAAATAATTCCATCTCACTCAAGATATAATGCTGAGTACTCGGAAAATTGAGATTGTTGACAATTTTAAATGTCTTGGCACAATTTTTTCCGAGAACATGACCTGGGATTATCATGTGGGATATGTCTTGCAAAAATTAGCTCAGGTAACAGGTGTAATTGGCCGAATCCGGTATTTGCTTCCAAAAAGAAATTAAGCTCTTGCTATATCATTCACTTTTTAACTCTCGTTTAAACTATTGTCAATTGGTGTGGGGTACAACGACGGCTACTAATGTTGATAAAAATACATGCTTCAGAAAAAATGTATTAGGCATATATTCAATGCTCATTTTGTGGCATCCACTAGACCCTTATTTTGTAGCTCAGGAATAATTAAGGTGCACCAGCTATATAATTATGCATTAAGCCGAAAATTCAGATCAGAAACTATTAGGCACATAAAAAATCTACGCAGTCGAGACAACCTGCGTGCAAGGAATCTAAACTACCCCACCCGTCATGGAGAGAAGTGGGAGGTTGATAAAACACGGTTAAACTCTGGCAAACAGCGTTTATCATACACTCTTCCAGCTCTTCTGAATAATTGTGACCTAAAAGGCTTTGACTTATTCAACTGCTCATACCACGACATCCATGAATTATTTGCAATATAATACTTGATCTTTAAATCAATAGTATATTCAGTTACATATGTTTTCTCTCAGTCCCAAATCAAACCTCTTATATATATATTTGCTTTTTCCACTTGAATGTAGATACTTCTAGGGTTGTAATCTATATAATGTACAATGTTGTAATCTATACAATGTGTTTTCATGCAGTGTATATGTCTTATATCTTGTTTCTGGATGACAGTCGTATTATCATGTTTATGTTTTCTACACAGTGTAATAATTTCGTTTTCAACCTGTGGTTCGAATATGTATTAAAATCGCAACTACAATGTGTACGTCGTGTTGTGGCGCACTGCCCGTGAGGTGCCATATCGCCATGTCTACCGCGGTGCTGCTACCGCTCCGACTTTTTACTTTATATTTATTTTCTGCTTTCTTTTGTCTATGGGGCTGTGAACTAGTCAAGCTGTCTAACACAGCTTTTTTTCACAGTCCTTTCTTTCTGTACAACAGAAGGGAAAATAAACTTTGACTTTGACTTAGTTAAATAAACAGGCTGAAATATGAACAGGCTGAAACTTCGCTGAATATGAGGCTGAATATGAAATATAAGCTGGCTGAAACTTCGTTGCAAGTTTTCAGAAAGATCACTCACATCCGGTAGAGGCCAACTGTCGTCTGCTGAACTCAGCGCGCCCGCGCACGTTCGAGCGTAACCTTAAATTTGGCCACACTGCCTTTTCGGTATTGCAGACTCTTGTGTCTCGGTTGTTTGGATTAGTTTTGATTATCATAACTGGCCTCAAATCTTACAAAACTGCTGTGTGGTGTTGAGTTCTAACGTCACGGATCTCGTGCTGACTTGATCAGCGCGTGCGCAGCACGAGTTGCAAGAAGGTTCCTAATTAACAGGCCGGAGAGCGCTCCCTCGTGAACCATGAGGGTTGGATTATAGCTGAGGGTTTTAACGCCGTTATTCTTTTGACAGAGAATGCACACAATCATTTAACCTTTGTATATTATACTTCACGTCGAAGATATCCCGAAGATGCGCCTATATAACAGCGGATTCAGCGGTACGGTCGAAATAATACAACTTGATTCCACTGTCAACTCACTGAGAGTGCTTTTACTTCCAGTCGTCTTCAAAGAACAACCATCGGCCTCTGTTTACGCTTACGTAAGGCCACTACATAATTTTTGAGAACACTGAGCCTTTCAGTTCTGATTTTTCTTTTTGAATAACGTTAATTGCACCACTCAAGTAGGGTTTTCTGCCGGATTGCGATGGAGGTGGAGTACCACACGCGACCGCCGGATCCCGCAGAGCCCGCCGCAGCTGTCTCCAGGAGGCGCAACAGCACCGAGAGCGACACTGACAGCGACGACACCATGAACTATTATGTCAGCAGTGAAGAATCTGGCGGCGACACCTTCGAGCTGGTGAGGAGCCGCAAGGCAAAGCGACGGTTTCTGAGCACGGCATCCGATTCGAGTGTGTCCACCATAAGATCTTCGCGGAGTATCGAGGCGTTCACTGTCCTATTCATGCCAGTTCTTGTCCACTGACAACATGCGACGCATGAACAGGCAAGCTATGTCTGTACAACTAGAGGCGCTGGTGCCAAACGAAATCAAAGATGTCAGAGTGAACACGCGCAAGAACATTTTAGCTATTGATGCCAACCACGCGGCTGCGCTGGATGGATACCTTACGCAAAGTTACGGAGCTCAATGGGATGGAAGTCCATTCTCATATACCGCTGGGCAAAGAATTCAGCTCTGGAGTAGTCTGTGATGTTGACAAGACCATTGCCAACGCCGACTTGCCAGTCCCGATCAAGCCAGCTACAGAAGACACTATCATCACAAGCGCTTTTCGTCTTGGCACGTCACGTTGCGTGAAGATTGTATTCAAGGGTGAATCCCTTCCATCACACGTGAAGGTGGGGTAATCTCTCTACCCATCTCTATGACTGCGGCTACTACCTCGTCTTTCAAGGGAGGAACATACAGTGCTGTGCCGTCTACGTCTGAGTGTAGCATTCACCAACGCCTACTCATTTAAGATCGAGATGGCCGACAGCGCCGAATGTAACGACTGCGCCGTTAAGGAAACTATTGAGCACCTTTTGTGTTACTGCCCGACATACGAAAACGAGAGGCTTCACCTCAGCACTGCACTAAATCAACTGGACAGAAGCGCTTTCACGGTCGCGAAGGTATTGGGACCATGGGGCAGCCCATCACAGTTCCGAAAGGGAACAAAAACGCTGTTGCGTTTTCTCAAGGATACCGGACTGATTCGCCGTTTGTGATGTCAAACGCGGAACTGATACGTCGGCTGAAAGAATGACTTTTCTCTCCTCCTCTCTAACTTTCCTTCCCCCTCCCTCCTTCCCCAGTGAAGGGTAGCCTACCGGGCTCAGCCCTGGTTAACCTCCCCGCCTTTCTTTTATTCTTATTCTCTCTCTCTCTTGTGGGACGTCATGCAGGCAGAAGTCAACGCCTTCGGCTCTGAATTCGACGGTTTGTCGTGTCATGCCGTTAGAAAAATGATAAATGTGTGCCCTCTTCAGTGCTTCTTCGTATAACGACAATCCTTCGTTCGCCCGAAATTCGTGCATACCAGCGTGACAAAGGTATATTCCATGGGCGTTGCTGTGGGGCAATTTTCGTCGTAATTTCTGCCGCGAGCTGCACGCTTCCAGTGGCAGCAGCGTGTTCTGAGCTGTTCTCAGACCTCCTGTCTTTACATTGTAGGGGTCTGGGCCAGCCGCCGCCCAGAACCTCTCAGAGACGAGGACAGGACACTGAACAACGCGTCTTTATCATTCCAAGACTCGGCTGCGACTCACTGTCAACGGCCACAGAGCGTGAGCCGCGAGCGTGCCCAGGCCCGTCGTTCTCTACCGTCGGCGCCCTCGCGGCTGCCGCTCCCATAGCGTATAGAAGTTACACACGCAGACGCCAGAGTTACAAGGACACTATAACTCGCCTACATTAGGTGCATTTAAAGCGCGCGTACTGTCACGAGCTGCACGCATGGGCACCAGCGCCTTCCGAGCAGCTGAACGATAATCTATTTCCGCAGTTAGCACTTACTTGCAATTCGCGCTTGAGCGTGGTATCCAGTGGTTCTTTGTAACTGAAATTCAGTATTTAGTTGTTTCATATGCGAAAACTGTTTGCTATCTTACTAATTAGCCGTTATTGTTAAGCATCAGGCCACCGCGTTAAAGCGCATGCCAAAGGCGTGCCCCAATGTCAAGCTAATCTAGTAACGTTGGTCAAGCACAGCATCCACATATTTACCAGTGACATGTCTCCCGCAAAATAAAAAAAGTTAATGCACTTGTACTTCTCCCTTGTCAACGTCCATCTGTACTTAACACTCCCCTTGCACAGGCGACGCAGTACGAATTTAAAAAAAAAAAACATGCATTATAGTCTTCCTCAATGAAACAGCTGCTCTTCAGAAAATAATGGCTCTTTTTAATTGCTAGTATACTATATTAACAGCAGCAGACAGGTTGGCTTGTTCGCAATTCATAACTTTGCACACCTAACACAGAAACCCGAGGACTGTACCGAATAGGCAGAAAACTGAAAAAACTCGGTCATATGTGCACTTCCTCGTCCACCTGCACATTATGTTGAAGTTCACTTATGCAGCAGGCACCTTCTATTATGCTACGATTGATGAAATATCACACAACCTACGTTAGCACACAGTGATGGCTTGTTGCCTAACTGCCTGCTACCTATTTCTCTTCCACAATGTGTTCTACAGCGTAAATCATCTGTTATACTTGTTTGGTAAAAAACCACAGGCCATTATATTAGGCGAGCGGTGTTTCACCAATTTGTATTGCATGAAGAAGTTAATGTCTTCAATTAGCATTCACGACAAATAGCCATACCTCAATGCATACGAAAGCGGTGTTCGCACCATTTTATTGGAATCAAAACAGTAGCAGTTCTCTTGTCAGTGTAAACATATGTATATTTCCATCTTTGTGCACAGAGCCTACACCCAGTAATGAACACGTGGAACAACATATACAGTGCAGCCCAAGCACAATATATAATTCACAGCAGTAAAGCTAAATGATAGTAGTGTGTAAAATATCATCATAAATCACATTGACATGTGCACTTCGCAGTGCTAGTATCTAAGCACAATCCAAAGAAATGAGATGCACAAGGAACTTGGTGTCAGTCTACACATGAAGGCAACTAAATGAGTACAATAAAGCTAGCATTTCTTTTGAGAGATATGGAACCATACAGGCATGCTCTAGTTTTTTATTGCATTAGTTTGCACTATGACATCAAAACATGTCACACGTGAATATAGAGCTGCGTTTCCTGCAGAAAAGTCTAAAATTGGTTGTAGGTCCACTAATCACGATTGATAAAAGCATTCAGCAATGCCCACAAAATGACAACGCTGCCTTCATATATTGCTGCACATTTTTACTCACAGATATTAGAAAACTAACGTAAATTTCTGGAATTATGCTTGACAACATGTCAGCATTATCACATGACTGCGATGTACCAATACTTGTGTTATGCTTAATTAGTACCCATATCTATGTTTACAATATTTCCATGCCAGCCAGAGCCACCTGCAACTTTAAGTTTTTTTATCTCTAATTGGTCACTTCATGGCTTATGCATAAATAACACAGTGAAAATTAAGCCTAGCACCATGGCTGCAAAGTCAACTTGAAATTAGGCAATCACATGCTTAAAATTAAAAATTTACTATAACTAGTGGTTGAAGAAGACACGCAAGTTGGGCGAGTTGGTGAGGTTCCATGGTGAAAATGTACGAGGGCGGTCCGATAAGTACTTAGCCTCACCGCGAGAGCGCGACGCTATCGCATGAGACATATACCGAGGTTGAGTACGCTCTCTTAGAGGGACACATGCAAAGGTCCAGTCGAATCGGGCTCGCGGTTTTGTTTTGGCCGCTTGAGAAAGCAGGTGATTTTCGTGTGTCCGTCAAAAATGGAAAAAGAGCAACATCGGTCGATGATTCGATTCTTGTTTTTGGAAGAGAAATCGCGCAGCGAAATCAAAGAGCGACTGCATGCCGTCTACGGTGAGTCTTCTCCTTCGATGGCAACCGTCAAAAATTGGTTCAACGAGTTTAAACGTGGTCGCACGTCGGTTTTTGATGAGCCTCGCCCAGGGGCCCCGCAAACGGCTACCACGGCCGATAATGTGGCAAAAATCCACGACCTCGTATTGGCAGACCGCCGACTGAAGATGCGCGAGGTAGCTGAGACAGCAGGCATCTCAAAAGACCGCGTGGATTATATCCTGCATTAAATTTTGGGCATGAGAAAGCGGTCGGCGCGATGGGTGCCGCGTTTGCTGACTCCGGACAACAAGCGCGTCCGTGAGACCACTTCAGAGCAGTGTTTGAAGCTGTTTAAGCGTAATCCAAAGGGGTTCCTGCGTCGTTTTGTGACCGTCGGCGAAACATGGCTCCACTGGTACCACCAGAGACCAAAGAACAGTCGAAACAGTGGACTGCACCCGGAGAACCTGCTCCGAAGAAGGTGAAGTCTGTCGCATCGACCGGAAAGGTGATGGCCGCCATTTTCTGGGATTCTCAAGGTGTGATCTTCGTCGACTACCTTGAGAAGGGTAAAACGGTGACAGGACCTTACTACGCCGAATTTCTGGGCCGATTCGACACCGAATTGCGAAAAAAACGGCCACATTTGGTGAAAAAAAAGGTGCTCTTCCACCATGACAACGCGCCAGCTCACACCTGCGCCATCGCCACGGCCAAGTTGGTCGAACTGGGCTACGAAGTGGTGCCCCATCCATCGTATTCTCCAGGTTAGGCCCCGAGTGATCTCTTCTTCTTTCCCAACTTGAAAAAGTCACTCGCCGGACAAAAATTTGAGTCGAATGAAGAAGTTATCGCCGCCACAGAAGCCTGCTTTGCAGCTCAGGAGAAAACGTATTTTTTTGACGGGATCAAGAAATTGGAGGATCGCTGGGTCAAGTGTATAGAGTTGAAAGGGGACGATGTTGAGAATTAAATCGACACCATTCCAAAATTTTCGTTTTTCTTTTGAAGGCTAAGTACTTATCGGACCGCCCTCGTAAAACAGCGCTTACTTAAACACAAGACGAAGGAAGAAGAGACACACACTGCGCTGACAATGAGCATGCGCGCTCGCCTTGAAAAGTATACGTGTTGTTTTTCATTAAACCAGTTGCAAGTTCAGCGCCGTGTGTGTCTCTTCTTCCTTCGTCTTGTGTTTAAGTAAGCGCTGTTTTACATTTTTACCATGGAACTAGTGGCTGGTGGTTTGGCACATTAGATCCTAAGACTTTATATGCCATGAGGTTGAATAAACTTTGACCACGCACGTTACAGGCTGTGAAGCAGTCAGGACTTAAATTCTCAGTTAAGGAAAGCGGAAAAACAAAACCACAACACACATAGAAATGAAGGGGACAGGACGGCGCAGTACTAGCAACTAAAGTTTAACACGTGCTTGGCTTTTTTAGACATGTGTTTACTCATTTTTAGACTGCGCGATTCTTTAATTTTGTAATGTTTTCGTACTGTGTGTGTATATCTTTCTGTGGTATGCATTAAACTTCAGTTGCTAGTAGCGCATCGTCCTGTGCCTTTCATTGTCATTTCTCTGTGCTGTGAGGGTTTTTTCCGCACTTTCTTTAACTATGAATACACATCAACTCACCCAACTCACTCAGTGTCGTTTTGAACAATGCAAAATTTCCAAATGCACACGCTAGTGGTAAGGTTGCACGCCTTATCACGCATAACACTCTGCATCAATCCCGGTAGTTGACCAACGCTGTAAGATGTACGAAATGTTCTAGATAGTGTACAGTGAGGCACAGTGCAGTGTTCCCACAATACACTGTCTCGTACACAAGCAGCTGGGCGAGCAACTCTTGGTGCTTTGCCAGAAATGTCATCCTGAAAATGATAGAAAAAAGAAGTCCATTAAGCTTTCTGTATCCATAAAAATGAATTTCTTGCCAAGGACTCGCACTTGACTATACTTATTGCAGACTTTTTGACAGAACATGAAACAAATGCAAAATTGTGAGGCTGCTAAGTAGTTCCTTGTGAACTTTTCACTTAAAGTACACAGGGCAAAAAATACACGAAGCGAAAGAAATGCGAAACAATACTAGAAGTGTTACTCTTGTTCTTTGTACCACCATTCGGGTAGTTTTCAATGTCAGTGAATTTAGCATTATAGTGTAAATGGGTGTGACTGTTAGTGAGGTTCATTTTGTATTTAAACACGTTGGACACTAGCTTCTTGATCAACCACGGTCGCTCTGTTTAGGACTGAAGATTGGGCAATTTGGTATTGATTCACGGCATAAATTAACCGCGTACTTGAAATGAGGACAAAAGAAGATCTAGGCCCAATACCAGTGCTTTTACCTTGTCAGAAATTGTGTCAACAGCGAAAATACTGCGTGCAAATCATAAGCTTTATGGCAACATAATGCAAAACAAAATAAAAAGAGTGAAGAAACAAGGTGATTCAACAACGTGGTTCAACAGGTTCAACTGATTATATCAATGTGATTAAAATAGCCTTGCACAACTAATACATCTCCTAAAGGCTATGAATATGCACATCCATCCTACTCGCCCGCCTATCAGTCCTACTACAATTTGCAAATGTAACCCTGGCAAGTTCCAGTGCTGATATGCACCTTATGAAGAAACAATACCATAAAATGCATGCGCTTCATAAAACACACCGTCACTTAGCGAATGTCTGTCAAATCATATGGCCATAATTATGTCTCATCATATGGACATAATTATGTGATGTTTATGTCACATCTTAACGCGCACAAATTGACATTGAGAGGAAGGTTCAAAACAAGCAAATCAAACATGAAAACGGAAGAAACAGAAAACAAATTCGGCCTCAATAAACACTTGACAGCATGATAAAAGCGGCCTCTTTTCGTTTTTGTTTAAGTGTATACTCCGTGAAAGCACTCTGCTTCATTTATGCTTTATCGCAGGCAATAAAATTATGTCGTCCAAACATCTGTTCCAGGCTCCCTCGCGCATCGATTGGCTGGCCGTGCGAAACATGTGCTATATTCACCGGAGTTTCTAAACACGCATCACACATCGTCGCTATGTGAGCTTAATGACTTTTCTTTTTTTCCAATTTTCATTGCACTTTTCACGTGACGCAATGTGCAAAACGACACCTACAGCTGCCCGAGCGACGATAAGGACGCGCAAACAGAGGAAACATAAGTATTACTTACCATTTGTGTTCCTGATGGTGCCGCGAACGCAGCGTGCCCATCATCAACTTGGTTGTCACTGGGTCGTGACGTCGACGAAGGCAGCAGTCGGCGTGTCGAAGATGAAACTCTTTATTTGGCCGAACTTGTGGACGGGAAACGGAAAGTCAAACAACAGCAATACAGACTGTACACTGATAGCGGCGAACAGAGAGAGCGTCGGCCGTCGATAAAACTGCTCATGGCTTGGACGCGCCTTCATTTGTACATCACGCATCGAACATTCCAGCCTTATCACCTGTGGTTGCGCAACCTCTGGAATAATCTTTACTATTCGCGTCATGTGCGCAATCTTGACGAAATAATCTACTGCAATCTGGAATGTTCCGAGACATTCTGGCGCAGCCCGCGCAAGACAGCGATCACACGTGCAACGGACCTGTTACAAAAACATAGCAAAAGAAGCGCGCGTGGCATTGCCCCCCTCTGCTCGTAACAGAATGTGGAAGGGGGAAAAAGTGCATATACAAATAAAGTACAATGATAAAGGAAAAAGCAGTGCTAAGGTTCGCTAGCGCGTATAAAACGGCTTAATAATAACATAACATCTGGGGTTTTCGTCCCAAAACCACGATATGATTATGAGTGACGCCGTAGTAGGGCGCTCCGCAAATTTCGACCATCTTGTGTTCTTTAACGTGCACCTAAATCTAAGTACACGGGCCTCTACCATTTCGCCTCCATCGAAATTCCGCGGTCGGGATCGAACCTGCGACCTTCGGGTCAGCAGCCGAGCACCGTAACCGCTATATCACCGCGGCGGACGAAAAAAAGCGGCTTAAGGCGCACGACATAGACGACTTCAAGTCGTGCGCGGCGGCGCTGAGAGTTCGTGATGCCGTCCGAGATGACCTCGTAGTCTAGAGCGCCGAGACGTCGAGGAGCCTTGTAGGCCCGAAGGAGTTTTTCGCTAAGCTCACGTCGGCGTATCGGCGTCCAGACCCAAACACGGTCGCCGGGCTAGTACTCCGCGAAGCGTCGTCGAAGATTGTAACCAAGGCTGCCGGCCGTCTGCTGATTCCTTGATACGTAGGCGGGCGAGTTGTCGGGCTTCTTCGGCGCGCTGAAGGTAGACAGTCGCGTCGAGGTTTTCTTCGTCGGTGACGTTGGGTAGCACGGCGTTGAACATCATTGCCGGGTTCCTTCCTTGTATGGCGTATAGGTTCCTTCCTTGTATGGCGAATTGTATGGCGTCATTTGCGTCGTTTCTTGCACGGCCGTGTTGTATGCGAAGCTCACGTACGGAAGGATGCCATCTCACGTCTTGCGTTCGAAGTCGACGTACATGGCCAGCATGTCGGCGATGGTCTTATTTAGACGCTCGGTGAGGCCATTGGTCTGTCGGTGTTTTTTAAACGGGCGGCCCGGCGCTGTCTTGTTTTGCTGTATTTAAAGATCGCTTGAGTAAGGTCAGCAGTAAAGGCCGTACCTCTGTCGGTGATGAGGACTTCTGGGGCGCCATGACGCAGGACGATGTTCTGAACGAAGAACTTGGCTACCTCGGCGGCAATGCCTTTGGGCAGGGCCCTTTTTCGGCGTATCAGGTAAGGTAGTCGGTAGCTACGACGATCCATTTGTTTCCGGAAGTCGACGTCGGAAACGCGGCGAATAGTGCGTCGGCCGTCAGTAGGTCCATCCCGATTTGCTGGAATGGCCGTGGTGGCTCGGTCGGCTGAGGAAGTCCGGCTAGCCTTGTCCGCGGTGTCTTCCGTCGCTGACAGTCTCGGCAAGTCTTTACGTAGTGGGTGACGTCGGTAGTGAGGTGAGACCAGTAGTACATGTCTTGTATTGTTGCGAGCGTGCGGGAAACACCAAGGTGTCCAGCCATTGGGTCGTCGTGTAAAGCTTCCAGAATCTCTGGACGTAATGATGAAGGTGCTACGAGGAGGTAGTTGGCCCGGAGTGGCGAGAAGTTTTTCTTTAGAAGCACGCCATTCCGCAAAAAAAATTACAATGGCTTAGCTCGGCTATGCCAGGATATACGTAGCGTTAGCAAACGTTCAGCTGATTCATTTCCAGGATTTAGGGACATATGCACCTGCCGCCATCTCTCGTCGGTGACTGCGGTGGCCTGCCGTAACTGAATTGGAGATTGGCGAAAGAAAATTATATCTGACGAAAAAAGTTAGTTGTCAAAAACGACTCCCGGTTCTATACGGTATAGACTTATTTGAACATTCTGTTAAAATTACAGTGTCGCACCACAAACCACGTGGCTTCCCAGAGTATTTAAAACTTTACAGTGGGGCCCCATGTGTTTTTAATGGGTGGTGTTCAATTGTCCTGGGAAGCCACACGCTTTGTAGTGCAATACTGCAATTTTAACAAAATGTTCCAGTAGGTCTCTACTGTATAGAGCCCCGAGTCGTTTTTGATAGCTTGCTTTTTTCAAGAGAGATTATTTTTTTTCGCCCATTTCCCATTCACTTATGGCAGGACGCCGTTACTACCGCCAAGAGATGGCGCCGCGCACAAATGTCCCCAAATCCTGGGAACGATTCTTAGCTTTCCAGATTGTCTAGGATTATTAGCCTTCTTCTGTTCATTGTTCGTACGCTGAACCGCTAATTGCCAGGCAACTACTTCGGGATCCGGTGAGATAAGCTTCCCGGCTCTTCTGCGCCGTCGAGCAGCATTTGCGCTCTCCTTCTCTATGGGGTTAAACACCTGCAAACGCCAGTCAGAGGCACTATTAAGCGGCCCCAGCGCAGTGTCAGACGGCGACTGCACAGCGAAGACGAATAGCTGCGCGCGCGCCGGCGCCACTGTGTCTATGGCTACGACGTCACTCCTCTCGAATGCGGCGCAGACCAGCAGCGGCGAGCCGTGCGCGGCGGTGGCGGAGTCTGCGCGCGCGCCGGCGCCAGCGTGTCGGCCGCGCCTACGACGCCACTACTCCCGAACGTGCAGACCAGCAGCGGCGAGCCACGCGCGGTGTCGAAGAGCGCGTGAGATGCCAGCTCCGGTGAGCCAGCTGTGTGACATCACTGATCCTCGCGCATGCGCAGCACGGCTCCTGACCCTCCACGCGAAATCGGCTCCGTCTAGGCAAGCGTAGCTAACGCAACAAAACGGCGCGAGTCCTCGCTTGAATACCTTTGGAACGACGGTGGCCTTGCCCTCGAGGAATTCCACAAGACCCTTGAGTTCCGGATCGGCTTGCTGTTTGGCGAATTCATCAGCACTTAAGGTTCCCAAAAAGTAGTCACCATCCAGGTCGTCTTGTGGCGGTGGGTCAACGGGGGCACGGGACAGGCAGTCGGCGTCGGAGTGCTTTCGTCCGGACTTCTAAACGACGGTAATGTCGAATTCCTGAAGTCACAGACTCCACCATGGGAGGCGACCTGAAGGGTCCTTCAAGTTAGCTAGCCAAGACAAGGTGTGGTGGTAGCTCGCAACCTTGAAAGGCCTGCCGTAATGGTAGGGATGAAACTTTGATGTAGCCAAGAAGATGACAAGGCACTCCTTTTCTGTTGTGGAATAGTTGGCTTCTGCCTTAGATAGCGCCCGGCTAGCATAACTGACAACCCTTTACAGTCTGTCAGTCCTCTGCATTAGGACGGCTCCGAGCCCTACGCTGCCTGTGTCGGTTTCCGTGTCGGCGTATTCGTCGAAGTGCGCAAATGTCGGCGGCGTCTGCAGGCGTCGTTTCAGTTCTTTAAATGCTTCGACTTGTGCCTTTCCCCACTTGAATTCCACGTGAGTTTTCGTGAGGTGCGTTAGTGGCTCGGCGATCCTTGAAAATTCTTTGACAAAACACCTGTAATAGGCGCACAAGCCCAGATATCGGCATACAGCCTTCCTGTCGGTGGGCGCCGGGAAGGCAGCGACGGCCGCTGTTTTCCACGGGCCCAAGTGAACTCCAGACTTGCTAATCACGTGGCTCAAGAACAAGAGCTCCTCATACGCGAAGCGTCACTTTTGTGGATTCAGGGTGAGTCCAGAGGTTTTGATTGCTTGAAGTAGAGCCTCAAGGCGCCGGAGATGCTTGTCGAAGATTGAGGCAAACACGACGTCGTCCAAGTACGCGAAGCCAGTTTGCCGCTTCAAGCCTGCCAGTACTGTATCTATAACGCGTTGGAATGTCGGAGGTTCCGAGCAAACACCGAAGTGCTTGACCATGAACTCGAAGAGTTCGTCTGGTGTTGTGAAATCTTGACACCACCAAGATTTAATGATGTGAGGATTCTGGGCAGAAGCCATGATAAAACGGCTCGTGAACTTCTCGAGGCTTTCTACATCAAAGAGAAGAATGATGATTGCGTCAGTCAGACGTCAGTCTTCCTGTACAATGCGGAGCACAATTTTTTCAAATCTTTGATATGATACGCCCCCTATGGTTTGTGACGTTGCGTTTGCGCATTGGTATGTGTATATATGTGCCACAATCTTGTAGTCTTCATTAAAGTTGTGAGTAGCGCCTGTCCCGTCGGTTTGTGTTCCTTACTTTGTGGTGTGTGTGTTTGTAGCGCTGCATTATGTCATTAGGCTAATTTACGTTTGCAGTTGTGATGAAGTGCCCTGACGCCGTTGAGAAGACGACGAAGCGGCGCCGAAAACGTGCAAGCACGCACATCTTGAAGATACCTTCCTGCACGTGCCCGCGTGGCGCGAGGAGAAAAAAAAAGAAAAAGAAAGGAACAGGCCACGTCGACGGATCAGACGGAGCCAGAAGCTCGAGCGGGGAAGGCGCGTTGGCCTGGTCGGATGCCACCGTTCGGGAGGCCAACATCTGTCGGAGGGACCAGGTCGAGCGTCACGCCCGAGGGACCTCGCAACGACGCGCCTTCGGCCCCGGCGCCCAGCGGTCGTAGAGGAGCCCGCGACATCCCGCCTGGCCCTTCTCAAGCAAAACCCGCAACGCAGCCACGACGCCAAGTCAAGGCCCGTAGCGTGAGCGCGGCGTTTACTTGAACTTTTTCCTAAAGACGCTTCGCGTTTTGATTGTTTTGCTGTGCTTTGTATTTATTTTGTTTGTGTATGTTTATGTCAGAATATATGTTTGTGTGCCGTGCCAGCTGCGTCCTCTTCCTTGCGGCCCTCACGAGCGTCTCTGACACTATGCACTAAGCCTTCTCCCCGAACCCATATCGTAACAATGGCGTCCGCGACGGATCATACTGAAAATTGGCAGCGCAAACAAACGGGACACAGAAGAGGAACACAAACAGGCGCAGACTGAAACTTGGATTTATTCACAGAAGATAATATATACCAGAAAAAACATGAAGGGAAACATGAAAAACATGAAAAACATGAAATCTCGTTTATGGACGACACCTGATTATGGTGGTTCCTTCCCTCATGTATTTCCCTTTCCCTTCATGTTTTTTCTGGTATATATTATCTTCTGTGAATAAATCCAAGTTTCAGTCTGCGCCTGTTTGTGTTCCTCTTCTGTGTCCCGTTTGTTTGCGCTGCCAATTTTCAGTATGAACCTATACCAACTTGCCCGCCTTTCAACACTTCCGCGACGGAGACTTTCTCCAAGATATACTAAGAAGGTCGGAGCAAGGCAGTCAGAGATTTTAGTGGAGAGCTGCACGGGAGATGGACATATTAGAGCTGATAGACGCAGGCGAGAAGCTAGGCTTGCAAGGCGCGCAGCTTAAGGCATGGGCAGAAACACAAGCAGAAAGAAGACGTGTAGAGAGAGCACAAGCACATGAATTTCAATGCAAGGCTCAATGCAAGGCAAGGCGCTTATTGCTCAACGCGAAGAGGTGGAAACTGCTCTACGTAGGCTCGAGCTAAAACGCGAGGCTTGCTTTACTGAAATACGTATGGTAGAGGGACAGTTCCCCACTTTTCAACAAGAACTGCGTACGGAAGACGAACACGCTAGTAGTTTGATGCTAGACAGGAGTTCCGCGGCTAAAAGCGGACGTCTAGTATTACGGCGCGGTGTGCAGTGCGATGATCATGTGGAGCACGCTCAATTAGTACATGCCGGCGTTCAATCCCAGCGTAAGGGAAAATACAAGGACTTCATGTGTCCTGAGATGCTCATTAGTGAGCACGAACAGCCTTTTGGCAACATTCCTACTCGAAAGGAAGTAGCTGAACTGAAATGCGACCGTACAGTGGTCCCCATCAGTATAAATCATAAAATGTCCCATGTGAGTGACATTCACAATGCCTATGATGAAGGTATCACATTATATAACAGTGATATTTACCATTTTAAAATTGAAAGCAAAGCAGACGCCAGTTGCTCTAACGCACCACATGGCGTGGTTATGTCAACAACATGTACTTGCGAACAAGGAGTTTGTAGTCAACATGAATCTGATGTAGTCCACGTGCTACCAAATAATTTGGATAGAAGTACGGATGATCTTGCGGGGTCGAAAGAAACACACTCCAGCTCAAGCAAAGTAGGTGAGATCGCTCCGAGTAGTGTCAGGGAATGGCACCATGAAGAAGCAGAGGAAACGATGTGCCAAATTGATGGCTGCGTTTTCAATGAGGTGCATGGCACCAGATGTTCCCTGATTGGCTGTAGAGCTAGTACTCTAGTATCCGACACTTTATTTGCGGAGCTGAAGCAACAGCGTAAGAATCCCGTTCTGAACACAAGGAAAACACACAACACCAGCACGGGAACTTCGAAATGCAAAAATGAAACGGCTCAGCCCTACATCTCTGATAGGGGCGAACAAACAGAGAATGCATGGAAACGCAGAAAATGCAAGGAGACATGCTTTTCACAAAGCGACTGGAACGCAAATGGCCGCCAAGGAAGTGCTCATGGTCGATGCTACCTGAAGGCACTGGCGTCCCAGGATCGGCCCTTGTGGTGGGAATCCGCCCACCGTAAGTTCGTTAGGTATAAGGCAAGCGTCTCAATTCTGAGACCTTCAATCGCAGGTGGTGAAAACCTGAAATGCTATACTCAGGCTGTCCTGACTTGCGCGTTGCGTGAACAGTTTCTCTGTTTGTTCTCATTTCATATTAGAAACAGACCACCAGCTCCTACAATACATAAACTCAAACAAAGTTTTCAATAAGCGCATTCACCGTTGGAGCTTGCTTCTGACCGAATATGATTTTTCTGTACGTTATATCCCTGGAGCAACTAACGTGGGTGCCGACTACATGAGCCGCAGTTCATGTGATCCTGCATGTGATCATACATAAGCACCAAATGGTTAGGCTCTTCTGGTGAGATAACTGGTTTTGTACAATTTGCAGATAGGTTAACTTTGTATAACCATTGAGTGACTCATGAGTAACATGAACATCACGGGTGTTTATTTCTCTACGGTGTTGTGTTTTTGTGTGTGTCAGTGTTTCCACGGAACAATACGATAGTGTGTGCAGTGTGTGAATATTGTCGAGTGCCAGTGTGTGCTGTCAAGACAGTGTGACTGGATTTTGTGTCCACGTTGAAGTGTGCCCCTGGAACACTTCTTCAAATGGGGGCTTATGTGATGAGGTGACTTGACGCCGCTCAGAAGACGACGAAGCGGCGCCGAAAACGCGCAAGCACGCGCACTGAAATAAGAGTGTTATTCCCTGCACGTGCCGCGCGAGAAAAAGAAGAGAAAGAACAGGCCACGTCGACGGATCAGACGGAGCCAGAAGCTGGAGCGGGGAAGACGCGTTGGCCTGGTCGGACGCCATCGTTCGGGAGGCCAACATCTGTCGGAGGGACCCGGTCGAGCGTCAACGCCCGAGGGACCTCGCAACGACACGTCTTCGGCCCCGGCGCCCAGCGGACGCAGAGGAGCCTGAGACATCCCGCCTGGCCCTTCTCAAGCAAGACCCGCAACGCAGCCACGACGCCAAGTCAAGGCCCGTAGCGTGAGCGCGGCGTTTCCTTGAACTTTTTCCTAAAGACGCTTCGCGTTTTGATTGTTTTGCTGTGCTTTGTGTTTGTTTTGTTTGTGTATGTTCGTGTCAGAATATATGTTTGTGTGCCGTGCCAGACTCGTCCTCTTCCTTGCGGCACTCACGAGCGTCTCTGACACTATGCACTAAACCTGCTCCCCGAACCCATATCATAACAGCAATGTACCACACACATCTGTTTCCCACAGTCAGTGGTAGCTGCCGGTTCTCGAGTTGTAGGCCTCAGTAGTGTGCCACCACAATAGTCGAAACCCATTTCCCATGTCGTACGTTCAATCCGTGCTCGGAACGCGAGATCCATCGGCGTGCTGTTATGCCTGCTGCTGATGTATGCGCACAATCGAAAACAAACCGCACACAGAGGACGTAAGCATGCGCGCTTCCGAGACAGTAGGCGTGCGACTAAGGGAAACACAGCGGATTAGAGGACAGTATCAATGCAAATAGATCGCCTCAGTGCCTAGACCCCAGACGCGATACACCGCGCCAGACCACGGAGCGAGAAGCAGCCGACCGGAACTACGAGTGGCCAGCAGGAGCAGTCAGCACTGCCAAGTTACGCGGAAAGGAAACCGCACAACATTGAAGCGAGGGGCCGTAGGGTACTGTGCGGGGCATCTCGGACTCGCTGCCCTCTCCTTTTGAATGAAGCGAGTAGAGAGGGAATGCGTCAGGTAAATATAGCGATCGCTATATCTCTGGTCCTACGTTAGCTTTTCGAAACATTCTTTCGGCTATATATTCCTGGGAGACGTCCAACTCATTCCAAAATGTTTTAAATGAGAAGCATTTCTTAGCGACGGCATGTCCCGCGTGCTCGGCGTCCGCACTCACACTGTGCACTCTCCGCACTCCGCACTCACTCCGCACTTGCTCTCCACTTCTCTCGTACCACCTGCTTGCGCTTCTCCTGCGGTCTCGCTTCTGCTCTCACGGCGCTACTCTCCTCCTCTAGTCTCCTTTCCTCTCCAGCGAATGCAGAAATACATGAAACGTGCCCTCAGCAACGACGCTGACACATGCGCTTCAGGCAGGGTCACGGGGAGACAGGGGATTGGAATGCAAGGTAAACGAACTCGTCGGACGGGTTGGTCGGCCGGCGGCTTCTCTTCCTCTAGTCTCCTCTCCTCTCCAGCGAATGCAGAAATACATGAAACGTGCCCTCAGGCCCTCAGCAACGACGCGGACACACGCACTTCAGGCAGGGTCACTGGTGAGACAGGGGATTGGAATGCAAGGTTAACGAACTCGTCGGACGGGTTGGTCGGCCGGCGGCTTGTGATGTCAAATTCTTGCGCGCAGGCATGAAATGTTCTAGCAGGTGTCGGCTGAGCGCTGCGCGCGTTCAGTTCAGCGCTTGCTTCGGCTCACTCCGCTTGACTCCGTTGATGCTTCCGATGAAGTGTGATGATCCGATGAAGTGTGATGAAAGCAAAACTCCCGCCATTTAGTGGGTTGGCGCAAACAAGCGTCAGCATCAGACGTACAGTACTCACGGACTCAAACGAGACATGAACTTGTTTAGTATAACGATTAGTATGCGCAATTTGTCGAGATAACTACGTCATGTCGCGATGAGTGTGGTCTCTAAAGTTAATGTTGGCTCTGATCTACGCGTTCGAGTCGAAATTACGCCGATATGACCCGAACTCAAAACGGTGGACACGAAAGTATGTGCGTTATTTAGCCCTAAATTGTCCTATTTCAATCCGTGAGTACTGTACATCGACGAGGCCATGGGTGACTACCAAAAGCAATACGCAGACACGCATCCTTTTCATTGGCGACTTTAATGTCAACGTCATGAAGAGCGATTGGATAGTTGAGTACATGTCATCACACCACTCGCTGCAACACGTATCACACGACGACCGAAAACAACAGCCAACTACCATTCACAGCACATGCATTGATCACGTCTTCACCAATTTAAAGATCCACCCACTGCACCAAGATCCCCTCACGATTCACTTCAGCGACCCCAAAGCCATCCTCTTCAAAGCAAAGTGCACACCTCGAGTACTAGACGCTGCTCAATAAAGACATTCGTTAACCGTTTCACCTTCGTCTACGCAATTAAAATAACGGAACCCCCCCCCCCCCCCGATGCTTCGCATCACCTCAGGGTTCCCTTCGGGAAGATGTAGCATTTTTTTACGCCAAGTGCGAGGGGTGGTTCATGACCCCTTTATGTTGTACCCTCCTCGTAAGCCTCCATGTTTCTTCTCCTTAGTTAAGTACCCGTAAGATGCAGCTGTCATATGCCTTTCTCTTGGGCGATAGTGGTAAACTACCATTCAGGATTTGAGGATGCCTGCCCGCTCCCTGTTTACTTTTATAGTTACTTCAGTCTCATGGTTTGGCTCTGCGGTTACAACCTGTCCTAACTAGACGTATTCGTTTACCACTTCCAGTGACTCACTACCTATCGCAAAGCGCCGTTTTCTTCCGAGAATCTTGAACATTGACTTAGGTTCCTGAATATTATTTTCAGAGCAACCGTTTGGCTTCCCTGGTCGAATTTAGTAATCATAATTTGAGTAATTAGACCCATGAGTTGCTCATCAAGGCAATGCCATCGGGTACCTTCCATTAACTCGCATTTCTCCTGGTCTAGGGCCCTGGAAACCTTCTTTGAGCACGCGGTGAATACCATTGGGGAGGTCATATCTCTCTGCCATCAATACTTCGTTGAAGTCAAGAGTTTGACGGAATCCCGGACAGGCCAACGAAAGTAAAAATCGACACTCTTACGACACTCTCGACACTCTTCCAACGGGCTCAGCGGACTTGCTCAAGAAAAGAAGACGCACGGAGTGACGTGGAGACCGTCCATCGGGAGCTGGCCGCATACCGTTACCCGTCCTCTTTCATCAATTCAGCCCATCGTCAACTTTCACGACAGGTCCGACCAATCAATCTTTCAGAAAGGAAAAGAGCGTCGGTTCCGTATGCTCCGGCCTTCAGTGATGCACTCGCCAGAATTTTGCGCTCCTTCGACGTACAGGTATTCGACGTACAGGTCCTTCGACGTATATACCTGCGCGGAAACTTGGAAACAGCCTCATGAACGTCAAGGACAAGTTAGAGCTTCAGAGGTTTCCGGGTGTGTTTTCGCCTGTGCCCAGATTTCCCTGCACCGCTTGTACGCTTCGTCCGTTTTTCAGAGTATGTTCAATTCTCTGCGTATTATAACTTCTTATGTTGGCTGCCTCACGCCTACGAATTAACTTATGAAGGGTACATTTTTTCTTTTCGTTAGGGGAAATTCCAACGCAAAGAAAACACAGGTTGTTTGTAGTCGTTTGGGTAAGTAATTAATTTGTTGCCATCTTAGAATTACTGGTCGCCTTCTGAATTTTTCAGCATTTACGAGTGCTGACGTCGGAAGAGTTGAGAGGATCGGAGCACTAAAGCTGCTTTTGCCAAGCGATCCGCCATTTCTATTATTGCTACTTCTTTACGGCGAGGCAGGAAAATTATGCTGATTAGAGTGGAGAAAAGTGAAAAAAAGATACGTGATATATGACAACTACTATTTTCAGTAGTGCTGAGCATAAAGATAAAGAGCCTGTTACTATGAGCACTCTCAAGTTTCGTGGGCTGTTTCTGTAGTGTCATGTAACCTCCAAACACTTCTCCAATCATGAAAACGACCATTTAGAGCTCTCAGAGAAAATACCAATACGAAATATTTTTTCTGTGTGTGAGGCCTCTGTAGCTATGACATTTTTTATGCTTGCCACCATAAATTACTTATTAATAGACCGTTTCGCATATTTGAAGGCAAATTTTCATTCGTGATTCATATATATATCAACAAAATAATTTGTAAGTAATCTCGCTCATTGCGAATATGGGGAACTTGACTGAATGGACCAAAATGTGCCTTACGCAGCCCACCGGTAGTGTATAAAACCGAGGGCAGTGAGAATGCCAAAATGGCGCAGGATAAGACATAAACATATTTTCTTAGCTTTGTTATACATCTCTCGAAATGCTTGTCAAATTGGTAAATTGAGTTTATAAAAAAAAAGAGGACAATCTTGTCTCTGAGTGTTGCCACGAGCGTTTCCTTGTGTGTTTTCCCGTGGCAGACAGCTGGCATCGCAAACATTCCGCAGCCCGCCGACAAGAGGGCAGTACAAGGATTTTTTCGCTTTATGTGAACTTTACAGATGCTTTGTAAAATACACCTCGTGCGCTGCAGTCTCATAATTCAAGAATTTGACGTCTCTGTTATATACAAGATCCGACGAAAGCACTCCGATCTCGACTGCTTGTCCCGCACCCCCATTGAACCCCCCTGGCGAGGCGACTTCCACGGCGACACTTTGTTGGGAACAGTAAGCACCGACGACTTCGCCGCACAACACTGAGCAGACCCTAAGTTAAGAAGCCTTGAGGAATAATAGCTGGAAGTCCACAGCGACATTGTTTCTAAGGTATTTTGTCGGGGCCATTAAATGGATATATACTAAAACAGGTATGAAGACACATTTCTGTATGACGAACATAAATGACAGGTGGTAATATGAAAACCATGAGAATCGTGTCATGTCCGGCATGACTTACATACCACGGTCATGGTGCGCTCGCGGCCAATTCACTTGCTTGATATACACCAAAACTGGTACAGCGTGACGTGACTGTATGAAGAGCATGAATGACAGGTGGTAACATGAAAATCATGATATGCATGTCAGGTACGGCATAATTTACATGCCGCGCTCATGGTACAGTCGCGGCCGTTTCGCTAGAGTGATATACACCAAACCATATGGCGAGACGCGAGTGTGTGATGCCCATAAAGTATAGGCGGTAACGTGAAAATTATGATATGCATGTCATGTACGACATGATTTACATGCCATGGTTATGGTGAGCTCGCGGCCGTTTAACTAGCCTGATCTATACCAAGATTGGTATTGCCGACGTGATTGCATGACGAACATAAATGACAGGTGGTAACATGAAAATAATGGCATGCATGTAATGTACGGCATGATTTACATGAAACTGTCCTAGTGCGCTTCCGACTGGTTTGTTAACTGCATATATGCAAAAATTGGTATAGCATGGCAAGAGTGCGTGGCGAACATAAATGACAGGTCATGCATTCTACATACCAGAATAAAGGTTTCATTGGCATGGTATATACCAGATTGTATATACATGCATGCATGACAAACATGCCATATATAGTGAACTAGACGTCATGACATAAATGACTTCTTTTGCCTCAAAGACAAACAAGACGATGCATGGAGGTCTTTGCTGGCTGCTTCGTATTAAATCGATTGCCACAGTGCGTGGGATCTGCCCGATTTTTAAGTACTTCATCTTTAGTAACAAGCAGCGCGTGCTATATGGATTTTTTCTTCAAGAAGCCGAATTGTAAAACAGAAAATGGAGGCAGCTTCGCACTAGTGGTGCCAAGCCTGAAGGAAGTGCGGAGCTGGGTAGCCTTCTTCGTTTCTCTTTATTTTTCTATTTCTTTCTTCTCTCTGCTCTTCACTTTTTTCTGTATTTTTTGTTTCTCTCTATTTCTATTTTTTTCTTTCTCTCTATAAATATTTCCTTCTCACTCTTTCTTCTCGTCCTTATATATATATATATATTATATATATATATATATATATATATATATATATATATATATATATATATATATATTGTGATGACAAAGAATGACACTGGGGTCCGGGCGCGCGGGGAGCTGATCGAGGCAGAGGAAGAAGAGGTTCAGATTGGAACAGCTTGCCCGAGAAACGGGTGTTGTCTCTGTCTGAGTTCATCACAATATATATATATATATATATATATATATATATATATATATATGTATATACATATATATATATATATATATATATATATATATATATATATATATATATATATATTGAAGTAAAGCGGTTAAGCCGACGCTTTATTACGCCAAAGGCAAGATGGCGCCGACCAAGAAGAGGCCCGAGCCGATGACTGATGATGGTTATGTACAGATGAGGAAGATGAAGTCCAATTAATGCCTACACTAATTTCCCCCGTTGACGAAAGCGGCCAGCCTGGCCGCGAATTACGTTGTGGAACGCAGATGAAAGGGTTTGAGACGCGAAACGTGCACAACCTCTGTGCCGCGGCAGCGTTGGTCAGTGGAGGCATGAACAGGTGTAACACGGTAGTTCACCGGCGAGGTCTGGTCTATAACTGTGTAGGGGCCAATATAGCGAGATTCAAGCTTTTCGCATAAGCCAGGTGTCCGTGCAGGCGTCCATAGGAGTACAGGGTCGCCAGGGCGATAGAAAACGTCGCGGTGAGTGGCATCGTAGCGATTTTTGCGATCTTCTTGGCTAGCCTCGGTGTTTATACGGGCGCGACGACGGCATTGGGCAACCCGGTACAGAAACTGGTCGCAAATGAATGGTGAAGAATTGACGGGTCCAGAGAAGAAAGAAACGTCGAGTGATGAGGTTGGCTGGCGTCCGTATACTAAGAAAACGGAGAGTAGCCTGTGGTCCGTTGAACTGACGTATTATACGCAAACGTTACAAATGGGAGAACCGCATCCCAGTTACGATGGTCAGGTTGGATATACATGGATAGCATGTCGCACAGCGTGCGATGAAATCTCTCCGTCAAACCATTTGTCTGTGGGTGGTAGCTAGACGTTGTCTTCTGGATTGTGTTTGACGCTTGGAGAACTTCACTAAGCGTGCTTGAGAGAAACGCCTTGCCTCGGTCGCTCAAAAGAACGTGAGGGGCTCCGTGCCGTAGGTAGATAGCTTTCAAGAAGAAGGTTGCTACTTCGGAAGCAGTTCCTGAAGTGATCGAGGCCGTCTCAGCGTACCGGGTCAAGTGATCAACAGCGGTGACGATCCATCTCTTACCGTCTGGGGTAGTTGAGAGGGGCCCGAATAGGTCAATTCCGACGACAGAGAACGGCTGTGCTGGGCAAGGAAGTGGTTGTAGGGTCCCGACTGGGACAGTAGTAGGCCGCTTGCGGTGTTGGCAAAGGGCACACGAGGCAATATATTTAGCTACGCTCGTGGAAAGACCTGGCCAGAAGAACCGGCTGCGGATGCGCTCGTGGTTTTTGTGGTAGCCAAAGTGGCCTGACGTTGGGTCGTCGTGTGAAGCCCGAAGAACTTCCCCGCGAAGAGCCCGCGGTACGACGGGGACCCATCGATGGCCTTCCGGGTGAAAAATGTACCGATAGAGTACGTCGTCTTCAAACTTGAATAGCTTGAGCTGTTTTCGTAGCCTGGCATTAGGAGAAGACGAAGCACCACTTAGGCGACTGATGATGTCACTGCAATAAGAATCAGTACGCTGGTGAGTGGAAAGCACTGAAGGGCGGTTGGCTGAAGGCAGGGAAGAAATGGATGCAATCGACGATGTGTCCTCAGTGCGGCCAATTTGACAAGGTGACGTGACGTGCTCCGATGTTGGCGGCAATGGACATCGTGATAGAGCATCGGCATCTTGATGCTTCTTTCCGGTCTTGTAAATGACGTCAAAGTCATATGCTTGTAATCGGATAATCCAGCGGCCAAGGCGTCCCGACAAGTTTTTGATTGTCGACAGCCAGCATAGCGCATGGTGGTCGGTCACAACAGTGAAATGTCGACCATGGAGGTACGGACGAAATTTTTGGATGGACCAGACAACAGCCAAGCACTCTTGTTCGGTTATCGAGTACTTCTTCTCTGCAGAGGTGAGAGTGCGGCTTGCATACGCGACAACTTTCTCGCGAAATTCACGGTCACGCTGTAGCAGTACGGCACCAATTCCCTGCCCACTAGCGTCAGTGTGCAGTACCGTAGGTGCCTCGTCATTGAAATAACAAAGAACCGGTGGGGATGTCAGTGCGCGCTTGAGTTCTTGGAATACGGCTTCGCACTGATGATTCCAATCAAAGGGAGCGGTACTAGCAAGGAGCTTGTGGAGAGGCGAGGCAATGGTGGCAAAGTTCCGGATGAAGCGTCGGAAGTATGATGCGAGCCCAAGGAAGCTGCGCAGTTCTTTTGCACGGAGTGGGCGCGGGAAGTTGAGCACTGCGGAAATTTTGTCCGGATTGGGCTGGATGCCATCTTTGTTAACGAGATGTCCGAGAACTTTGATCATTGTGCTACCAAAGTGGCACTTCTTTGTGTTTAGTTGAAGGCCAGCATTGGAGAGGCATGTGAGCACTTCGTCGAGGCGTTGCAGACGGTCATCGAAAGTGGAGGAAAACACGACGATATCGTCCAAATAGCATAGACAAGTTTTCCACTTGAGGCCGCGAAGAACAGTGTCGATCATCCTTTCAAATGTGGCGGGGGCATTACATAGGCCGAAGGGCATTACGTTAAACTCGTAAAGACCGTCCGGCGTAGAAAAGGCGGTCTTTTCTTTGTCCGCTTCGTCCATTGGAATTTGCCAACATCCGGAACGAAGGTCAAGGGTGGAGAAGTACTGCGCGCCTTGCAAAGAGTCAAGTGCATCATCTATACGAGGCATCGGATATACATCCTTTCGGGTGATCTTGTTGAGCGCGCGGTAATCAACACAAATCGTACCGATCCATCCTTCTTTTGTACCAATACAACGGGTGATGACCAAGAACTGGCAGAGGGTCGTATGATGTTTCTTTTGAGCATGTCGGCCACGTTCTCCTCAATGATTTGCGTTCGGCCAAGGAGACTCGATAGGGACGACGGCGTACAATATTCTGACCATCAGTGTTGATACGATGAGACGCAACTGTGGTCTGTCCGAGTGACGAAGCATTGGCGTCGAAGGAGGCCTGATGTTTTGCTAGCAATTTCAGCAACGCCTCACGCTGAGGAGCAGGAAGGTCGGGGTTTATCCCGGAAGCAAAGGTGGATGAAGAAATAGGCTTGTCCTGTGGAGGATGAGCTTGCAAGGCGTCAAGAGGTACGAAAGATGCCGGTTGTGTATCCACATAACAGGGCACCGCAGAACCTTGAGGTAGGAGAATAGTCTCAGTGGTGGTGTTCAGGCCGACGATTACCGCAGCACTTTCTTTGAATCGCACCAGGCTGGATGGGAACACAATGCCACGAGCTAGACAGCGGCCGTAAGGGGTGATAAACACGTCACCATTGGCAATATGCATAGACGTGATCGGGATCAGTTGCTCCTGACCCGGAGGCAGTACGGAATCGGCAGCTGTGGAAAAACGCAGTCGTGTCTCATCGATACGCTCGCTGCAATGATCGGTCTCGGTCATCTGAAGTACACGTTGGCGGCAAGAAATTAAAGCAGACGCTGACGAGAGAAAGTCCCAGCCTAAAATGAGTTCATGAGCACAGGAAATTAAAACTGCGAAAGTGATGTGATGACAGATACCGTCAATGAAGACGCGTGCTGTACATTGAGCCAATGGTCGAATGATTGCTCCATTGGCCCCAATCAAGAATGATCCAAGGTAGGGCGTCTTCACTTTCCGCAAACGAGAACACAAGTCCGCACGCATAACAGAAATCGTTGCTCCCGTGTCTATCAAAGCCCAAACCCGCACACCATGCACAATCACCAATAACATGTTTGACGGTCGTTCAGGAGGACTTGAGGCATTTCGCGGCGATGCAGTTTTCCCTCCAAAAACTGCACTGTTTAGTTTTCCGATCGCTGGACAGGGAGTTGAGAGACAGGCCGAAGCGGCGAAACAGAGCGCCGGAGTGGCGATGGGGAACGTCGTCTGGAGGTACGTGTATTGATGGTCGTGTTCGAAAAGTCGGCCGGCGATGGCGATCGGCGAGTGAAAACATTGTCGGCGTAACGGCGGTAAAATCGAGATGGCTCGTCACGTTCGAAAGCAGCATAACCCCGACGTTCGTCCTGCTGGCGGCGTCGACAAACCCGGGAGATGTGTCCCCGAATGCCGCAGTAATAGCAGACAGGCCGTGGGGCACGCCAGACGGAATGGTATGGCGGAGTCGGTGCTCGGGCAACAAGAGGTGCTAGATGGTCGTGAACAGGCACAGGTGGTGTGACTGGAGGCGGTGAAGGTTGCATTGCAGCGATGTGTGCGTACGAAGCCGATTGGGGGCAAGGTGGAGCGGTGGGATGGTGGGCGCTCTGAAAGGCTGTCATTTCCTCTTTGATCATACTTCGCAGATCAGTGGAGGCGGGTTGTGCGTGAGCGTTGTTGCAAGGTGGTGAGCCGTAGGCTTGCAATTCCTCACGGATTATGGCTCGAATGATGGATCGGAGCTCCATACTGTTTGCCAAGGGGTTTTCGCAAAAGTCGGGTCGCAGGCGGATGGATTGTAGGGCATCAAGCCGCTGGCACACAGAGATGACGTCCGATACCGTCGAAGGGTTGTTCGCGGTGAGGGCATTGAAAGCGGTAGGTCCTATACCCTTCAGAAGATGTCGTACGCGATCAGTTTCTGGCATGGCATCGTCGATACGGCGGCAAAGCGCAAGAACGTCCTCAATGTACGAGGTATAAGACTCGCCGTAATGCTGGACACGTTCAGCCAGTTTCTTCCTCGCAACTTCCGAACGAACCGTCGGTGTGCCAAAATCCGCCGTAGCTGGTCCTTGAAGGAAGACCAATCACGGAAGTCGCTCTCGTGATTTAGGAACCATGTCTTGGCTACCTGGGATACGTAAAACTGTACGCGGGCTAACTTCGACGCCTCGTTCCAGTTGTTGTAAACGCTTACACGGTCATAGTTGTCGAGCCAGTCTTCGACATCTTCTCCAGGCAGACCGGAGAAGATTTCAGGGTCGCGAGGGGGGTTGTTGGCAGTGGTAGGGGCGGCGGCAGGCGGTTGGACCGGGTGAGTTGGCACTGTGGGCTCATCTTGTAACATGGTGGTCTGCTGGCGTAAGCGGCGTCCCGAACGGAGCTCCAGGAGAGATCTTTAGAAGAAGAGAGGTCGAAGGGATCGGAAAGCTCCTCCACCACTTGAAATAAAGCGGTTAAGCCGACGCTTTATTACGCCAAAGGCAAGATGGCGCCGACCAAGAAGAGGCCCGAGCCGATGACTGATGATGGTTATGTACAGACGAGGTCCAATTAATGCCTACGATATATATATATATATATATATATATATATATATATTTCTTGCTTCCTCTTTCTGTCTTTCTTTGTCTTTTCTCTCTATTCCTCTCTTTCTCGTTCTTTCTATGCTATGCGTTACTCTCTCCCCTCATCCTCACTTCCCTTTCCACCCGTTGCTATACTATACTATATAACGCTGTTTTGCTGTGCCAGCGTGCATTATTAGCCGAGTGGTTACAATCGTGGTTACGTGGGTTCGAATCCACCTCGTCAAGAACTTTCTTCGCCAAAAATTTTTCTCTTCCTTTCTATCTCTTTCTTTTTTTTTTTCTTTTGTAGCGTCATCATCATCGCCCTCCATCATCATCGTCATCGTTTTCTAGCCACCGCGCCGCGCCTCTCACGCAGCTCATGCTGGGAGCTCGAAACGTGAGCCAGAAAGAACGTGCTCACGCTCCTGGAGGTCTGGACGCCTGCAGCAGCCAGTGCTCCGCTTAGCCTTGAAATAAAGTGGCGAGGAAGCGGCATGGCCGCGTCAACCGCCGTCGGCTGTCTCGTCTCTCAATACACTGTCAAATGGTCGAACGCTGTCAAATGTTCACCTTTAAGTCTCTCTGTAGTCGTTCTCACAGCTATTCGCGTTAATGCATCTCACGCAGGACAAATCGGGAACACGCGCCGTACGCACATGTTCAGGGAGCGAAGGCGAAGAAGAGGACGAGAGACCGCTCCGGCCGAGTTAATGCATTGCGCGCGCTAGAAGGGCAGAGGCAATTCGTGATGACGACCCTTAAAAATGGATATAGACGGTCTATAGACTGTCTTAACCATTTTTAGAAAGTCTATAGACTGTCCAAATCTATTTTTGTAAGGGTGGTGTTTTGCGAACCCGCAACGGCATAACCAAAATCATAACAGCTCCGCTATAATGCGACATTGTGTGCAGTAAAAAATCGTTCTGACCTGCAATTTTACGACCCCCTCGAACACTTTAAAAAATATCGCCAGCAAAGAGATAGGTCTCGAATTTCATATTTCCATTTGGTTACCACTTTTGCATATTGGACATACATGGGATATCTTTAAGTCATCGGGAAACACCCCAATTGTAGGCATTAAGTTAGTACGATAAGACAACGGTTTCTTACAACAGGCGCAAAACGTTTGAGGGGGACAGACCTTCTAACATTATGCACCGCAGACGCATCATTTCACTGCGCTAGTAGCAATTAGATGGACACTCTCGGCGGGTTTTTAGCGTCACCGTCATGTTGCATATTAAGTCCAAATCTATAGGAGCTCCGCATGCGAGCTTTGCCGGACGCGGGGCTCCTTAGGCGGAGAGCCCCGCCCACCCTTCGTCAGGGGAAGGACCATGAAGGGGTACCGATAGGGGCGCGGGGAGGGGCGTCATTCGAGCAGCTCTGAGAAGTCCCACCGCCTCCGCAAAGCGCTCGCGTGGTACTTTAGAGGGTACTTGAAAAGCGCAAACGACGAAGACCAAAGAAACGCATACAACAGCACTGGCGCAGTACTTTCACTTGAAGTTTATTTCAAACGAACAATCATTTACATGTTTTAACGACGTGTGTTCACTGACATGTTCAACTGTGATAATGTGTCTTTAAGCGTGTTTCGGCAAATGCCATGCGCGTCTTTATAATCTGTGTGTGCTGTTCCGGTTGTCAACTGTGCGTTGATTCAGGTTTTGTTATGAGATAGCGTTCATGATTGCTGCTATTACTGGTTTCGTGAGTAGGGCGTGTTGACGGTGGTGACATGCGACACTATAAAGAAGGCAATTTCATCAAATAAATCTCAGTTGGTAGTCAGCACTCGTCTTGTGGTTATTGTATCTTTCGTCCCGTCCTTCGTACTGTTCTATTTTGCATATGTCGCACCAACTTGCCCAGACAATGTCTCTGCTAAATCGTTTACGCCCGCGCATCAAGTACATATGCATACATCATCATTCAGAAAATTGCATGAGTAAATCGAATCAATCACTTGTCAATATGCATTGAAAGAAATGTTACTTGTTCTAATGCCAAGGATGGGCACCTGACACAGTTATCGCCTACTTTCTTTCTGCAGTATGCCTCAAATATATCGCGTTGTATTTTTGAGCTGCCTTTCTTAAGAAAATTGGTGTTAGTAAATCAAGGATTGCAAGCACGTTTTTTGCAGTGTTCCGTCAAGTGGCTATCACATCCCTTTCTAACGTCGTTATTGTGGTGCCCGGCCCTGTCGTTGAAGCAACGGCAGCTTTGTTCAATAATGCGCGTCGACAACTTAGGGGTACTTCATAAACAACTACAGGCCAAACGGTGTAAGCAGTCCAATGATTAGTGTGACATATATCGTGCGTTTTTTTAAGTGCGAAGCACTTCTTAGCGACTTTCAGCATATCTATCTATCTATCTATCTATCTATCTATCTATCTATCTATCTATCTATCTATCTATCTATCTATCTATCTATCTATCTATCTATCTATCTATCTATCTATCTATCTATCTATCTATCTATCTATCTATCTAGCTAGCTAGCTAGCTAGCTAGCTAGCTAGCTAGACGCCTACGACTTTGTGCTCTCTTGGCCGTTTCGTTAATGGGACGCATACCAAAATTGGTATGGCCCAACATGACTGTATAGCGAACATAAATGATAGGTCGCAACATGAAAATCGTGACATGCATGTCAAGAACGGCATGATGTACATACCACAGTCTTGGTGCTCTTGCGGCTGTTTCGTTAACTTGATATATACCAAAATTGATATGGTGTGACAAGATTGTATGACAAACATAAGTGACGAATCCTATCGTGCAAGTTATGACACGCATGTCATGTACAGCATGATTTACATTACATGGTCTCGGGGCGTTCGCAGCCGTTTAATTAATTATATGGATATATACCAAAAGTGGTACCACGAAGGATTTCTGTAAATGACAGGTGGTAACGTTGAAATCACGACATCTATATCATAAGGGGAGGAATTCGGCCTTGTTGGTAAGACATTACGAAAAATTCAGCGCAAAATGACACAAGGACGAGAAGTGTTATGTTCTCCCTTCTCATCCTTCTGTCATTTCGCGCAGAATTTTTCGTAATCCATGTCATGTACGCTATGACATACACGCCCTGTTCATGGTGCGCTTGCGGCCATTTCGCTACCTTGACATGTACCAAATTTGGTATTGCGTAACGCGACTGTAAAACGACCATAAATGACAGGTGGTAACATGACAATTATGACATGCATTTCATGTGCAGCATGATTTACATGCCACGCTCATGGTGCGCTCGCGGCCGGTTCGCTAGCTTGGTATACCCGAAAACTGGTATTTGGTGATGTGACTGTATGACCAATACAAATCACAGGTGGTAACATGAAAATCATGAGATGCATTTCGTGTAGGGCATAATTTACATGTCATGATCATGGTGTGCTCGCGGCCGTTTTGCTAGCTTGATACACACCAAAACTGGTATTGCGTGACGTGACTGTAGGATGGACATAAATAGCAGGTGGTAACATGACAGTCATGGCAAGCATATCGTGCAGGGCATGATTTACATTCCATGCTCATGGTGCGCTCGCGGCCGTTTGGCTAGCTTGATATAAAAGAAAATTGGTATTGCGTGACGTGAGTGTACAACGAACATAAATGACAGGTGGAAACATGACAATCATGATATGCATGTCGTGTAGGGCATAGTTTGCATGCCACGCTCATTGCCTGCTCGCGGCCGTTTCGCTAGCTTGACATACACCAAAATTGGTATTCCGTGACGTGGCCGTATGACGAACATAAATGACAGGTGTTAACACGCAAATCATAGCATGCATGTCACGTACGGCATGACTTACATGACACTGTCTTGTTGCGCTTCTGGCCGTTTCGTTAACTGGATACACACCAAAATTGGTATGGAATGACATCAGTGCGTGACGAACATCAACGACCGGTCATGCATTGCATATACCAGAATATACGTTTCATTATATTAAAGATTGTACATGCGTGAATGCATGACAAACATGCGAAAAACAGGGAACTAGATGTCATGACACGAATGGCTTCATTTGCCTCAAAGAAAAACAAGGCGATATATGCAGCTATTTGTTGGATGCTTCGCATTACATCGATTTCCACAGTGCGTGGGACCTGCCGGCTTTTTGGTCCTTCGAAGGTTACAGACTGTTGGTAATTTGCAAGACGATGAAAAAACTAAATTGGAATACTGTCGGTTAGCAACCTTCTTCAAATTATGAGAACATTTATGCAGGTGTGGGATTACACGCTTGTTAAAATGTTTTTTTTTACGCACTCGTTTCGCTGTTTTGACTTTTTAAGCAGTCTCGCGTACAGATGAGACAACAGACAAGGAGAATCATGCTTGCTTCATTCTATCGACTTGCTTATACACACTTAGCTCAATCTGATGAACGCATGATTTGCGCCAAGCATTAAAAAAAATTACGGTCGCTTGCACTGGAGGCACAATGCTAAAGAGACATCGGAGCTGATGGGCACCTATGTAGTCCTGGCTTTTGCTGTTTTGCTAAGTTTCGCAAACGTTATTTCTTGTCCCTTTTCTGTTTTTTATCTATTCATTTCTATTTATGCATTTCTATTTCTGTTTCTTGCTTTTTCTATCTTTCTTCGTGTTTCATCCCTTCTTTCTCTCTCTCTCTCTCTCTCTCTCTATTTCTCGCTTGCATCGTCCTTCTTTCCATCCATTTTTCCCAGTCTATTTCTTTGAATTTATCTTTCTCTTCCTGCGTTTCTTGCTCTGCATTTCTCTCTTTCTCGTTCTTTCTATGCTCTGCTTTACTGTATCTCCCCTCCCTTCTCCATCACATCTCTCTTCCTCAATAGAATGGTAGCTTGGGCTAGTTGGGGATTTGAAATCTACATATTCGCACAGCGCAAGATCAACGAGGAAAGATGAAAGTACACACCACCGGCGCTTACCTCAACTAAATTTTACCTAAACTTTTATCACACTCACTTCCCTTTCCCACCCCCTTGCTACACTATATTATACAAGGCCATGTTATGCTCTGCTAGCGTGCCTGGATAACCGAGGGGTTGGGACGATCGCCTTCGGACCGAGAGTACGCGGGGTCGAATGCCGCCTCGTGAAGAAATTATTTTCGCCAAGAATTTCTCTCTTTTTATTTCTATCATTTTCTTTCTCTCTCTCCGTACTCGTTCTCTCACCCATCAGGGTTGTTACGGGCCACGCCGGAGGTATCGGCGCACGTGATCTGGAGTTGAAGCAGAAGAGCACGAAGACGATGAAGTTGATCATTTCTGTTTCCGACAGAAAAATCACAGCGAGTATTTGCCTCTTTTATTGCCATAGCAATTATATGGACACTCTCGGCGGATTTTTGCCGTCGCCGTCATGCCCCGGATATCTATATGTATGTATATACAAATAAAAGCAAGAAATAAAATTATTTCACTAAGAAAAACCACGGTTTCGAACCTGCGACCCCTCGTTCCGCAGCTTGCTGCCTTAGAAAAATCCGCCATGCCTCATTCGGTCTCCTGGATACTAACGGCAGAATAGAAACCCACGTCACGCAGGTAAGAAGTCTTCTTCCTCTAGTTCTTCGAGCGCCTTGATGATGATAGTAACGCAGGCAAAACCACATACCATATTTTTCTTTCTCTATGCACATACAGCATAGCAGAGCATGAGGCGCTCGCTCCATTCCGGCGCTTGCTCTAATTTGATAGAAGTAAAGAAGTAAGAAGGACAAAGAAGTGCGTTCGCGCTTTAATTTTAGCCTCAGGAATATGTACCAACTAGAACGAAATGACATTGTATCTTAGTGGCCACAATCGACGCTCGTACGGAACGCGAACCGTGGCTTCACATGCCACTGCCAAGCGCCGTCTTCATTTCTTCTCTCAAAGTCGCGCGCTGTGCGGTTTTGTTTGCCGCCCAAACGAAGGCGCTGCAGGGCCTTCGGACAACATGAGCGCAAGAGTCCGAGAGTGGCTTGTGTTCTGCGCATGCTTACTGGCCGCTTGCGAATTTCTTGGGTCCCCAATTCTAAAAATTACACCATCTCCCGCTAAAGGGGACCATGAGGCGATGCGAAGCCGGAGCACTTGCACGATCGCGTTCCGTCGGCGTTCGTTGGGCATGCTACCGACCTCGCGTCGTGGAACGCGAAGAGGAACACTACGCGCGTCGTGTCTTCCCTCTAGCCTGCCCGTTAATTCTCACAGGAGGCTAGAGGAGGAGAGTAGCGCATGCGCCGCGAGAGCAGAAGCGAGAACGCGGGAGAAGCTCAAGCAGGTACTGGTAGAGAAGTGGAGAGAGTAACGCGCAGCTGTTGGAGAGAGGGAAGGAGGAGTGTCGCGCATGCGTAGTGCGAGTGCCGACTACCGGGCCGACGCCGAGGGACATACCTCCGAGCAAGAGATGCCTTCGCATCCAAAACTGTCTAGAGTTTCGCCACAGTTGGGATGTGCGCCTTCGACTTGTACTTTGACATACAGGGTGTGTTCGACCGTGCTCGCGCGATTATCTCTTGAGGGGAGTTTTGTACGTCTTATGCTTTCAGCAAAGTTTGCGTTGAAGCTATAGACCACACGAAGGTCACTTTGCTCGCTGCAGCGGCCGCGTTTGCAAAAGGAGTGACCTGCTAGCTTGAACAGCCAAAGTAGGGGTTAGTTGAAGTGACAACCGTGACAGGTCGCGCTCGTCCTATGTATACCTGCGTGTTATTTTCATGAGTTATTCTATGTGTCTCAGCAGCGCGCTGCAAGTGTCGAGCTGTGGCAGTTGTTAGTTCGCACTCGCCTTGTATGTTTTATTTTCCTGCGTCCTTTGTGTTTGAGCAGCGCGCAGCAAGTTTCTGGCTGCTTTCCATTCTTCCTGTGGCATTCCAATTTTCTTGCTATCGCATTCATTGCTTCAGCCTTGAGGCGAAACTGGACTTTTTATTAGCTTGGAGTGCGCGCTGACGAGCGGTAGAACCTAGTTCTACCTGGGCCTTCTACTACCTGGACATTCTACCTGGAATCTTAGACCTAGTGCTATAACTCCGCCACGCACGGTCAATTGATGAAAAGAGAATCGTAACGTTTTGGACTGGATGGAATTGTCAGTAGAAAGCTGAAACGTGAGCCTGAGCCCCTAAGAAAGGACAGTGAACAATGTGAGACAGTCTGCTACAATATCGTCGAGACAAAGGCCGGGTGATCTTTAAGGAGTATTAAATAGTCGTCAACATACCTGTATACGTGAATGATCGGCTTTCCAGTAGTTGCGCATTACACGATTGTCAACGGATGCGAAAACGATTGTCACCGGACGCAAGGCATGTATGCTTGCGTGTCGATCTGCATGTGCGTGCTCCACGGACACGCCAACGCAGCAACAACAGCAACTACTTGCGGGAGCGTTGCGATAGAGACAAAACCGGGTCATCTTGAAATATTTCTATTTACAATTTTCGCATGTGCACCGAGTACATCGCCGACATATGATTGTATAACATATTCCTTACACGTGTCTATCTATTGGCATGCATCGTTAGCGATACTTCGCTCACCGCGAATCTGAGGGTGTGACGACACCGTAGCCTTCCACCTGGTTGCATGGGCCTATTACATACAGATCTCGTGTAAGCATAATCACTGTAATTATGGAGCAAGATTGAATATCGGAGACAGCGTCATACCACTGCTGGAGGCCTGCCGCATGACTTTGAACTTCACCAGGTTTTCATAACATCATGGAAACACTTGCTTACGAATCGGCAAAAGCTGGCTTCTAATATCTGGTTACTCTAGACGTGTGCAGTGTTCTTCCGTGAGGGGGGGGGGGGGGGACAAGCATTACCACAGCTCCAGCTCCGCCCTTTGTCGGTCGAGTCCGGAATGGATGCAAGAAATACATGAAGTGATGACGTGCTTTTCATAGCGACCTACCATTTGGTCCCTTACTTTCCGGGCGTAAAAGCGGGAAGTAAACAGCCCTTGGAATGCAAGATCGAGGTTCCTCGGCCGCCCTTATCGTCAAAAAGCTTGCGGCGCCCCCATAACCCTGAGCATTAAAAAACATGGCTGATCCCTCTGTCATAGGAATCGGTATACCACGAAAATAAAACGTGTCTTCACAGACGTAGTTCAGCGTTTGTTGTACATTGTTTCTCCCCGAGGGCGAAGGAATGAATGATATAGCAACAAGTTGTAATGTCACGCGAAGAACGGCAAGCAGCTCGAAACATGCAACGCGCTGCTCCAGCAGAAAGGACGCACGAACGAACATACACAGAATGAGCGCGAACTAACAACTGTCACAGCTCGACAGTTAAAGCGCGCTGGTCAAATACAAAGGAGGACGCACGAAACAAATGCACAAGTATACACAGGTTGAGCGCGAACTGTCACAGCTGTAACTTATTTGTTTGTGAGCAGCGCGCTCCTTTCGCAAAAGCGGCCGCTGCAGTAAGTGAAGTGACCGTCGTGCTCTTCAACGCAAACTTGCAGTGAGAGTGCAAGACATACAAGATAAGCGAGCGCGTACGAGCGACCACGCCCTGAAGAGGCCACGCTCATCTCAACGCGTGGGGCGACGACCTTTAAAGCGCGCCCTTCGAGCCCTTCGCGCCATCTCGCTAGTGATAACGAATACACGCTGATGTACCACCGATCTCCGAGTTTCGGCACTGGCAAATGGTGTATATAAATAGTACGCCGTTAGTACGACGAAGAACGAGCCGTCTGTGGCGGAGTCATTTCGCGCTGCGCGCTGGGGATCGAGGTGTCGCAAGTTCGACTCCCGGTGACGGAACTTTTTCTTTAGTTTTTTCTTTGCTGGTAGTCTTTATATTTTACAATGTCATATCCGTTACGAAAATGCGTCAGTGGAGCCGTGGTGGACCCCAGCATAAAATACTTTCGTGTTAAAAACGACGTGACAGGCCTAAGTGAGAACAGGTGTGCAGAAGAATTGGCACCCTCGTTTTAGATATCTAGGAGGGTAGGGGGGGGAAGCAACCCCCCCCCCCCTGCCTGCCCTGTGAGCACGCCGATGTTCGTTGCTCTAACATGTCAGAACGCGCCCATCGGTGCCTACATAACCCCGCTTCTTTTCAAACGGTGCCGTAGCGTCGCGTGGTGTAGTGGTTAGCGTACGCGCATGAAGGATTCAGTAGTCGCCGAGTTCGAATTCCTGTATGTTCGTTGCAAATTTCCTGAAATTGGAATTCTGAATGGGATGGTCCTGTATCAGTTGTACATATAATTCACAACACTTCTTTATAAGACCCTAAAATCCGGGTAAGTCGAGACGAAAAACTGCTTTCTTTGCGCAATAAAGGTAACTCTTCTAACAAAATTTTTATTGTTTAATCACGCACAGGAGAAATCTCACCAGGCACTACCTTGGAGGTAAACAATGGTTGCTAATGGGAATGAGAGACAGAAGAAGTCGGCTTTTAGCTAACACTTACACTTCTACTTTACTAACGTTTTCTACTGGAACATGCCAATGGCTGCTAATGTGGAATGAGAGACAGAAGAATTCGGCTTTTAGTTAACGCGCACGCTGCGAATTTTTTATTGTTCAACAACGCACAGGAAAAACCTCCCACCCGCACCACCTTGGAGGTCAAGATCTGGTACTAGCGTTACGTTGGTTACGCACTACTACGCTGCGAGGGACGAACGGGTGCCGCCTTAAGGAGCTTCGCCCCTAAAACTGTTTTTTTTTGCGCAAGAAGTTAACTCTTGCTTCCTTGAGGAGTATCGGCAAGGAGGACTAGTTGCTCTCTCGAGGAGCATCGGGAAGGATCAGCCGTTATGATGTATCCACGTGGGGGAGTAACAGTTCGCCGCTTCGCAGTTGAGTGACTCTACTTCGCAGTCACCCGGAAAAGAGGAATGGCTCTGGCAAACAGGTTCCTCCCCTAAAAGAGCAACCTCGATAACCCACTCTCTCCACTACTTAGAGTGATTACTGGGAGGCTCATACATTGGTCTCTAACCCTCGCCCCAGCTGGGCACACTCCTCCTGCGCGCACAGCGGTCCGTCACCGACTGTCCGGGCAGCCCCACGCCTGCCGCTTTTGAAGCCCGCGAGTGGGCCACCACGCGCATCGCCACTGTGCAGCCCGTGGCACTATGATAGCGGCCTGGCGATGGGCTTGGCTCCTACATATTCCTCCCATGTGAAGAAAGGGTTCGTGGCAGGCGTTCAGGTGATGTGTGCTTTGGTAGGACTCGGCGGCCGTGCCCGTCGATGGCGGTGCCGACGATACCTTCGCGTGAAAGTCCGGTCGACGGATGCGGTCAGCCGGCGGTTGCGTTGCAGAGCCTCCCGGTTCGCCTCGTAAAGGCGCATCGTAGCCAGGCCTGAGAACTGTGCCGGCTACCTTGCGAATGGTGACAGCTGTCTTTGCTGCACTGCCGCGACGGCATTCCCTCACGTAGCCTCTCTATCCCTGTCTTCATCTTGCTGGCAGCAGACGGCAAAATCCTGTTTGATGCCATACGATGGGTTCGCGCCGTCTTGCGGCCAAGGAAATCATGGTCGCCGTTTCAAACTCCAAAATAAACATTTATTACCGCTAACTCAAAAGAGAGTAAGCAAAAGGTGCACAATACGATTGCTGAAATACAAAAAAGACGCGTACCATCGAGGAAGAATTTTAAGACTTAACAGATCTTTTTTTAGGTCTGCCTGCTTCTGTTCTTGGTTGGTTGAGAAAATATTTATCTTCTAGAAAACAGTCCATCCGAGTAAATGGTTCTCCTTCTGCGTATGTCGATGCAACTTCGGGAGTGCCACAGAGTTCAGTTTTAGGTCCTTTACTTTTTCTGGTCTATATTAATGATTTGCCAGAGACGCTAACATCAAACGTGAGGCTGTACGCCGATGATTGTGTTATTTTTAAATCAATTCACAGTATGGACGATACGTGTGTTTTACAACGTAATCTTGACACTGTGGTGAGGTGGTGTGAAAAATTGAAGATGCGTTTGAACGTAAATAAGCGTTGTTTTCTCAGATTTACAAGGAAACGCAAGCCATATCACTCTTCCTACAGTTTGTCAGGAGCACTACTTGACCCTGTTGAACATTTTAAATACCTTGGTGTATACTTCTCTGCCGATTTATCTTGGAATAAGCATATAGGTTACGTAACTGGCAAAGCCAACGGTGTGTAAATTTTATTAAACGCAACTTCAAGTCTGCCCCAAAGAGCTTGAAAGAAGCTTTGTATCTTACAAATGTCCGACCCATGCTTGAATATGCCTGTCCAGTAAGGGATACTCATGGTCAAACTCTAATCTATAAACTTGAACGCTTACAAAACCGCGCTGCACGCTTTGTCAGTGGTAGTTACAACTTTAACTTATTACCTGCATTAAAAGTAACTTAGGATGGAAACTTCTTGAGCAGCGCAGAAAATTCTTGCGATTAAAGTTTTTCCATTCCATCTTTTGCGATGAAATTCGCATTAACAAAAGTTTGTACTTGATAAGCCCATACTACGTGTCACATAGAAATGATCACTCGAAAAAAATCGGTGAGATCAGCTGTCGTCTTCGCTCATTCATTTTTTTCCTTTCACTATCCGTGAATGGAATGAGCTGGTGCGTGTGTTGTCGATCTTCCCGCTGATGCTTTTCGTTCGTCACTGCGCACGCACTGCTGCGTGAATGTGTTTGACTTTTTTGGACTGTACAACGGTGTGATTTTTGCCCCTACAATAAAGCCTACTTGGGCGATGTAGGTTGTACTAATAAATAAAAAGGGCGTCTTCGTAGCAGAGCGTGGTTCCGATCCACGGACCTCTGGGTTATGGGCCCATCACGCTTGCACTGCGAATTCTTCCTCGATGGTACGCGTCTTTTTTTGTATTTCAGTAAGCATGCACCAACTAGCCCAACAACAAGTTTTACAATACGATTGCTCGGGGGAACAAACACTGGTCCAAAACCTTCGCCCCGGCGAGACACACCCCTCCCGCGCGCACAGCGGTCTGTCGCCGACTGTCCGGGCCGCGCCGCGGCCGCCGCTTGTGAAGTCCGCGAGTGGGCCACGCGCACCTACACTTCGCAGCACGCAACGCTATGACAGCGGCCTGACGATGGGCGTGGCCCTCAAGCTGTAGGTTTTTGAGTTTAGCTTAGCGCGTCCCCACGTGCTCCGACACAATAGAGGTGTGTGTCACCACCATGTATATATATATATATATATATATACGACGTGTTTGTATACATATAAGCCCAAAATAACTCAGAAGAACAATATTTAAGCTCGCGCCCGGGGGATTCGAACCTGCGACCCCTCACTCCGCAGCTGTCTGCGTTAGACAATTTCGCCACGCAGTATACGCCTTCAAGCACACTAACGGCGAGCTATTTCTATACACCATTTACCGCTAGCTGTACGCAAAGCTTGGAACGTATTCGTCTTAACAAAGTCGCGCGAGCACACGGAGACAAATAGGAGATACACATGGATGAGTGCTCGTCCTTGTACACCTCCTCTTTGCCTCTGTGTGCTTGTGCGAATTCGTCGTGTGTGCTCGTGCGAAACTCGGGGGTGCTTCAGCTTGTTCATTACCCCCGCGAGATGGCACGAAGGGCGCGCTTGAAATAGATTGAAAGGCCGTCGCCCCGCTAGTATAGCTGTGTTGGGCAGGCTGCTCTTGTGCTCGGAGGAGCAGCAGCGTTTGAGAGTTGGATCAAGCGCACGGGACGCCGGGACGCCACACGTGGCGAAATTAAAATTATACGACACGCGGGCCATACTGCGTCGTCTCCCGCGCTGCGTTTTCGTCGTTCTCGCTAGCGATTCACGCTACTTTTCAATTTTTGGATCTTGGGACAACGCGAGCAAAAAGCCCGAGAAATCCTTGGGTTCTGCGCATGCGCCCTGGCGCTCTAAAATTTCTTGGGCCCCCTACTCCTTGGGTCAACAATTCTAGAATTCTCTAGTGTTTCGGCCGGAATCAAGATATGCGCCTCCGACTTGTACTTTGACATACAGAGCGTGGTTCGCCCGTGCTCGCGCGCTTATCTCTTGAGAAGGGAAGTTTGTACGTCTTCTGCTTTCACCGCAAAGTTTGCGTTGGAAGCTATAGAGCACACGTAGGCCACTTCGCTCGCTGCAGCGGCAGCATTTGCGAAAGCAGTGAACTGCTAGCTAGAAGAGCCAAAGTGGGGCGAGTTGAAGTACAAGTGTTACAGTTGTTAGTTCTCGCTTATTCTTTGTATACCTGTGCATTCTATTCATAAGTCCTATTTTGTGTTTGAGCAGCACGCTGCAACAGTTGATGTGATGAGTGAGTGAGTGAGTGAGTGAGGGAGTGAGTGAGTGAGTGAGTGAGTGAGTGAGTGAGTGAGTGAGGAGTGAGTGAGTGAGTGAGTGAGTGAGTGAGTGAGTGAGTGAGTGAGTGAGTGAGTGAGTGAGTGAGTGAGTGAGTGAGTGAATAAACTTATTAAAAGTCCGGGCGAGACGGGGGAAGAGGAGATTAACCCCTGTCCCGTCCCCTGTCCCGTCCCACTCTCCGTCAACGATGATGCAACAGTTGAGCCGTGGCAATTTTTAGTTCCCGCTCACCCTGTGGTGTGTTCTTTTTGTGCGTCCTTCGTGCTTGAGCAGGCGCGCAGCAAGTTTCGAGCTGCTTGCCGTCCTTCGTGTGGCATTCCAATTTGTTGCTATCGCATTCATGGCTTCGCCCTTGTGGTGAAACTGTGACCTTTTTTTCAGAGATTAACCCCGAATTCAGAAACGCTCCTTAACTTGATCTTGACTTGCCAACCCCTCAGGGCAGCGCAAACGCGCTTCAGAAATCCTCCCCTACTTGAAGCGCGTCCTTCCGGCGAGCTTCGCTCCATCAAGTGATCTTGAAAACCAAGTCTGGACGCGAGCAGTCTTTAAGGTGGCGGTTCCACTACCACCATCTTGCCAATAGTTCGAAAAAACGACAACAGACGACGCCACTCATCCACGTTTGCAGAAAGCGAGAAAATTGCGCGCGCAAGTATGGTCAGCGTCGCCTCGCGCGTGTTTTATATGTGATATGTCGCGCTAGGTGACGGAAATCGGCCGACAAAAAGCTAGGAGCACAAACGCGGACGGCGTCTTTCACCTACAATCGGGGCCAATTGTTGGCGTCGTTTCAACGACATGACGATAAGTGCCCCAGTTTGTAAGGACAAACGCTCGCTTCCTATTGCAGCCCTTGAGAAAGGACAGCGCAGCGTCTAAATACAATCGCTTGAGAACAAAAGAAAAAAAAACATGCACACACACGCACACTGGTGCGCACAACCATAGAGTTTCCTAAAATGACCTAGAGGGAACTCTGGCGCTGCGATCGTTCAGCCACCATGGGAATGATGGGTAGTACACGGATTTGCCTAGTCTTCGTGCTTGTGGGCTTCGAACGCACTTGTGGCTTTGTTTATTGCTATGTTTTGGTTTTCTTTCGGATAAAAGAATGGATCGTTGTAAACTTCGTGACCAGATTTGAATCGGTGAGCCTTAAAGAAGTTAAAGTGGTGAAGTGAAACTGCTGATTTTTGCTGAACTTCGTTTTGCGACAAAGCGGATGCAGGCGACGCGGAGCCAAACGGAGCCGAAAGAACGAAGTTTAGACAAATCCGTGTACTACCCATGATTCCCATGCTGGCTGAAGCGCGATGCATTGCAGCTCCCATAGACACTAGCGCCAGAGTTCCCTCTAGTAAGTATTGTAGGAAACTCTATGCGCACAACAGCGTGCACTCACACACGCACACACACACGCTCTCACCCACACGCACGCGCTACGCTCTCACTGACGCACTCACTCACATAATATAATGTGCCTCAGTGAAATAGTATTGAACAAAACATCAATCAAACGCTTCGCAGCGTTTCAGTGGAATGGCACGGCCGCTACTAAAACAATCATTTTGGTTCATTTAGCGACCGTGCCAGTGACTTTTATAGCATCGCGCGAGCGCATGTCTTTTGTGTGTGTGTGGGGGGGGGGGGGGGGGGGGTGCTTTTGCTTATTACAATTGGAGGAGGAAAAAATGGACAGACAGATTTCAGCAAATTATAATTCGAGAGTTATCTGCGAAATTTCATCCTCTCAAACTGCAATAAACGGTTACCAAAATAAAGTACATCTTGATGATCAGTTGAACACATGACTACCACTAATTACCGGAGTTAGAACCTCCTAGAACACATGCTTCTGCCAGCGAGACTTCTGACAATGAATGCGTTTGCGTGAGGAAGAAGACAATGATTTTTCCATGTGAGGCATGATTATTTTTTCTCTTGGGACAGTAATAAACCAAGATGGTTGTGCGTTGGAGGGCAAGACACACCCCGTTATTTTCGTCTCTTTGTTCTCATTTGTAACCTTTCGCGACGCCGTGCAGGCGCGTTCGTGGTCGTCTCGCACGAGCGTTTACAACGATGAAAGCCAGGCGCAAGACGCGCGTAGTCACACATACTGCTGACTGAACTTCTTGTATAGCTTCCACAGCGTTGCATATATTGTATCAAACTGAGTATAGGTACATCGGCCAGCGTAGGCGTGCACACAAAGGGGCTGGCCCCCCCCCCCCCCCCTTGGGAGGGAGAGAATACAACATTTATTGGTAGAAATAAGTCGCTATTGAGGGTGGCCTCCTAGTCCGGAAGACCATTGGCTCTTGCCGCCGCCCGGGCACGACGGTCGACCAGGCTTGTTGCTGCACTGGGTCAGAGCTGGACAGGGTCGCCTTGGGGGCTTACATGACCGGTCATGTAGGCTTTTACAGAATCCAGTTTTTATTTATGCTTGTTCTATAAAAGCATGAATACATTATTTGTTGTGGAAAGCTGTGGTTTTCCTTTATTTGACTTACAAGCACCATCGACAAGTTTTCCATTTAGGTTGCCACAAAAGTTTTTCAACAAAATGTTCGTCAGAGCATATGTATCGGCACTATTTGTTCATGTGGCCACTCTCACGTGCGTCTAAGTCAGGTTATTCTTCGTTGACCAGACATTGCACTGTCCGCCTTGTACTTTGCTACGAACTAGTTGTTATCCGATCATTAGTAGTAGTTCTGGCTACGCAGCAAGCCGCTGTACGACAAAGTAGCAGTGCGCAACAGCGTTATCCCCCCACTAGGTAGAGTAGTCCTCCTCAGTCGAACTGTATCCTGACCAGTAGCGCTCATTAGTGGCAAAGACAGTGATCGTCTTATCCGAAGTGAGTGCGTCTTTTCAAAAAGCACAATATAACTTTCCAGGGTCCCGTACATTGAACATTCTGCCACGTTGACTAGAACGTTCTGCATCTTCAGCAAAGTCTCGCTTCTGTCGCATCGTTGAACTAGGATGTAATTACCTGATTGGGTACAACTTACCACTACTGGTCAGTGGAAGTTGTCGGACACAGTGCTCGACAGGCATACTTTGAAAAATTCCGGCAATGACAAGCTTTCATACGTTCACCATCTGTCCCCTTTGAAAGCGGCGCTACATACGTATCATTCACACGGCATGTCAGCGTCCTTCCTTTCACAATTTCGAACCTCGCAGGCACGATAAACACTCAAGGAACGCGCAAAACACGAGCAGCTGAACGACAAAGAGATGCACATTACTAAAGACGTGCCGGGGAACACTGGTTCTAGAACGCGTGACGAACGCGCAATCTTCCTGCATACCGAAACCATTTACCGCTTGATGAGACCGCCCCACCTGCTGACGTGGGGCGAGTGGAAAGGGCTTATCACTAAGCCCTCCTCCTTTACGGTTGGTGTTTGTTTACGCGCGGCGACTAGACTTAGCTAGTGAAGTAAACTATGAGGCCTAGAGATATAATTCATGCCTGTTCTACCCGTTTTATTATGTTTAATTGCGCCACTTTTGGCGAACGCTTGAAACACGCATAAAGCAACTTGATGTTTCATTTCATAGATGGAGCTACCACCAAAAAACGCCTGTGAGACTTATGATTCATTGAAAATATTTTGTTTGAAGCACTGAGTGGTCAAGTTAGTGAAGCACAAGTAGATAAAGACACAATATGCATCTACTAAATTGCAATACTCGTTGGCAATTAGCGTCTAAAAGAAAAAAAAGCGAGTTTCTACGGGACTGGTCAGCAGGAAAATTACGTAAATTCACTGCTGTCCTTGCAGGTTCCCTAATAAAGATAAAGGAATTTCTCTTCATAGAATCATAGAAAGGGCCTTGCTTCTTCATTATCTAGAAGTTCACAGTATCAACTTGTATAGTTTTTGTCGCTTCATCGGTAATGCGTGACCAAGTACAGCCATAAACTGCCGCATTGACACAATAAGAATTCATCAAGCTTTCGTCAGAACACAAAAGCAACATCGCATGGAAAATAGTGTAATGTAGTCTACGTAGCCACAAAATATTATTGTTCTGCTTTGAAAAGTTAAAAGGATATTCTAGCAAAAACTTTTAATATTTTGCCCATTTGCATTGGAGCGTAAATAAATTACTAATTATTTTATGGCTAATATCTCTTCATAGAAACCTTAAGTAGCACTTCTTCTAAAGGCACGGTAAATTTGGTCTTGTTTATGTTGAACAGTTTCAGCGTACGGCAGTACAACGGAGGCTTGTACAACGAAAATGCCTTTTGTTGCTCACACTATTTTCATTGCTATTAGGTAACGCTTCCGAACAGGCATTAACACCAGGTTCATTAGAAAAGCGAGATCATAAGCTTTCTGAATTATTAAAAATTAATATTTATTTGTCAAGCGCAGCGAGCACAGGTGCGTCCGCAAACAATGCGTAAAATGCGGAGGGGGGTTCGCCGAGTGGGACCGCCACCTTAATCGGGGTGCTATTCTGGACTTCCGCCATTTTCTGTCAAATTTGACGTAGGCGTGACGTGTACACAATGATGACGCAAACGCATGAAATGCTTGCGAAACGTGACGTTAAGGGGACATAAGATGCAAAGAAACGTGCAATTAAACAGTATTTTGTATCTGAAATTGTTAATGCAACAACAAAAAAATAAAAGAAAAGTGAAGCGTTTAGTTTTAAAGTTGTGAAGCAGACGATATCGTCTGCTATTTAGTGCCATTTTGGAGATGAGCGACAAAGCCATAGTAACTTTTTTAGCCATTAAGCGAGCCAGCCAAGCCAGCGTCGACGTTGCCGACATCGTTATTTCGCTGGTTGTTTTGTGTCGGCAAATCGCCGAACAGTGGGCCGCGATGTTGCTTTTTTTTACCGATCGTCCCCGTATGGGGAGGGTAGTTTGCGACTTACTACCGGAGATACGACGGGAGCCGTGACAGACGATGACAGAGCGCCTTTACAGCCTGGGCCCCAGCAGCAGGCCGCCGCCGGAGTGGCGGTGGCTATGGCGAACTGAAGTGGCGGCAGCGCGAGCTCGAGGCGCGGAATGACAGTGCAGTGAGGTAAGCTTGAGTTTCACTCGGGTGGTGTTGACGTTTCAGCTATGCACATGCTTATTGCAGGAGAACAGGCGGAGGGCCGTTCGATTTGGCGACGCACGTTTCGGTGGACGACGCCCGCATCGTTACAAGTATGCGCGTCGACCCCGTCTTGGGCTGCGGTGGCCCTTCGTTCCCAGGGCCCGCGGCGTCCAGAAGCGCTGCCGATAGTATAGAGATAAGGAGCTGCACAGCATTGCAAGTATTAATAATGCGCCTTCTGTTCCTTCCGTCTTTTTTGTTGCGGTGGCGTTCCGCGTCTAGTTTATCTTAAGTAATGTGCCAACTAGCCCAACAGCCAGCTGAGTTATTTATAACGTCTCCGATGCGCGAAGTATCTTCCTGAACTGTCGTGATCATTAAGATGGTGCTATATGTTTTGCTGAGGATGCGTAAGGACTACTGTAAGTAAAAGTACAATCATGTAAATATACATAAGCAGAAGCAATAGAGTTAAGTTTCAGGACCTCACGTACGCGCGATCAGTTTGAATCTGAAAGATAAAGTCTAGGCGAATCTCAATCCACAGAAGTGATGCATCTCCGAAGGTGTTAACTGTGGAAGGTACTTCCACGTTGCTTACAACATACGGATAAGAAGTGCATAATGGCCACAGATAAAGAAGAGTAATTGTAGTATTTCACGCAGTTGATGTTACATTGGACTGGCAGCACTAAGAAGTGCACAAACTGCATTCAAAGAGATGTCTTTTATGCAGATGTGCTTGTTTCAAAACTTGCTGGTACATTATTAGAGGCATCCTTTGTTGTTGTTGGCAGCAGTGAATGATAAGACAATGATGTAAGCAATGAGACAGTTTGACTGCTTTTTATTACCGCAAGGATGATGACTTGACTCACAATGATGAATTGACAGAAGAAGATCAATTGACTTACAATACATTTTGAAATATCACGTATTATTCTTGCATGTAAACTTTTATAGTCCACCAGAGAAACCAGGACAGAAAGTAGCTACACAGCGCTGTGCCCACGTTGCCCTTTCGGTACTGGGTCGTTTTGTGCCTATAAGCGTTTACATAGATTACCAACGACAGCAAGCTTGTGCTCTTCCATGTACGAGTGGCTACTACATGAATAGAGCTTTTGTACACACCTGCCAGACTCGTACACTCATCACACGGCTTCGCATTGTGAATAAAGTGCTGAGAACAATGCTCTGGAATGGCATTCAGTGTTGCATGCACTGCTGCAAAATAACACAGGCTGTTTACAGAGTCACTATGGTCTCAACAAACTAGTCCTGCTATGATTTGCGGCAGAAACTGAGCATGCTTTTGCCTAACTGCTGGGTACAATTAGCATGCTCTCAAGGAACGAACACAATGAAGCTTTTGTCAGAATACAATTCCTGCAAGAACACAAGTACAGGGGATAGGTATAGGATCGAACACAATGCAAGTGGCTACTTTGTCATGAGAAAAAGCAAGAGCTTCTTGTGTTTCACGTTTCTGTGCACATCTTGCAGGAATGTAAACCCCATTACATCGAGTCGTGCCCAACTGTGAACCACTACAGAGCGTGATCCTGCCTTTGCCTACCCGCCTGGTACATGTCTACTGCAGCCGTATCGTCGCTATCGTTGTTGTAAAGGTCCGCATCTTCTCATTCGAGTTCTTCAGTGCAAGGGATGTCGTCTGGCTCAGGCAGCTGCTGCCAAACACCGAGGTTGTGAAGCACGACACAAACTGCGATGATCTTCGACGTGAAGAGTGGGCCATAGTACAGTGTTCTGTACCTCTGCAAGCACCGAAAGTGGGCCTTGAGGACTCCAGTGCACAGTTATACGACGCACCGCAGTGAAGGGTGGGTGCGGTGGAATCAGGCAGCAGAGGATCCAGCAGGATGTGCTCCAGGGATGGGGTTAAGCAGCAAAGGTTGAAGCGAGTATGCACTATCACCTGTGGAGGGCAGTGTTCCAATTAGCATATATGAATGTATACATAATATGTACTATTCCTTTCTCACTTCTTTTAACTTATTCGAAGACATCGTGTCACTGATATGCACTGCTTTCCTTTTTTTTTACAGCTAGACATATTGACAGAATGCTTGTCTGGTTAGGTTACATAATTACGGCTTTTGAAATGCTCCAACGAAAAAATGGCTTTATCAACTCAATTCATTCGTCAGGAGGAATGAGAACGAACCTACTGAACTACAGCCCTTAACTTCTTTCATAGAGAAGAAGGGCGAGTGACAGAAGGCGCATCTCTTTGGTGGTAAGGGTGTTGTGCTTTCTTTTGACTGCATGGAACTGATGTGTGGCTGCAGACGGTCAGCGCACTCAAGGCTTGTTTCCCTTGGTTTTTTTTTTTGTGCTTAGGTCGTCAATGAAAAGTGACAGCAGGTTTCTTTTGCAACCGTTTGAGTTGTTTTTAGTGCTTTTTATGAACCGTGACTTAAATACGTTTCAGTTGTCAGTTGACTTATTTTATTGCTATATAGCACATGGCTGTGCTTGCTTATTTGTATTTTTTATACAAGTTGTCCTTTCTACACAATTGTATTTATGAATGTACAACATCTATGGCAGTTGTATTTGATGTATTCTTTTTTTAACATAGCCTCAGAGTGTAGCATTTTCTGTATCATCGCATGCTTACTATTTATTATTGTCACCACTTATAATAAAAGATCATACAATCTCTTCATGAAAGTTTATTTCATGCTTGACCTTTCTATTGCACTTGAGTCTTTACCATGACCATAAAAGACAAGTTGCAATTATACACTGAGAGCAAGTCGGATTATTGTGTGCCGCCTCGGGTCTCAGTATGACTTGTTTCTCAAATGTGTGCATGAGAGAATTTTCATTCAAGGGAACACGAGTGACACTAAAGTAGATAGTGTTCGACCAAGGTAGCTGCCAGTAATAACATAGGGGCAGAAATTTGGACAAAGAGACTTAAGTAGTTAAGAACCATGCAGCGTGTAATAAAATTACCATGAATATGTTTTTGCTACACTAAGGACACCACACAAGCATTCTCACGCTTGCATACCAAGCAGCTATTCACCACCTGGCACGGCGTTCCCACTGCCCAGTCCTGGCTCACGGTGGATGTCTTCCACATAAAGGCGTCGTGCACGGGCCCCGAGTGCGAGGGCAGTCATCGGCAGGGTTGGTCACATACCTGCAGAGTGTTGTTTGCATTGGAAGGAGTCGGCAACAGCACATTGTAACTGTGTAACTGTGTGGTCCAACGCACTTATTTCCTCTCGAGTTGCTTTCGGAGCGCAGCTTCGACTAGCTGTATCTGTCATTTCATATGTGCAGTTACTGCATGTCTGCATATCACTGTTTATGAAATAGAGCGCAATCAGCACGTTTGATTTCCTTTCATGCATTACTTTTCTTAAAAGCTGCCACGATCAAATATGAAGCTCGATGAACTTTTTATGGTGTCAATTCACCCCTGCCAAAACTAAATAGTGACGGAAACTCCGTTTACCGCGACTACTGCGTTCTTTTCTATCACTGCAGTTGGAGCCACGGCAAATGTCGTTAAAATACTGGAGAGTGGCGAAAAGCTGTCTTTCACGTTCCTCCTTTGCTTTCTACTAACAGCATGCGCGAGATAGAATAAGATGAAATTTGTTCTCACCGCCATGACGCTGAGGGCGTAAAAGTTCTTGCGGCAAAAGTAAGCAGCCTTGTTGCCATCGTCCTTTTCATACGGCGCACTTATGCACACGAACGTGTCGTCGACCCCCTCAACGCAGCCTTCAAATCTTGCATCGATGTGGACAAAGCCTTCCTTCTGGCAGGGAGGGCGATCCACTCATTACGGAGGCGCTCGACGATCGCTTCCATGACAACATGAATCGTGAGACCCACACTGGACTAGCTCGTCGCCACGTCCTCGTTTTTCGCGATCGCGTCGTGGTAACTGCCCGTGGCGAACAAGTGAAGGGCGAAAAGCACTTGTAGCTCAACAAAAACAACAACAACGGTCGGGGCTGTTCTCGTGTCCGTACGCCGGCTCTCCAGGTCCTGGCGAAGCTCCCCGCACAGCCATCGCACAGTGTCCTTCGTCAGCCGGCACCGCAGTTGAAACAATTGATCGGTCATCACAAAAGCATCGCGGTACTCGCGGAATTCTTTCTTCCTGCAGCTCCTGCCACTACACAACAAAGGGCAGCGCCATTTTTCTTCGCTTATTTAGCGTTCTCTTGCGGCGAGAACCGCAACTTCGAACAAGCGAAATTAAACAATAACCTGTTATTTTAACAAGCAAGCTTCATGTACAACACTTTATAATATTACTAACCGAAAACATGCTTGTAAAGTAACTCACGGAATGACATCTACACATACGTATGTGAGGCTGCACATCAAACAAGCAACTCAATTTACAACAATATGGCGGCCAATTTTGGGCACTTCATCGTTCTCACATTTTAAGCTGCAAATTTGGCAGGATGCAACGTCACGCAACGTCAAATTGACGCTACAAAACGTGAGGTCCTGTGACGCAATGGGCGCCATCAGTGCAATGTCCAATCGTGTTGCAGACATGGCGGCTCTTCGTTAAGCGAGCAGTAGTTTCGATAAACCGCAAGTTGACCGTAGGCACAGCTCAGTACCATATTTCGGTTTCGTTGTTCCACCCGAACCTTTATTTCTACATGACAGAGTACGGCGAAGCGTTACTTCGGAATAAATTAACTATTTTTTTGGCACGTTACGTCATCGCGGATTCCTGTGTCGTAACGCCATCGCAGCGCCACAATGCGAACGACCTCGCGTGACCAATCAAATCATCAACATGGCGGAATTTGACACATGGCGGAATTTGACAATGTCCAGAATAGCACCCTCGGTCTTCGAATCTGAAGCATAGCGGCGGGTGACAGAGACGCAGAACACCACCGCAGACGTGGCCACAGGGAGACGCTATGAGTGTTTCAGTTTGCATGCACACGCTTCCTCATCCAAAACCTGTGATGCCACGTGCCTGTGATGCCACGTGTGATGCCGAGTGGACTGAGCCATGGTTGCGTGACAAAGGAAAGCAAGAAACATACAAAACATAAAATTCGCACCATGGCCTCCGCGATTATTGCCGGCAACGCACCGTAATAACAGCGAACTATGACAACTAATTACCAGAACTAATCGCGGAGGCTGCGTTCCACGATATTGTTTATGAAAGAAAACAGCACAAGGGCTGTTGGCGTTTTGTCATTTGAAACGACACAACCAATACAACATACATGTAGGACTCTCATGATTTATTTATTCCTTTTTGGCTGCGTTGCTACGGATTGGCCTTTGACGTAGTGTTCATTTGCGGATGCTGGATGACACCACAGTGTTTCCACATCCTAAATGGCGGAAATACAGTGTTTCGCATGTTTCGTGGTTAGCTTTCCTTTTTCAGGAAGAAAGAATGTTATTGCGTTCCAGTTAACATCACATACTCCTGTCACACGGGTCGTCTAACCGCAGTTAAGTATGAAGGCCGTTAAGTCTAACCGCTGTCGTACCTAGTCACACGATAATCCTAACCGTAGTTTTCTCCGCTAACGGCCGTCTTCGCAAACGGAAGTAGGCAACCCCTGTTAACGCCGTAAACTGACAACATGGCGGCCCCCATGTCGGACGAATGCAACTCGGCTCCTAGCGAAGTGTCCAGCCAACGCGTGTGAACTGGACGTCGCGACGACGGAGGCGTTAATACGCATTTGGGAAGGCAAATTACCTGCTCTGAGGTCGAACACAAGAAACCTGCGGATTTATAATAAATGGTTGAGGCTTGAACTCCGGCCTGCCGGCGGGCGAAGGACCGTATAGCGTGAAGCAAGTACGCCAGAAACTTGAAAATTTGAACAGGCAATACAGGTGAGCGGGATTTTCCTTTTAGATGCGAAGCATCTTATAGGGTAGTTCAAACCGGTGGGTGGGGTGGGGTGTGTGGCGTGATCACCCTTACTGCGCATGCGCATACCCTCTCCACACACCTCCTCACCGGCTTCGCATCGCCTCATGGTCCCCTTTAGCGGGAAATGGTGTAATTTTATTTCTGTTGCCAATGTATGTGAATTGCATAAGCACTGGCACGGAAGACTGGCTATTATAATTAGGCATCCACCTCAACTACGCGGTAGCTATACGTTGGAAACGAATATGTTTTGCGCAAAATGGTGCTGTTCTTGAACTTGCGCAATCATTTCTCACTAATGACACCCGGAGAGAATGGGAGCGCCGCGAACAACCTCCATCAATGTAAAAACACGAATCACTCTGGCTAGTAGTGGCTTATAGCGGGCTACGAAGCCAACTGCGATCAGTGTTAGAAGACTGACACCGATTCCGCTGAAGTTTACGAGAAAACACACAGCGCATTCTACAGACGTGCAGCAGCGCCTTGTGTCCTGTTTATGGCACTGTGGATACGTCCGGTAACTGCAGTTGTGTATAAGAGCGGTTACGGTTACCCGTATGACAAGGGTAATACATCTCGAGTCCCATGGGCATCACATCGTGACCAAGCGCCGACTTGACGGAAGTAAGGCCACTCGGAGCGTCTATGAAATGCAATGGCTGTCTTGGCTGAGTTTGAAGTCCACGCGCTGTCCCTTGAGGCTGACTGACCCAAGTCAAGTCGAGGCTTCAAGTATGGTGGCTAGAAGGGAAGATTGTGACGGGCGCTGCTCTCCCCGCCGTGGGAGAGGGATGCGCGGAACGCAATGAAAATTCCTGGCCGCCGCCAAGGGGCCGCTGGTGTAGCAGTAGGGTGCTACGTGCTCCGCTTGCTTTGGTGTCGCTCGTTCATTCTCTCTGTGCTGTGGCCGTCACCTTATTCGGATGCCTCTCCTTCGCTGTCGTCGTACCCGCCAACTGTACCCACGCGTGTTCTGCGAAACAGGCCGTCAAATCGCGCAAGTACATGCTTCGTCCCTGGCTGTAAAGGCGGGTATAGATCGTGCTCCGGAGAAGCTTCGGCCCTTTAAAGCCCCGAAGGATCTC